>NC_134710.1:441711022-442396022 GCF_043290135.1 Rhipicephalus microplus
AATGTCACACGAACTCACTCAGCAGACATCAAGTTTTATATATTACGAAAATTTACGTAATATTAGAAAATTCTTGTAAATCACGGACAACTGACAGCCCCCTCTTTTCAGACATATCGTTTGGTACCTCAATATTATAAAAACTAAATCATCACCACCAGTAAATATACTTCAAAGCCCTCACTAGCAATACAGCCTCAACAAATGTGAGCAGTTGCTCTAACTTACTAATTTGCCATACTTTTTTGTTTTATCATTTTGTCCATCTTTTTTCTTCATTGTGCATACTTCCTACGTTATCGCTACTTATGAATATTTGATGCCATTGTTTTTACACCAATTCATCTTGCTTCGTTTCGTTGCCGCAGATTGTACATCGTTCTGGATTTATTATTTCGTATATTACTTTTGTGTTCGATCTCATTGTATTCACTTTTTCTTGATGAATTCATACCGCGTTTATCAAGATTCTTCACTGGTATTTTTTTTCTACACTCTAAGCCAAAACGGAGCAACAGGGGTATAGGGGTTGCTCCTTTCAGGGAGCAATTGCATTGCCACTCCCATTACTCTCCTAAAAGGAGTAACTGCAGAGGGAGGAACCGTTGCTCTCCTTTCAGTTCCTCCTTCGTGGGATGAACAGTTACTCCCTCCAGTTCCTCCCTGCAGACCAACAGTTACTCCCACCAGTTGCTCCCTGCCGACCAACCATTACTCCCACCAGTTGCTCTTCTAAGAGCAACAGTTACTCTTTACCGTTCCTCCCACGTGTTCGCAGTTACTCTCTGAAAACCAACTGCACATGCTTCCAGTTACTCCTTGGGGAAATGAGTATTTATCTCGAGTATGCTTGTCACACGCTTAACACATGGCGAGAGCTCCTTGGAAGAGCACTGCTTGGGTGCTTCTAACGCAAAAAGTGGACAATATTGAAAGGAAAATAAATGCTTTATTGTTCTTTTTATGAGGCGACGTGTGACCACACGTAAAAGTAGACTTCGCCACACCACAGCCAGCACTAAACAAACACCATAATACATCAAAGGTTTTCTGCGTCATCCGTGGAAAAACAATCTTGAATTTCTAGCATAGGGCAGTCTGTGTCATCATTGGTGAGAGAAGGGCAACTTCTCCAATTCTGAAGAACTCAAGTTTCGCAGCTGGTGTTTCCATCAGGCTAGCGCAGCAGAAAGTCACCGCAGGCATATGTGAAGCATCTCATTGCTGCAAGAAAAAAAATAGAAGTGTGAGGTTAAACATGCCAGAATCAATTCATAACAATGAGTCACACACACTGCAGCAGCGCTTACATTCTAGGATGTCTGCTGCAAAACGAAATGTGAAAAAAGGAAGGTTCGGCCAAACGTTACTTGGCAAGCCATATAAATGCTGATGTGGTAGACGCTCTTCACATGATGTCTCAGACAGCAATATTCTGGAAGAAAATGTGCAGCACCTCAACAAGGCATATTTGTAGCAGTTAAAGATACCCTTAGGTACAGTTAACTTGTTTCCTATACACAGCTGAGTGACATTTCTATGAGCCCATTCACCAATGGTCATTCTAAATGAGGTCTTGTGTGTGGCAAATAACACGTACTGTCCGCTCATGTTAAAATACTTATTTAGCTCGTGCACATAGTTGCTCTCGATTCTACTGTTCTATCATACGCTGCTGCGTCTTGAATTGTGCAATACCTGTAGGCACAAGCCAAGCATGCAAAGCCTGCTTGAAAACAACCATTTGCAGAGGCTACATGATAATCTTCAGTATATTTCTTTGTACCTGACGCAAACGGCTGGACAAAACTATAGACAAATAAATGTAGACCGTGCTACCTTCAAAAAATGCTTTAAATTTAGAAAACTAGGGTGCATTCGTTCACTCGGTTGACGAGTCACAGCCACGAGATATGTAAACGAAGCAATATATCTTAAGGCATGCACAGATATTCTGATTTTTTGTTTGACAGTGTCACAGATAGCTTGCCAATACATATATATTTGAGAGCAACAAGATGTGAAGCTTTCATTAGTTTAACGTCTTGTTGGTTCACAGCCAAACAGGTTACTGCTTGTTAGACAAATTGGAATAAGCACACCATCGTTTCCGAAAAAAAAAAAGCATTATTAGAAGTTAGCTCCTGGTGTGAATGTCTGCCTATTTATTTTGTACTGCCT
The DNA here is from genome assembly GCF_043290135.1 of Rhipicephalus microplus. Taxonomy (NCBI): domain Eukaryota; kingdom Metazoa; phylum Arthropoda; class Arachnida; order Ixodida; family Ixodidae; genus Rhipicephalus; species Rhipicephalus microplus. The sequence continues at coordinate 441,713,204 of NC_134710.1, forward strand.
TCTACATGTGCCACAAAGACATTTGTTGAGGATGTGCTACAAGTCAAGCCAAGATCGCATACTTGGTCAATGTGATGGAAATACAAACATTAGAAACACTGCCACCTCTATTAAGAGCATAACACTTCAGTATCTTGGACTAGCAAAGAGGTGCACAAGAAAGTTAAGCCCACTCTTGCGGAACTTTGAACGCGAATATTTCAGAGTGTGGGAGGTCAACATGCTGTGGCACTTTTAAACCCACGAAACATCTGCAGAAAACAGGGTAAAGGCAAGTCAAGAAACGCTGTTATGAAGGCCTGCGCATGGACAGCTTTGTGAATCTAGGCCCAAGTGTTATGCTTTGTGCAAGCCAAAATCCATGTAAATAGGGAAAGCATACTTTTAGGAGTACCAGCATAAACAAATCTTGGCAGTTGGCTTTTTAGTACAAACAGCAATCCCTGCAATGAAAACATAAACATTTTATCTTAACGGTAACAGTGTGAGCACACACACGGGCCAGCGGAGCCATGTCGAATTGTCAGTGCCAGTGTAACCATGTGGCATAATGAACTATTCTCTGGCCCACACATGCACAGTTTGCCCCTAAAAAGCGATGCTTTCATATACGTAGTACAAAAAGTCTGCACTTACCAAAATTCACTTGCTTTCTGTACTTTAGCATCGTTGGGAACATCTTTATCTGCAGTATAACCAAATTTGTGTCATATCCCTGAAAAAAAAGTAAAAGACATGCATCAAATATTGTTTCATTTGGTAGCAGTGAAGTCAGGTTAAGAACAGCCAAGTGGGAATCAGCCTAATTATGTGCATGCGGCAAATCCCAAACGGCGTTATTGAGGTTGTCGAAATTTTCGTCGATTGGTATTAACGTCGATATGTGACTTCAACGGCATGCCAAGTTTTCACAGCGCATAAAGATTTCATGATGCAAAATAATGACAGCGCTAACGAGAACATACAGCATTTATGATTGTCTTTTACAATATTCAGTTTTGCTAAGGTTTTGTATCACTAAAGAAATCTGAAAGATTTGGGTCATTCCTCCTCCAATTGTTCTGTCAATATGTAAACTGCTCGCTTGATGGTGCGCTTATAAAATAGTACGTTCAGCGCAGAGGTGAAGCAAGTGACGCAGTGATGTGGGCAGATTTTTTTTTTTTTTAGGCGTGCGGGGAGGGGGGGGGGTCCGCTTATCTGAATAGGCCGGGCAAGCGAATATGGTCGTCAATTTGGGCTCCCTACGCCCGGCCTAAAAAAATTCAGTGCGCAACCGCCTGGCTATGCCAGTGAAGTGATGCGACAATGATTTGTTCACTTACTGATTTACATACACTTTACATCTCTAAAAAATGCGGCCCAAGGCCCCAACACTCAGCCGTTAACATTACATAAAGCCAATGGTAGAAAAGTGCCAGTATGAATGCAGCTACAACCCCGCCCCAATGTTTTTTTCAAGCGAGGTAGTGTTGCGGAAATGAACTTTTAACTGCAAAAGTACACTGGCACTGCAGTGGTGACAGGGGAAGCAAGAGGGTATGCAGGCGGTAATAGAGGTAATTTAGTCCGATACGGCTAGCAATGGATACGGTGAATAAGAGCAAATCATTTCTCTTTCAATAGCGCAACCACTCAACACTGTATTGTAAGAGCATTAAATGTTGCTGGAAATGCCACTCACCTGCACGCTGATGCATGCACAGTCCTTTGTCCGACGAGCGAACAGGCTTGCAGATAGCTGAAGACGTGTTTACGATGTGTTTGTTCCACCCAGCAGCAAAATCCACAACTACTTCGCGCTCCATAAAGATAAATATACACTAACCTTCATCACGAATAAGTAGAAACGCAAATCTGCGACACACACACACGATTAAAACATAGCTCACAAGCTAGCACGTCCATGTGCTCGCCAACCACAGACCATATGAAAATGAGTAAGTAGTGCGAACGCGAACCTAGTTGCGCCGAGAAAAAAAAAAAAAAACGTCGAGCAGTGGCAGCTCAGGCGTCAGCGCAATAGTTTCAGTGTGTTTTCCTAATACAATTATAATAAAAAAACTGAGGTACACTAAAACTCATAAATAAATATAAAAAGTTGAGTGTAATTTTTATTTAGTGCTAGTCAACATAAACACTGAATAAAAATTAGTTTGTAATTTACATCGTTTGCTACGCTAGCGCCACACTTCTCGTGCGGGCGCAGATGGCACAGACTTGTCATTCTGCCCTCAAACTACACGGTGAAGCGTGCTACTAAGTGTATGGCTGATGAGAAGCGCGTCTGGGTCCGCTTTTTTTTTTTTTTTCTCCGATATATCTGGGTGGGGGGCTCCTTATGCACGTGTTTCGGTGCTTGATCGACTTTGACGCCCTTACTTCGCGGACGAACGGCGTGTCTAGGCTTTTTTTATTGTTGTTTTGCACGTGTTTCGGCGTTCGGTCCGCTTTGACGTGCCAACTCTCCATTCTGCTGCTGCGTGTGTTAGGTATTTGCCGTACTGTATTCTCAGGCCTTTTGTGTTCAGCCAGCGCTGCTATCTTATTATCTACGGATGCTAAAATAAATCACTGTTTTGGTTTGGTGAAGCTTGGCACACAGAACAAACAATAATCTGGCCCATGAATATCAATGTGGGCGGCATGCATATTTGTGTGCGGTGTCCTGCCGGGGAGTAACCGTTGCGTGACGAGAGCATTTACAGCGGTTCCTCCTTCCGTTGCTCCCTTACCAACTTAAGATGAATACAGTTGCTCCCCCATTCTCGAACAAGTCGGCCATCTTGTTCCGCTTGGTCTTTTCGGAGAGTAACAGTCGGTCTGAAGGAGTAAAAACAGCCGTTGCTCCCATTTTGGCCATTTTTGGCTTAGAGTGTAAGCTTACACCTATTATTGAATATTCATACAATTATATACCACATGTCAGTCATTTGTTATCCTTAGTAAGTTTTGTTTTGAGTTTGTTTGTTGCTTTCGTTCTTTTTCATCTTGTGGTCTTTCTAGATTTTCTATAAACATTTGTGAATGTATTGTTTTTCTCAGGCTGCACTGAACAATTAATATACATGTGTTTCAGTATCTCGATTACAAAGTGTTTCTCGGTGGTGACTTCAACATAACATGCTCGATGATGGCACTTCCACCCACGCATTCACTAACCTGATGAATTAACTAGGTTTCTGCAGCATTGTCACAACGCCTATTCGTGTGACCGCAACTTGTCAAACGGATCTTGCTAACTTTGTCGTTAACGCTGGTACACAAATTTACTCAGCCGGTACTATCAGCTATGTTATCAGTGACTGCTGCCCAAGTAACGTAGCACGCTCATTTTATGTTCATGAAAAATGCCTACCACGATACCACTTTCAGTTATAGATGTCTGTCAAGAAAAAATATGGAAAACTTTCGTGCACTTGTACTGCGCAGAGACTGGTCCTCTTTATATAACAAAGAAGATGCTATAGTGAAGCATATGGTGAGTTCTTGTCAATTTTCACTAGTCTTTACACCTTGTTGGTCCCACTCAAAACAGGCAAGTTAAAGAAACGTAACAAAAGCCTTGGGTGCAGCCTCAACAAGTTGAGATGATAAATGAGAAAAAAATATAATAATCAAGAAACTTTTTACGCACTTGTGTTGAAAGCGATCTCGCTGGATTTGAGAAGTTGCGGAAAGCAATAAACAGAAAACTTCGAAAAGCTAAAGTGTACTATTATGATACTTTTTTTGCATTGGTACAGAGGGTAAATCCAGAAAAATGCATAGAAAATTAGTAATGACGCCTCAATCTCAAAAAAAAAAACAGGGAACAGCCTTTTTTATGAAGTGACTATAGATAATGAAAAAGTGGCGGGCACCACTCTGACTGAGTGTTTCAGCGATCATTTCATGAACATGACGACTTCATCAGATAGCGCGGTCAGTGTCACTGATGTTAATAGATGTGCGCATAGCATTTTCTCCAACCGATTAACGACATCAAGATTTGTCATACTTTCTTAAGCCTAAAAAACAGCAATGCTGTTGATGCAGATGCTGTCCCAATCAAACCATAAAAATTGTAAAAGACGTCATCGCAATCTACCCTGAATTTGCGTTTAATGTTATTCTAGAAACTGGCCATTTTCTTTGCGCTATGAAGAAAGCCAGGGTGGAAGTAATTTTTAAAGGTGGCAATCGAAATGTCTTGTGGAACTACAGGCCAATTGCTGTTCTGTCTGCCTTTTAAAGGTTTACAAAGGGTGATCTTTGCAGAGATCAGCAGTTTTTTTTAAAGAATGACATTCTTTCTGACTGTCAGCACAGGTTCCACTCAGGCAGGTCAACAGAGATGGCGTCGTTATGTCAAAAGGAACAAATAAATATTAACATAGACGCGATTAAACTAACGTTAGATATATGTATAGATTATAGCAAGATATTCGGTTGCTAGCTCATTAAATTTCAGTTAAAACGTTAGATGACTATGGTACGGGTAGCGCTGCAAACTTGTTGTTGGTCGTACCTTTCTGGGCGGACTCAGTGCGATGCCATTGAAAAATTCTGCTCCTTATATCATGAAGTTAAAGCGGGATTACCGCCGGGTAGCGTATTGGAACCAACCCAATTTAGTGTCTATCTAAATAATATCATTCAAATGGTTAGATATGCATGTTGTGCTATACACTGATGATAAAAGTTTGTATCTTGCTATAAACTTGATGATGTGTTGCAGAAATACCACAGTGTTCATTCTAATCGGTTGGCATGGTCTCGTAATAACGCGCTAACAAATAACAGCTCAAAATTATAGGCCATATTATTCAGGGCTGGAGGGAGACGGCCTTGTTTTAGTGAACAACTACTTTTGGATGGTGCTCCCGTTCAAAATCTGATGAAATACAAAGTATTAGGCACTACGTTTTCAGAAGATATGAACGGTACCTGTTTCATGGAACTACTTGAAAAATCGCTGTCATCTGTCACTGGTGTTTCATCTCACTGCTGATGTTTTTTTCTGAAGAGGGTAAAATTGTAGATATATTACGCCCTGTTTGAATCAGATCTTATCTATTGTGCGCTTGTGTGGGCCACCATGACAAACGGCAATATTCGTGCACTTCTTCAACTTCAAAACGGCGCCAAAAATATCAAATTCTTTTCTAAAATATACGTCACGGTTTGAATACTGAAATTGTGAATCGCGCACTCGTATACACTACATGTGGTCCGTACTATACAGGCGCACAAGTTACCTTATGCTATCTCTGAAGTGTAGCCTACCTTCCATACTAAATGTATCTGAAACGGAAGGATTTATTCCAAGTATTTTCATGCGCAAACTCGAGAATACTTTTGCAAGTAAGAAGAAAGGGATAAAAAAACAGTTTTTACATTCTCACGTTTTCCCCCCTTTTAGATGTCTTTCTCCCTCAGTGTTTCGACAAACCTTGTAATATACCATTATGCATCACAGCCATGTTTATACTAGTCATTTTCTTCATATTGTAACTTCTACTGTTTTCATGTATAGTAATGCATTACGACATTTCCTCTTTTTAAATGAATTAGACTTGCATTCTTATAAATATTATGTTTGTAGGTATTATTCAATAGGTTGGTTTCTTTCAATTCCATTAAATTGTGATTTTTTTCCTGGACATATAACTAAAACATGTATGAATGCCAATTTTCATGTTAGTGCTGCCAAGTGAGGGCCTTCATGCGCATTCAAGCTGTATGATGCAGCTTTCCGGCTGACGAACCTCTACCAATATTGTTGGAAAATAAAAAAAAGCGTTCTGATTTTGATGTGTTTCAGTATTAAGAGGTTCCCTCGTGAACACTTGTGAGTATGATACCTCCGAAAATAATACACAACACTAAGAGTGTAACGCTGTATGCAAGGAAACTGAATAAAATTGATTGACTTGATATCCGACGAATTGTTTGAATAATTTTTTTTGGCTTAATAGAGACTACGCCTATGTATTCGAGAAATAGAGAGAAAAGTAAATGTTTATTTTTGAAATAGTGCCCCGAGCAATGCCCTGTGTAACCTTGAGGTGGGAGGGCTCCTTAGTCCAGGAACCCTCTGGCTTCTACTGGCCTCTTGGCCCTTGCGACGAGTTGCTGTTGGCCTTCCAGGTCCTCGAAGGCAAGCTTCGCCTCCTACGTTTCGGTTAGGTCTTCGTTCGTGCGTCCTGCTTCATTAACAGTCATGCGTTGTTGCAGATTATGTCTGGAAATACACTGGAATGTAAGAAGCAAGTGTGTCAAGGTGTACGGTACGCTGCAGAGTGGGCACATAGAGCTATATCTCGTTCGGCAGAGACGGTGCATTAGGACCCCATGTGTGTATGTGCTGCTTTGCAAACGTCTCAGTATCAAGCTTTCCTCTTTTGTCTGTGTTGGGTGTGGTGAAGGGTATAGTTTAACAAGGTGCTTAACAAGGTGAGGGTATGCTCGTCACTCCAGCCTGTAATGCTGGAGTAACGACGAGTAGGTGTTTTGAACAACTTCCGTCTCTTCAACGACAGGTCGAGTGCCCTGTGGGCAGGGGCCAGCCAGGCTGACGTGCTCGCGGGCAGCGGCGTTGGTCACTTCATTTCCCTGCAGACCCTCGTGTCCTGGCACCCATAATATAGAAGTGTACGGAAGTGGAATGCTTCGCTCTTTCATAATATTGATGGCATTGGCTGAGGTACGACCCTTGGCGAAATTCTTGCTGGCTGCTTGCGAGTCGGTGAAAATCACCGCGGCGTCTGTACATGTTGTGGTTACTAGAGCAATTGCTGATTCTCCTGCTGCGTCTGAGTTGAGTGCGTTGACCGTAGCCGATGCTAATTCTTGGCATTGATAATCTACAACGCTGACAGCGAACGCGTTTCTATGCGGATACTTGGCCGCGTCAGTGTAGCGGGTGTCCGGGTCTTGCTTGAATGGATTCGAAATGATGGAAGAAATTTTAGCAAAAGTGGCTTGGAATAATAATTCAATGCAGTAAGTGAAATTTTCTGCGCACTCGTCATGCCGTAGGCTCGTTCTATATTGTCCCAACTTCTAGTTATTTCAAGACCAGTCATGCAAAATGTATGTAGAGCGATGTGTTTTTCAAAAAGCTGAAACATTGTCACCACGCTTGAAATTATTGCTAAGGTAAGCAAGTCATGCTTGAATCTCAGGAATTATAATATGGCATTGTTTATGCACCCTATATGTACATTTTCGACGAAAAGATTTTGCATTTACTGATTGAAATATGTGGCTGCTTTTTTCACACATGCGTGGCTATTTTTGGCTACTTTTAGTGCCCTTCAATGAAGTTGAGTACATTTTGGCTAGTTTTTTCACTTTTCTCACATTTTTTTCACACATATTTTTTTCACACGACCTGGCAACCTTGACTGGTGGCACTGATTAAGGCTCCTACATTTAAACGCGCACTAATGCCGTATAATATTGACTGAGAAGTGACCACCGTTGTTGCTTATGTTGTTGAGCATCGTATGCGTTATTCGATGGTAGCACGTTCGGTGCCTGCCGGAGAAATATATCTTTTTGCCCAGTTTTATTTTGGAGCGCTTATAATTGCGATGCCTCTGCAAGAGATCCGGATGTTCTGGTAACTAACTGTATTTCGAAGTTTGCAGAATGTATAGTAGGGAGGGCACTGGCAAAGAAGAAAAAAAAAACGACAGCGCAATCAACAAGAGAAGTCAAAAGAGTGCCACGCTCTATGCTCAGGGGTTACACTCGAATAGAATGGTTGATTTTTCCAGCCTTCGATGAAACCAGCGCTGCTTTTTATTGTAACGCCACTTCAAAAATCCTCCTGTCGAGCCGCAGAAGCAGGATACATGGAGGAGAGTGCAGGCAGTTGCCATGCGTGTAGACTATGTCTAGACTGAACATCCCTGGTTTTGCGACGACCGTGGGCTGGTTACAGACACGCTTTGGCCACTGATGATCACCCATTCGCAATGTGAATTTTACAGTGTTCAATGGATGCGTTGGGCAATGTAAGAACGAACATCAAAATGCTTTCGTTGTTCAAGAAGTACGCAACAAGCGTTCAAAATTTGATATACCTGGTATGAAACATTGTGGTGTTACATAGCAGTAACAATTTGCATTTTTTATTTCCTTAGTAGTCTACCTCAGCGAACACTTGGTTTCATTAGAAAGACGCCGTTATGCTACATGTTCACTTTTTTGACTTGGGTGCAGTCGGGAGTACTCATATTGTTATTGTGCTACCAAAACATAATAAAGTTTAGATGACGAAAGAAGAGATGATCGCAATTCAGGCACCTTCCCCGTTAAAACGTGGGGAGTGAAAGTAGGTCGTCTAATCAAAGCCTTCTAAATATTTCGGCAAAATTACTTCCCACGTACCTTATTTCAATGACATTACCAGGGAACTCAGTTACTTAGAGCGTAATTGCGCTTTGGTTGACCACCTCATAAATATCCCTAGGCGTTATAACAGTAAAACTATGAGACAGAATAAGAGAGCAGTACGAATCAACGACGATAGTTACGGGGACATTGTGGTATTGTCTGTAATGACCTTGTTGATAATGCTGCCCGATCCGCCCACGAGGACGCCCAGATAACCCCAATTGCATTGTCGAGAACCGACGCTGCAAGGCGCCTTTACTCGTTCGTTAACACAATTTCGGAAACTTGGCATAGTGGCCCCAGTGTCAGCAACCGCCGCCTACACAAATTGGACTCATTGAAAAAGCTTCAACTTCTATCAGACCTCTCCCGCCAGGATGCAAGTTTACTGTGCCGCCTGTGGTTAGGAGTAGCTTTTACAAAGGCGTACTCCTTTCGCATAGGAATGGCGGATAGCTCCCGATGGGAATCGTGCGACACTGACGAGACAATGGAACATCTACTGTGTTCTTGTGAACGTTTTGCGAGCGAACGCAACTTGCTACGCGAAACGTTAGAGACACTAGACAGTAGACCCTTTTTCGAAGAGAAGATACTTGGCTCATGGCTCTACGCGTCGCTGGCCAGCAAAGCGACGCGGGCATTGCTAAGTTTTCTAAAGACGACCGGACTACGCGACCGCTTATAAGCGTGCAATGGACAAGGTCACATATACACACACGTTGCCTTTCACTTCTCTCTCTCTTCTCCTTTAATCCTTTCACCCCTTCCCCCAGCGCAGGGTAGCAAACCCGACGTGTGTCTGGTTGACCTCCCTGCCTTTCATTTCTCCCCTTTCTCTTTCTCCTCCTCCTCCTCCCTATACAAGACTCCAGAAAGGAGGAATGCTAGAATTCCTCTACATTTCTCAAATTGAGCTGTTTAACCCCGAGCCAAAGCGGACCACAATGGAAAAAAAACGTATACTGCCACAGACAAAGTGATACCTTTTTACAATTACCTATCGAGGAAATGCCGCAGTTGCCATGCTTTTCTTGGTAAGTGGTACCAAAATTAATGCAGTAACAACAAAAATACTTTCCATAAGTTCAGCCAGATGATTCTGGCGGCAATTCTTGCTTGTACGCAAAAAAAAGAAAACCATGCACACGCTGGAATCTCATGCGCTCTGCTGTTTGCTGCGGTGTCCGGATGTATGGATGGATGAATGTATCCGGCTCTGCCCTTCAGATCAGGCGGCGGCTCACGCCACTTAGCTCTGAAGTTAAGTAATAGTTATGGCGCCGCCAGAATTCACACCCTCTCGCGGTAGCCGGGTGCGCGAGGCGATGCTCGTTGATTTTGCTGGGGAGCGCGGCAATTGGGACGGCCAGAGAGAAACACGCCTCGCGCCCGTCATCTCGGAGGCCATGGTACTGGTAACACACCGCAAAACTTGCAACCCACTGAACACGTGTGCACCACGCGGCAAGTAACACTCAACACTGACCGCGTGCGGAAGGAGCTCTCTGGCAGCAGACGACGACACAGGTCCTTCGGCTTGTGACGTCACGCACGATATGACAAAATGGCGGACGCTGGTGGTGGGCGTGCTTTCCAGCCGATAGCTTCCACGGCTTATTCGGGACAAAAGTAATCTCTTACAGTCAAGTTTTTACACGTGTACAAGCATATTTGATCCTCTATGGTTGTTTTTCACCGAACACCGTCAATTGTTGGGTGACCATGTCATGACCTATATAAGATGGCGCCTGATTAACTTCTCAACAAAAACTCGTTAGTAAGTTTCGATTATTGATTTGAAAGCAGTTGTGGCTTTATTGCAGCAAGATGCAGTGCACGGTATTTACACCATACCAATTTTTGAAGGATCACAAGAGTTGCTGGTAGTTCGAAATATCTGTCATTGAATTTCGAGGGCGCAATCAAAACTGATTAGGCATGACTGTTCGATCACGCCAGACCGGAACTACCCACGATACAATTGTGACTGATTTGAAATCCAGACGTACCGAAGCAGGTTGTCGTCAGTGACAATAGCATGCAACCATTTGAAAAAAAAATACACAAGTCGACAGCTCATTCTTTGTGTGCGATATTTAGTCCTTGTCTGCTTTTTTCTTAACGAGAAAAAAGCGTGAAAAATATTTTTCACTTGTCTGCTAGAAGAAGTGCCAGGGTGGCTGATTTTGAGGTTTTCGCTTCTCAGACAAAGGAAATGTTGATACCGCGGCTTCCTTAAGCACAGCTTGAAAGAAACCGATAGGCACCAACACTACACGCAAATAAAAAGCGTTGAGCTGGCATTAGAGAGACGACTTGCCGTTTTTCACGAAAAAATGCAGCCGTGGCGTGCCATTGTGGAAATTTCGTCAGCTTTTCGTAACAAGCCCTTTCGATCTTGCGTAACTGAACGGTTGTCCTTTGTACGCGTCGGTCGCGATCGATATTGATGTCACCCATGAAATCCGATAATGATTATCTCAACCCATATGCAAACTTTGTCATTTCTATGAAATGGCTGTCCCATAAATTGGCCGGCACCCTAAATTTAGTATATAAACACCTGCCTTGAAACCAATCGTTGAAATGTTAATAGACAAGTTTTTGTTAACTGGTTGCAGCAAGGTTACTGCAGGTGCGGCGAAGTTTTTTCCCCTCGAGGTGGAGGTTATGTGCGACAACGGCAGGAGGCTTACTGTCATAGCATTTTATTTATTGATCTGCATTTTCTAAAAAACGAAATGCACAAAACATCACTGTGTATTGCATATACGTTCTGCTTTGCATTGTAATTGATAAGATGGCCGTCTAGAAAGATTCACCAACAATAGCGGTTACTGTTTTCCGCTATTATATCTTTTACTGGTTACGCCAAGCTGGCCACATTTGAAACACAAATCCAACACTTGTAACCATGAAATGAAGGTGACAAGAATTTTTCTCGCCCACGAGCAGTTCACAAACAAATCGCATAATACCACCACCTGTTCCAAGTGTCAGCTGCCGAAGTGGCTGAGTTGAGTGGCCAAATGGCAATAGTGCAAAATGTCGGGTACTTTTGCAGAAAAGCAATTGGGCGAAAACTTAAAGGAGACACACAGACACAAAGAATAATACAATGGTTCATTCGCTTGCTCAGTGCGCAGCCTGTGGATGTGAGGCGCGGTTTCAGCAAGCCACAAGATACTGGAACGTACAGCAAAAACACTTGTGCTAAAGAAATTTCGGCAGCTTCTTTTATCAAAACGAAAAGTGATAGTTGTGTGACTGAGATGTCAATGTCGCTTAATAGTGCACGAATGTCCTTTTTTATGAACAAAGTGTGTTCGCGCTTGATGTGTTTGTGCACGTCTTCACAGTTGTCTTCGGATTGCATATTTAACTGAAGCTCTGTGGTCAATAAAAGCAGTCGTTAATTTGCGCTTGATCTGTTTAGTATTCTTTCTTTTTGGTGTCTTTAATATCTTAGCGTAATTTCTCGTGCGTAGAATTATCCCCTGAAGACATCCTGGTCAGATACCATCTTTGGGTCCATATAAAGTGGTATTTTCTGGCTAAAAGTTAAGATTTAATGTGAATTGCTTCTTTTCTTAATAATAAATGGTTTTAAGAAATATCGAATACAAAGTACGTTTACTTGGGCCATATAAATGCAGAAAAATATGGGAAGAAATTCTGCACATCACATAATTTTTACACAATTTTCAAGATTTCAAGCATTATTGGCTTGAAAACTTATTATATCAAGTGAGAGTGTCAAAGAACACGTTTTGAAGAAATTCCCGTTTTAGCGTTGGCGCTATTGGTTGTGAGCGGAAAAATTACCTTGTGTGTGACCGAAAGATTGAAAAACAAATTATAATGAAAAAATATTTTGAGGCCCAAGTGAGTATCGAATCCAGGCGTCCCATGTAGCAAGCTTATTTTCTACCACAGAACCATGAGATTTGTGGAAGGTGATAAAATATACGTGATATGAATGTCATGTAGTGGAAGGAGTCTCCTTCATGAATTGCCTGGCAGAAGCGTAGATCCGGCACAGGCGTCAAATCTTGTGAATTGAGCAATGTGTGGGTGTTTTAAAGGCCCATGCATACTGGCACTCAGACATATAATTAATTAACATCAGTGGTAGAACAAGAACTAAGTGAACAGCTGCGTAGGTTCGCGTGTTGCCCTATACTACATGTATGGGCCCTTCAGTGATTTGGAAAAGGAGTAATTATACTGCAGCGGGCACCCAAAAAACTGTGATTGCAGTAGGCTTTCAGTTACACTTTGAACTGGCCATTGCACCGCACAAGGTTTGTTTCTTCCCGGTACAGTTGAGGCATGCACCAATAATCTGAACAGGCTAGCAGGTCAGAGAGTGATGCGAACAAGGCCTCGTTACGCCGTCGCATTCAGTTCTTGAAAGCGATGCTCAAGTGTCCGCCAATATTCATACAATCACCTACACTTACACGAAAACCATGCAAAATCTTCGTTTGGCCACGGAGAGCATGGAATGCTTATAGTAGTTGTTTTTGGAATAATTTTGGAATGTTTATAGTAAGACATCGAAACAAAGCCTTTACATTGACGCAAGTGCCGTTGTTGATATCAGCATACAAATAAAGTTTTTGAAGAAACTTTTTCAATGCGCAGAGCCTTATAAGAGGCTGCAAAATTTGAGAGGTCTTCGAAGGTACGAAAATTGATTTCTACAGAAATTATTTCACCAAAATATTCCATATGTTAAAGCAACAAAGCACAAATTTTATATGCAAAGCATTCATTTGTGTTCAGCAGACACTTTTAGCATCTATCTATCTATCTATCTATCTATCTATCTATCTATCTATCTATCTATCTATCTATCTATCTATCTATCTATCTATCTATCTATCTATCTATCTATCTATCTATCTATCTATCTCTCTATCTATTTATCAATCTATCTATCTCTCTCTCTATCTATTTATCAATCTATCTATCAATCTATCTATCTATCTATCAATCTATCTATCAATCAATCTATCAATCAATCAATCAATCAATCTATGTATCAATCAATCAATCAATCTATGTATCAATCAATCAATCAATCTATGTATCAATCAATCAATCTATCTATCCATCCATCAATCAATCAATCAATCAGTCAATCTATCTATCCATCAATCTGTCAATCTATCTAATCATCACTCTATCTATCTATCTATCTATCCATCACTCTATCTATCTATCTATCTATCCATCACTCTATCTATCTATCTATCCATCACTCTATCTATCTATCACTCTATCTATCCATCACTCTATCTATCCATCACTCTATCTATCCATCACTCTATCTATCTATCTATCTATCTATCTATCTATCTATCTATCTATCTATCCATCACTCTATCTATCTATCTATCCATCACTCTATCTATCTATCTATCCATCACTCTATCCATCACTCTATCTACCTATCTATCTATCTATCTATCTATCTATCTACCTATCTATCTATCTATCTATCTATCTACCTATCACTCTACCTATCACTCTACCTATCTATCTATCTATCTATCTATCTATCTATCTATCTATCTATCTATCTATCTATCTATCTATCTATCTAGCCGGCCACGTCTGGGTGCTCTCTTGGTGATCACCCTTTTAACTTGGGGTGAATTAAAATTACTATAGAAGGGGAAGATGTTTTGACGAATATGACTTGCTGGTCGTGACAAGAGTACCGTGACAGTCGCGTCTCATACGCTGTCCAATCCTTTTCGCTAGACAAGCGTGGTACATACCCGTAAACAACGGGTGGGTATGTGCCACAAGTGCTGACAGTTTATCTCTACCCAGAAAAGGTGAGAATTGACATTTGTCATTTTAACGCTGGAGCGTTAGGAATAGAGCTCACATCGTCCGCGTTGACCGCATAAATGTAAATAGTATTAATGAGGACACCAGCAGGAATCTAACCCAAGCATTCAAGGTGGTAATCAAGTATTCTACCCACAAATTCTTGCTATAGGCTTCGATATTGCTTAGAAAAAAGACACTATTCAGGTGTTATGTCCGTAAAACGTCAATTGTGGTTGCAATGCTCTCTACCCAGTATTAATGAGATTGGATATGTACTCCTATAATACAGCCGTCAAGTTGGGTTAACGTTAATTGTAGCTAAGCGCCATCCGCTGAAGTTGATTTATGCAGAAGTGTCCATGGGCCATCACGCTGGCGAGTACAAGCTCTGCTAATCAGCTTACCACTACGAGTTGCAAAAACTAATGTTGGTGTTAGCATCCTTGCGCGAGTGTAGGCAAATGGTTATTTAAAACATATGCGACTGTTCGGCATATGTCCTTGCGTAAAACATTTGCAATTATAATTAATGCCACTTCGTAACTTTTCGCTAATTATAACACAGTCATCTTCCCTGAACATGCTTCGCATAGCCTGAATTTCCAAGATACGTGGGATCTGCCGGCTTTTATCAGGAAGATCTGGGATCTACATGCCCAAAAGCTGATTTGCTTGGCCTGAAAAGACCTTGGTTCACTTTTGCTAAACCTATTATATAGTGCGCATAACACCTATAATTCTGTGCTAGTGGGTAAGCGCTTGCCTAATAAAAAGTTTCAAAAATATTCATGTGCTGAGGCACCGGCTGATTAGGGAATCACTATTGCTCAACATGTATGAAAAACCGCAATGTTGTAGAACCAGAAACACATTCTGCGTACAAAGAACACGTGCGTAGTTTTGATACATCTTGTTTGCGTGCTTTCTCTCTCTCCCTTTTTCCATCTTTTAAACTCTCTTATACATATACCCAGTGTACAGGTAGCATAGCGGTCATTCCAGACTGGTTTACATGCCTGCATTTCCTTTCCCTCATTTTCGTCTCGGGTGGTATTTTTCCACCAGTGTCTTGACTACGATAGTAGGGAAAGCGTCGAGCCACACACCTTTGGCTTCTGCGTTATTCGTCTTAGGAAAACTACAGCGCACACATGTTGTCTCCAGCTCCGTGCATCTCTAAGAAATCTGTGGTCATCTTAACGTTTGTTGACGTTGGCAGCTATAGGAAGACATGCCCAGCTGCAGTAAATGGTTAAATGGTAGGGCTGTTGCGCTACTGTACCAAAAATTACTGCTGTATTCATTTTTAGTATATAAACTCTTGCGTGTACTTCAGTGCACATGAACACAGGCAGAAAATGAGGAAGCATTCGCTAAGAAAGTTGTGCGTAAATATGATAATGTTGAACTTTTATAGGAAATTTACTTGAAAGCGGACATGGTGTTGGCCAAGAAAAATTGGGTAATTGGAGTGCAGAATTGGAATCTGGTGACCATAGTCAAATCACACAAATCACACTAATTCCTTAAATGCACAGCATGCTATGTTTTGCATGATGCAACTGCACTTTTTTTCAATGACTACCCATGGTGGCTTTTCATGCCGCACGTAAGAGTTTTGTTGTTGTCCGTTGTTCACCCGCCGCCCTTGTTCAACAAGAAGTGCCAACCAATATAAAGCGGTTTTTGGTCGATGTTTTTGGAGCCTGCAGAAGTGCCCCCTTATTGCTCCCTTCTACGAGCGCTTACCTTCTGCTTGATAGCTATTATAAACAACCATATATCCAGTGTACAAAATATTAAGAAATGATCCTTCAGAATAGACATTTTCCTAAATGCAGCATTCAGCTTGAAAACATACGTATATATCTTTAGAAAGGTCCGCGTGGTAATGCAACTGAATAACTGAGCGCATATATTTTTATCATGAAGAATACGTGTTTGCTATACGTACCCTAATATACCTCACAGCGCCTGAAATTTTCGACAGAGCGCATTGTTACGCAATGTTGAGAGGTGATGAGCACGCTGAAGTTGTGCGCTTTATTAAAATTTGATTAAAATTTCTTGAAACACCCATGGTAATATCGTTACGTACAAGTTGTTGCTTAATATGAACCCAATGGCGGAAGCTTCACTACCTAGACTTTGCGGCAGCTGCCGTTTTACCAGACTCCCGCCTTTTCCAATCGAAATGTCCCAAGACTAGACTTCTGATGCTTCCACACCAACTCTGATGAGTTCCATGCCATATACGTACTGAGTGCAGCCAAACTTCGGCGGGACCTCAGAGAAAGACATTGACGTGTATAAGCGCATGAGCAGTAGCAATGACTAGGACCCGAACGCGTAGCTGAGTCATGTTGTGTTTTAGCTAAACGACACCGCCCTAAAGTAGTACGAGAACCACGCACACATGTTCACGACTTGGGAACTTTTTGTCGGGGAAGTGCAAAAGTGCTTCGGGGATTTTCATGCGAAGAAAGAACTGGCGGAGCACAAAGTCTCAGAGGGCACAGCTTCCTAGAGAGACGTGTGCGACATACATCGAGAAATTCTTCAAGCTGTGAAAGATAGTGAACGCCTCAGCAAAAGACTAGGTTAGACACGTTCTCAGGCGTGTTTCTAAAGATGTGCACAATTCCTAATTGGAAAAGTTAGCCTGAACTCCGTTTCCGGCATGATTAAACACTGTCATACCTTTGAATTGCCGAAGATGTGACAGATCTCTCCAAAATTCGCAACATTCCAACCATAGTTAGTATGAGGACATTGCCACCCAACGACTTGCTTTGGCCATCTGAAATTGATCTGCTTCGGTGTGAGTGAACCTGTCATTGCCCCAGCGTTTCTCAGGATGCTTACGCAAAAAAAAAAACATAACGTGTGCGAACTCTGGCTACTCTTGCTCCATGGCGACCATCAGTAAATGCAGCAGACGCCCATGAATACCGAGGCACACTGCAGGCTGGCTTCTCAAATCAGCCACCTTCCAGTTACAAGCGTAGTTTTCGCCCACCTGGTTACCAAACGTCGCCTCGCTATGGTGTCCCTGAAGAGCGACACCACTATTCCTTGCCTTCTGTTACTTTGAGCAGTCACTTGTACCTCGACCTTTCCGGTCGAGGTACGGCAAGTGATTTCATGACGTGTCGCTCAATGAAAAAAATTACACCACCGCCACTCTCTCTTCGCATGCTTCGCATAACGCCGATTCCGAAGGTGCGTGGAATGTGCCGAATTTTTTCATTAACAGTCTCTTATTTAAATGAGAAGTGCGTGTTATTCCCTTCCTGAGTAGGTATGAACTGTCAGTCACCTGTGGCACATGGTTGAATGGGTATGTGCCACAAGCTCAGAGGAAAGAGTTTGAAGACGTTCGCGACGTGATTTTCAAGTTATTCATAATAGGACCAGCCAGAAATATTTGCGTAACCTTCTAAACTTCCTATACAAATTTTTGTCAGTGAACCGCAATTTAAGGAGGTAATGATGAGAGCACCCATATGTAGGTGCCTAGATAGACAAATATACGCATAAATATAAACGTTCAAATTGTTTGCATATTCGATATGTAGGGCATCGCAATTAAGAGCTCGTTAAGAGACTTGCGACGTCAATTGAATTTTTTTCGGCACCGCGGCAGCTGTTTCAGCTATTCTGTTCACTAACTGATGGAAACAACGCAAATGGTTGCGGCAAGAAGCACTCAGAATCGTACACGAAATGTTTCACTGGCGTTGTTTCTCAATTTATGCTATGGTGCGGCAAAAGGTATGTCGACCAGACGGGAAGGCGCGAAAATGAGTGGCCGTTGGAACACGAGCCTTTGCTAAAAGGTGAACATGGGGCACATTTGTTGACCCACGGCCGTTCACATAAGCGTATGTCGTGTCTAAATAAGATTCAGATTTTTGGTTGAAGCAGGGACACTGGTGTTCGTGAATTGTCGGTGGTAATCTGTATGAAAGTGCGAAGTTCCTAATTGAACAGTGACACTTGATTGTATGTTTAGCAGTCGTAGCGCAATTACCTTTTACATCGCAGGTTGGGATTAGGGTGATATCCGCTCTTGATGTGTGTCTAGTTTGCTGCGCATGTCGATGCCTACAAACTTCGATGCAGCATTTGATAAATAAGCAGTGTAATTAGAGTTCGTGCTCCCCTTGACCAATTTCCGCGTAATTTCCTTGAAGAAACTGCCGTACTTTTGTAGATTGTACTTCAAATTGAACCGACTAATCAAGTAACGTGTACTTCTAGACCGCGTGACTTCAGCGTTTGGCAATCAATACAGCTAAGCCAGACCGACGTGGTTTTTTTGTCGTTGTTGTGACAAACTTTTTATTGTTGTGCATTATAGATTTTTTCTTTTTTGCTATTCACACATTGTGCTATACTTGTGGTTGTGCGCTAATAATGCTATATGTTATTATGACCATAATCTTCATTCCTTTTTCATGTTCTAATATTGAAATGCATTTAAAATGAACAGAGTAAGCGTGGCTGGAGAGCCTTTTTAACTATAATTACCCAGCCCGACAAGTTTCTGTGGAATAAGTTGGCCTTCCTATTCAGTTTGCATGGGAACTCCCCATGCAGTAATTCTGTCGTGGCATTACAGAAACTTCGTAGGTAACAGCTTAAAAAATAGAGCTTCATGCACATTCACCTAGATAGAGATCTGGAAGCGCCGTGAATGACCTCTTGCTCTGCCCCATTTAAAACGAGCCACTTTCCTTAGTGTTTCTGGTTTATGAGGACACATGGCGCCTATTAACGAAATGATTAGCAGGTGCCATGCTCTGCAGTTTGCGTACTGCGGGAATATAGTAGACGATCAAGATTGTTTGACTCTGGGTAAAGTGGATGTCAACAGCAGAGCTGACACTCAGGTATGGTTGATTGTTTGATGTTGACTTATATGTGGTGTTCAACGTTCCAAAACCACCATATGATTATGAAAGACGCCGTAGTGGAGGGTTCTGTAAATTTAGACCACCAGGGGGTCTTTAACCTGCACTCAAATCAGACCACACGGGCCTACAGCATTTTAGGCTCAACTGAAAATGCAGCCACCGCCACCGGGATTCAATCTCACGACCTGTGAATCAGCAGCTGAGTATCTTAGCCACTAGACAACTGCGGCGGGGCACTCAGGTAAGGTTAACCGACGACGCTGAGCTGTGCTCTGTCCTATAACTTTACGCGTTAACGCCTACGTATGTCATATTACGCTCGCAAAACATGAACGAGCACATAGTGTTTGAACTACATAAATGAAACACGTTGCGCGTCAGCGTTTAGTAACCGCCCGTTTGTGCTTAACTTAATGCATGAAAATTAGCCAGTTGATAGTCGGTAATTTTTTTCGTGTGGTTCCTCAGTAATGACACATTTATAGTACCTTGCATGACTGAGTTCACTTTATGCTTTCACCAAGAGAGATAGTGTCGTACGCTAAATGGTGGTTACATTGCGTTAATGGCACATGTAAATATATCAATAAAAGCTGCACCATTACCCATGGCATTAGACAAGTGCCGGTATACAGAACAAGCGCGCTTGTGAAACCACCAGTGCCTCACCTCTGCTGGCTAGCGGCGACCTACAAACGGTCACCCTCGCTTCGTTGTATACGGCAGCCGAAGTAGGAAGAAGCAGCGGGATCCAGTGGCGGCCAACGCCTCCTTCAGTCGCTGGTGCAGGGGCTTAGCTCGTCCAAGTCACCACAAAACGGACGCCACTATCCAACCACCTCGTATGCAAGCCACCAGCTGACTACTGCACGAAAAGAGGACGGATGCACAGTCGAGAATAAGCCGACGGCTTGGTCGTCTTTCCGCTCCTTCGTTGTTTGTGGCGCGTGCCGACCGATTAACTTCCCCCTCGCTGGTCCTCTTTTTTATTTCCGTCTACGCTGCAGCACTGTTTTCGCGGGCCACCTTGCCCACGGCACGCATCAGCACAAAGAACTCATTCTACAGTTTTAAGTAGGTGTACATTATTAAAAAGAATTCTGCACTCTCTGAAATGATTCCTCAATCCTTAATCTTTCAAAATAAACGAAAGTGCAACCCTAATGAAACCTATAACGTTGCTGCAAGTGCAAATTTCACAAAAATAAATATATATATATATATATATATATATATATATATATTGATAAGAGATTGCGACGGAGTCTGCCCTGTATTAATTAAATGGAAGCATGACTGACATGTTCATTGTAAAATGCCCCACGAACGGAGCTTATATTATTCAGGAATGCATTCAGCAAGCCAGGGTTGCGCTCATGCTATCTTGTTGACTGTCAACTGAGAACCACACTTGAATTTCGCGCACCATTTTGCAAGAGAGCACGTTGACACCATGAGGCACAGCCCTTCAAATGGCTACATATCGTGTTATTTGTACATTGTTTGCTGCTCTGACAATCATAAACACGGTCGAAGTTTCTCATTTTATCACGCTCGGATGTTTAAGCTCTCGAGTACGCCGTCTGTAAGATTAAAAAGAACTATAGCGGTTCTCCAAAAGTAAAATCTAACCCAGTCCGGAAGTGAGTAATTTCGCGAGCATCCTATAGAATAATTTAATCAATTTTGTTGGTTTAATGATAAATTTAATGGCAACAGTTAAGGTTACAAGTGAATGACACAGTGAGGATTAGGACTAACATTGGTTTTATTTTGTTATGTACTAAATTCCATATTGTATGAGCGTTTTACATTTCGTCGTTCAAATGCTGCCATCAGAGCCAGCATTCGAACCAAAAGGAACACGCCTGCTCACTGAGAATCGCAGTTGTATGTGAATATTCAATTTTGTATATGCCGTCAGTGAATGAAGCAACGATAACTAACAAATGAATGAACTTATAGGAATGCTAACATTCTAATTATGGTACGAAAGGTGCACTTACAAATTTGTGAGACTTCCTTCAGCAGCATAAAAAATTGAATGTTTCATGGAATCATGACTGTTGAATGATTTCTCCTTATTATGCTGACGGGGTCTTGGTGCCTTTGAATGGCACTCGCTACACTTCGTCGCCTATAGAAACGATAGAACACTGAAACAAAGCATCAAAACATCTGTCGCACAGTGTATCACAGATGCATAGCGTAATGCAATCTGCTGGAGTAGTCAATAAATTATATTTCCAAACATTCAGCTAAGCCTACTGAATCGCACAGGTACGCCCAGGTACGCCCTCTCCCTTTTCCTGCTTCCTTACTGTAAAACGGACATCATCTGACTTTTAGGTTTTAGGAGGCGATGATTATGACCATAGTCATTAAGTATTCGCAAACATAGATAAACTAAAGTTAAAATGTGAAATACATGCTATGGCGAACGCCTGAGTAGATGTACAACTTATCGTGTGCATTGTTCTTGTCTTAGCATTGCCTATTGGTGGTTTTAAAATATTTCGTGGTATTATGTCTTCGAGTAAAACAGTATATTCTGTTTGAAGAGAGCAACGAGTTGAGTGAACTTTTATGCGGGTGCTTCAGACATAATCTTGAAATATGCACTATAGAAGAAAAACTTGAAGGACGCTTAAGCTTCGCCTTGAAGAGCAGAACGCATTATCGTGATGGGCCCCATACGCATCACATTCTAAAGAGCTAGGCTGGCTTCGTTTCTCTGTGCATGCCTCAACCATAAGGCCATAAGGAAACAAACTACTCTGCGCGTAACATAGGCCTTTATAAACTGTCTCAGAATGTCTACAGCAAGTACAGTTCTCAAGTGCCCACAACGCCATAATTTTTTTTTTTGCGAATCAGCAAAGGACCGATGCGCTTCTCTAAGGCAACAAGAGAGCCCACGCAGCTGCTCATTTGTTGATGGTTTTCCAGCTTCTGATGATTAATTCTGTCTGACTACTTTCTAATTGGTAGGCCTTTAAAACACGCCCTAGTAGCGCCATTCACGTATTTTAATACCTGGCGCACCTCTACGTCTTTGCCACGCGATATTACATGCGTTGAGCAGCCTTACACTACATGAAACTGATATACTCCTTTCTCTCCACGGAATCCCCGCTGACGTCCTCTAAGCAGCGTAACCGACCTCTCGGTGCGTCCCCTCTTTTGGGAGTAATAAAGTTTTGATCATCATCATCAAAGCAGTTTGAAGCTACAGCAGGGCTCTATGGCTTAGAAAAGCTGTTTGCCACCCAAACAACCTCGGGTCGATCCTCACTCAAAGAAAAGTATTTTTGACATGTGTTTTATTTGCATCTTTCTCGATTTTTCGGTTGCAGACAAGATGATTTTTCGCTTACAACCAAAAATACCATTACCTGCACAAGCAATCACACCAAAATATCGGCACAATTGCCCCTTAACGCAATAGTGTGAAAATGAAAAGAGATGCAAGCATTACGCAACTACTTTTGGGCGAGCTTCTTTCGAGCAGTAAGGAGTTAAGCATAACACGTGGTGAGGTAAGCAACAACAAACAGTGGGACACTATGAAGTTCAGTAGTTTATGGCACGCGCGAAGCTGGTTCATCGTGTTTATAGACGGGTTTGCATCAAGGGCATCGCCAAATTCGGCTATCCAAAAAGGCTTTGTTTATTGTAGAACATTGCTGCCAGAACCAACAAAATAAATAAACACTGAATTTTTCTACCATAGCGTGGTTCGTTCAGTTTATAAAGTTTTAATACAGGTAAGGAAAACAATAAGGCGCCACTGAAGCCCATGTGTAGATAGCCTATGCACCGTCGTTGTGCTGCACTACCGCATCACCAGGAAGCCAATGTTTCTAGCCTACACGTGCGCATACGATATCCCTATTCTGCGTAAGCTGTTTTCGACCTGACTTTACGTGGCGTGGCCGGCGACGAGCAGCCAAGTTCCTTGAACGACGCAGAGCTCTTTCGGTAGGAAAAAAAAGTGTGGTGGTACCCACGGACGTTATGGAAGACAGAGTGGTCACCAGCAAGACGCAAAATAAAGAATGTTTCAGTTCTCAGGGGGAGCATGCAGAAAAGAACAGTATTGAAGGCCTTTTGATTGACATAGGGGAACAATAGCACATGACTTCCTCTTCGTAGCTTGCTAGCGAATTCTTACAGTTGCACTGCATACGCCCTGCAGCGTTCAAAAGTGCGAGAGCTTAACCTGTACGCTTAAGAAGATTAGGAGCAACAAAATGCAAGAGGAAATTTAAATTTTCAGACAATATTAGCGAAGCATAAGTAGTCTGGCAGTTCATTACTGACTTTATAAACTATGAATACATAGCCAGGGTGACGAAGAAAAGCACAACCAAAAGTTAGACCCATACCAAAGCCGGGATCAAGCGTGAAAACCAACGGTTTTTCTTCTCTGATCATGTTTCAACAAAAACCGATGCATAATCAAGAAAAACCACTTTTATCACTCAGGGTCGAAACAAAGTGGTTGAAATAGGCACATGTTCATACAACGCCGTCATGTCCTGTGGCACGTCATTGCTACGATCGACCTTTGGTTTGGTTCTTCTATGTATATTTATTTATCTGATGCATTTTTCTATATTTATGTTTCTTCCCCTCAGCAATCGCCTTTAAAGTTATGCAGATACGGCATAATGTAATGCTGTACCAGAGAGGATGCCTTTCTCTGATAATTCAAATTATATAATAAATCTTTTCCCTAGTGCAACTGTGAAATATGCTGCAGAAAAAGCTGTGAAGTCCGTAATTCTAACATCTGAAAGAATATTTATTAGCTACAGAAGTTCAGTCTCTGTCATTTTTTTAAACACACCAGCCACTCATCAACATCATCAACCTCTAAAGAGCACGTTTAGTCAATATAGTTGCCCGTCGTTCAGCATGTACTATTCGCTTTTATGGAGACAATCAATTCAGTGTCTCTATTTAAATAAAGGAAGGAGTTTGCTAATGATGAAATATTTGAAATTTTTTCGACGTGACATCTCTAACACATCGAGCATTGCAGTTCACAATAGATGCATGTGCGCCGTGGTGTTTCTTTTGACGCGGTCACAATGAGGAGCCCGTGTCGCAGAAATTTTGGAGCTGGCATTGGTGGGATTGTCTGTGAGTGGAAGATATCATGAATTGAAATATAACAGGTAAGGATTTTAGCCGCCCGAAAGCTACGCGAGTGCGTGCAGCTGCTACTGAAAAAGAATATATACTACGTCGTGAAGAACGATGATTGACGTTCACCCAAGTAACATTGTACGGAAGAAGCGTGCAATCACGCCAAGTATAGCACAGTATACGAACTGCGAGAAGAGATATTTTTGCCATCATCAATATGAGTAACAGCATCAACAAAATGTGTAGATAACTAAGCGTGCGTAATTTCTTGTAGACTCGTTTGAGTACTTCGTAAGTGTGAAGGCAGTATAAGGCAATCTGAGAGAGTTTACCACGACCACTTTTATGTGCACAGGCATATAATACCTCATGGCGCGTGGTTGTGATGTTCACCGGAAAGCAAAGCATAACAAGCGAATGAGAAGGCACTGCAAGGGAGTCCTGATAGCGCTATCGCGGTCGCACTTTTTTTAAATGCAAAGCTGATGCACCCTTCAAGCTCTCTATCACAAATTTATAATGTTGATTGATTCACATGTGGGGTTCAACGTCCAAAAACCACCATATGATTATGAGAGACGCCGTAGTGGAGGGCTTTGGAAATACCGAACACCTAGGGTTCTTTAACGTGCACTCAAATCTGAGCACACGGGCCTACAACATTTCCGCCTCAAATTTACAATGTCGTCGTGCGCCATAAATACGCCTGCCGAATTCAATGCAGAAATTTCGGTTAGAAGAGACTGCAGAAATTTTCAAGTTACTTTATTTGCAGCCTAAACGTCCGATGAACAGCGCTACATATACAACAGAACGAAGGATGTGACAAGGACCAAGCGCTTGGTGCCGTTGTATATAGCACTGCTTCTCCGAAGATCAGTAGGTTAGAACCAGCTTGCAATAACACTTAGTATCTGTTAATTTTCAAATGCGATCGATTTTACTTGTAACAGCTCAACGGTTAAACCAGTGGTTGGGCCGTTTGGGTTGCGCACAAAATCCTCGGCAAATAATGACGTCAACATGCGTCGCTTAGCAACGCACTGGAGAAAAAAAAAGAGAAGACCCGAAGACAAGTAGAGACGAGGACGAGAAGAAATAAATAAAACGAAATAAATTTCTGGCGGAGGTGGGATTCTAAACAGGGTTAACTACGTTGCGCCGGTAAGCGTCGCAACCACTCCAGGCACACTGGCAGAACAAGCATTTCTAAGAGCCTTTTGACTGCGCTGCGTTGAGACAGCTAACGAGAAAAAGGTAGGGAAAAAGAGAAAAAGAGTAAGGAAGGTGAGAGAGAAAAAACCACTGAAAAAAAAGAGACAAAAAAGGAACTAAAATAGATAGATCGTGATTCGCAGAATTGGAAGGAGAGACAGTGAAAAAGAATGATAAAGAGAAAGAAAAGGCCTCATCATGTCTTTCCTATTAGCTTAACTGGGATTTGTCAGGCTTAACTGCTTCTCTATATGCTCAGTGGGCCATGTCCTGGTTTTAATTTCTATTTTTATACCAGTCTTGGTTAGTATTGTAAGAAAGGCGCCTATAGCTACGCTGCTCTTTTCAGGCTTGGCACTATTATATAGTGTGAATCCGTCCTCAACTTTTTCTACACCCACCACAAAAATATTGGTCTTTGATTATACGAATAAATTTCTTCAGCTTTCTTCATCCTCAGTAGGGTATGCACGGGTGCGGAATAGGGAAAGTTCAGTATCGAAGGGCTTCATACGCATACCACGTAACAAAGTGCCAATAAAGTGGCCGAGTTTGTAAGATCAGCCCTGTAGTCATGTTCCTTAATTTGGAGAATATTTATCCAATAACATCAACTACTGTTTCCAGTCTCCCAATGAGCCAATGTCTCCTTCTTTGAGATAAAAGTGCAAAACGCTCGATGGAAATTGAAAAAGAATATATTTAGGAAAAAGAAAATACACGTCCTAATGAAGTTACCAGTGCTTCTGGTTAGAGCAGTGCTGCCTGGCGTGTTTTAACTTAAAGAGACACGAAAGAGAATGCGATGACTTTGTTCAGATTGACAAGTTCCTCTCTGAAAACTCTAATGCCGTATGTTTCAGTCTCATAGGCTCATTATTAGCGGAGAAAATCAAGATTGAAATTTCATTTTTAAATTTTGCGCTGAAACTTCTACGTCTGGCGTCAAATTTTCAATATGTATTTTTTGTATTTTCTCGACATAGACCTGTTGGAAATTTCTGAAACTTTGTATGCTACGTGTATGAGACCCAAAGACGACCATGTACTTCGTCTCTATTGAGTAGAAGCTGCGTAGAACGAGCTGACGCCTTCAAAATTTATGACGTCATGATGTTTGGCGTGGAACTGTCAAGGTGGCGTTTGCACCCGCGTTTTGTTTTCGCGCGTTTTTGCGCTTTATAAGCGTGGTGTCGCCATAAAAATGGTGTTTTCGGGATTTTAAAGTTGTACTTTACTAAACGCGAAACAACGCTCTGATCTTAAGTGTTCCTTCCACACATTGAAATCAGGAGAACTGTGAGGCGTGTTGAAGATAAAAAAATAATATTCTCAATCGGTTTGCGAACAAGTTCAGTGTTGCAGCTGCGAACTTCCGCTGAGTCGTTCAATGATGCTAATTTATCGAACTAGGGGAAAACAGGAGCGAAATTAACTGCGTAAGTCACCGTGTTTTGATTTTCCTATTTAAGAAAAAATGCCAAGCCTGCGCGGTAGGCGCAGTACATTCACAACAAAAGCTAGAAGAGCGGCCTTTCACAGCCTTTTCTAAACACTCAGTAGGTAATTGCTGTAAGTACACTTGCTTGATGCCCACTACGTCATTAATTTTAAAAATTTTGGGGCAGTAGGCCAGCATTCAATATGCTATTTTTCGTCATTCTTCTTAGAAGCGTGGTATGCGTTAAACTATTGCGCGCCTACTTTTGTGCCATTCGTTCATGCAATGGCTGACAACGATGATAAATTATGCCTGAAGTCGGTATGTGCCACATTTAATAGCTGAACAAAAAGAAGTTTTGTAATGGGTTCGAGCACTGGACGACACAGTCATTACGCTATTCGCATTGTGCGACGACAGCTTGTTTTTACGCTCTTTGAAAATGCTTTATAACTCGTAATATTGCGATTGCTTTCCCGACATCAAACCTTCCTAAGGCAAAATTGCCAAAAAGTCTCAAGCACCGGCGTACCTCAATGATACAATACTGTGTTGGCACCCAGCGAACCCAGGTTCAGCCCCCACTGTGTCATTGGTACCAGGTTTTTTTTTTTCTGATTTCGCGCGATTTGGTTACGGACACCGGCGGCAGCGGACAACTATGGCGCTGCGCGAGACCCGAGTTGTGATCCCATAAGAGCTCTCGCTGTAAAATACTTCGTTACACGAGTACGCTGAACAGCTAGCGAGCCATAGCTGGCGATCCTTCTGCAAACATTTCCAAGGGGCACTGAGCACCAAGAACACGTGGCTCATTCTTCGCGCCCTGATCGATGACGCCCACAGCAAAACCCAATGAAGACATACAATTGAAAGGATCATCTTCTGCTATGACAACAAGCAGTCTTTCTTTCGCGGCACGCAGCGGTTCTTTCCGCTTCATAGGAGGAAATTCTTGAGCCTCATTGAAACTTCAGAGCATGTTCTCTAGCTTTGCGCAACAACGATCAGCTGTTATTGTGGTTCGGCATACTAGTACATAGATTTCTGTTTTGTACATTTACTTTTCTAATAGTGCTTGGCTGAAGAGGGAGCGTCTACCTTGACCTAAATTATAGCGGCTCGGGGTAGAAAAACGTGGTCCAGAATCAATGAAGCCGTTCACTGCTGTACCAAAACACTTCAATAACGCGTTGATGACATTTTAAATGTATGTTTGGTGCTCCTACATGAGTATGTTATAAAGGCATTGTTATCTCTTCTAAGTTTTTGTTTTTATTCGGGTTATTTGTAATTATTGGAGTTCTAATTTTGGCTAGCATTTTTTTTCTACTTTGTGGATTCGTAAATGCATGTTAGTCACCCTCCTTCAATGTACTTCGGTCGGTGCACAAGGTGTTTGGCTAAGACTGAAGGATGGCATTTCATACGTGCAGTCTTGCGTAAAATTATCACCGCTAAATATAATACGACGGATTACGCTTTGCTTATTCTTACTGCCAAGCCACACGAAAGTATTGTTTTCTGTAAGCGCCTTTCCTTTAGACTTCCTCAACGCCATTGACGGCTGGAAGGCGTGGCGACCTTTGCGCGCAATATGTATCGGACGTATGGAAAGATCGAGGCATATCAGGTATAGCATCACCGTTCTCAAACAGTTGACCTACGCTACGCGACCACCAAACGTGACCGCGAGCCTGTATGAATCATGCGCCCGTGACGCATGTGACGCATGTGACGCATGTGACGCATGTGACGCATGTGACGCATGTGACGCCGTACCTTGCCTCTTCTCGTGTCAGAAGTGGGCACATGACCACAGCCATACATACCTGGCAATATGTATGCTGCTTCACTACTGTAAGTTCATGAACCCAGGCGCAGAATTGGCCTTGTATGAGCGGCCGCACTCCCCCCCCCCCCCCCCCCCACTCTCGAGAACGTCTAATGTTATCCATCTCAGCTCCTTCCTACTGATTATCCATGATGCGTAGCTGAAGGGCGACTAGTGCGTTATGTGAGCCGTTGTTGAAAACATCACTTCTAACTTGTATAGGTCGCTACTTTTTTAATGCTACGTGTAGCGCTCTCGTTTTGAATACGAGCCGTTTATTTACCAGAGCGTTGGAAGTTCAGCGCAGTTGACGTTCAACTGGATGCGTTTTTCACTCGTGACAGTGAAGTTTAAGCGATGTTACTCATAGGTGAACAAGAACAAGTTTTTGTAATGCGTTGCATCATTGGATGACCAACTCTTTACGCAATTCACATTCTGTGAATCCTAGTTGTTCCTTCGACGTTCTGAAACACTTTATTACGCATATTAGCGCGTTTCATTTCCGGACACCAAGCCTGCCTAAGGTCAGTTGGGAAATCACGTACGAGCACTCGCGTAGCTCAGTCGTAAAATACTGGGCTGGCATGCAGGGGACCCCGGTTTGAATCTGATGGTTACATAGTGTTATTTTATTTCCTCGGTTTTTTTTCTTCTTTCTCGTGCTACTGGTTACGTACACCGACGGTGGTGGCGGACAACAACGGCGTCACACGTTACCTATGTTCTGATCTCATAACTGTCTTTGCTGTAAAACGTCAATCACGAACGCGCCCAACGCTGCCGTTTCGCATCCCATCAGGATTCCTTTTGTAAAGATGCCGTAATTTTTTTTTCGTTCTCATTTTGTGATT
Organism: Rhipicephalus microplus; assembly: GCF_043290135.1. Classification (NCBI taxonomy): domain Eukaryota; kingdom Metazoa; phylum Arthropoda; class Arachnida; order Ixodida; family Ixodidae; genus Rhipicephalus; species Rhipicephalus microplus. The sequence goes on from NC_134710.1 coordinate 441,742,859, forward strand.
CTCGTCTTCTGTTCTTGCTTCCACTTTTGCGTTGATTTCTTTTCATCAGTGCGTTCTCGCTCTTTTTATGTGATTGCTTTTTCTAAGCTCTCCTTGTGTTTTATTGTTCAGTTTTGCATGCGCCTAGACAGAGTCTATTGTTGTTGCTGGGCACGTTACATAACGTTAATAATAATAATAATAATAATAATAATAATAATAATAATAATAATAATAATAATAATAATAATAATAATTAACCTTTGTTTTGGTGCGTTTTTTTTTCTTTTTTTCCGCCCCGCCGCTGTGGTCTAGTGGCTAAGGTATTCGGCTGCTGACCTGCAGGCTGCGGTGGCTGCATTTTTGGTGGAGGCGAAAATGCTCTAGGCCCGTGTACTCAGGTTTGAGTTCCCGTTAAAGTACACCGGGTGGTAGGAATTTCCGGAGCCCTCGACTACGGTGTATATCATAATCATTTGGTGGTTTTGGGACATTCATTCCCACATATCAATAATCAAGAATTTAGCTATCTTCTGCATTGTTTCGTCAATAACCTCAGTTTCATTGCAGGGGATGCCTTTCAGCTCTAGGTTATTTCTGGGAATGTACTGTTTCAATTCAGCCAGTCGCCTACGTGTTTCATTTAGTTCTTTTTCCATTCATTTGGTTTCCGTTTGGTAGATCAAACTTTCTTCACACTACCAGTTGAACTCTTCAAAATTTCTATTCATAAAGCCCATCGAAGCTACGACAGACCTGAGTTGTCAGGTATATTGCAGGTATAAGGAGTTGTCAAGTATAAGGCAGCAATAACCAAAAAAGTCATTTCTTCCGTATACCTGGCAACTCCCTTTATATTTCTAGGTGGTTATATATTCAGGCTAAGTAAGTTCTACGAGTACGTCTTTGTTTCATTATTTGATACTATAGAGAAAAATATAACCAGCCCTTCAAATAATTTTTATAACATTCACAGATGTAATACTACAACAAAGAATACTTCAGAAGCCACAATAGAACATGCAGATAGCATAAAAACGTTCGTTGTCCAACCTTCTCCGGTGAAAAGCATGTGTTTTCAGCAGGCCACTACCCGATGGTAAAATAAATCCACGTCATGAGGCAATGGATGCCCGCATGCGCGAGCTTGCAGTTAGGATTTAAGGCCTCATTTGGGGAGACAAAGCCTTATGATGCGACTACCCTGGAGTCACCAGGCTTTGTTCGCAAGATGGGGAATAGCCTTAACAAATGGTGCCTTAGGGGCTGTGTCACAGCCGACGGCCCACCCAGGACGGGCCAGGCAAGTGACGAAGGCCGGTGCAACGGCTGGCCTCTGGCGCGCCGTGCCCGCATAAGTCGTAAATATATTGGTTAACATCTCTTTCTCGCTTCCGTGAAAGAGATGCTTTCTCTCACTTTAAAACAAATATTGTAGCTTTCTTTCTTCCACGCATCACAGGACCATAAGTACGCTAGGTAGTCGTCGCCACAGTTCGCACACTGAGCTACAGCCTCTCATTTCAATAACAGCTGGTGCTTAAAAACACAATCGACACAAAAATGTCGTCCTTTGCAAAGAGAACTGCAGCCGCACTTTGGCAGTTAAAACGTCTCCGTGAATTCGCATTGCATGAATGAACTTTTAATTTTGCGTAGCTTGTTTCTATGGTCTCTGGTAGTTGACTCAATCCGAATGTCAGTGTTGGGTGCTTCGTTGGTTTCCATAGATTGCCTCTTATTTTGATCTTTCTGTAAATTGACGATGTTTTGCTGTTTCTATCAAGAAGTTCAGCTTCCGAGAAGTTCAACATATGTTCTTCTGAGACGACACCCCGAACAGTGTTCGTGCGCATATGTGGAGTGACTGGGGCAGGGACAGGGTCAGGGTTCAGAATGATGCAGGGTCAGAGACGTGTTGCTACTGATTTCTGTCTTAAATGCCTCGTAACTTGGTCCTAGCTTTTTCGTTATGACTTTAGCTACAAAAATGGTGAGATCGCTGTTGCGTTTTTATGTGACTGCTCGCTGTTGATAACGTGGTACTTTGTAAAGTGTTCATGCGATTTGGAAAAAAGCTGAAGGAAACTTTCGTGTGCTCCCTTTTCATAGTGTACCATCGGCTTTGAAAAAAAAAGAACACGTGTTTAACATCGAATGCGTGTTAAGTTTCGGTTGTGGTGTCAACCACGCACCACTGATCAAAGCAACGAGACGCGACAGGAAAATAAATAGGCCAAGGGAAGTCTGCTTGATGATTGATTGATGTGTGGGGTTTAACGTCCCAAAACCGCCATATGATTATGAGAGTTGCCGTAATGGAGGGCTCCGGAAATTTCGACCACCTGGGGTTCTTTAACATGCGCCCTAATCTGAGCACACGGGCCTACAACAATTTCGCCTCCATCGGAAATGCAGCCGCCGCAGCCGGGATTGAATCCCACGACCTGCGGGTCAGCAGTCGAGTACCTTAGCCACTAGACCACCGCGGTGGGGCCAAGGGAAGTTTGCCAGCGCACTGCTATGACCACATATGGTTAACCAAGACTGATTATTCACAAACGGTTAACCCTTACCGCGAAGAAATGTTAGCGTAAAATAAAGAGAGAAGATGACAGGACTGTTTAAAAGTGCGAGACAAAGACGAAGATTCCAGAAGAGAGACAGGGAAAAAAATGTCAAATTTCCCTAGAAAGCCATCTACGTGAAGCTGCCGCCAAAGAAGTGTACTGCATCGGCCAAAGAAAGAGCCTTAAAGTTCCAATATTCTCGCATTCGCTAAACTCCCAGGATCCTCTTCTCTCCGTACACGGCTAAGACACGCACGACTATGTGTGGGAAAAGGTCTAACCGACGCCCCACCCCTCCCGTTGACTCGGGTCCGTGCTGACGCCCCTCACGATTCGCCTGCTCGCACAAGCTCCGCTGCGGGGAAACAGAGAATGCTGTCAAGATGGAACCTGCTGAAAAATTTTGAGCTTAGCTAAAGTTTAGAGGGAGCAATCGAACTGAGTGGAAAAGATCAGGTAGCTGTTGAGATGAAGTTTGCTCAAATCACGCCCAGAAGCCTGTCCACTGCGAGAGATGTCCTCTAAAGTTTGCGATATACAGCAGAGGCAACCAAGTTGCCATAAGTATTTCGGAAACTTCCCCGTAAGACGTTGCCGTAAGAGCTTGGACGTTGAAAGACTGTTTCTGTGTTTTCACTATTGGGAGCTTGAGCATAGTCCTTCCAATTAGCTCTTTCAATTTAGGATATTCTGCAACTACTCTCGGCAAGCATGCTGCCTGCTTTATCTCGATATTCCGCAATAGTTATATAATATTCTGTGAACTTTTTTCTGCCAGATTATAAAGCTCATACTTCTCGCTGATCTGCTGGAGCGCGTCGTTGCGAGTGGAGAGTCATTACTTCACAGCTACTAGCTTCAAATTGTCAACATTTGGAGAGTCGAGCAGTAGAAGCGCTTATTGGATTACCCTATATCTGTACACATCATGGAGGTCGCTTACCACTGAGTCGATAAATTAAGAAAATGTTGCTGCTAGCTGACGTCAAACAACACCCTATTCTTCAATGCGCGGTTTGTTAATTCCTTGGCGCCTGCGACAAAAATGATAGTAAAGTGCAGTTCGCTAGGAAGTCTGCGAAGGCCTTTCCACAGGTTGTGCGCATGACCACGTACAACCATGAAAATGCAATACATTTAATGCTGCGCTGTTGGCAGCTTTAGCTTATTGTATAATTTTACTGCACCCTGTTAACCGTGGGCGTACGCAATTTCCTCTTATTGTTTTACGTTTGTGAACAAAAGCTCAAATATTTCCGATTTTACGCCAAACTAGCCTACAATAACATTCCAAGAAAATTCCGGCGCTCAGGTCTACACTTTGGCTAGCCCACCAGTGCTTTTCGCTTGCGAGGCAGATTTATGTGGAGATATACACATCTACAAGGTATCAAAGGCAAATATAGCCTAGAGCCCTTTGGTTAGCCAACCGGAGCTCTTTGTGTGCGAAATAGATTTATGTGATGGTATACACAACATTACGAGATATCAAGGGCAAATATAGCCTGAAACATACTCATAATTCATCTTAAAGTGCATGCCTGTAGTGAGTGAGACGCGGAGCCCCTTCGACGCTGACATCAACAAAAGGCCACAAGTTTCACAAATGTCACAAGTTTGTCTTAGCTGGTCGCTGGCACGCGCCTTGCGCATGCACTACTTGTGATTTGCTCCTACGTGCCGGTGGGTTGACGTATGTTGGCTGTGCTGGCTGTCAGTATGACGCTAACTCACACACACTCTCGCGCGTGTCGTCCACGTCGCAATTTTGCGTGGTCTCGTGGCCAGCTGTGTTTACCTTGTTTCCAGAACTGCTCCTGCCAAGCTCGGTGTTCTGTAAAACCGAAACTGAGACGGGGTGCTCTAAAAACGTCTTGAATAAATAACCGTCGCGAACTCACGCATATGAGGTTTCTAGCTGTGATAAGGGGGGTCGTAAGCTACCTGTTGCAAAAAAAAAATCAAGGTGCAAAATTTTTGTGGTAGTGCTCCTCTAAAGGCCAGCTCCGGCGATTTTCGACCATGTCAGGGTAATGATGCTTTTATGTTCCTGAGACACTCTTCTCACGTGCCCGATAGCTGAAACGCTCAGATAACTCGAAAATAAATTGTAACTAGCAAAAAAGTCATAACACAGGAGCTGGAACCCAATTGAGTGCACTGTCTACGAACAACGCAATTATTTGTAAGTATCGAAAGTCCTTCTAGGCCGGGCCCGCCAGAAATGAGTTCAAAAAATGCTAAAGCCACAAAGAGCAGGCGCTCACCGGATAGGTGAACGTACCGCACCAAGTCTCTGAATGATCGTTGCACGTGCACACTGATCGTTACTCAGAGCTGTCGGATAATCACACTCACGATTCGGACGCATTTGGATGACAATTATCAACGCCGTTCTTCATCGACGCAGCGTAAGAGATTTTCGTATCTGCTAGCCTGGTTGCGCCTAATGGTGACAGATAGCACCATTTGTCCAGACCGTCCAAGTTTCTGGCTGCGGCGATGGCCTACAGTGTTTACGCTATGAAGTTCGTCATCAAATTATAACTTTTTAATACCGTCATTAAAAAAGGGCTTAACTTTGTGACACGCAGTATGACTGCGATAAGGTCTTAATAATACCTGCCAGCCAGTTCCACCGTGGTGGTCTAATGGCTAAGGTATTCGGCTGCTTAGCCGCAGGTCGCGGGATCGAATCGCGGCTGCAGCGGCTGCATTTTCGGTGGAGGCAAAAATGCTGTAGGCCAGTGTGCTCAGATTTGGGCGCACGTTAATGAAGGCCATGAGGTTGAAATTTTCAGAGCCCTCCACTACGGCTTCTCTCATAATGATATGGTGGATTTTGGACGTTGAACCCGACATATCAATAAAATCAATAATATTAGCCAAGTAAGTACCTTTCTCATAAGGAGTAGCTAACTGTATACAGTTGAGTGTGGTCACAGCTAGTGGATCTGGCAATCGCTGCGGAAAGTGTTTCAGTGCGTAAAAGTCCGTGCTTGTGCACACTTAAACAGGCACGACATCAAATGTCTATCTGCACGGTAAGCTAGCTGCGATAGCTAAAACACTCTGCCATTTTTTTCTTATGTGATTCTTGAAGAGAAAAGAAGAGAAAAGTGAGCCCCGTAACTGTATGCATCAAAGTGCCACATCTCAACAGTAGTTCACGAGGGATGAAGGTAAGGAGGAATTAAAAGGATAGGAGTAAAGGTATATATATATATATATATATATATATATATATATATATATATATATATATATATATATATATAGAGAGAGAGAGAGAGAGAGAGAGAGAGAGATGCGCAAGGACAGTGAGCGACGGCATAAGAGAGATAGGAAAGATGGAAACACGGTCACAGGAGTCCAAGGACAGGGCACCACTTGCGAGAGCTCTTGTCGGTGACAGGAGATGGCGTAGGGCTAATCCACTCAGGCAGAGCTACCCTGACTTCGTCGTAGGGGGCCGGCGGCAAGAAGTGGTGTAGGACCAACCCAGTCGGCCAGAGCTGCGCTGTCGTCAGAGATCGCGAGGGCACAACCAGTCGGCACGGAATCCAGCGAGCGAGTCCCACACTCTACCATTGAGAGGAAGCGTAGTCATCAGCTGCGAGTGTTCAGTGACTGCTATCATGTGCAGCCCACAACGCAATCGACCGCGAGGACCTTCACTAGAGAGGCCAGCGCTGGGATCGTTTTGACGTCACAGATAGAATGCGTGTGCTCGCGTTGCTGCTTTGTAGTTGTGGAATGCAGTAGCTTTGCTTTCGCGACACCACTTGCATCGTCCCCCATGGCTGAACCGGTTCTTAGTGGCGATTTTACGATGGTAGTTAGACACGAGAGTGCCACCGGGAGCACTGACTCGTAGTTTTCTCGCTCGTATTATCACGTCCTGCCTCCTGTTTAAGCACTGAGCTTGTGTCCACAGCAAAAGCGCAGGAAATGCGGTGTTCTAGCAAACACCACCAGGCATCCTATGTATGAGTGACATCATCACGTAGGTGGCGCCAAGGTATGTCCTTGAGGCCAATACCCCTTTCCAGCCATCGTACACACTTGAACATGGAAAAGAAAATTGCACACTCAAGCAAGGATGCACTGGCCAAACACACAATCCACAGCAGACAAGAAGACGTCGCAATGACACCTAACTTCCGTCACTTTTGTCGCCTTGCAGAGCTTGACGTCACATCGACAATGCTGCTAATAATACTGGCAAGCAAGGTGAGCGTGTTGAGCAATCAATAACATTAATTTCAAATAATTTGCAAAACTTTCAGTCTCCTAATTTGGCATAAATTTTGGAAACGTGCCAATGTACGCACGCACTGACCTTCATTGAGATCGATTGAAATGTAAGAGTTGCGTGAGTTGGTCTTTAAAGGATTGAAAAAAAAAGCTTTATGGTGCCTAGTTTTTTGCACGACGGAAAGCATACTGGTCAGTGAGTCAAATTCGGAGCGGTAAATTGGAAAACATCGTGAAACGTTTGCAATCAGAATTTTGCCATCTGCCGCCAATATGAAGTCGTATACTCATAGGTTGCAAGCAGGAGCGCGAGAGTGGTTCGTGCTCGAGCACGGTGGTTTACTGAGCATGCGCCGTGTGCTCTACAGGTGGCCGCGACGGCAGCCGCGGTTCTGACTGTGCAGTTTCATTGACGTCGTAAGTGGCACAGAATATAGTGGGCTCGATAATAACATTTATAGTGCAACAGTAAGGACTGCGCACATGACCGCATCAGACTACGTGACTATACGCACAACAAAGTGATCCACATTGCATATTCCATCAAGAATCCCCGTTATTCTGCGCGAAATAAGGGGTGTTGTTTCAGTTTTGAGTTCCATTTAAAAGTATGTATCTTATTCACGACGCGAAAAGAATACGGACGTCTGTAACTATATGTTTTCATGGTCTTTTCATTTATAGAAGGATCTAATTACACGTGCTCGCCCTACAGTTGTCAGTTCCTTTAAAAAAACCCAAGTAAGGTTCCCTGTTGTTTACTTGGCTCATTTTTCTATCAATTTCAGTAGTCTGCAAGGAAACTTTTGTCTGGTCAGACCTGGGGTATGCAAGTCTAGTTTGGTTCGCATACACTAAATAACTATTTAAGAAAAAAGAAGGTGCACAAAGGAGAGCACTAAGGTATAAATGTTTATACAATTGCATAAGCTTATAGACTCACCCTCCAAACTGCTCAAGAATTCCAGGATTTTAACATTCACAATGTCGAGCTGTACTATTCCTCTATAAATGTTTTGCCCTGCTTCTGCTAACCATTTTTACATTGTGTCCATATACATTTCAAGATAACAAACACGATCATCACGACATATACACACACAGACACTTAAAAAATAACCCTTACGTATGGACTGTTTGAAAATCTATTATTTCCCATTGCTAGAAAAGAGAGGAATAATATTAGCGAGGCCCTCAATAGCAGCTATTCTTTGGATGCATTCACTTGCTTCGCGTAAAATAACTTCCTAGAATGAGAGATTTAACCATAATGTACTTGTATCTTGTATTTCGCGCTGTTGGTAGTTATTGTGTCTAGATGCCGTATATTGATTGGTATTTGATGTATCTACTTTTCCAGTCATGGTCAATCAAAAATCTGCACTACCTCTCGATGTCATACCTTCGTATCTCTATGTGTATGCATCTGCACATTGGTATACGGATATGTACTTATGTGCGTATAGTCTGTTTACTCTAACTTTCAGTTCTTTTGTTCTTCCTGTTATGCTCCCTTAAGAGACTGACAGAATGAAAAATAAATAAATAAATAAATAATTAAATAGGTAGGTAAATAAATAATTGGTAGAACCTATCTACTGTGAGAATTGATGATCTGCGAAGCACGAATAAGGAAGGTTGAGTTGTCACTTTAAAATCAGCAAAACGCTAAGAGGCGGACATAAATCATGCCGTACAAGATGTCCCTGTCATGATTATCATGTTTCGACTTGCCTATTACCTTTGGCGTGTAAAAACATGCAGTGCTCGGGGTGATGTTAGTCATGAACTCGCTGCTCCGAACAAGTTTCTAAATGAAGTACAACTTCAGGAAAAAATGGAGGCAGGAAGCTTTGAAGAATTCCGGAATCACGAGGCGTCACTGAAGCCAACGTTTCGAAAAGTCTTCTTCGTTAGACAATACCGCTCCATGAACTTTTCGTAAATGAACCAACTCGGTTACATCAAATGCTCGGCTGACTCATTTATGAAAAAAGAAAACGGAATGTTATATTATAGTCATAACTAACTGTACATGCGCTGCAGTTTAATGGCGGCAGTGATTGGTAGGAGTTTCGAATTTTTTTCATAGTATTAAATTTAATAAAAGTGAATTATCTTGAATTTAGTGCGATTGCCTTACACTCAAAAATTATTTATAGTTTCCTCTTTTATTGGTCTTCGTTTACGATAATTCAAAGAATATGTTTCAATAGCATGCGTCGTCCTCTGTCTCATATAAAAAGACTTTCATGGGTTTTTATTTTCGTTTTTATCAGTGACTGCTGAAGCTGTGTAATTTCTTTTCTTTGATGTACATGTGGTTACCAGGGTAAGCTATGTTGTTGTGTCCTAACAGTTGTAGGTAAGTATGCATTTTTACCGATAAAAATTCATGAACAATAGAAAAGGTCCGTCCGACAGTAGCAAGCAAGCTTATCACTGAGCTCTATCTTGAGGTATAATCACTTGCCTTCTTGAGATAATAACATATCTCAAAGAACCATCCTACTGACTGAGCCATTACGTTCCAAGAGGATCGTCTGTATATACTGATGCAAAGCGATCCTGTCATTTATTCTGAACAGTTGAATTGTGAAATATTGTAGATACTTGGTGAAGTATTTTGTGGAAACAAGTTAAAAAGAAAAAAAATATCTTGTTCACATGTACGTGCGCGTGTCCACAATGCTTTCTTACTCTGCCTGGAAACCCATGTAAATCGACAGCACAGTAGTTGCTACCAGTGCGTCACTTCACACTACCCGAATCATTATGGCACGAGTGTCACAGGGCCCATGTGTTCCTTCCTTGATTCTTTCCTGGTATTCGCACTTGTGAGGTACAGCTGCAGTACATTGACGTCATTTCAGTATGGAGATAAGGCCATTAAAACTTTGCCGTTTTTTGCCTGCGGGACCGACTACTTTCGTGAATTAGCTTTGTTTTTGTAAGAAGTAGTTTCAGCGAAACTTCTTTGCACTGGCGCATGCGAAATTTTCAAGCCTGGGGATAGCATCACTTCCAACTAGTACGCTCTGACGGCAGAGTTTTTATGTTTACGTGTAGTATCGATTTCAAGAAAGCCGGGCATTTTTTCATGTGTGAAAAAGACGTCCCGTAAAAGAACGGGACGTCCTTTTACACTGACAAGTTAATCACTTACCTGTTTAGGATTTCTGTTTTTTTCGTGAGCCCATTTGTAAATCCAGAAATCATTGTTACGAAATTACCAAAGCAATAGACGCGTAATCAAATAATCCATACATAGTGGAAGTATAAAGGCTCGTTTTCTTTGTTAGAGACATTATTAAGGAGAAGCAACAGACAATATGCGAGAAATTATTATGGCCCTGCCACAGTGGTTTAGTGGCTAAGGTACTCGACTGCTGACCCTCAGGTGGCGGGTTGGAATCCCGGCTGCCACGGCTGCATTTCCGATGGAGGCGGAACTGTTGTAGGCCTGTGTGCTCAGAATTGGCTGGACGTTAAAGAACCCCAGGTGGTCGAAATTGCCGGAGCCCTTCACTACAGCATATCTCATAATCACATGGTGGTTTTGGGAAGTTAAACTCCACATATAAATAAATAAATAAATAAATAAATAAATAAATAAATCAAGGATTATCGGCCAGCTGCCATCTCGCAATACGTTTTGCGGTACGCCAAACAAGCAAGAAAGAGTGTTCCACACTCACCGTAATGGCAACAGGTGGCGCTGACTGAAGATCCTGCGTTTTAATGCGCACATATAACCTATAAAGTGAAAATAGGGATGACCGTGACCATAGCTCAGTGTTATAGCATCGGACGGGTTATTCGATGATCGCAGGTTTGAGTCCTCCCGGTGACAAGGTATCTGTTCGTCCACTTTTCATTCTTCACATTTACAGTGGAATTGCACCTAACAATGACCCCTACACTTTCTGTGGCATTATTGTCTGCTAGTCGTCTATAGTATTGTGTGTAACAAAGAAAACGAACACTTAAATTTAATCTTTCCTTCATTCATAGCGAGGGTCTCGTTCTGGCAGACTTGAGGCGTTTTGCGATGTATTATTCCTCAGCTGCGGCTTCGTTATATGATCCCATACTACGTGACACCGAACCGACAAGAAAGAGTTTTCTACACTCGCTGTAATAGCATCAGGAGGTGGTGACAGAAGCTCCTACTTTCAAAGCGCTTATATACCCTCTAAAGTTTATGGAAAGATGACCACCACCATAGCTCAGTGGTAGTGCATCAGGCGCGTTACTCGAAGGTTGCAGGTTCGAATCCGGCTAGTGGCAAGTTATTGTTTCGTCCACTTTTCATTCTTCACATTTACATTACAATTATTCTGACAACAACCCCTATACTTTCTTGGCAATATTCTTTGTTAGTTCTCATTATTAGATGAAGACCCTGTGTGTTGTTCCGCAAGAAATCAAGTGCTGTCGACGTCGCAGAAGTTTCGAGATGCCTGCAAGCTATGCAAAGAGAGAATTGTTTAATCGGAAACACTAAGCATACTTATACGTTTCCACGTTCTCATAATTTGGTTCATAAGTAGTGCCCATTGGTATAAGAAGAAAACTCACTCAGTATTCTGGTTCTCGTGGTGGCAGTAGCGTTGAGAGCCTATGCGGCCTGTTTTCTGGAAGCAGAGTGTCCGCGAAATCCTGCTCAGTCCGACATTTTGGGATAAAATTGGGCTGTAGATGGGTACAGGATCGCCCACATCTAAAGTGAAGTACTCGTTGGCAATCAAAACGTCACAAAAAAGAATGTATTACATGAATAGGAAAATGGTTACTGTGTTTGCGGACGCCATGGCTCGACTTGATACGTCAGTTGGTTGTCCCGGTATTTACAAGAGTTTCTCTAATTTTCTGGGCTTCAGTAATAATGAGGTGCTAACATTCGATGACCCCTAAAAATATCGAGGATGAAGCTGAACAGTCAAGGGCATGAAAACTTAACAGCGTAGCAAAAAGGGGTCCACTTAGTAACTAGTATAGTTAACTAAAACACACCTCTGGTTCCACATCTGTTGTTAAAACATTTGGTTTCGTAATAAGAAATAATAAAATACCTGACGATTACTTGCTCCATTTCCAGAAGAGAAACCGACACTGAAGCAAAGATTCTGAGTGCACCGCTTTAGTCAAAGAGCAAGCAACTGAAACTTTACCATAGACAAAATATAAAGTACGTAGTCCACATAAACAAAAAAGGAATGAAGATAGAATAGAGCGTCAGCTTGCAACTGTGCTCATTTCAAAAAGCTTTGTGAAGAAGAAAACGCATCGTTGGCAAGCAACATCGCCACCGCTTGGGTACTGGGTGCTGGGTTTCTCTCGCTCGGCTCGGGCTGATCATCGCCGGCATCTGCTTGACCGTTGCTCTGTCCCCATCGTGGTTTCATTGTAGGGCCACCGTCGCAACAGTCGCCAATAAACCCCTTTTCAGCTTCTTTTTATATGCGTGCAAACGTGTGCACAGTTAACAGTTGCGCAGGACATGACGCACTAATGAGAATCATTTCTTGAGATTTACGTACCCGAAACTACAATATGTTAATGAGGTCCCGTGGAGGAGGACTGTACTAGAAAAAATATGCCACACAGGCTACAGCATGCGCGTGCTGTCGCCTGTGCAGTGCAGTTGTGCAGTCATAGCTGTGGAGATGTGCAGTGATGCAAAACAGGACTGATGCACGCCTATGAATGTTAGTGATTGGTGGGCGCACAGCATACGATTTTTATTACTTACCGCTTTCCACACTTATTTTGACGCCGATATATCTTTTAATTTATTGGAATTTTCTCTCTCGTCAAAGCCCAGCTCACAACAATAATGGCATGAATGTGATCATAATAGAATAATTTGCCAATACAGTTCTACTCTCTGTTTCTCTTTAGTGCTATTATGCGCGAGGCTCCCCACTGAAGACATGGCCGCGGCAGTCGCCGTATGCTTCGACATATTGATCAGATGGTGCAAGCATTTCGAGAAGGCGATTTTGTGGGTGGATTATGAACACAAATGATAGTTTGGGGAGTGACAGTGTGTTCACACGTTACACCTCCTTCTCTACATGAAGGCGCAAACACTTTGAAGCCTTCTAAAATTTACTCGGATACATAATTTCGCATAGTAAACTCTATCCTACGTATGCTGATCGGGAAAAGTGCCGTGTGGAAAGTACCAGTACACAGGAAAAATGAGAGGAGGTGACACAATATGATGCAAGAAAGCAGGATTCGAACACCCAAACGCACTGTTTCACTGAAGGTGGCACTCGACTGTTAACCCGAAGGTCGCGGGATGAAATCGTGGATGCAGCGGCTGCATTTTCTATAAAGACAAAATGTTTGAGATCCGTGTACTTAGATTGAGGTGTTCGTTGAAAAACTCCAATAGGTCAAAATTTTCGAAGTCCTCCACTAAGGCATATTTCATAATCATATCGTAATCTTGGGACGTTAAACCCCAGTAAATAATATTAGTATGTGAACAATTTTTGGATTTCTGAAAAGATAAGAATGAAACATTGCAAAACATTGCAGAAAATCCCATACTTAGCTTTCTAATTTCATCTTTTCCTCCCCACGTCGGCCCATGAAAGCTCGCCGTAAGCATATAGACTGACGTGTCTGATGAATGGGTAAAGAGCTTCTCGATCAAAACTCTTCAGCAACAACACCGTGGACAGCACTTTAGTTTCCCAATTTTTACTAGGGTTATATATTTGTTAAACAATCAAAGTGGTTCGTGCCGAACCAGAAGAAAATGAACCTTTCAAGAGAAAAGTTCAGGGTCGAAGCTAGAAAGAGGTTAGGGAGGTTCAACATCTCAACGCGCCGATATCATTACACTGGTACATGTGCATATATGCGCACACATACAAACAAAAACCAGACCACAAATAAACCGAAGACAGAACTCCTAAAGGAAGATTTTGTCTATGACAATGAGCACATATACGTTCATGATTAAGATCATGCTTAGGTGGAAACAGGCTTACATTAACCTAATTATCTTATTTATTTTCTTAGGCTTCAATATAAGCAAGACGCCACGGGGTCCTTGCTTATATGATCCACAGGTTCCTAGGAGCCCCAGGATCTCATAAAATTGCGTTTCGCTTGCTGAAGGAAAAGAGCGAGCAAAATTTAACAAGTAAAATGACTCTCTAGCCTCACGGATGGTAACAGGGGAGAAAAAAGTGAGAAAGGAAGTGGTGGAAAAGTGTCATGGCATGCCTCCAGTGCTTTCGAACCTGTAGGGGCGACCTTTTCACGTGACACGCGTCACAATAGTGCTTCACTTGGGTCCTCAGGAAGCTCCTAAGCACATGTTGAGAAGGCTCAGCTCGGCGCCCCCGTCTAAGTGGTGCCCAAACCACTTGTGCCCCACCTGCCCCACCCTAACTACGCCACTGCATACACGCATGTAAATCTAAGCAGTATAAAATTCTCACCTACTTGGAACTGATGAAGCCGCGGTCACGATCAATGTCGTTTCCTTCAGATCGGTAGCCGAGCAGTGTAACGATCGACAAAAAATTCTGTAAAAAAGAAAGTAAAAAAGGGAGTGCCAATATTTTACTTGACATTTGAGCCCGCACCGCCCCCAATTGGCCATGCGCGAGCTACCAGCTCGGTCGCTCAATAAACTCGGCCATAACGCCAGTCAGGTGTGCGGTTATAAAATTTGTCTTATGAAGATACTATTGTCCAAGACTTGAGTTGGCGACGCAACTGTTGTGGAAAACTGCACTTTGAGCGTATTTTTTGTCCCGCATAAGCATGATTTTGAGCTCAAATCAAAGGTTATTCTTCTTACTACTGAGATCTTTGAGAAATTGGCAGGTTTCTGCCTTGTATTTTTAGACGACCTTTTTCTGTCTCAAAAAACAAGGTGTGATTCCGGTGACTTCCATAGGGTCTCATTGCGTAAACCTTATTCGTCGTGGGAACAGAATTTGAAGCCCAGACGTTAACGATGCTTCATTTGTGAAGTGCAGTACAGCTCCTTAAAGCTGTACTTGTAATGACTTTTGAAATTTCCGCCTCTACAATTTTTATCGTCAAAGAATGACCCCATCCAATTGAAAAAGTGCGAAGTTTAGGCCGTGGCCGCTAGGAGCACTGATCATTCAGTGTCCTACAACCTCCTGGAACAACCTCCGAACAATCCGGACTACGCGTGGGAGTATTGTAATAGAACAGAAGGCAGCAGAAAGGGGGGTGGTATTGGGGCATTCATTCATAAAAGTACAGACTGGCAAAGGGTCAAGCAGGAGTGCAAGGAACATTTATGGCTAAAAGGGAAAGTGGCAGGTCAAATGACACTCCTTGGTTTCGTGTACTTGTGGACGGGAGCAAAGGCCAGAGAGGAAAACCAGGCAATGGTAGAGTGTATATCAAAGGACATTCAGGAGGTAGGAAGAGAGTGCGAGATAATTATACTAGGAGACATGAATGCGCACATAGAAGATATAGATGGGTATACCGACCCGACAGGCAAAATGATCATGGATGTGTGTGAAAGGCTTGATTTGATCATTTGCAACAGTACCGAGAAGTGTGAAGGGCAAATAACATGGGAGGTAGGAAGGCTTCAGTCGACGATAGATTATGCACTGATGTCACATAGGATGTATGATAAGCTCAGAGAAATGCACATAGATGAAGGTGGCTCCAAAAGTCTGGGTAGCGATCACAAACGTATCAAGCTAAGTTTTGGAAGAGCAGTGAAAGTGGGAAGGAGACAAGATGAGCAACTACAGGAAAATTTTTATCCAGAAAGGCAAATTGAAATAGCCACTAAACAAATTGAGAAAGTAATCACGGAGGATAATAAGACAGTGTGGACATACACAAATCTAATTAGACTCTTCGAGATAGAGCTTGCTAAGACGCATGACAAGTCACCCCGGAAAAGAAGACACAAACCCAAAAGTTGGTGAGATGAGGAAGTTAAGAGAGCCATAGCAAAACGTCAGGAAGCCTCTAGGGAACACAGACATGCTAAGCAGCGAGGTGAACCGACAGATGATGTGGAAAGAAAATGGGCAACCTTTCAAAGCTGTAGAAGGGATGCATCTCTTCTGATCAATGAAAAGATTAGAAGGAAGGGAGCTCAGTGGCTGGCAGAAGTACATAAAAAAGATAGAAAGTCAGCTGCGAAATTTTGGAACCATTTAAACTCCCTAAGAAATGAGACGAGCCTAGAGAAGAACTTTGTAACTACAGCCCAAGGTGCTAGGCTAGAAGGGGACGAAGCTATTGAATATATAAGAACAAGGGTGACAGAAAAATTTCAACAAAGAAGTACTTTATGCACCACAATAGACAAAGACGAATAAAGTGGTGCAATGGCTCCATTTTCACAACAAGAGTGGGAAAGGGCTGAGAAAAGGGTTCCTAGTAGTACATCAACAGGCCCAGATGGCATTCCAATTAGGCTGATAAAAACATTAGGTCCGAAGTCTAAGCAGGCTTTGAGAGAGGCAGTGAGTACAATAATAATCGATGGTGAAGTTCCCGATGGATGGAAACTTAGCAGGATGAGCATGATCTATAAAGGAAAGGGGGACAAAGCTGACATAAACAACTACCGTCCTATAACTGTGACATCAGTGGTCTACAGGCTGGCGATGCAGATTATAAAGAAAAGACTGCAGGCGTGGATAGAGGATGAGGGGGTGCTGGGGGAACTGCAGAATGGGTTTCGGAAACACAGGAGGTTAGAAGACAATCTGTTCTCACTGACGCAGTGCATCGAAATAGCAGAAAAAGAACACAGACCCTTGTGGCTAGCATTTTTGGATATCTAGGAAGCGTACGATAGGAAGCGTTCAAGAGGAATTGTGGGGAATACTGGACACACTAGGCGTGGAACATGTAGTCACTAATCTATTCAAGGGTGTCTATAAAGGTAACAAGGTAGTTATAAAGTGGGAAAAACAGGTATCCAAGCCGGCAGAGGTAAAACGGGGGCTTAGGCAGGGGTGCCCCCTGTCACCCTTTTTATTCATGATGTACCTACAAGGATTAGAGGCAAAATTAGAGGGAAGTGGACTGGGCTTCAACCTCTCTTTAGTCAAACAAGGAAGACTTATTGATCAGGCACTACCAGCATTAATGTACGCAGATGATATAGTGCTGATGGCCAACAACAAGGAAGATTTGCAGAGATTGATGGACATCTGCGGTAATGAGGGAGATAGGTTAGATTTTAGATTCAGTAGTGAAAAATCAGCAGTCATGATTTTCAATGACAACGATGGTAGTGAGCTTAGAATACAGGAGGTCACGCTAGGGATAACAGATAAATACAAATATCTGGGCGTATGGATAAGCAATGGGACCGAGTATCTGAGGGAACACGAAATATACGTGACGACTAAAGGTAACAGGAATGCAGCAGTCATGAAAAATAGGGCACTGTGGAATTACAATAGGTATGATGTTGTGAGAGGAATATGGAAAGGGATCATGGTTCCTGGGCTGACGTTCAGCAATGCGGTCTTGTGCATGAGATCAGAAGTTCAAGCAAGATTAGAAATTAAGCAACGTGGAATAGGTAGGCTTGCTTTTGGAGCTCACGGGAATACACCAAATCAGGGAGTACAAGGTGATATGGGATGGACATCATTTGAGGGCAGGGAAGCTAGCAGCAAGATAAAATTTGAGAAGCGATTGAGAGAAATGGGGGAAGAGCGTTGGGCTAGGAAGGTTTTCAGCTACTTGTACATGAAGAATGTCGATACAAAATGGAGGAAGCGAACCAGGAAGTTGACTGGTAAATACTTAGAAAACAGCAGGTGGCCAAACCAAAAGGAACTATCGGTTAAGAAAAAAGTGAAGGAAACGGAGACTGACATGTGGAGAATGGGCATGATTAAGAAGTCCGCACTAGAGATCTATCGAACTTTTAAGCAGGAAATTGCCAAGGAAAGGATCTATGATAATACTCGGGGTAGTTCTCTACTGTTTGAGGCCAGGACGGGAGTACTGCGAACCAAGACATATCGGGCCAAATAGGAAGGGGTAAACACGGTATGCAGTGCGTGAGGAGAGGAAGAAGAAAGTGCCGAACACTTGATAATGTTCTGTAAAGGGCTTCACAAAATTGTTCCGGATGATGGCGCAGAGTTTTTCAAAGCACTGGGGTTTAGGGACAGGGAGGGCAAAATGTCGCGGGATCTAATCCCGGCTGCGGCGGCTGCATCTTCGATGGAGGCGGAAAGGTTGTAGGCCCACGTGCTCAGATTTGGGTGCACGTTAAAGATCCCCAGGTTGTCGAAATTTCTGGAGCCCTCCACTACGGCGTCTCTCATAATCATATGGTGGTCTTGGGACGTTAAACCCTAAATATCAATCAATCAGGGACGGCAAAATAGACTTTAATTGGGTATAAGTAACTAGAAGGAGGTTTATTATTTATTATTTATTTATTTATTTATTCATTTATTTATTTATTTATCACAAATACCTACATCGCCCATCGGGCATTGTTGTAGGGGGGTTACAGTAGAAAATAGAATACAAAACAGCAAAATTAAAAGCAAATAATTCGTGCATTACAGTATACAGGAGAAATCAACACTTGTAGTACAGCATTAGAACAAAAGTACAAAACACAGGATTATACAACGAAAGCAGTAATTATACATATAAAAAAATCAACAACCAAGAGAATTACAAAGCCAACGTTAAATATATAGGTTATTTCAGCAGCTCAAAATGCTGTTTCAATGACTGTTAGGAAATTAGAATCAGAGAATATTGGTATTTTTAGTGCATTCCAGTCACTAATAGAATTTGGAAAGAAAGAGTATTTAAGGACATTCAATCGACCGGTATATTCTCTAATTTTATATAAGTGATCTTTCCGTTCGGACATATAACTAGGCGTCTTTAAATACCGTTCTTTATTTAGCCCAGTCTTACCGTGATATATATTATAGAGAAATTTAAGTCTTTGAACTTTCCGTCGTCCACAAAGAGGTTCCCATCCCAAGGCCTGAAGAATTCCAGAAGACCTTATTCTAAAATCGTAGTTTCCTGTAACAAACCTAGCAGTCTTTTTTGCACCCTCTCCAACTTTTCTTTTAGTACATTCGTGAAAGGGTCCCAAAAAACACAAGCATACTCTAAAATTGGGCGCACATTTGTAATATACAGGGTTTCCTTGAGTGTTTGCGGCGCGTCGCTGAAATTTCTTTGAAAAAATGAATTAAGCGCGAAGCCTTGGCTGTGATTAGATTTACGTGACTGGTCCAATCTAGTGTTGCCGTAAATGTTACGCCGAGATACTTAAATTGATCTACCTTTTGTACTGCGCAGGAATTGAAGTAATAAGACCTGGATACTACCTTTTTTGTTATTAAATTGCACATCAAAACATTTAGTTAGGTTCAAACTCATTTGCCACTCATCACACCAAGACACAATCTTATCAAGGTCAGACTGAAGTACTGTGGTGTCATCAAAACACTTGACTGGGCAATACAAAACACAATCATCAGCATAAAGCCTCACTGTTGATTTCAAACCTAGTGGAAAATCATTTATAAAAATCAAAAACAGAAGCGGCCCCAGGACCGACCCCTGTGGCACCCCGGACAGTACATCAGCTGTTGATGAAGACACACCATTTATCACAACACATTGCTCGCGGCCGCTGAGATAATCCTTAATCCAGTGTATGAGGGTATTAGGAATACCAAGAAACCACAACTTATGAAGCAAGAGACTGTGGGGGACGACATCAAAAGCTTTTTTGAAGTCCAAAAAACAGCCTCCAATTGAATGCCCTGGTCGAATGATGAAGCGATGTCATGTACGAATTCGGTTAGCTGTGTAACACACGAAAGGCCTGCGCGAAAGCCATGTTGAGACGGAGTGAAAAAATTATTATCTTGAAGGTACTTTATGAGGCAAGAATGATTATGTGTTCCAGTGTCTTGCAACAAACGGGGGTTAGCGATACCGGTCTATAGTTAGATACCTTATCACGGACGCCGGATATGTGCAAAGGCGTGATATTGGCTAACTTCCACTCTCGTGGCAATTTTCCACACTTTATCGATACTTCATACAAAGCAGCTAGAAATGGAGCTATATGATCAGCACATCGTTTTAGTATGTGGTTTGAAATACCGTCGGGACCATGCGCAGACTGGGGATTCAGCCTATTCAAATGTTTTCTTATACCTGATTCAGTTATTATGATATCATTCATAGTTGGTAACGATCTGAGTGTCGTAACTGGAGATATAGGGCTTGGCGGAGAAAAAACGGATTGAAAATACGCATTGAAGCATTCAGCTCTACTCATTTCATCTCTAAGTAGTTCGTCATTGTGCATGATAAAGGGAATTCCACTGATGTCTTTTTTGTTATTTTTAACGTAACGCCAGACATCCTTTGGATTTGTTTTGATTTTGCTAATAAGGAACGATAAATATTCGCGCTCGCCAGCTTTATCTGTGTCTTCAGGCTAGAGCCTAATGCTTTAACCTTACTAAATAAATCAGCACTGCGCGTGCGACAATAATTTCTGTACACCCGAGCCTTACGCTTAATTGACGCACGTATATCTTTAGTAATCCAAGGTTTATCACCACGACGATTGGCAGTTACAATTTTCGATGGGACATAAATGTTTACCAGCGACAACAGTTTTTCTTTAAACAACCCCCGCAATATTTCAATGTCATTGGACTGACAGCATTGGATAAACATCGGAAGGTATGTATCCAGTTCAAAATTAATGGCATCAAACCTGCCTTTATCATATGTGAAAACTTTTCGTGAACGAGGTCTACTGATTTCTATCTTTTTCCACTCAATGGTAGCCGCAACGACATCGTGGTCACTTATGCCTGGAATTAGAAAAACCGACTTCATTAAATTGTTACGATTTATAAAAAGAAGGTCCAGGACACTATCACTTGCCGAACCCAGTCGTGTTAGAAACTGAACCAACTGGAAAAGGTCATAAACTCTGGTAAGCTCGAAAAAGGCAGAATGAAGTGTCGACCGGCTATTTTCAACTGGACGAAAATTGCACCATTCGACATTGGGCATGTTAAAATCACCCGCCAGCATAATTGGTTCGGAGGAAAGAGCCGAAATGGTTTTAGACAAACTAAATAAAGGTAACACACTAGAGTTACCAGGAGGCCGATAAAAGGACCCTCAAACTAAACTGTTCCCTTGCGAAAACGTTATTCTACACCAAACCGATTCGGAGTTGTTATCTGCGCCCTGTATTGGTACGGTTGGTATGCCGTCTCAAATCAGAATGAGCACACCCCCACCGTGCGTATTACGGTCTTTGCAGTAGGCTGTGTAACCTGTTGGAAAAACTTCATTACCTGAAATATGTTCATCTAGCCAAGATTCAGTTCCAAAAACATCGGGTTGTGAGATTCGAATCAGGGTATCAAACTCGTAAACCTTATTCTTTAAACTTCGGCAATTGACAACAATCACTGATAGGGTCTCGGGAAAACCCTTTTTGCGCGGCGATATAGCGCCCCCCCAAACAGCTATTGAGCGCATTCTTTCACTGAGTCACTTGCACAGTCGTACACGAAAGATTTACTTCCAATTTTGGCCTCCATTCTGCCCCTGTTGTATTTGACCATAACCTTCGCGTCAGTTTGCTTCCCGTATTCCAGTAACTTTTGCCTTTGCTGGCGAGCGATCTTGGAGTAATCCTCACCAATAGAAAATATCGTTCCCTTTAATTTTGTGGCAGCAGATATAACTCTTTGTTTGTCTTTGAAAAACGCAAATTTCACAATAACTGGCCAAGGTTTCTCGCCCCCGACCTTGCCAATTCGGTGGGCACGCTCGATTGCGGAGGGAGACACTGTTGCACGCAGCTTTTCTGCGCACAAATCGATCACTTTCTTTTCGGACTCATCCCACGTTTCCTTACCCCCATCAGGCAGACCAAAAAACAAAAGATTGTTTCTACGCGACCAGCTTTCTATTTCGTCCTGATTCAATAAAGCGTTTCTCATGCTGTCAACAAGCTGGCTGTGTTGAGTGGATAGTTCTGCCTTTTCCTCGCCTGATGATGCAGTAGGCAAGTCTCCTGCCAACCTATCAATTTTGCATTCGAGGGTTTGAAGTTTATCCTTCAGTTCTTGTTGCCCAGTCTCTAATTTCTCGAGTTGTTTCATAAGCTTGTCCTGTGCCTCGGATATCTGCGGTAAACAACGAAGAGCCCTTGCAAGCTCTTGCTTCAGTTCCTTGCTTATTGGCCCTGGATTTTCCTCCACATCACCTGACAAAAGCAGCCTTGCCTTCACCGCAGCCAGTGCAATAAACTCATCAATGCTAAGCACAGCACAAACCAACATTCGCACAAAGGTCCCGGGGGGCTCCGGTACTGACTTTCGAACAGTAGCACCAATCTTATAACGATAAAATTCACCAACCTGCAAAAATAGCAGCCGTAAGTGTGCGGTTCGCATGTCGGCACCATAACCCGAAAGGCCCAGTTGCAGAAGCAGCCCAAGTAGCCCTTCGTCGTATGACGAGCACCCTGGTGGTGGTCGACGCCTCCGTCAGTCACATGTGGCACCCATGACGCATCGAGATGCAGCCGCAGGCACGTGTCGATGAGAGCTGCGGGACAAGTTTTCACGCCTATCCCAGCGCTGCTGCAAAGAGCCTCTCTACACTGCGCAGCCGCGCCGAGCAACTGTTGATGCGTCGTCCACCACAGGAACTCGTTGAAGGCCCCATCGATGCTGGCAGCTGAACACGTTTCCTTGCTATCGCTGTTGTGTCCATGTGGCCATGACTCAAAACCGGTGCCGAACACCACTACCATAGCCTGCAAAAAGAGCAGCCGTAAGTGTGCGGTTCGCATGTCGGCACCGGAACCCTGAAGCACCGGAGGTTATCTGATTAGTGGCTAAAGTCAAGGCACGAGTGAAAATTAAACCATTCACTGCAAAGTACGAATCCTAAACCTCACTAGTTAAAAGAAAAAAATAATTCTAGTTTTTGGTTCATTAAGTATTGCGGCTTGGTGGTGCTAGCCACCGCCCGATCTAAAGGGTACAGCCATATCCATCCCATCCCATCCCATCACATCACATCCCATCCATCCATCTATCCATCCATCCATCCATCCATCCATCCATCCATCCATCCTGTTCAGTTCGCACTGACACAGTGGATGGACGAGTTTTTTAGTGCTCCCGATCGACTGCGCAGATTAGTGGTTTTGCAAGCTTCGAGCTTGCTTTTATAATCAAGAAGGCAGCCTTTAAAACTTTTGTAGCACTTATTACATTGTACGAATTTTTCAGGGGTCAGTTACCGGGTATTTACTAGTTTGTGTGTGCGTATTTGTGTTTTTTCTCCTGCCACCCCGTGTAGGAGGTGCACGTACACCGAACACGCAACTTGTTGTTGTGGATCTCGGACTTCTTTTTTCTTAGGAAGTGTTCGTCGTACGTCGTGTCTTAGAATTATCGAGTCGGACAATTCATAAGGACAACTGGTGTCAGAAAGACACGGTTAAAAAGGCTGTAAAATGTAAGGATGTGGGGTGGGTTTGAAAATGGAACCAAGTGCAGACGCGAATAGAAAGGAGGCTGACGCCAAGTGTAGGCAATGTGAAGTCTAGGAAAAATGTAGAAAATGATGGTTGCCCAGAGTGAACTGCTGACGAGAATCCTCAAGCTGGAGACTGCGTTTGTGACAGGGCAAGAGAAAACGAGGGATATAGGAGAAATGCTCAGGTCCGCCGAGGAGGCACTAGCGAAGGTGAACAAAGGAGCAGCCGATGGAGAGAACAATAGGGCACTGGCAACCAGAACAGCGGACATGAAAGAGCAAGCAAGTTCGAAAAAAACAGGTTCAGCCAGTTGAATGATCGCAAGACCCTGCTTCAGCGAAGTAGTTGTGGGGCTGGGAGGGGACGAAGCAGCCGGCGTCAAATGTGCAAGTAACCCCAAGGTACAGGACGCTCCAGATGAATAATCAAAGCACGTGATATTCGCTGGGGACTAGAATTTAAATCGATGCGCAGAACCAATCAGAGAGAGTAGGAGGTGACGGGGGAGGTTGCAGTAGGGACGTTCTCAGGATACAAGCTGCAAGCAGTCATGAGGCAAGCGAGCGTAAAAGTGAAAGCTACAGCTTATCTACGAAACCCAGTGATAATTGTAGGCTGTTTAAACGATGTCTTAAATGAAGATACGGCAGGACTAGCGACCACACTGGCAAAAGGGATCGATGACATGCGCACTATTTCTCTTCAGGTACAGGTAGTAATATGCACAATACCGGAAGTAATTTTCATCGAAAAAAATAGGCTTGAGTCGAAAAGATTTCATTAAAAAAAGGGCTGAAGAAAGCCATAGGTGCACTTCCAAGGCGGTCAAAATATCTGAAGTCTTTCACTATGGCATCCCTGATAATCATATATTGAGGTTTTAAATACGTCAAACCCAGCAATTAGAATTCCTATATATATTATGCAAAATGAGGCAAGCAATTATTATTATGTAGTATAAATGCCACCATTCTCCTTTTAGTCTATACAATATTCCAGGATGCCTTCTGTCAGTTAATATTAACAATGTCGAACGTGGTTAAGTATCATTACTATATGACACTTGGTTAGATGTTGTCAAAGTTAGGTTGGATTAAGTTTGACTGTAGGAAATCAATTGATTGCACTTATGGCATTAAACTCCTGAAGACAATGAAGCAATGTTACAAAAACAGATTACAATTGTAGTGGAGCATACGCACCAACGAGTATGCGCCTTCGGAAGATGACGAAAAGCCCCGTGCTCTGCTTGCGCGAGAGTTTGTGCCGCCTTTGCCAGACTTGCCGTACGCCCATTTTTCGTCGCGACCTCGTTGTGACTTCTCTGCTCGAATAAACGTCATCACATTTGGTGGAGGCTTCTGAGATCCCCAAGCAGACCTGGAGCTCCACTCTCGCAAGTTGCCCGAGAGACTACCGCGAAGCATGACTGACGCAGTCGCCAACCAGCCCGTCCCAGCCCAGCCAGCACCATCGGCTGCCCCGTCTACCTGCCCCAACGCTACTCGCCAGCGGCACCCACCAATCTTCAGCGGAAGTGGTGAGCAAGACGTCGAAGACTGGCTCTCCTTGTACGAACGCGTAAGCGCCAGCAACAAGTGGGACGACGACTTTAAGTTCACTTACGTTATCTTTTACTTGGCAGACGTAGCTAAGCTTTGGTTTACCAACCGCAACACCGCCATCGCCAACTGGTCCTCCTTTAAGACCCCCGTAACTGAAGCGTTCGGCCGACCAGAGGTCCGCAAGCTCCGTGCTGACCAGCGTCTGCGCCACAGAGCCCAGAAGCCTGGTGAGACGTTTACGAGTTACATTGAGGATGTGCTCGACCTCTGCAGGCGTGTTATCCAATCTATGCCCAAAGAAGAGAAAATTCGGCCGATTCTCAAGGGCATTGAGGATGGCGCATTCCAGATGTTGCTAGCGAAAAGCCCGACCTCGGTGGCTATCCTCGTAAGCCTGTGCCAGAGCTTCGATGAATTACGCCGTCAGCGTTCCATCGCCCGAACGAGTGTCTTACCACTGGATTCGACCTCGGCTGTCGCACTCGCAAATGCCAACGTTCGTCAAGAAACTCTGTCCAACCAGATCAAAGACTTCATCAGGGAGGAAGTCGCCCGACAGCTCTCCCTGCTGCCGCCTAGCGAGGCGCCCACTGCAAGTCTGCCTTCGACACTGCAGTAGGCCATACGCACTGAACTTTGCGATGTCCTACCTACAGTGCAGGCCCCTTACGCACGCACTTCAGCAGCATCTAATCTTTCAGCTGTCAGCTGCGCACCACCTGCGCCATCTTCACCTCTCAGCTACGCAGCTGTGGTTGCGCGGCCCCCACCGCTTCCAGTATCCTTATCGGCTCCACCTCCTCCGGCAGCGCCTCTGGTTTACAGGCCCTCACCTCGCTTTTCCCGTCCATCTAATGCGTAGCGCACCCATGACAACCGTCCATGTAATGAGTGGCGCACCCATGACAACCGTCCTATCTGCTTCGCGTGTGGCATCGCTTGCCACAATGCACGCTACTGCCGCCATCGTCCCACACCTGCGTACGCCTCGCTTGGAACTCCTACCTATGCATCGCAGCAGGCCACCACGTCTGCATACGAACAAAGGCACTCTGACTCGGACCGTCGCCCATCAACTTTTCGTTTCCCATCTCCTCGTCGCCGATCGCCATCTCCTATGCGTCCTAGACCACCTCCTGAGGAGGGAAACTAATCAGTGCAGTTCGAGAGGCAAGAACTGCAACTTCTGCGGAATTATCAAGGCTTCCTTTTTCGCCGCAAAATGTTGTTGATGTCAATGTTGAGGGAGTCGCCACACACGCGTTAATTGATACTGCGGCCGCCGTTTCTGTGATGAACGCAAAATTTTGTCGCAAACTGAAGAAAGTGACTACTTCTCTCTGTGGCATGCTGCTGTCCACGGCTAGCGCGCAACGCATTCATCCGTCGGCTGTGTGTACGGCGCGCGTCGTCATCCAAGACGTTTTGTACATTGTCCAATTTTTTGTACTACCATCTTGCTCTCATGACCTCATCTTGGGTTGGGATTTCTTATCACGTCATGAAGCTGTCATCGATTGTTGCCGTGCGGAATTTCCCTAGTGCCAAGTTGTGAATTTCCATCGCCCGACCATTCACCTCTGCTCTGGAAGCTCATCGCTGACGACGACATCACCTTGCCTCCGGAAGTTTCAGTCCCTATTAGCCTTTCATGTGTGGCGCAACCTGACGCCACGGTGGTGTTTACGCCATCTCCTGTTTTTACTGAACGCAAGGGCATCGGGCTGCCATTTGCCGTTTTTACAATTGCGTCTGGTTTAACCGTAATGCTGGTTACCAACCACTGCAACTACCCCATTGGCTTACTCCGTGGTGAAACCTTAGGATATGTACAACCTGTCGACCTTATCGATGATATTATTCTTCCCGACGAATCCCCATGTCACATTGCCGTAATCACTCATGCGTCTGAGCCATCAAGCTCGCCAGCCTGCGACAATGCTATTGACGCAGACCTTCCCCTCTCGCATCGCAGCCAACTTGTTGCTCTCCTTAACAAATTTCGCTTTTCTTTCGACTTTCAGAAACCTGCTTTTGGCCGCACCACGACTGTCACTCATACTATTGACACCGGCTCACATTCGCCTCTGCGACAGCGTCCTTACCGCGTTTCCGCAGAAGAGCGCCGCGTCATTACGGAGCAAGTAGATGACATGCTTAAACGTGGAGTCATACAGCCTTCTCAAAGCGCTTGGTCGTCACCCGTGGTTCTGGTAAAGAAAAAAGATGTCTGTGTTCGATTTTGCGTGGACTATCGCCGCTTAAACAAGATTACAAAGAAAGATATCTGCCCGCTACCATGAATAGATGATGCTCTTGACTGTTTACAAGGCGCCGAGTACTTTACATCCTTGGATCTGCGTTCTGGGTATTGGCAGGTGCCAATGGCTGAATGTGATCGCCCTAAACAGCCTTTGTAACGCCGGATGACCTATATGAGTTCAAAGTCATGCCATTTGGGCTCTGCAACGCACCTGCGACGTTTGAGCGCATGATAGATACCATATTGCGTGCCCACAAGTGGAAAACTTGCTTGTGTTACCTAAATGACATCGTAGTCTTTTCAGCTGATTTACCAACACATCTTCGTATTCTCCACGAGATTCTAACGTGTCTAGCTTCTGCAGGCCTACAACTTAACACCAAGAAGTACCACTTCGCAGCCCAAAAACTAACCATCTTGGGACACGTCATCACAAGAGACGATGTTCTTCCGGATCCCGATAAGCTTCGAGCTGTCGCTGACTTCCCAATGCCCACATCACTGAAAGCCCTAAGAAATTTCGTTGGGCTTTGCTCTTACTTTCGTCGCTTCGTGCGCAACTTCGCGTCCATCATCGCACCTCTGACTAGTCTGCTTTCCAACAGAAAAGGTATATCTGCATGGTCACCTGCATGTGACGACGCATTTCGCCAGCTGCGCCGCCTGCTGGCCTCACCACCTATTCTTCGCCACTACGACCCCACTGCTGCCACAGAAATTTACACTGATGCAAGTGGCGTTGGTCTTGGCGCAGTTTTGGCACAACGGAAAGGCACCCAAATCGAATACCTAGTCGCTTACGCAAGTCGCGCTCTCAAGAAGGCTGAATTGAATTACTCCGTGACAGAGAAGGAGTGTTTGGCCATAATCTGGGCGCTTACGAAGTTTCGCCCATACCTTTATGGCCGTCCTTTCGACATGGTCACGGACCACCACGCTCTATGTTGGCTGTCCACCTTGAAACACTTGTCCGGACGTCTGGGGCGTAGAGCACTTTAATGGCAGGAATACGACATCCGTGTCGTATATTGTTGCGGTCGCAAGCATGCGGACACCGATGCACTTTCCCGATCGCCATTAACACCAGATGTGGCTTTTCTGTCACCCCCTTTTACCACCTTGTCACCACTCGACACCACTGACATGCTTTCGGAGCAGCATAAAAACACATACCTTGCCTTGTTAGTCGACTACCTTACCGATCCGTCTGCTGTCCCTTCCACGAGAGCGCTACAACGGCAAGCAGCCCACTTTTCCTTACGAGACAACATTCTGTACCGCCGAAACTACATGCCTGGTGGTCGGAAGTGGCTCCTTGCTGTCCCAACTCATATGAGCTCTGACATCTGCATGAATTTCCATGCAGATCCCCAAAGTGCTCACGCAGGTGTCCTGAAAACCTACGAAAGGGTGCGCCGACAATATTACTGGCGAGGAACGTATCACTTTGTGCAGAATTACGTTCCGTCTTGCACCACTTGCCAACAGAACAAGACACCTCCGCGGCGCTTTACAGGCATGTCACAGCCACTCCCCTGCCCAGCTCGCCCATTCTACCGCGTTGGTATTGACCTCTGTGGCCCCCTCCCATATAGTAGCTCTGGAAACCGGTGGATTATTGTCGGAGTCGATCATCTGACACGCTACGCTGAGACTGTAGCTCTACCGGCAGCGACCGCCCACGAAGTTGCACTCTTCATTCTCCGCAGCTTCATTCTACGCCATGGTGCTCCGCGGGAATTACTCAGTGATAGGGGTAGCGTGTTCCTGTCGGAGGTCATCCAACCTATCCTCGCTGAATGCAACGTCATCCACCGGAAATTTACCGCATACCATCTACAGACAAATGGTCTCACTGAGCGGTGCGACCGCACACTTGGCGACATGTTGAGGATGTACACCTCCTCCGACCACACTAACGGGAACGCTGTATTGCATTTTGTTACCTTCGCTTATAACACCGCGACGCAAGCGACTACCGGTTTTCCCCGTTCTTTCTATTGTACGGCCGCGAACCTTCCCACCTACTCGACACTATACTCCCGTACCGCTCTGATGCATCTGAGTGCTCCCGCTTTCGGAATTCGCCAGATACGCTGAAGACTGCCGTCAGTTGGCTCGGCCTCTGACAAGTGAGGCTCAAGATCTACAAAAGACTCGACACGACGACGCTCACCACATAGCTCCTGCGTCTCGTGCTGGCTCCATTGTGTGGCTTTGGGTGCGCCGCACGTTCCTGGCCTGTCTTCTAAACTTCTGGCCCGGTACCTTGGTCCGTATCACGTCATTGACGTGACCTCCTCGGTGAATTACAACATCGAGCCATTAACACAAGCACTAGATTTGCGCCGTCGAGGACGCGAGACCGTACACATGGACCGTCTCAAGCCCTACTACGACCCCCTCATTGTGTCTACTCCCTGAATCGCCAGGATGGCTACCCTTCACCCCGGGGGTATTGCAGTGGAGCATACGCACCAACGCGTATGCGCCTTCGGAAGATGACGAAAAGCCCCGTGCTATGCTTGCGCGAGAGTTTGTGCCGCCTTTGCCAGACTTGCCGTACGCCCATTTTTCGTCGCGACCTCGTTGCGACTTCTCTGCTCGAATAAACGTCATCACACAATGATGTATTTAGCTAATTTTAGAATGAAGATAATATCATTGATCTACTACAGCCTTATCACAATGCAAAAAGTTCAATTTTACAAGTGACTGATTGCACATGACACAAAAATAAATTATGACACAAAAGTCTTAAGGGCACCTTACTAAGTAGATTTTGAAAAAAAAAAAAATAGGCTGTAAGAACCTTAGGGAGCAGCGCTGACTCATTCAGAGATGTGCTTTGTACTTGCAATAAAATTCAGCCCTAAGAATAGAAAACCGCCTTTTTAGATCAGTTATGTGTCCAGGGGGACACTAAGTAAGACAATAATGCTGCCAGCTGCCTAATAAACTAAAAGTAACAAAATTTAGGCGGCTACAATAAGTGGATACGTTTGCACAGAAAAGTTTGTGGCAGTTGTGTTTCTGCACAATCCCACATGAAACAATCTTCGAGGATGTCTATGCTCCGAGATATTTCATTCTGAAGTTCAATTGTGCTTTTCATAATTACGCATGCAAGGCAGTGTGGATCAGCAAACTATTACTCCCTGGCGGGACGAGCAGTCACTGCTAGCTATCACGAGCCGGTAGTAAAGGAGTAACCATTATATTCTTTGCCTATGGCTTCGACCCATGGTCAGATAATATGCGGCTCATCAAGTAGTAGTAGCTGTGTGCTAGTGCTCACTGTCCTGCATCCATAATGATGCAAGCAACAACTAAACTTACTTTCACAATATCTAATCACAGGCATGCAAAAATGTTTTGGATCTATGCAGAAATGTTACTGACTCAAAATTTTAATACATGCATAGGGTCCTGCTGCAGTCTTCAATACTAAAGTTCAATATTGCGTATTATTTGACGGTATGGCTGACAGTAATAAGTATTATTGTACATTGTGTACCCCTGAACACATAGCTATCTGCAAAGGTGGCTTATACACACATAACTTATAGCACTGACTTCTTCAAAGAAAAACAAAGGGCTTAATTTTGAACATCCTGAATATGCGAGCTACTTGAATAAAGCAACCAGGTGGCTCAGTGGAATTCCCTTTTCATAGGAAACAGAAGCCATGCGCAGCTGTTGTACATCTGCAGCCGACGTTTCCATGAGCTACCACTGATGACAGGCTTGTCCAGAATTCTTTCACACTCAGTTTGCACAAGGAGCATGCATAGGCTGCGATGGAAGCGCAGAAAGAAACAGTTTAGTGGCATGAGTCTCTTGGCAAAACTGAATTATTTAGTCTTTTCAAAATGATTTGGAACAATGTGTCTTGAACTAGCAGGATGTACTCAAACTAGAGATGCTACAAGATAAACTTTATTGATGTTCTTGGCGAACACAGTTCCAATCTTAAGAAATAATATGCAATTTCCACATCATATATATGTCAAACCCATGCTTATTGCACTCGTGCATAGTGCGTTGACATGCGATTTCATCAAGTATCTATTGCAAGTAACATATAAAATTAAAATATGAATTTGATTTCAAATGCATCTAATGTAGCCTTCTTCAGGCTGCTCACATTGGAACGAGTATATCTATAATGTCAGATAATAATGTCACTGAATTCCTATTCTTTGCTGCTAAACTATGGTCATGGTTTTCAATTATTCTTGCTGGCTAAAAATTCAGTGTGCCTCACTTGAGTATTACAGACTGTTTAATGAAAAAAATGTGGAAATACGTTCGGCAAGGCTTCAACCCCAAAGTTGGGCGAGGCGCATACAATATTTATTAAACGAAAACACAATAACGAAATGCAAACATGGTGGAAACAAGCAGAGTAAAATCTGTGGTGCTTGAACGCCTGGACTAATGACTAAAATTGGGCTCGCAAATATTTGTTCGAAAATGCAGTTCACTTTTAACAAATAGCTTAAAATGCACGGGTTGTGGCAGAATCAGGTAATCAATGTTGCAGGTCTACACCGCAAATTCGAATTTCACTAAATGAGCTGCATGAACACCTAAGCATTAGGCAACCTTTGCGAGCCCTACCTAAGACAACGCAACACGCTGCGCACAAACACGCATCTACTCATGTATCACGGTACTTTTTAAAGACGCGTGCTGGCGCGGATGCACACACCAGCATACATTAGGCCATTCGCAAGGAAAAAACTTCACTGATAGTAGTCATAACGAATAACAATACTGTAGCTGACTAATATAAAACGTACAGCGTATGAAATTGCCGTACACACGTTCACTTCAACAGCGCACAATAAATGTGGCCAGCTTACGCACCCTAATCATGATCAACGCCTACAGCTAACAAACGCCCCAGAATTATTAAGCAAAAATAGTGGTCACTCGCGAGCAGGGCCACCCTCCAACACTACTGTCGACAGAGGCGGGTGCCCTCCCAACTCAGCTCAAATCTGCCACCGCATCCCGCTAAGTGTGCGTGCGCTCCCTGCTTCACACTTCATACAAAAAAAAAAACTCGTCCATGCTTATGTTCGCAAAACCCTGCCTTTACCCTGATTAAATTGCTACAGCCAAACGGGCTCGCCACGTACAAAAAAGCTCACTTATCATGCACAGGTACAAAAAACGTGGCGAACGTGGTGGCAACAGAGCGCCGAGCGCAGCAATGTGGTACATACCTGGCGAGTGCTTCACGATATGAAGCCACACGTCCTCCCTTGAATGTCGCGAATCTTCGTAATCAGCAGCACTTGTAGAACACAAAACACGAACACAGAACGCAAGCACACTTCATACACGAGAAAAATAGACTCAAACACAACCGATCGGTCGGGCAGCGGGTAACACTTCCAAACAAGTGGTTACAGTCGTGAAGATGCGCACCGCGTTCGCGCACCTTAATTTTGTAATGCTGATTAAAAAGCTTTGTTATGACATTCAAATATGTAAAATATATGTACATATAAACTACGTAAATACCTAAAGCGTATAATATTCTGACTTAAAAAAAACGTGGAACTTTAAACGCGCAAAAGTTGAAACTTTTGTTGAAGGTACACATTAAACCCAATTCAGAACAAACAAATAAACAACAGCGGTAATAACTACCACAAAAGATTATTATATTGTAAAAGAAAATATACATTTGTTGATGTACACGTGAGAATATATTGCAACTGATATAGCTTTATATCAAACGAATACCACGTACAAGGTATACGATGCAGGATGCGGTGTGCATGGATATATATATATATATATATATATATATATATATATATTGGATGAACTTGCAGATAGCACATTTGAAAAGGAAATCGTATTTACTAACGTTTCGGGCGTGGCACGGCCTATATATATATATATATATATATATATATATATATATATATATATATATATATTGTTATGTCCCGGGGGCGTCTACTGGAGAAAGCCAAACGGATGTAAAAGTTTAATCCGTATAAAAGTTTTATTCTTCGGATGTCCCATGGACATCTGCTTGGAACATGGACGTTCGGACATTATCCGGATGTCCGAGGGAGTTTCAATGCCCATTGGGCGGACTCGCGGGTTAATCTCACTCTGAGTAACTTCGTGCCGACTGTCGAGTACGTTGGGCTATAAGTAGGTTTTTCGACTATGCTGTTAATTGTATTTCACGCCAATATCTCGCGTCATCTGTGCTCTTTTGGCGCCTTTTGGTACATTATTTTTGAATAAGAGTTATGAGTGGTTGCAAACCAGTAACTACAGTTTTCCTGAAAAAAATAACAACACAGGATATATTTGTCAAGAACTTAGCTCCCTGGAAAAGTTTGTGGAGGAGGTAATGGCACATCCTTTGCAGTTTATGCCCCTAATCAATGAATATTGAAATAGTGTATCAACAATATTGTTTGGAATGCGCGGGAGTAAACGTCAGTATAAACATGAATACAAGTATGGCGGATTATAATGCTGAAAATGGGTAGAAGGATTTTTAAAGGACAGCAAAAAGTGGGACTTACTCAAACTTACTTAAGGAATATATATCTTACAGCACTTGGGCTGACTTGGACTCAGGCTCACCAAATCTTCCTTAGCCGGACTCTGTGAGACTCACACTCCCGAAAATTTTCTTCACCTGGGCTCACTCAGATTCGAAATCGCCAAAATACTACCTACCCAGACCCACTCGGATTCTCGGCTCGATCATAGTCAGAGTGAGACTACTCAGGAGGGAGTTCGACAATCTAAAATCTCACCAAACTCAACATTCTGTCGGGCATTAAAAACCTATAAGCCCTCATGCAAGCTTGGCATAGAGACTAGACGAATACCTGCGATGGTGCAGAAAAGTATTTTGATGGTCCCATTTGTTTAGTCACTTGACTAAGCTTTACCACATTATTCTGGCACTCGTGATATGATTATACCTATCCTGTTGTGTCTTCTTTTATGCTGCATCATGTGAACTGCTAGGTTAGCTTCATGTACCTCTACCTGATGCCGTAATACCACTCAAATGACAGGGTTATGATAAAGATTGAATATTTTTTAAATTAGTGTGGGTGGCACTGCGATCAATCCTCCTTGTGTCAGATTTGAAGCTTGAGAGCATTTACTGTTTTACACATCAGCAAGCGGGATCCCTAATATGGATGCTGCACCACCGTCTTTCGTTGAAGCTTCTGGGTGGCTTTAGGATGGCCAGTGCTTCTCTCTGTTGTCGTGCAATGCACTTCCGCTTCGTTAAACGTGTAGCTGCGGTAACCAACCACACACAGCAACTACTTGGCAGTCTTTAATCTCAATGTTAGAGTATCGCTACTATTTATTATTGTGATTCATCTGTATTCAGCTTGAAGCATAGAGCAGTTTAGTAGATTAAGTACGGGATAAGTTCACGTAGTTTTTTAACAATGAAAACCTTCCTATGTTTTCATTCCTTGAGTTCAGTCTTTGATTTAGCCTCTCGTGCAGCGGTCGGTTGTTGTACTCGATATTATGCACCTCTGTTACTTGCTCTGTGAAGTTGACACACCTAAATGTGCAGACTTCTTCGCATGCAACTGTCCTGAAAAACAAGTAAAAATGTCGCGAAACATCAGGTTGCTGAACTCAAAGTTTAAAAGTAGTTTGTTCTCTCCTCCTCCACTTAGAGGATGGCCCCCGAAGGAATGTGGATCTGTGACCGGGGCTGGAATGCTGTCGGGTACTGCTGCTGGGCTCAGCGTGGACAAACACTGCAATAAGGACAGCATCTGCTTTGTGGTCTTTTAGGGGCGATCCTCCTTAGGATGTGGGTCTGTCTCTAACCTCCCTGTACATCCTCCTTCAATCCTCCTCCTTCCTCCGTTGGTGTACGTTGCCACCGGTGGTAAATACTCGCTCTAGAGTGGGTATGTGCCACAGGGGATGCAAGATGGGAGATGGCGGTACTTGGAGTGTTCTCTAGAAGGACGCACGAATGAACGCACGGACGGACGGACAGACAGAGTAGCATACGGACGGACGGACGGATGGATGAACGCGCAGAGTGGGTATGTGCCCCAGGTGTTGAGAGATGCGACATGGCGGTACTTGGAGTAATAACCAGATGGACGCATAAACGGACAGAAGCAAGAACTAACGGACGGACGAAAGCACGGATGGGCTGACAGACGCTTCACCCAAACATCATCACTGACTTCGTGCAGCAACAAAGTTTCTCATTCTGCTTGACAAGAAACTGTTGTGCAACATTACCTTTGCTAGCACTTGAGAATGTAAAAATGATTGATTCATATGTGGAGTTTAACGTCCCAAAACGAGCATATGATTATGAGAGACGCCGTAGAGGAGGGCTCCGGAAATTTCGACCACCTGGTGTTCTTTAACGTGCACCCAAATCTGAGCACACAAGCCTAGAGCATTTCCGCCCCAATCGGAATTTTAGCCACCAAAGCCGGGATTAAATCTCGCGATCAGCGGGTCAGCAACCTTAGCCACTAGACCACCACGGCGGGGCTGAAAATGTAAAATGAACCCATGAGTTACCAGAGTAAACCTGCTCCTATTGAGACTTCATATTTATATTGAAGAAAGAAATGCAAATAAAGTTTGTAATTCACAATATTTTTCCCTTCATTTATCCTTAAACAAGCAAAAACATTCCTGTTAAGTCAGCTGCAAGCAGAGTAACACTACTGTACTGTCTGTCATCACAGGTAAAAGCAAAGTCGAACCCACCTCAACTTTTCAAGGGCTGAGTGTACTTTCCACTGTGCAATGACTTTATTTTTAGCACGTTCATTATCTCTGATTTGAGATGCTTTTGATGTGAATAAAGACAAAGCAAACTTGTAATGTTAATTCTAATAGAAATGGTAATAAAACAACATTTAGTAATTATACACGGCTATGAAAAAACGGCAGCAAAATCTTGAACAAAAGGCACTTCACTTATTGATACACCAAACAACTCAAAACTTCATGAGCATAAATTTAAATACAACTTGTGCAGGAATAGCTCAAAACGTAAGAAAATACCATTATATATATATATATATATATATATATATATATATATATATATATATATACAGGTTAGTAATTATTGTGAAATGAGATGATTACGTTATTTTTTAAAGTGTTGATTGACAATTATTTAGTGCAATGTGGTATTGAATTTCAAAAGTACAATGCAGCGAATATTGTAGTATGTTTGCCAAGACTAGTGGTTGTATGTGGTAGTAAAAAATTGTTAGTGACGGACCTGGTGGGATAGGTGTTTACCAATTGAAATTTTAGCGAAAAATTGGCTGTTACGGAACCGTTAAGACATTTATATACAAGAATTTCCAGTTTATATTTGAATAAATTACACACTGTTAGTACACTATGTTGCTCAAAAAGTGCGGAAACGCTGGTGAATAAAGTATTGAATGTTAGAATGCCAATGGCTTGGTTTTGGAGACGAAGTGAGAGGATATGAGTAGGATAAGTGTCCGCGAATGACGTGATGCGGTACATTATTTGACTGCGGATAAATGCCTTGTATAATCAAAGTTGAAGAATGGTATAGTGCTTTATTTATTGTTCTGTTACCAGGAGCTATCCCCTGTCTTATGAGTGAATTGTGATAATGTGGTGATGGTACTTTAGATGAGCATGTAGGACTACTGCCAAAAATGTGAACATAGTGGTACAAAGATGTCTGTGGCCATTGATTGTAATAGCGGTGGTAGGTGAAACAGCGTCATGACTAGAACGGAATACAATAAACTATGTTTTATTTGAGTGAATTGGTAAACCAGTATTTGTGCATCAGTTCTTTAACAGTAATTGTGTTCAAGGATTTCTGCTGTGCAGTTGTAAGAGCTCCTTACATCCCATTATTAATCCAAGAAAATGCGGGACCACAAGCAGGCCATTGTGAGCAGCACGTCATTGCTTCATTTTCACATTTCTTTCAAAACCTTCACTCTTACACCATTATAGACAGCTAGAGACACAAGCTGCTCCAAGGATCAATAGGATTTGTCACATAGTCTCCATTAACAGTGGCAGTTTCATACTGCTCCACTTCACCAAATGAATTAACGTAAAAAAGATAGCTGTTAGTATTACATTCCAAAATTTTGCAGTAGTACATGTGCACATTTCTCTAAAATGAAATTTCAACTTTATAGATGTAAACATCTCCTGTAGAGACACAAAAACTAGTATTGTCATGTGGTCCTGATGTACGTTGAAGACTGCAGTAGTCGGCGGAACTGAGACCAACTTTTTCATTTGAGCGAACCTTTGTCTGCCTGCAGTACAGAAAGTCAAACTTCAAGCAATACATAGTGTCACGGGGTCGTGATGTAGCCGAAGACAGGAGACTGTGTTGGAATTTAACTGTTTATTTGGGCGAACCTGTGCCCGGTAAACGGAAAGTCCGATTACAGTAGCAGTCTTGGACTGATAGCGGCGAACGGAGCATCGGCCGTCGATCAACTACTCACAAGCGGCGAAGTTGGCATTTACACTCTTGCCATCGAATGTTCTAGCGTTATCGCTGGCGCTAGCGTAGGTTCCAGAATAATCTGTAGAGTTCGCAGAGGAGGCGTGATCTTATCGAAATGATCTACTAAAGTCCGGAAGCTTCTCGAAAACTGCTGGCACGGTTTGCGCTGAGAATTGTGTTGTGTTTCGGGGTGATAACAAAACTTAAGAAATAGAACGTGGCATTGCCCCTTTCTGAAAAAGGCATCGTCCCGATGCTTTAATTAAGATGAAGGTACAACATTAATGCAAGAAAGTACAATGAATAAATTACGATACAGTAATAATACAAAAAAATTGCAGCATATCCACGGGGTGGATCATGGAGAGTGGGGCGAAGCATGCGTCCGTGTATTCGTTCTTGCTTCCGTCCGTCCATGCGTCCATCCATGCGTCCACTCATGCGTCCATCCGCCCGTCCGTGCGTGCGTCTTTACGTGCGTCCGCACGTCCATCCATGCGCTCGTCCATGCATCCACCCTGTGTCCGCTCATGCGTCCATCCATTCGTGCAGCGATCCGTGCGTCCGTCCATGCATCTGTCTGTGTGTCCATTCGTCCATCTAGTCAACACTCCAAGTACAACAATCTCGCATATTTTCCCTATATATTCCGCATATAGAAGCACCGCCATCCAGCAGACATTCCAAGGACTGAACGAGAGGTGGCACACGCACACTTTCTTACGGCTGGCGCTTCGTGTCTACTTCCTACCTTTAACCACCTCGAGTTCATGGTATATACTAGTTCAGTGTATTCATGACACTGCGGCCCAACGCTTGCTAAACCTTTCTGAAACAAAGGAGGTTACGTCCAGAAAGTATAACGCAGCAACCTTTTCTTGTCAGATACTGCTTAATGTACATGCCAATGGATGCTAATGGGGAATGAGAAACAGAAGAATTTGGCTTTCAGTTAACGCAAAAGCTGCGATTTTTTTATTGTTCAACAACGCACAGGAGCAATCTCCCACCGGCACCCCCTTGGAGGTGAAAGCGCAGGACATGTTACGTACTACGAGGGACGAACGGGTGCCACTTTAAGAAGCTTCGCCCCTAAAAACACTGTTCCAGTTTGTTAAGGCGCATGAAACGACTTGAGGCGCGCGACATGGATATCTTCAGGTCGCGATTGGCATCGATGCCGTCGGGAACAACCTCGTAATCAAGTGGGCCGAGACGCCGAGCCACCCTATACGGTCCTAAGTACCGTCGCAGAAGCTTTTCACTTAGTCCACGTCGGTGTATCGGCGTCCAGACCCAAACACGTTCACCGGGCTGGTAATCCACGAAGCGTCGTCGAAGACTGTAACGGTGGCTGTCGGTCGTCTGATGATTCTCGATACGGAGACGCGCGAGTTGTCGGGCTTCTTCGGCGCGTTGAAGGCACTCAGTCACATCAGTCACTCACAATCAAAGTCTCCTGTCTTTGATGTATTCTATTAGGGCTTTAAGTTCCGCGTCGGCCCGCTGTCGTTCAGCGAAGTTGTCAGTAGTTATTGTTCCCAAGAAGTAGTCGTCATCCGGGTCGTCGGCTGGTGGTTGGCCGACAGGCGCACGAGAGATACAGTCAGCACCTCGGTGTTTCTCGCATGCTCACGAGGATACAAGAAAGGTACTATTGGCCACATCTTACCACCGACTTCACTCGTTATGTGAGGACATGCCGGGACTGCCAGCGACGCAAGACACCACAGACCAACGGCCTCACCGAGCGGCTAAACAAGACGATCGCCGACAAGCTGGCATTGTACGTCGATCTCAACTACAAACAAGCGGTGAAGTGCGTCGGCATTTATACTCTTGCCATCGAATGTTTTAGCGTTATCGCTGGCGGTGGCGTAGGTTCCAAAATAATCTGTACAGTTCGCAGAGTGGGCGTGATCTTATCGAATTGATCTACTAAAGTCCGGAAGCTTCTCGAAAACTGCTGACGCGGTTTGCGCTGAGAATTGTGTAGTGTTTTGGGGCGATAACAAAACTTGAAAAATAGAACGTGGCAATAGTATGCCCTGATAGAGGTAAATAGTGCGTCGGCCATCAATATTCTGACAAGCAGTACAGTGCATCTGTTGTTATACAAGTGCTATTGAAAATTCCGGGGTTATTGCTGGGGCCAGCGTAAAAACTAGACAATTCGCGTCCTGTGCACAAACTTAACAGTGTAATCTCAAGTTATCGTGGAGCTTCTCAAACACTGCTGCACCGCGAGTGCTTAGTTTTGCCTAAAATCTTTGTGAGTGAAACCCGACTTTATTTAAATAAAACACACGTGGCATTATGCCTTCACTTAGTTGTCAGGCCTGTCACTTATATGCTAAATTTATCCCAAGTGAAAATATATTTTTATACCCAAAGGCCAAAAGACATCTCAATTGGGTGTGTTGTGCATGTGTTATTGTCTTGACAAATATATATAAAAATTCACGCAGCTGAGGTAGCGAAGTAGCAATATATGTGAACTTCACATCCCCCAAGCATTTCCCAATGGCGAGTAATATTTTTCATTTTGAGAACATCTTGTGGCAGACTTAATGAATCATCTCATATCCAGAAATCTCTGGCAAAAACAGGTAACATATTCTATTTTCTTTTTTTATTCAGGACAACATTTATATGCTCATGCGAGATTTTGCATTTAATATTTTTTTTGCGACAAAGCATCCAGAGTATGTCGGCATTTGAGTCAAAATGATCCAGAAAATGGATACTGCCAGAGCTTCTCGGAAAATACGTTTTTTTTGTATTAACAGTTAAAATTTAGCCAGGTTGCCACTCATGATTTAGGCAAGAATTATACCAATGTATGGCAAGTAACTGCATTTTCTGTCTAGCGTGTGCTCAATTGTAAAAGGTACATTTTTGAGATTCGCTCTGCTAATTTCATTCTTATCTCAGCAAAGTTAATTGTGCTGTCTGACCTTGTGCTTTTAATTTTTTAATTAATGCACAAATAATAGAATGCTAAATATGTAAGTGCTTATGAGCACTTTCAGGCTTAGTTTATTGATGTAAGCTAAGAATAAAAATTTGCTATAAACAGCTTGTTTTTTTTAATAGGCGACAAGGTTAAGAGCAATTTTCACCAATACACTTAAGTTACTACTCCCATTTCATGTCACAAATTTGCATCATGTGCAGCCAGGTACGTTTTATTTTTTCTATTTACGTACATTGAGGCATTTGCAAGGGTGTGTTCAATGACGGATGAAATACAGCACAAAATATCACTTGTGGTTTTTACACGTGCGCACTCACTTTCAATCAAAAAGATGGTGGGTCATTGGTGGTGACAACACTAATAAGGGCGTGCGAATATTTGAATAACAAATCAAATAGCATTCGCTAGTCGAATTGAATGGTACATACAAGAAATACCGAAAGTTTTAAAAATAATTGCCCCTTATGGGAAAACCCTGAAGCAGCAAAACATGGGATCAGTTGAATATTTATTTTCTTCTTTTATTCTCGGAATTACCACAGTAAATGCAGCTCAAGTATTGGAAGCAGTAGTAATGCTATAACCATTACCAGATTATGTATTTTTTGCTGAAAACTGCACTTTCACTCTCTTTTCAGTATGATGAAGCTGCATCGCATTGTTAATTTCCTGTCTACATCATTAAAATTAGGGACTATGGCTGCATTCATCTTCATAAATAAGTATTTTGTTCGCGTAAATTGTTCTTACAGATTCAACTTTCAACACTTGATTTTTCCGTAATCTCTGTGGCAGGGTATATGTTGTGATAATTTTGCATGTTCCAATAATTCTTTAGCTGAATGCATGGTCCGGTTCAAAATTCTTTAGATTTTATGCCGCCATTTCACCTAAAAGCTGGCAACAGAGGTTAAACTTGAATAACGTAGTTGCTTCGGTATTTCGTCACACAGTTGAAAAGTGTTTCTTAGGCTCTGGTCACTGCTGTACACAAGCTTGTTACAGTTGTCATAATCGTGGTATCATTTGGTGACAGTTTTTGAATACTTATTTCAAATGAACTGTTGTGGAGTTCCAGGAATATTTTTAAAAAGGGTTTCCTCAGTATTTGAAAACTATCAAAAAAGTATTGCGTGCGAGTGTCAACCTTGTTGCTCTGGAGTTCGCCGTGGCGTCTGCATCAGCTGAGCTGGCGCCCGAGACATGAACCCTGTCGCATTGTCATGGGCGCAGCCATGTTAGCTGACAAAATTACACACGAACGAATGAGCGACCCGCTTCTTAGAGCCTCGTGAGGCCACCTGGCGCAGTGAATTGTGTGTGTGTGTGGGGGGGGGGGGGGTGCTTAGTTGGAGTCGCGGATGTCAGCGTCCATCCCAACTCGCTCATTCTACGCCCTCTGGCCCTCACCTCACCCAATCAGTCACTATTGGGGCATTCGCAGCCATATTTCATGATTTTGCCGCAAAAGCTAGAAGGAGGAACGCCGCGGCTACGACGCTTACAAAAAAGATTTGGTGCCTTTTCCAAGCCACTACCAGCGCCGCCTTTTGACACATTCCTCCTCCGTCTCCTCTCTCAGTGAAAAATAAACGGTGCGAAAAAAGAGAGACCAAAAAAAGACACATACAGACCACTGTAAGTGTCCTTTTTTCTCTGGTATCTCGTTTTTCGCGCTGTTTCTTTTTCCCCATGTCGTACCAACAGGCCCAAGCAATCAGTTTAGCTCCGCTCATCTCCCCCCGACGTACCTCGCACCTACCATCCGGTACTCCGCTTGTCCCCTTCCCCTCTGAGATGAGATGCCCCTACCTCTGACTACCACTAGGAAACTAACTCGTGCAGTTTTTGAAGGGAAGCCTGCATGACTCGATCGATCACCAAGACATGCAGAGGGCCGAGCCAATTTGATATTAGGTTTGCCGAGGGGGCCTATTAAATTATTGGTTGACAAGGGAGCCGCTATATCTGTTATTCATGCGTATTTGTGTTCTTGTCTGCGTAAGGTTACAACTACTTATACTGGCAATCTCTTAAGTAGCGCAAATGACTTTCAGTTACGGCCATCAGCAGAGTCCGTTAGCCCCACCACGGTGGTGTACTGGCTAAGGTGCTCGGCTGCGTATTCTTAGGTCGCGGAATCAAAGTTATTTATTTATTTAGTTATTTATTTATTTATTTATTTACATACCCTAACGACCCAGGAGGGCATTACATAGGGGGGGATTAGGAAGAATTTCAACATGTGTAAAATACAATAAATACTCAGGAGCATCATTATATAAAGCTTAAATGGAAAAAAATTGAAAAAAAGTACACAGAACAGTGGTTGTAATCATAATAAAAAACATATATATAAACTCTGCAGAAGGAAAGGTACGTTAATAAAAATACAATAGGCTCCAGGTAACAAGTGTAGGCGCGAATAACACACACAAAAATATTCAAGTAATTCACATAAACAACACCACCGCATAACTACATTAATCGATTGGAACTTCTAAGAACACTTTTACCGCTTTCCGAAAGGATGAGAATTCTGTTAGAGTGGCTACATTAGCTGGCAAGGAATTCCAGTTGCTTATTGACAATGCTAAGGGCGAGTTTTGGTATTTTTTGTTTTCGGGAAGATGGGATTCAGTTTGTTAGGGTGATCAACACGGGCTGAAATGTGTGATGGCGGGAGGATATGCTTGCGCGCAAACTGGGAGTTGCTGTGGAAGAGTGAGTGAAAATTAGATAGCCATGCAAGTTTACGGCGCGTGGCAAGGTAGGGCAGATTAAGCGATTCCAGTATGGAACTTACGCTTTCATATGGTGAGTATATGATGACGTTTTGAAGCGCGCAGCTTTGTTTTGAACACATTCAACCAGGTAAGTTGAATTTTCAGTGTGAGGGTGCCATTTTATTGAAGCATACTGCAGCGATGGTCTTATCAGGGAAACGTATGCATGCAGTCTAGTTTCTTTGTCGGCAAGGTGTAATCGCCTTTTGAGGATGCCAAGTTTTTTTATTGCTTTAGTAGTGTTATGTTCAATGTGAGTGGTCCAGTTTAGATTGGCTGTGAATAATACCCCAAGATATTTAAAGGATTGTACTGAATCAATTCGAATGTCATTTACGGTGTATGACTTAGGCAAAGGGATTGGAGCAGAACTAAATTCCAAGTGCTCAGTTTTCCCTATATTAATTTCCATCTGCCACGTGTAGCACCACTCGGTCAGCCTATCGAGGTCAGATTGTAAAATGGTATTATCTGTAGGGCAAGTTATTTCTTTCTAAATAACGCAGTCGTCTGCAATTAGCCGAATTTGCGAACTTATGTTACATGCTATG
The DNA here is from genome assembly GCF_043290135.1 of Rhipicephalus microplus. NCBI lineage: Eukaryota > Metazoa > Arthropoda > Arachnida > Ixodida > Ixodidae > Rhipicephalus > Rhipicephalus microplus. Next base: position 441,786,923 of record NC_134710.1, read on the forward strand.
TCATTAATGTATATTAAGAACAAAAGAGGACCAAGAACCGAGCCTTGGGGAACACCGGATAAAACGCTAGTAGGGTTCGAGATGTAGCTATTTAGTTTTACAGATTGGAAGCGGTTAGTAAAAAATTGCAGTATCCATTGTTTTGTATTGTTTTCAAGCTTCAGATTGCAAATTTTTAGCTCTAATTGTTTGTAGGGAACCCTATCAAATGCCTTTGAAAAATCAATAAATATGGCATTGACATGACGGGAAGAGTTAAGCGCAGAATGAAGGTCAGTAAATAATTCGAAAAGTTGCAATTGACATGAGAAATTTTGACGAAAACCGTGTTGATTGTTTAGGAGCAAGTTATTTAAATTAAGATAAGCCATTATATTTGTGAATAGGATATGTTCGAGAAGTTTGCAACATATGGACGTCAAAGAGATTGGTCTGTAGTTATTGGGCTGAGTGTTATCACCAGATTTGAATACTGGGATTATGTAAGCAGGTTTCCAGTCCTCTAATAAGCAACCGGTATCTAAAGATTGTTGAAAAATTAACGCGAGCAAAGAGGCTGAGAAGTGGCTGGTTAGTTTTAAAAGCTTAGCGCTAATATCATCAGGGCCGGGGCTGGTTTTAAGAGCTAAACGATCTATTGCACAAGCTACACCGTGTGCAGTAATTGTGATGGGAGAAAATTGATTGGAGATAGTTATCTGTGGCAAATTTAGGTTGCTATCGAGCGGTCTCTCGATTGTGTGAACTTCAGAAAAAAAAGGTTTAGTTTTTCAGCACAGCCGGCTTAGCTCAGGGTGTTGCCATCCTCTCCACAAAGTGCTGGCACCGACTCTCTTTGCTTGGGATTTACAGTGCTCCAGAACTTCTTAGGGTCAGTTTTGAACATGTTAGGTAGCGTGTCATTGTAGTAGTTATTTTTCACTTCAGAAATTGCGGCTTCTGTTTGTTTGGAAACGTTTTTATAGTTCTGCCAGTCCTCCGACGCGTTCGTTCTCGACGCTTTTTTGCCCCGCCGCGGTGGTCTAGTGGCTAAGGTACTCGGCTGCTGACCCACAGGGCGCGGGCTCGAATCCCGGCTGCTGCGGCTGCATTTCCGATGGAGGCGGAAATGTTGTAGGCCCGTGTGTTCAGATTTGGGTGCACGTTAAAGATCCCCAGGTGGTCGAAATTTCCGGAGCCCTCCACTACGGCGTCTCTCATAATCAAATGGTGGTTTTGGGACGTTCAACCCCACATATCAATCAATCTCGACGCTTTAGTGTACGCTCTCTTTTTTCTATTAAGCCATTTTTAATGTCACGAATGAACCATGGATCATCCGCTCTTTCAGTTATTGTAAGCACACAAAGACGTTGATTTTCTTTTAATTTGTCACGAAATAAGCACCCGTTTTGTTCAGTAGACTGATTGGGAAATTTAGATATAAATTCATCCGAAAAAGATTCTAGCAATCTGTTAAGCTTATCAGTGTCTGCGCGTGCGTAGTTAAGTATATTTTTTCGGACGTTTGTTTTCTTGGCATGCGGAAGAGGCAGAGAGCAGTGAACTGTCCTATAATCACTTATTTCTTCTAAGATCTCAACTTAAGTGCTGTCGTGATGATTGGTTATTATAAGGTCTAAAATATTGCGGTGACGTGTTGGTTCCTGCACAATCTGTTGTAGATTGTGATAGTGGACAAGGCGCAGAAAGCTAAGCTGTTCATGGCAATTAGGATGAGAAGGTACAGATAAAGTGGACCAGTTGATTGAAGGATATTTAAAGTCGCCACCAAGTATTGGAAAACAATTAGGAAACTTGAGGAGAATGGAATCAATGGCTTCCTGAAGAAGCTCAACAAAATCCTGGCGGCAATCAGGAGGTCGGTAAGAGGCATCAATTATGCAATGAATGTAATCAAAATATGATGAAACCCAGACAATTTCAAGAGGGGAATCTGAGGGAAGAAGCGATAGCTGATAGATTTCTTTTATGGCAATAATAACGCCACCACCTCGACAACCCATTCCACCTTTACGAAACAGAACAAACGATGATGGAAACGAAAGTTCGCTGTTTGTTACGTCCTCGGTCAATTCCGTACCTACGGCTATATCAGCTGAGCACGTGTACACGAGGGCGTTTATTGCATCAAGCTTTTTATAAACGCTGTGAAAACTAAATAAAAGTAGCGAGACCTATTTTGACAAGTTGGGCGTGTGGTTACGTGTTTTACAGGGTCACTCAGGAGGGCATTGTTTATTTGTTGACACCATGACGACGCAATCATTTACCTAGTCGTAACAGAATGTAGAACCATGCATCTGAAGCTTGTTAAAACGAACCGTATATTTTTCATTGCCTTTACGTTGAGCCTTAGCGTAGTCGCGTAACTTCTTTCTGGCAAGCTGGACTTATGGCGAGAAATCTTCCTCAAGCCAGACTTTTAGCGGCTTTTGTAGGTCTTTCAAATTTGGGGCACTAGACAGAGCTTCTAATTTTGATTTGAAGTTCAAAAACTTCACTATGATAGGGCGGTTAAAGTCGGGTCGGGGTTTTTCTAATCAATGAGCACGTTCGATGTCACCAGCCTAAATTTTCAGATATGTTGAAAAGAATTTTTTTACTATTCTTTCAGACTCCGCATACCCTTCGTGCTCTTCTGGAAGGCCTTTGATTATAAGGTTATTTCGCCTCATTCGATTGTTCATACCGTCCACGACGTCAGCAAGACCTTCGTTCGTCTTGCAAACATTTTCTTTTACTCCCTGAACAGTGTCGATGACAGTTTAACGTTTCCTGTCAGGTCCGATACATTGTGAATGGTGTTTTCTAGGCTTGAGAGGCGGCACTCAATGCTTGTGATCTGCTGTTTGAATTCAGTTAAGCTGGACGTGGTCTCATCATGACACTTTTTTAGCAAGCTGAGAACATCCTCGATCTCAGGACAGGGATTTGCCTCTACGTCGCCAGCACAAAGCAGTAGCAATGCGAGACACATTGACAGCAAGAGAGTCGAGGGCCTAGGGCTGAGTACACGGATAAGACCTGATTCGGCAGAGAAACAGTTGTCGAAGAAACATTTAGGCATTCGGCAAGCAAACAAGAAACCAATGCTAGCACGATAACTACACACATCAATACCCATGTTCAAAAAGAGGGATCTGCAGGCCACAAAAAATTCAGTAGCAGCTATAACAATAAAAATTCATACCTAAAACGGTAGAAAGCAATGGTTAGACAGTTGCCACTTGCGGCCGCAAATCTCGGTGGTTCGTCGCTTCACTTCGGTTTTATGGGTTTGAAGACGCTGTCGTCGCTCAGCTGTGGCGGCTGCATTTTCGACGGGGGCGGAAATGTTGTAGGCCCGTGTACTCGGATTTGGGTGCACGTTGAAGAGCTCCAGGTGGTTGAAATTTCCGGAGCCCTTCACTACAGCGTCTCTCATAGTCATATGGTGGTTTTGGGACGTTAAACCCCACAAATCAATCAATCAATCAAGCAGAGTTCATTATAGTTTTCATTGATGGCAATCGGTACCATATTCAGTTCGCCATGTTGTCTTCCTGTCCTTATATGCTTATTTTAGGTTGGTATTTTTTTTCTGAAGCCGCTGCTTCCATCTCTCGTCGAGAATGTCTTATACATATGCGAAAGACCAGGGGCGTAGCAAAAAGGTGACACAACAGCCACGTGCCCCCCCCCCCCCCGTCCCCCAATTTCCTCCGACGAAAATTCTCGCTACACGCTTGCGAAAGACTCATGACATCTACTCGAAAGATTCGTCACGTCACCGGCTACGAACAGTCATCGATTTACAAATGCCACCTGCCCACAAATGCCACCTGCCTATCATCGTTATAGACAGTACTAGTAGAGCGGGCTGAGCGGGATAGCGGGCCCATTGTGATAGCAGGATCAAAGTGCGCATGCGCACATACCTACAATGCCCGCACCGCTTGCCATACGAGCATAATCTTCACATTTATGTTACCGTGTTAGTGTGGTATACGTAGTGTACGTAACCACGGTGGCGCTTTCGGACAACCGCTTCTAAATGATTTTGGCATAGTTGTTTTTCGTTCTCGGCAAAGAACTGTTTAAAATGGCTTCGCTTGCCTTCAGTTAGCTTCGATGACGGAGTATTACGGATAAGCTAGCGCAGTTTATGGGATAGCTTCCTATTTCGAACGTCTCTAGACCTAAGTCGGCAACAAAAATGTTTTCTCGTCTGGTGCGTGGTTCATATTTATTTACTTTTATAATTACCGAAATAAACTTTTAGCAATGCGTAGCGCGGTGACAGAGGTAAACATTTTCGTTTTTTTCCTTTTTTCCCTGCTCTCTAACTTATCAACCTTCGGATAGGTGGCACGACTATCGCAGCTGGCGCACGTAAACCACGTAAACGCTATCCGGCTCAATCGTAAGTTGTTGTCCGAAACGAACGTTTGCTGCGTAGTAACGTCATTCCCATAACCCTTGCTATTACCCTAATGGCACGTTTTAAGTGTCTGATGGCGAACTCTGTTGATCACAGTGACGTGCTAGTCGCCCCATCAGCCCGCTGTCTATCCAGAGGTATTGCATTAGCATCGAGGCCCCGCCGTGGTGGTCTAGAGGCTAAGGTACTGGGCTCCTGACCCGCAGGTCGCGGGTTCGAATCCCGGCTGTGGCGGCTGCATTTCCAATAGAGGCGGAAATGTTGTAGGCCCGTGTGCTCAGATTTGGGTGCACGTTTAAAAACCCCAGGTGGTCAAAATTTCCGGAGTCCTCCACTACGGCGTCTCTCATATACATATGGTGGTTTTGGGACGCTAAACCCTACATATCAATCAATGCATTAGCATCGAGTCTTTTCCGATTCACCAACGGCACCAAGTTTCTCGCTGTACTTAACATTACAAATTAGCCGATTCTGCTTCCCAAGGGCACTGTTATAGTATGCAGCGTGGATAGACAAGCTGTCGCTGTAGTGGATACGAATTCGAGTGTGCTTCAATCGTGCTCATCAACATGTGCGCCGACTACTGAGCCCCTCGACAACGCAATCAGCACGGTTGGGACTCCACCACAAGCAGACGAACTACTGGCGCTGTTATCGAAGCATAAATCCTCTTTCGACGTACCTTCACACGCCCTAGAGCAGACTTCGGCAGCAGCTTATTGCACACACGCATACCAACGAAACTTCTATTGTTCGGCGCCGACCATACCGTGTCTTTGTTAGCGCACGCGAGACCATTGACAAACACCTTCCTGTTGTGCTCAAGCAAAACGTCATCCGCCCCTCCACAAGCCCTTTGTTGTCACCTGCCGTTCTCGTGCGCCAGAAAAATGGCTTGTTGCGATTCTGCGTCGACTACCACACATTGAACAAAACCGGAAAGACCGTATACCCCTGTTCTTGCATTCATGATGGCTTATATATTTTTCAGGTGAACAGTTTTTCTTCGTAAAAAAAGCTCGAAACTATTGTTCGGTCGCTATTGCCTAAATCCACAGTATATTTCGCCAAAATTGTGTGCAATCTTATCTGAACACACCCTACTACAGAAACAGCCACGAATTGACCTACGCCGGCTTTTAAATACTGAAAACAGCACAAATCTGGATTTCATCAGTTACACGGAGTTGCGTCATGGCAAAGGGCTACAAAAAATAACTGCTCTTGCGGGTTTTTGTTCTGTACTCTATTGTCTACATTTTAGCTTCGGAAAGAAACTAACTACCATGTAGTAAGAGTAAAGGGCCTGTGCAGTACTCTGTACATATCTCCGCGGCGTATTAGCAGTGATTATGGTGCTCGGCTGCTGATTCAAAGGTTGCGGGCTCAATACTGGTCACGCCGGTCACATTTTGATGGGAATGAAATGCTCAAATTTCGCGTAGTGGTGTCACTTTACAATGAAACTAAATTGCATAGCAATTTACCTCAGAGTGAAGGATGAATTTATGACATCTACAACTACAATATTATCAACGGTGGTGCCCTACATACCAAGAAATTAAGGTAAATGCACCAGAATACATGCGCAGCACTAGCACATTCTGAAAATTATACCGATGACGTCAGACGAACCACCTACAAATAATATCTAGTATTCGATCTAGCTGCACTAAATAAAGAACATTCCGTGCATCAAGAGACGCAATTAAATGCTGCTTGTTCGCTTATGATCTTACAAAAAAAAACCCTGGCCTGCGCGGAAGGCGCTGCACAGTCACAACGGAAGCTAAAAGAGCGGCCTTTCAGAGACTTTCCAAAACACTCATTGGGTCACTACTGAAAGAACACTTGCTTGATACCCGCTAAGGCATTAATAATCATGTTTTCAAATAGTAGGGCAGATTTCGCTGTGCTATTCCTCGTCATTCTTCTGACAAGCGCGGTATCAACTAAACACTTGCAAGAAACTTTGTGCCAATTGTTCATGAAGTGGCAGACGACGATGAGGCATCATGGCTGAAGTGGGTAGGCGGCAAAGTTAATAGCGGAACAACAACAAGCTTTTGTAATGGGTTGGATTATTGGGCGGCCCACTCGTTATGCCATTTGCATTGTGCGACGACTGGTTGTTCTTTTGCTGTTTTACTAAAACGCTTTATAAGTCGTATAACGCGAGTGCTTTCCCGAAATCAAGCGTGTCTAAGGCAAGTTTGCCAAGGTATAAGCACTGGTGTATGGCTAGTTCAGTGGTAGAATACTGGACTGGCACCCAGCGTAACCGGGCTTGAGCCCCACTGTGTGATATAAACTCTGATTGGTGCTAGGTTTTTTCTTTAATTTCGCCTGATGTGATTACGAACATCGTATTATCGTCCCATTTCATTAACAAGCATCCCATGCAAAATCATGGAACATGTCATATATTCTCATGTTATCAACTTCCTCGATTCCAATAGTTTCTTTCACACCTGTCAGCATGGCTTCCGCAAGGGACTTTCCTGTGAAACACAATTAGCACTCTTTCTTCACGACATACATACAAATCTTGACACCAACTTTCAGACTGACGCCATTTTCCTTGACTACGCAAAAGCATTTGATACAGTTCCACACAACAAACTAATACAGAAGTTATCCGGGCTAAATCTTGACCCTAACGTGTTAAGATGGATTAAATCTTTTTTAGCTAATCGTTCTCCATTCGTGCACGTAAATAATGAATCCTCTGAACCTCTCGAAGTAACGTCAGGAGTACCGCAAGGGTGCGTCCTTGGCCCCTTGCTATTTCTAATCTACATTAATGACCTACCACTAACTGTGTCTTGCAAAATCCGCATGTTCGCCGACAATTGCGTGATCTACCATACAATAACTAATGCTTCTGATCAACTAACCCTGCAACACGATCTGAACAACATTCAAGAATGGTGTGACAATTCGCTTCTCAAACTTAACCCCAACAAGTGTAAGGTTGTTTCATTCACTCGCCGCAAAAACCCTTTCCTATTCCCATACCAAATCACTAACGCCCCTCTAGAAATAGTACAGTGTTTCAAATATCTAGGTGTCACTCTGTCCGCCGATCTAACTTGGAATGCGCATGTCACAAACATTATCTCATCTTCAAACAAAATATTGGGATTCGTGAAACGTCATCTGCGTTGCGCACCTCAACACGTAAAACTTCTCGCATACACATCCCTCATCAGGCCAAAACTGGAATACGCCTCTGCTATATGGAATCCACCTCAAATTTACCTAATCAATGACCTTGAATCAATTCAAAATCGCTCAGTCCGATTCATACATTCGTCATATTCTTATGACATCAGTGTTTCATCCTTAAAAGCCCAATCTGGATTGCAGCCACTTGCCCTTCGACGCCGCATAGCCACTCTTTCCCTGTTTCATAAGCTGTTTCATTCCCCCCTCAACCATCCTCCATACGTCATCCCTCCGACGTACATTTCGCACCGCACCAGCCACCCCCTCCAAGTCTCCCGTTACCGCACTAGGACTGCTACCTTCTCCGCATCCTTCTTTCCGCGTGCTGTGAAGGACTGGAACGACCTCCCAAACCACGTCGTCACAATCACCTGCCCATCAACTTTCGCTAAAAATGTAATAACTCATCTCTGTCAGTGAAACTTTATGGCAATGTATATACCCACACCTATGTAGCATATTTTATATTTTGAATGTAGCAAAAGTTTTATATCCTGTATACCAGCCCCTTATGTGGCAAATGTTTTTTATATCCTGTACATCCACCCCTTATGTAATACCCCCTTGTGGGGTCTTTAAGGAAATAAAATATGATGATGATGATGATGACCGGCGGCGGTGGTGGCGGTGGACAACTGCGCGAGACCCGAGTTGTGAACAGCTTTCGCTGTAATTAAACCGCTGCACATTCCTGTGGGCGATGACACGAGTGGTTCTAAAAATCGATTTCCACGTCATGCGATTTAGCGGTGCTCAGTTGAAGCAGCAAAGCACGTCTGCCATCTCTGAGCCAATGGCAGGTGATTCACGGCCGTTGTTGCTGATGTGGCCCCCACTGCTTTAGTTATGTCTACTAGTGTCTGCGACCACGCAGTAAATTCGGGCAATTTTGGGCACAGCAAATGTGACGTGAGTCAGTTCACTTCTTGAGGTGGTTAATTTGAAGTAAGCTATTTCGATTCAGGCCACTAAAACTTGATTTTATTTTAAAGTAAGCCCTTCTTTAGCGCAAAAGGAACTCTCGGCGGTTCCTGAACCACCATTTGAACAATCAACGTCGACTTAAAAGTTGCTTTTAGTGTCTGTTTAAAAGGAGGAGGAGGAGGAGGAAGGGAAGAAATGAAAGGCAGGGAGGTCAACCAGACGCACGTCCGGTTTGCTACCCTGCACTGGGGGAAGGAGTGAGGGGATGAAAGGAGAAGAAAGAGAGAAGTGAAGGGCAACGTGTGTGTAGATGTGACCTTGTCCATTGCACGCTTATAAGCGGTCGCGTAGTCCGGTCGTCTTTAGAAAACTTAGCAATGCCCACGACCTTTGCTGGCCAGCGACGCGTAGAGCCATGAGCCAAGGATCTTCTCTTCGGAAAAAGGTCTACTGTCTAGTGTCTCTAATGTTTCGCGTAGCAAGTTGCGTTCGCTTGCAAAACGTTCACATGAACACAGTAGATGTTCTATTGTCTCGTCAGTGTCGCACGATTCACATCGGGAGCTATCCGCCATTCCTATGCGAAAGGAGTACGCCTTTGTAAAAGCTACCCCTAACCACAGGCGGCACAGTAAAGTTGCATTCTGGCGGGAGAGGTCCGATAGAACTTGAAGCTTTCTCGATGGGTGCAATTTGTGTAGGTGGCGGTTTCTGACACTGGGGTCACTCAGCCAAGTTTCCGACATGGTGTTAGTGAACGAGTGAAGGCCTCTTGCAGCGTCGGTTCTCGACAATGGAATTTGGGTTGTCTGGGCGTCCGCGTGAGCGGATCAGGCAGCATTATCTGCAAGGTCATTACCAACAATACCACAATGTCCTGGTAACCACTGGAACACCACGTCTTGTCCTTTCGATAAAACTTCGTGAATCACTTCTCTTATTTTATTCACTAGTTGTTGATGCTTCCTCTGTCGTAAAGCTGATTGCAAGCTCTGAAGGGATGCCTTGAAGTCGCAGAACACAGCCCATTTTTGAGGTTGGGCTTCCGTGATTTAAAGTAGAGCAGCACGTAAGGCGGCAAGCTCCGCTGCTGTGGATGTTGTCCTATGCGACAGTTTGAGCATTATAGTGACCTGGTACGCCATGATGACAAGATCACCTGTGGAGCTGTCAGCCGAGACCGATCCATCGGTGTAAATGTGGGTCCTCTGGCCGTATTTTTTGTTGAATAGCGACAATGTGACCTGTCGTAGGACCACTGTTGAATGACGGCTCTTGTTCGTTATTCCCGGAATAGTGAGGCGCACCTGTGGTTGTTGTAGGCACCACGGAGGTGACGCTGGTCTTGTTGCTAGAGTGAAGCCAAAAGGAAGCCATTCTGTATGGGCAGAAATAATCTTTGAAAACATCGCTTGTGGCCTTTGAAGTAGCACCACTGCAATGTGGTGACCAAGAACTCGGCAGAGGTGTCTTATGTGGGCTCTCAAATTGTCAGTGGTGATGTATATTTGAATTGGATGCTCTCTTGCGATCTTAATTGCCCCGTAGGTTGAGGTGCATCGCGGCAATCCTAAGCACACGCGTAGTGCTGGTCCTTGCAGACTTTCGAGAGTGCGGATGTTCGTCTTGCACGTACTTGCCAGTAACGGCAAGCTGTAGCGCAAAAATCCCAGAAACAGTGCCCTGTATAGCTGCATCATTGACCCTATCGATGTGCCCCAAGATTTTCCGCAGAGGAACCAGATTATAAGGACGATGGAAGTTAGCCTTTTCTTGAGGTAATTGCAGTGAGCACTCCACGAAAGGTCCCTGTCAATAATCACACCCAGGAAGCGATGGTTCTTCTGCTATGGAATATTTTGTGCATTGATGGTAACGGGTATTGTGTCATGGCTCTGCGAGTAAACGCAACCAAAGCAAATTTCTCCGTTGAGACGGAAAGACCTTGCTTGCGGAGATATGAGCATGTAAGGGTGGCAGCCTGCTAGACGGTTGCACGTACTTGTAGACGAGTTACAGCCGAAGTCCATAGACAAATATCGTCAGCATATATGAATATGAGGATAGTACTTGGCAAAATTTCGCGAAGTCCTACCATCACGAGGTTAAGTAAAGTGGGACTTAATACGGCGCCCTGAGGGATGCCACGGGAGGTATAGTAATTGGTGGCAGGTCCATCTGAGGTTTGTACAAAAAAGGACCTTCTCGTCAAGTAATCCTGGATCCATTGAAACATCCGACCACCGATTCCAACAGCTTCCAACGAGTCTAGGATGGCTTTATGTGTTACGTTATCATAAGCCCCTTTGACGTCGAGGAAGAGTGCCAGTGGTATGCGCTTGAGGCTCTTCTGTTGCTGGATAAATGTTGTGAGATCAATCACGTTGTCAAGAGATGACCTACCTCACCGAAAACCCGTCATGCAGTTTGGGTATACATTGTAGCGCTCGAGGTACCATTCTAGGCGTGTAAGTATCATTCTTTTCATGACTTTTCCTACGCAACTTGCGAGGGCAACAGGGCGAAATGATGTCAAATCAAATGGTGACTTTCCTGCTTTGAGTAGTGGCACAAGTCGACTTATCTTCCAATCCTGGGGAACAATGCCCGCCTGCCATGAGTGGTTGTAATAGCTTAACAACTGTCCCCTTGCCTCCTGTTGAAGGTTGGCTAGAGTGGCGTACGTGATGCCATCGGGCCCTGGTGAAGATGATCGTCGGGAAGCCGCCAAAGATGCGTCAAATTCTTCTATAGTGAAAAGATTGTCCATTTCAGAGATGCGGGGTTCAGGGATAACACTCCTAAGGGTGCCAGCAGACACGGCGGACACACCAGCGATTCGCGTACAAAACTCATTTGCCACTTCAAGTTGGGCGTGGCCTGAATGTAGGGCTAAAGCCATGAAAGGATGTCTTTGTTGGCGAGTCGAGCGCAGGCCATGAATAGTGCTCCAGATGCGTGACGACGGCTTTCGGGGATCCAATGATTCGCAGAATGATTTCCAGCGTTCCTGTTCAAGTTTGTCCAAACGTCGTTGGACTTTTTTTCTGTATGCGTCGTGCCAGCCTCAAGTCGCATATTGCTTTCGTCTGCGTGTATCTTCTTTCCGCCCTTCGGCGAAGCGCGCACAGTTTTTCCAGTTCAATGTCGAAATCTGAACGCTTGCCGGTGAACGGGAGGAGACAGGAAGCTTCCCTCATTGCCTCTTTGATGACATCCTCCAAGTTCTGGTCAGGGTCTTCACGGCATGTATTTTCTATGAGTCGCTGAAATTTGGACCGATCAATTCTTCGTATTGTGGTCTTAGGAAAGGAGTTAGTAAGCCTCCTTATTCGCATATAAGTTGGAATGTGGTCACTCCCATGCGTTTAGATGTCTCAAAACCAGTGCACTTGCGACCGGAAGTTTCTGGATACGAGAGTCAAATCGAGTGCTGTACGTAAGGCCCCGCAGGTATGTAGGACTGCCATCATTTAAGAAACATAAGTCATGCTTGGAGGCGAATGACACGAGGTTTCTTCCTTTAGCGTTGATCGTCGAACTACCCCAGATTAAGTGATGTGCGTTGAAGTCTCCAGTTATAACCCAGGGGTCCTTAGTTGACGCTAGTATGTCTCGTAGTCGGTCTTGTTCAAATCGTCCGGATGTTGATATGTAGACACCAATAAGTGTGAATGACACTTTTTGCTTTTTAACACGTAAGCAGACATATTGATTGTCATCATGCGACTGAACTCCATGATGCACATATGTGAAATCTGTGCGAATGTAAGCAACCACCTTGCTGCGTTTCTCGCACGTAGAAGAAACGAAAGATTCATACCCTAATAGTTTTGGAGGTTGTTGCAGGTTTGGTTCACATATAACTATTATAGGATTACGATTCTTGAATATATACTGACGGAATCAAGAGATGCGGGATCTCAGGCCTCTTGCGTTCCACTGCATTATCGACGCTTGTCGGAGCTCGTTGCGGAAGGAGAATATTGGTCGAGCCATGGTTGCTACTGGAGACTTGCAAATACTGGACTTAGAGCATCCAGTACTTGCAGTGCACTCTGAGCGAGTGGAGGCTTCAGGCTGCTGCACAGCTTTCGCATGGCATCCAGCAGTGTTCGAATCATTCTGATGACTTCTGTGTCCTCCTCAGGCAGCTTGTCAGCGGCTGGCTGGAGTGATGTGACTGTCGATGTGCGCTTGGGATTTGCAGGTGGCTGTGATTTCGGCAATGAAGGCCAAACTGACTCATCAGCAACAGTGCTGCTCGTTGGTTTGTTGACCGCGCTGGCCGCCTTCGGTCTGGGAGGCAAGGGCGGTGAGAGAGAAGGACGGTGGAGTGGTGCTTTCGATGCAGCGTCAACGGCATTCTTTGATGAACTGTGGTGACGATGACGCCTCTTTCGGACGGTCCTCGCAGCCTCTCAATGCGACGAACTGTCTCTGACCATTTGTTTCAATACCGCTATTTTTCTTTGGATTTTGGGGCATTCTTTTCACGAAGCTGCATGTGACCCATGACAATTCGAGAATTGAGAGTAGTTGCTTTGCAGTCATCCGCAGAATGGGCTTCCGCACAACGAGGACACACCATCCTATTTTTGCATACGCTTTTCACGTGGCCTATCTTCATGCACTTATAACACTGTAAGGGCTTCGGTATGAAAGGTCGCACAGAATGCCGAAAATGGCCCACCTTTACGTGTGAAGGAAGAGAGTTGCCCTTAAACATGATCTTCAAGCAGCGTGAGTTTCCCAAACGGACAACTTTTGCGATGACGCTGGCTTCATTTGCCGGTTTGACCAGAACATCGAAGTCGGAGATGGGAATGGCAGTATCCACATCGTAGATGACTCCAGTGACGACGTTAGAGCTCACAGGAATGTAGGAGCGAACTTTCATTCCCCCCAGCTCGTTGACGTTGCGCAGTATATTAAGTGCCGCAGCATGCAAAACGTCGATGGCCAATACGTTCTGACGCGTGTTCACTCTGATGTCTGTGATCTCATTTGGCACGAGTCCTTCCAGCATCACCGAAACCGATTGCATGTTGAGGCGCTTCATGTTACATGTTACCGTCCGGCACCTCAGGGACAAAAAGGATAGTGTTTGTCACGGGTCTCCTTGACACTCTGTCGTTCAACGTACTCGATGACAAAGATGTTCTGACGTTCCGCCTCTTCGCTTTACGGCTCAGCACCAGCTTAAAATCATCGTAGTCAGAAGGCTCTTCGCTGCTCATTGAGTAAACAAAAGTGCCCTCGCTGTCGTAGTCGCTGTAGAGTCCCGTACGCTTCCTGGATGCGGCCACCACCGACGCCGCCGTAACTGGCGGACATCCGTGGGGGTCCAGGTCCATCACCGACGGACACGGATGTGATATTCGCAAAGTTCACTTATAATTAGGTGAAAAAAGAGAGCACCTACTGAAACAGCGATCTGCTAAGCAATCACTTCGTCGTCGTCATTCCCACCAAACGCCAGATGGGCATAACTTCTGGAGCCCTTCACTGTGACATCTCTCAGAATCATATCGTGGGTTTGGAACAATTCTATTTAATTGGCATACCGACCAAGTTGAAGTGCTTTCTCATCATGTATTTAATATGAAATATTTTGCTATATATTACTAAGAAACATTATAGTATAACATGCCACTGGCCTGTGGCATGTTATCTGTTTGTCTCCTTTACTTTGTAAACGTTTACATCGTAGTTCCCTCTTCTCTCTTCTCTCTTTTTGTTCCCTTCCCTAATCTTCAAGTGTAGGGTAGCCAACCGTATGGCTTCCTGGTTAACCGCCCTGTTTTTTCCTTTTGTGTGTTCCTTCCTTCCTTGCTACACCATAATTACGAGAAGGAAAATCCCGTATGCTTTCCTTGGCTATCTTATCTTTCAGTGATAAAATATGTTGTGTGTACACTGTAAAAAAACTACTCCGAGGTCGGAGTAAAACGCCTGTCCTCTAGCGTCCCCCCTACTTGGAGCAATTTTCGCTCCGAAAATCCGGAGTAAACTTTTGCTCTGGCTCGCCGGAAGAATCGCGTGGTGTACCCGGAGTACGTTTAACAAATATTTCACTCCGCCCGACCGAAGCAATTGCGTGGCGTGGCCGGAGTACTTTTTCTTGGCAGTTTCCTCCGGCTGGCAGGAGTGATTACATGGCACCTACGGAGCATTTTTGCGGCTATCCGAAGCTTTTGTGCGGTACCTCCAGAGTATTTTGCGAATGCTATTACTTCGTCCGGAAAGAAAGAATGTCAGGAAGGTGTATCCGGACTTTTTTAAAGTGTTTGCTCCACTGTTTATTTATTGTATGCTGGTTGTTTCGCGCATTGGTTACATGAAGGAAGTCCCAATTCTTAAGCACGCACTGCAAAGTTACTGTGTATTCTTTTTCACGGAGCTCTAGCAGATAAATTCAAGAAAACACTTGAGTTTTTATAATTTCATTTATTGAAAACAAGCTGCCATTTCTGAATGACTACTCAACATTTGGGAAAAGGAGACCAGAACGAACAAACATGCAAAGAGCCACCAAAAAACATTTGGACAGATCCCATGAAATCAACAGCGCTCAAGTTTGAAGCGCAGCGCTTCAAAATAAAACGCCTAATGCTGCAAAACAATGCAAGACAAACGAAGTGCGCCCACCGAGAACAACTCTTCACCATCCCCGAAGGATCATCCATCAGGTCCATTGATGACAACGCAAGGGTTGAGCCGATTGCCTCCTGCATAATTTAGCTAAATATATAAACAGGAGAACTGCAGCTCATGCGAGAGGCACGGAAACTGAGAACACTGAAGCCAAGAACACTCAATAAATCCTATACAGTCTGGCAGTCTATAAGAAGAAAGAACTTCTAAGTCTTCCAAAGAGAGAAAAAAAAGCAGCAGCAAGGATACTAACCTCTCCCATCATCAACCCAGAAAATATGGCTAGTTTTTTTGAAAGGGTGTCTTCTTTTTTCTCTCCTTCTTTCCCTACGATATACCCTCCGTCTTTGAATGTTGAGCCAGGCTGCAATATGGGTTAGCTTTACTACCCCCCTCGTCCCCTTCATAGAAACGTCGATCTCTGCACGACTCATTCTGTGAAGCAACTCCTCTCCTTTTTTGCATTTCTCGTCTCTAGTATTGTCAGTTTCTTTAGCTGCTCTCTTCCTTTTCCTGGAAGAACCACGTCCCGCGAAGAGTCCAGTATACTTCTAGATTAATATTTCAGATACCACTTATCCAATTAAAATAACTTTTTCACAAGTATGAGTGCGTGCATTCGTTCTAAAAGTCTTTACCAAACAAATTGCCTCACCTCAAATCACTACATTTCAAAAGAATTCACACTGATTTCAGTTTTATAAGTTTTTTCTTACACGAATTATTATTACAAGATGTTTGATCTGCCGGGTATGAACTGGCTTGATTCTACGCATGATGGATAAGAATCCCGAAGTTCAGTAATATTGCTCACAATTACGTTTGACTTTCCCTTACAACTAGTCCGTGAAGCTACAAAATACGACAGCTCATCTTCTTCTATCCTTAATTTGGCACTCGATAGCAGCTCACTTGAAGGCTGTTCCGTCAGTGTAGAGAAAGGAATATCTGATCATAAGTTGCAATCTCTGTCTTGTCCTGTTTTAGCTACACGTTTTTTTGTTAAACCATCGGATAATTTCATCACAGATTACACGCATGTGGATGATAACACCATTTTAAACTATTTTGAATCGCGCTTTGAATATTTTTTTAAGGTGACGATGTCAATGAAATGTGGTCAAGCTTAAAAGAAATCGTTCTCTTTGGCGAGTAACATAATGTTCCGTTAGAAAAAAAAATACCTTAACAGAGAATATCTGTGGTTCACGAGAAAAGTAATTCAGTTAAAGCAGAAAATTAAGTGGTGGGGCAAGCGTGAAAACACGAGAGACCATTTAAGCCTTACGTCTAGCCTACGAGAGCTAATTCAAGCGGGAAAAAAGAGATTTTTTTTTAGTTACTCTACCATCATTCATGACGAAACAGCCCGAGATATTTTGGCGCTATCTCTCAAAAGATGACAGAGACATTTCAGAAATCAGGGTCGTGGGAGAAAGTATTACTGACTCGGCTGCCATTGCCAACAATTTTAACAAATTTTTCCTGTCCGTTTTTACGCGGACAGCTACGCAAGTTCAGTTGCGGTCACATGGTTACGATCGCCTTATGCCTGCAGAAGTATAAATTACTGAGGACGGAATTCTTTGCCTTTTGTGCAAATTAGATATGAAGAAATCACCAGACCCTGATGAGCTACCGAATACTTTCTTGAATAGATATGCTGAAGGGGTGGCAAAATATTTATGTCAAATTTATACTATATTGTTAAATGCAGCAGTTATTTTTGACGATTGCCGCTCCGCAACAATAGTCCCGGTACACAAAAACGGCTCCACCATAGCAATAAGGAACTACAGGCATGTCTCTTTAAGTAGCACTTGCTGAAAGTTATTCGAGCACAATATATTTAGGGCTATCATTACTTACTTAGAACATGATAAATTATTCTATGCACAACAGCATGGATTTATATCCGGTTTATCTAGAGTCACCCAACTGGCTGAAATAATTCTTGAGTTAATCAGCACGCTGAATATGAAAGGCCTGACCGATGACATAATTTTGGACTTCTCCAAGGCATTTGGCGTTCTTCCTTATCAGGACCTAGTAACGAAATTACTCGCTATTGGAATTCAACGGAAGGTTGTAACAAGAATTGAATGCTACTTGAGACACAGAAGACAGTGTGTCACCATAAATGGGTGTGTCTCAAATAAGTTGGAGGTGTACTCTGGTGTTCCGCAAGGCGCAGTCCTTGGACCTCTTTTTTTAGTTTATATAAATGACATTCATCTCTGTGTAGAGCCACATCCAGATTAAGCTATTTGCGAATGACTGCGCAATATACGCAGTCATAAATTGTGAAGAAGACCAAATTAAACTAAACAATGCTTTACACTCGATTGATGCATGATGCACAACGTGGGGATTGAAACTAAATCCTTCAAAAACTAATTTCATTGTGTTTACCAACAAAAAGAAGCCTCTACAATTTACATACTCTTTGGGAAATACTACAATCACGAGAACAGATCATGTTAAATATTTAGGCGTCACACTCACGAGTAATCTCAGCTGGGAAACACATGTCAAGAACGTCTGCAGGAGTGCACAAAAGAAATTGTCCTTTTTAAAGCAAAAACTGCGAAACGCTCCTCCTAAAGATAACAAAATGCAAAGAAAGCACTAGTGCGACTGAAGTTGGAGTATGCCGACGTTATTTGGAGCACTTGGCAGAAGTACTTCATTAAAAAAAAAATGAAAGAGTTCAAAATTTAGCTTTGCGTTTCATATATTCCGTGCACTTCCGGTATTCCAGTGTAACTTATTCACGTAACAAGGCTAACCTACAAAAACTTGAGCCGCGCAGGATTCTATCAAGACTAAAATTCATTTACCAGCTTTATCTTGGGGACTTCAAATTTTCATGGGAGCGTTACCTTCAGTATCCTAAAAAACTTTCAGCCAAAACGAATTACAGCAAAACTTTTAGGCAACCAGTTAGCCACATTAAGGTCCACAAGTTTGCTCTATTTCATCACGCGATCACTTACTGGAATTACTTGTCTGAGAATGTTTTAAACTCTGAGTCGTTGGCTTCATTAACAGTACAGAATTTATTGTAAATATTACTTTTTCTTGATGTGTGTGGCCTGCATATATATATGTATATATATATATATATATATATATATATATATATATATATATATATATATATATATATATATATATATATATATATATATATATATATATATATATATACGTATATTTATTTATATATGGCCGTTGCGTTGCATATAGTCCAGTAGTCCAGTAGATCCTCTGTGAGCGGTCACAACGTGGTTTATTTCGACGTTTCGGCCTGGAGTCTCACCTTCATCATCCTGATGAAGGCCAGACTTTAGGCCGAAACGTCGAAATAAACCACGTTTTGACCGCTCATGGAGAATCTACTGGACTATATATATATATATATATATATATATATATATATATATATATATATATATGTGTGTGTGTGTGTGTGTGTGTGTGTGTGTGTGTGTGTGTGTGTGTGTGACCCTATGATGAATGGGAGACGTGGCCTGGCTCATACGCCATGTTTATTTCATTGAGCACTTCTTCCTCATGTACTTCTAACTCCTAACCATCATTACTTTCTTAGGTTACAAAATTCCCCCTCCCCTGAAAGAATGCACGCGTTGCATAATACAATGCATGATGAACAAGCAGTCTTAGAACATACAAATAAAAGTACAAATAGGCTGTAGTTCCTCGTCAGATTGAAGTTCCGTAAAGTCGCACAAAGATTTCACAGGAGAGGGCAGCAATCCGGTGTTAGCATAGCTCTGGTGGGTGAGGCTGACTGTTGCATTCTGGAAAACACAAGTAAACCTTGAGCGTGGAAACTGATGATGACGCTGCTTGTATTCTTGCGACGAATGAACGTAATGGGAAGGCTTTGGAGCCCCAGCAGCATAACTTGCGTAGACGTCGTGATTTTTGTCTCGATTGGTACACATGTGGCGCCACCCGTTTGCGTATATCTTTACCAAGGTTGTTGCGGTGATTTTCGCATCCTTCCGGAATACAGGGTGTTGGTTTGCGCCTTTTCCGTTGTCATATGTGATGTTGTCTGAGTATTGATCTCTGCTGGAGAAAACTTACTCGACGTCTCTTGGGAAAATGTCTAGGATTTGATGCTTTCTTTGTCTCGAGTGAGACATCTTGAACATGTCGCTTTGGTTGAGTCGTTTGTAAACGTCTTTCTTGACGCCATGTGTGTTCTTCTGACGTCTCTAGAGTTTCGTGTCGAATAACAAGGTGCTTGACCTGGCCGATTTCATTGTGCTGGCCTTGCTGATGTTGCAAAAAGTGTTTAGATGGCAGCCTTTTTGAGTAGGACAATTCTTTCCTTGGCAACTTGACGTAGTTTTCAGTTGGTAGCTGTTGCAACGTTTTTTTAGGCACCGAAGTTGGTAGGACAGATTTTACTTGAGGAATATCAGAGGCGCCTGCTACAGCATTCATTACGTAGGTTTCTGGCACCTGGCAACCTGCAAGAGTTGCTTTCGAGCCTCCTGTGTTTGGGCTTTCAGATGGCTGTGCTCTCATTGGCGACACCGAAATAAGCGTGGTTTGGTCCGATTCTAGTTGAGAATGACTGTCTTTCTATGCAACGAACAATGCGAGCTCTTCTGGCACCTGAAACTAAAGTGTAGGTCCCGGGCTTGATGGAGTATGCTCCGAGCTTCTCTGCTTTATTCCGACCATAGTAAACGTGTGAGACGCGATGTGGTCGTTATGAGCGACCGAAGATCCATGCGATGAAAAAGCAGGAGGTTGGTCAATGCGGTAAGGCTGCTTTTGACTGTGACGACTGAATGCGGCGGTCTGTGGATGGTGGTTTATAAGCAAGCCTTCGTCGTAGTCATCATTGTATTCTTTAAATCGAACGATCATTTCTTGTTTGATCTTTTCCCATGGCTCGTCGTTATGAAATATGTGGGTGAGGTAGAATTTGAAGGCCTCACCGGAGACGTAGTCGGTAAAGTTGGCGACCATTTCCCGTTCCAACTATGATGCAGCAGTAGCATGGAGCTCGAACAGGTTGAACCAGTCTTGTACTGGTCCATCGTCCGCTGCTCCGGTGTACTTGGGGATGGGAAAGTCAGTCGATGATTCCGTCGTGATGCTCGTCGATGTGTACTGCTAGGTGCTGGTTCGGTAGTTCATTCATGGTCGGGGTGGCTTGCGGAGAACCTTGCCGATGATGTGCGACTGATGAAGGGGCTGGCAGGTCTCCATCCTGTCGACTCGTGTGATGCTATGATGAATGGGAGACATGACCTGGCTTATCCGCCATGTTTTTCCATCAAGCACTTCTTCCTCATCTACGTCTAACACCTATATATATATATATATATATATATATATATATATATATATATATATATATATATATATATATATATATATATATATATATATATATATATATATATATATATATATATATATATATATATATAAAGGCGTATGTGTGTCTATACTGCTGAGTGCTATGTCCTTCGACTCGGTATTTTGTTAGGTATCATTTTTAGGGGCGAAGCTCCTTAGGGCGTGGGCTGTGCGTGCCCTGTAGCCTGTATGTAGCCACCTCTAGTTTAGTTCTTGCAGTGTTCACTAGATGGCGGTACCGTCTCCTGTATGTAGCCACCTCTCGTTTAGTTCTTGTAGTGTTTACTAGATGGTGGTACTTGTAGCTGATGAGGAAAAGATGCAAGATGTTATAAACTAGAAAGCGGTACTTGTAGTTGATGAAAGACGCGAGATCTTATAAAAAAGGAATGATGTTACATACGGCGCGTGTCATTGGTTGAAGGCAATCTTTCAATTTAGTGCGGTGACGTACGCTAGGGGGAGCGATGTAATAAAATCGAGTGGGCAAAATGTACAGAGGATTCACGGTTTACAAGGTTTACCTCCGGAGCTTCGCCCACACATCATCATTCATTTCGTGGATATGGCGGAATTTTTTTTTCAGCTGTGCCGAGATATACTGTGTATTTTTATTTGTTGTCTGCATATATTATTTGTATTCACTCTTGCATGGGCCCAAAAAGGGCATGCAGTATCTGTAACTAAAATAAAAACTATGGCATTTTTTGTTGTTGCATATCTATTCAGCGCTCCAAATACTACTGTGACTTGATTCAATTTACTGAAGCTATTATGGCGTAAGTGCACCGCAAAAAAGGACGAGTACAAGGAAATTAACAACCACAAGCACTTGTGGTGTTCACTTTCTTTATTTCATCTTTCTCTGCGCTGCATTTATGCTACAATGAATCAGTATTAGATCGCTCACCTCTCCGTTTTTCTTTACTGAAGGTTTGTTACGAAGAAAAAACACGTAGTCAAAACAACTCATTATCAGAATTATGCCAATTTTTCACTGACAACTTATGAAAAGCCCAATGTTGTTCACAAGCTTATAAACTTAACATTATCCAATCTTAGCAATACGTGACAAAAATAACACAGGTAATTCAAGAAGAGCTCACTTATTGTTCTTTCGCCGCCACAGAACCACCAGGTCTCTCAACACTCGCGCGATCAGAATGTGTCGTTCGCTGCCAAGAACCATCACACAATTAGCGTTCGCATAAATACCTGCTGTTGTTGATAACCTCTATCGCTGCTTGTCGCTTAGGATATCTAGAAGGTGCTCAGAACGATTTCTTTTTCTCTAACGCGGCCGAACGTTTCGCACAATTCTCACTGCACCGGCTTGCTTGGCGCCATCTTGGTTAGTCAGGAACAGCCTCCCGATGGTGAGGCTGCCAAGGCACTCCTCGAACAGCCAATTTGTGCCGCTGAGAGACGAGCCGAAGTGATTGGGAAGCATCCACCAACGCAAAAGCGATGGGCCAGAGCATTTCCGGAGAAACACCCGGAGCATATTCAGGAGATCGGGCCCGTTTTCCTCCGGTTTTCTTCGTTCAACGCCCACCTGACGAAAACGGTGGAAAACGAATGTATTTGCTACGGTAAAATGCGGTTTGGGTGAGGCCACTGGAGCAGAGCGTGCGCATCATTCCCCTATTCCTCTCATCTGGCTATATTTTTTTTGTTTACAGTGCAGCAAAGCAAAACAAGCCCTTAAAATTTCTCTTTCTTTCATAGGAGTACAAATGCCGTTTTGTTGTTTCAAAACATGTGTTTATTTTCCGTATATGCAGCAAAGCAGAACGCATGACCCTCTTTTCCCCACCACCTCAAGCAGCCACAGCGTCCAGCGAACCTGGTGTCAACAGCAAGCAGACGACTACGACACCGAGAGTGAAGGATGATCCCACAGCGGAAGTGTGCATACTGACACCATTGTCTCAAAAACCAGGATACAGGTAGAGAGAGAATGCACGTAAAAGACCGGTGCACTAGTGCCATCCGCCGTGCTTGCTGAGCAGTCCCACGCCTCGGCTGCCGACCCCTCCGTAGAAACCAGAAGCTCCCCCTCCGTACAGGGCCCCGACGCCGTCGTAAACAACGCGCGGCCTGATGCCGCCGTACGACGACCCAGTCGGGCCGTACTTGGCTGCGAGCACGTAAGCCGGCGGGGAGGACGACCTTAGGGCCACGTCAGCTGGACTCTCACTCTGCGTGCCGGGCTCGTTGGTGTCGACCACGGCACGGAAGCCTGCTGCGTCGGCCGTGTACTTGACCTTGCGCTGGCCGCCTTCCGCCGTGGTGATGGTGTACATTCCCTGGACAGCACCATTTCCATCGCCTACCTCTTGGCGAGAGCTGGAACCGCCCAACGCCTGAGCGACGTAGCCGAAACTGTACGGCCTTGGCCGGTTGTCTTCGTAGGCTCTGTAACCCTGCACGAGACACGTATTCGCCAACTCAGGATACTTAGTGAACGTGTACGATGAACTTTTCCATCTATTTATCGTGAAGCCTATGTGCTAGATATTCACTGGAAAACAAGTAAGCTACGCTACGTGCAAATTTCAACGGAGATGTTATGGCACTCACTATGAGTGCATGGCATCCTCGTTAAGGATTTTGTTGTGTTTGTGGTTCGGCTACTAGAATCGGCTACTTACTCCACCATAATAACCGCCACCACCGCCGGCGACGTAGCCACGTCCAGCGTAGCCACCTCCTAACCCAATGCCGACTGCTCCGTGACCACCGAAGGCTTCACCACTGTATTCACCAGGGATGTTACCGGCCTTTGCCATGACGGCGAAGAGGGTGAATGAGATCACAGCCTGCATGTATTGGGGCATCAAACGCTTAAGCGAATGCCACAAAGGCATGTTTAGTGCCCCATTTACGGTATTAAAGAAATGTTCAAGTGAAGTTCTACAAACTGGCAGCTCAAGATTAGTGAGAATAATGCGAAGAATTACCCTGGGGTGGCAGGTTTAGGCAGCTTATGAGTGTGACTCCACAGCTCTGCATTACTTTAAACATGTCGCATAAAAACACCGTTGATTAGCGTATAGCGTGTCATTATTTTTTCAGAAAAGCAACATTATGATTGCAAGTGGCCTATATTGGCCATGTGCCTCGTCATGCGAGTTCAGCTTGCGCAGTCGTGAAGCTGTTATACTTCTTCCCCAACTCAAATCTGCTTAGTTATATCAAATGAATCGTATGACCGTTTAGGTCTTAAACCACGGCTTCCAGTTTATGTTTCTCTTCAATATACCTTTAGGCTCTCCCACCTGACGCGCTTCAGTTGTACCTTGCACGGACATTAGGAATTTTTGTTTGTTGATAATTTCTAAGGGGCATGCAGGGGGGGGGGGGTATCAACGCCCTGTTCCGCAAGCTGTTTAGTTGACGCAATGTTACTGATAACAAAAGTAGGTTTTCTGCGAAAGCTCTCGAGTTCATTCTAAGCCACACTTCGAATATCTATCAATTTGACTTCTCTGGTGGTTAAGTATAACGTAATAAATAGCCCCACAAACCTGAAAGGGCACAAATTTCAAATTTTATGCATGAACATGCGCCAAATTAGGCCCAACAGAACGCAGGGCATTTTATTTTTGTTATTGTATAGATCCGTCTAAAATGAAGAGAAGCCTGTTTTGATAGCGCTCTGGTCATAGCACCTATAAGCGCAGCGCATTGGGTAGAGGGCGCTACCTGTCTCTCATTTATTAATAGGCCCAGTTTCGAAAACATCGGGCACTAAGGTTATGAGAAAGTGAGATGCTAAAGAAAGACACTTTTGAAGGTTCATCAGAGCATGCAAACATCACTTTCAGACTGCGGATACTCTGGCCTCGTGATAATTGATTCGATTCCCCGGCGATTTTTCATCACGTCTGCTCAGCTGTGGCGTAGCTGTCGCAAAGAGAAGCTCCGTTGCATAGTAGCGATAAGAATACGCTTCAGTCTTCCAGCACATGATATTCTGTAATCATCAGGCCAAGAACGCACACGTGCTTCTCTCATGCCAAGGTGGTACTGCGTTTCTTCCAACGGCATTGCTACACTGAAAATGGATAAATGCAAAAATATGCGCACAGCTATAGTTCGTGAGTGATGATCCTAAACACTAAGCGTGCAAACACGAACTAATGCAAGAAGTCAGGACGCCCCCGCCGTTTGTGATGTCTTGATACTTTTTTTCTGTCCACGTTTGCACACTGCATTTGATTGAAAAGAATGATCTGCTTTCAAGAGGAATTACTTTACCTCGCTACTTACAAATAACGGACAATGTGACACGCACCGGATAACGCGGTAGAAACGTTCGCCGCATGCACGAAGATGAGACACGTGGTATATACACGCACGATAAACATGAACCGATGGCAGTGCCATAGTTCCCATAGTATTTGTCCCACAAGAGTGAATGGCGCCCCGCCATGCCCTTTCCGTGCTTCAGAGCCACTCCTCACCTTCCACATGGTTGCTCGCTTGAACCGCTGCGTGTGTTGCTGCTGCTGCTGCGGCGGTGGATCGATTGTGTCGTCGGTGGCTGGACAACAGCCGTTTTATACGATCCGCTGCGGGTGAGCGATGCAATGTGGAGAAAATGCATGCACAAATGCCGAGGAGGACGCGATACGCTGGTCACTCCCCTCTCTGTATTCTTCTCAGTTTCGGTGGCCGCCCTTGTTGAGCCGTTTCTTCCGCCTAATAGGAGCGCGCCGCTTCCACTGGTGGCTCGCCGTCACTCAGCGGCGACTCCCCGCGTGGTGCCGGAATCGCTAATCAGACTAGCACGCGCCGGCTGCATTGACAGGATTGGTTTGTGTCCTTATTGTTTGAGATCGTCTCATAACGACGCGGACACGACAACCAAGCGTCAATGGCAAGCGTCTCTCGCAGAATCCCGATTCTTCTAGGTGTCTGCGAGCAGCGCTTCTATCAAAAGTGCATATACACAAGAAAGAACTTTCGCCAAGTGCGCACATATTGCTTTTAATTAGGATGAATTAGCTGAAGTGGAGTAATACGTGCAATGGAACGACAACGGCGAATGACGAGAGATGGACGTTGCGCAGTCGAAGGGTACCAATCTGAGATTGCTCGGCATTGCTGTAGGGGACCATTGAATTACAAAATGGTAAATGTTGAAACGAGGAACAAAATGGTAGGGCAGGAAAATTGTCACTAGATTTTCTCGTCTTCGGTGAAAACTACGAAAGAACTGATTGAAGTAACAAAGCATAACTGTATTACATTGATGTGGCATATCTGTACAACAACTGTAGCGCAAAAAAGCAGGACACAAGAGTGGAACAAGTAGTGGCGATTTGTGTCTCCTTGTTGCTTTCTTGTATTATGTTACATTTCTCTGCTATCGTTATCCAATCATGCGAAACGGCTTCGATCCAAATCTTTTCACGTGCAAATGACACTTCGATATCGAACTTCCTTTTATTTCAGTATGATTCTCTGTCGAGTGGCACAACTGATATTCATTATGTATGATTGCATCCCGAGAGGTGTCTCGAAACTTTCCGCATGTAGGCTGATTTCCCATAACACGTGCGACCATCAATGTTTCTTGAAGCGAAAGTGCAGAAACTAGTGATTTTTCGGTTACTTCTATTGCTATGAATGCACATTATCACGCTGTTGTCATGAGGCTTAAAGCTCTCGTGGAAACTTTCGCTGCAACCTGCAGCCACCTCCATCGAAATCCCGTGGACCACTAAGAATCCGCAGTACACCAGATGAATGTTAAGCGCGAGACGTTAGAAGATGCAGTGGACATACTTACATATTTCGACGACCCATAGGGCGGACTCACGATCCGGTGCAAAGAAAAAAAAGTCAAGTCGAACGTGGTGGACATGTCTTTGTCGGACATTTACACACTCGCCGAAGCTGAAAATCTGGACCAAAACGTCCAAGGAACGGGTCTTACATGTGACATCTTTGATGAACCCAGAAATTCGAAATTTTCATCAAAAGGCTTACAAGCCTCATTCAGTTTCACATAAAGAAACCTAATGAATAAAAAGAGGACTACGGGGGGTAGAGAGGTCACTTCATTTGGGGATCAACTGATTCACTTCAACTAATCGTCCTTTTGGGGACTCACCGCAACGACCTCAACAGTTAATCATAGAATTATTAGTTGCGAGGGTGCTAAAGGTTGCTCTTTAAAATAGTATGGTTACTACTGTAAGAAATATTAGCTGATTTTTGGGAACAATCCCTAACAGAATAAATATTTCGGCAGTAAAGACTAACTGTTTATCCTGAGAGATGATCCTTGGGAGCGCAAATGTTACTATCGTAAGGACTTAATGTTGACCTCAAGAAATCATTCCTAGGAGCATGAATCCTACTCCTTCAGGATGAACTGTTAATACATTTGAACAATTTTTCGAGTGACTAATGATTTATCCACTGTTCATTTACCTGTAAATGCCCTGGTCATTTTCACCAGACTGCATGATTTTTTAGGTCAGCTGCACGTAACTCAGAACTACATCCATGAATGCGTGTAGGAAGGAAAAACTACAGAGTCCAATTTAAGTTTGATTGTTAGGTTTGCTTTGCATGGCTGTGCGGCATGGCTGGCGTCATGCTTTTGCTCGTAAAATGACTAAAAAGCTGCGTCTAAATCATTGCTACGCACTCGGTTGCACAGAAGGATATCCGCGTGTGCAACAAAATCACAAGTTATCTATTTTTAAGTCCCCAAATTATGAAGGTCGACGGATTCTTTGGAAGTGAAATCTCCATCGACTTCACAGGCCACTTGACGCCAATTGTGCGGTGTGTGTAAGTTGCACTTTGAACCCCCTTTTATTCTGAGAGACTACGTCCACATTTCCAATGGTGTTAAAGTGCGAATTTCCAGGGGAACGCGGACGCTTGCCCTTGATGTCGTCCCGACGATATTACCGAACCTGCCAGCATATTTGACGATAAAAAGTAAGGCTCCACGGACTCGAACAAAGCGGCGGCATCAGTGTGTGCCGGCTGAAGACGACGACAGAAAACGGCACCACAGTAGCAGTCCTTCTGCACAGCAGTTTGTAAATACCAGCTATGCAAGGTCTGCAGGCGTACAAGCAGATGGGACACACTCAAATTTCTCTCCTGTTGCGGGTGTCACTCTCATTTTCTTTTGCGGACTTGACCTGCCGTCAAAGTTATAGGTGCAGCACGAGTTTTCCGGGCTTAACGACGTGTCGTATGTAGCGTGCTCACTGAATCCTAGCACTCCAGAACTTTTCATTCAAAGAGCCGTATTCTTCAGTGCAAACAATGGAAGCGGTCAATGTGAAACATTTATGCTTGACAAACTAATTAGCAAGTCTAATTTAGAAACGTTTCGGGAAGCCTTGGATACCCTGCAGCTTGTTTCAAGCATCCCACTTTGTTGCGGAGCTGCAGAAACTTCGTTCTTGCCACCATCTAACTTTACCCTGTGTCTACACGCCCAGATGACGTCAGGAGGAAGAATCATCTACAGGGTCAAATGCATAGGAAAATTGGCAAAGATGGTCAGTGTACTACATGAAAATTTTCACGCATATAGCCTTAGCACAGAAGCGTCACACACTTAAGTAAACAAGCATTTCTGATTGTTTGGCTATCACGACAAGTTGACATCGCTTCGCGAGGTTTAGTGGTATTTCCCGAAAAAACTCGAGCTGTATATTGCAGTTGAGATTCATTTTGTGTACATGTGCCAAAAGAGGCCTTTTTGTTTTTGTTTTTCGGAAACTTCAGCTGTATGCAGTTTGGCTAAGAATACGAATACAATGATCTTTAAATTTTCTTTCAAGATCCCCATGCTTGTCGTTTAGCTACCTCCATTCAGCTCTATAGACAAGAAAATCACGCCAGAAAAAAAAAGCAGCAAAGAGGTCCTGAAACACAGTCAACAAGCTCCGAAGTGCTACCAAGCAGGTAAAGAGACTACAATCAAAGGTGCATTGTTTGGGCAACACCCTCTCCATAATGAAGGATGCTATAGCAGCAACAGCTGAACACAGCCTCGCCGCGGTAGTCTAGTGTCTAAAGTGCTCTTCTGCTGACCTACAGGTCGCGGGATTAAATCCCGGCTGTGGCGGCTGCATTTTCGATAAAGGCGGAAATGCAGGCCCGTGTGCTCAGATTTGGTTCACGTTAGAGAACCACAGGTGGTCGAAATTTCCGGCGCCCTCCACTACGGCGTCACTATAATCATACGGTGGTTCTGGGACGTTAAACTCCACATATCAATCAACAGCTAAAGACATTTTACAACAGAAGCTGCAAAGTCTGTTTCAGAAGCAACAGCAAGCGGTCAGCTAGTGTTTTGTAGCTGCGAAAAAAAAGAGCAGACATGGCATGATGTAAAATAAGGAATGAATGCTGGAGTGCATACTTAGGAAAACTCGCAGCCCCGAATTGTACAACTACATCCAAAGATCAAATGTACAACTACATCCAAAGCTTCCAGGAAAAACAGCATCCAGGAAGTATATATCAAGCTACATAACTAAGTTTGGCTTTAATGAAAACATTCTTCAAACGCTAAAAAAGACGACGTCCACAATAAACCCATTCTAGTGCCAGGGAGGTATTGTCATCGGCGAAGTGAAACATTCCGAGGACCTGTCTGTCGACACAGCTGGCAAGATCAGCGGTTTTGTTGACTTAGGTGTCTACACACCTAAAGAAAAGCAGCTGCCTTGTGGCCATGGTCTTGTGGTAATGTTTGTGCCCCTCGTTGGTAGCTGGATCCAAATACTTGGAACATTTGCCACACGAACGAACATCGAGCAGGAGCTATTTGCAAAAATACTCCTGGAGGCCACAATTTTGGCATAGAAAGTGGGGCGTTTTGCCAACTATGTCAGATGCGATGCCGCGACATGGCACAAATAGATGTAACGTATGATGAATGTAAAGGCAAGTTCAAAAGCAGGTACTGCTAAAAGGGTCTACTCTTCTGATGATAAGAGGTCCCTGTACTTCCTCTCAGATTTTCCCCACCTAGTGAAGAACATTCGAAACTGACTTCTTCAAACAAGCTGCCACCCGCCAGATGGAAAGGTGAGTTTGTTGTTCTATTGGAATACAACCTTCAGATCTCACTTGAACCTTTGGCTTTGTAAAAAGTGTCCAGCATGCAATATTTAAAAGCTAAAAAAACTATTGCCTGAAAATTTGGCAACCAATGCATAAATTTATTAATGTAACGTAAGTTAGTGTTCAAAGTGGATTGTTCTCTTCGCAAAGTAGAGTCAGACGCCTATTGTAATTTTTTGCTACAGTTTGTATGCTTTTGCCGTTAGGTAATTGGAGTGCATGCCACTTTTTTTTTCTCTTACTTCAGGTCTCTATTGGGCCACTACGAGAAGCTCTTAAGCTTGATGAGAAAAATCTCACCTTGAAAGCCATGCCTCGACTTACAAAGACCCACCTGGAGCCAAAAAACTTCGAGAAAAGGCGTGTGTGCCTCGCCTTCCAGAGTGTCAGCGCCAATTCCCTGAGAGGCCTTCAGCTTTAAAATTCGTAACTTGAGAAATATAGTGGAAACATTGAGCCTAAGCTGAAACTTTTCATGTATGTGCTTTTTTTAAACACACTTTGCCCACTCAAGCATTTCATGTAGTCTGGCAAAGCACAGGCTACGGTGAAGCTGCATAAAAATGTGAACGTGGCTGATTTTCATAGTGAACAGTTATAGCAACTCTTCAATACATATT
Organism: Rhipicephalus microplus; assembly: GCF_043290135.1. NCBI lineage: Eukaryota > Metazoa > Arthropoda > Arachnida > Ixodida > Ixodidae > Rhipicephalus > Rhipicephalus microplus. Next base: position 441,817,304 of record NC_134710.1, read on the forward strand.
TAACATGAACTAAAAATTATATGATGCACGTATGACCAACGACATTAACCTGTTGTGCAAACAATACATTAAGTGGATATACCACTGCGTATAGTGAAGTGTTTTTTTTTCTTTCAGACAAGTCGTGAGCATTATGACATGCATAATTCAGAGAATGCATCAAGAGCATATATTAGAAAATGCTCTTTTAGCTGTTGGGGTTATTTCTTCACTGTTGCATTTGCAGGAGGGTGAAACCTCTCATAGCTATTATGACATCACGTTTTTCGGCAGAATCTTTGAGGCCCAACTCTCCTGCAGTAACAGACCTTAAAGAATTCTTGAAATTCCTCTCGAGAGGGGAACAGACCTAATAAGCACTTCCTGAGTGAATCTACGACAGAAGAACTGAGGGTCACTATCACGAGTGTCTTGGGTCTTATTAGTTATCTGTATATATGCAGAGCTTGGCTATTCATACCTGTTCATGAGTCACTTAAGCCAAGAGAAACGTGAAAATCTTATTGGTATTGTTAGGCTATCATCTGGATGCAGCACTCATCCTACTCCGGAACAACTTCTAACTACCATTAATTGTCTAAGCTATTATAACCTCGCCAAGAGTGTTGCTGGATAAAACTTTCAAGAGAGAGTTGTGAGCGCACTTTTGACTGTCGCAGACAAGACTGCTAACATGCGCAAGCAGCATCAACTGATTGACGTGTTGCTTGATCAAGGAGACCTGTAAGATGTTGAAGGTTCGCTTCAAGAGTTCTTTTACGGCACCAGACCACCCATACGCCAATCTGCATAGAAATTCAAGGCTTACATACTATGTGGCAGGCTATATTGCAAAAAATGTGTTCTCAGAACAAAGCGCAGTGAATGTATGCATGAGCTACTGCTCTCTGCATCAGATGGCCAGTCCCTAAATGCTGCCGTTTTTAAAAAATCTTGTGACTTTGGTAGTCTTCTGTACCCTTCACTGAAACGTTTTTGTTTTTATTAGTGAACTTGAATACATTTTCATTGGATGCGTTAGTAAGAGTGACTTACACAAAGGCAGCATCTTGGATGTACTGGCAGTAATCAACAGCAGAAAAACAGGGAGTGTTGGCTGCAATGAGCATTGTAAGTGGTTAACGGCTATGTTGATTAGGTTTTACGTGGTCACACGTATGCATTTTTATGTTAAGGGTCTGAACAAGTCGCGGGATGAAAAAGGAAGAAGTACAAATCAACACCTGAAATTGAGTAGGATATGAATTGCTACAGTGGTTCAAAAATGTTATTTTTTGAACATTTTATCGCGGTTTGATGTTTGCCTGTTTCAACAGTTTTTATTTTATTTATAAATTGCTCATTCACTATTCTAAAATAATCAGTTTTTCTGTGGGAAGATACTTAAAGCTAGAAAATTCGCGTGTTGACGCCATGCAACACTTCCACACCAAATACCCTGAAGTCATAGATTTTGTTGGCTTCTACAGGGCCCTATGTAGTTCATAATCAGTAAGCATAGAGTACATTTATTCCTAAGGGCGCCATAGATCACACAACAAGCTTTAATTTTGTTGAGTGCGCAACGTCATCAGAATACGAGAAGTACTTCAATATCTGGGATTCCAAGAGTAGAGTTTCTGACTAGATCTCTAAAATAATCCTTTGAGCTTAATTTTTTTTTGTATGGATAAATAGTTGAATAAAAACATTGAAGAGTTCTCAAAGAAAACCTAACCCAAACCAATTTTCTGCCCACTTCAGTGTCGCTTGAAGCGTTTTTGCAACCATAACATAATTTTATTTAAATACATTTTTAACAAAGGTGACCTTAGCTCTGTCATTCAGTCTGCTTAGCTTTATGTTACGTTTTGTGTAAAGGCCCTAAAGTTTTATGCTTTTGAAAACTTTTTTATTGTCATTGTACTTTATAAATATGCAAACCTTGTATTTCATGGTCTCACTTATTTTTAGTAGTAGTAGTGTTGTACCTCTACAACTTGTGGTGTAGCACATATAAACTCGCACAATCGCCCACTATAGTGTTAAAAAAGACTCATTTCTTCAGTAGAAACATTTTCGTAGCTGCTACTACAATGAATGCATTCCAATCTACTGAAATAAAATATTTACAAAAGACGTTTTTCTGCAGTAGAAACGTGTTTGCATTTCTGTAGGTGCTGCTGTAATGAATGCATTCCATTTTTTTAAATAGAAAAGAGCTTGGAAAATACTCTCGTGTTATTCGGACTGCGTCAATAAGAGTTTTTTTTTTTTTGCTTCTGCCATGTGGGTACAAAACCCGAGGCAAAGCGCCTCTTATTCGATATTAGTTGTGGTGTTCTGCATGGAAAGGGCCAAGAGTCTTCCTTTGTTGTGCAAAATATTTTTTCTTTTTTTCCTTTTTTGCATTTTTATATGTACCGGCTAGCTCGTTTTGCGTAAAAAAGTGCTATGCGACAATAAAAAGCGCTCGGCACATTGTATAATCCATTGCGCCACTTATAGATGAAGTGGGGTAGGCACAAGCTTCAAAGACATTATTATTATCGAACAATTTTTGCTCAGACATATTTATGAGAAAGGAGGATCTTTCACAGAGAAGAAAAAGGAGGGAGATCGCACTATCAGCGCGACGGTGAGGTACCAACACAGAGGCGGAGCGCTTGCCAGCGACCCGCCCGGGAAGATTGCTCGACACTAGTGCCACCGCACTTTTCTACGCTGAAAGGCTCGCGCATTGGCAGCCATTTGCACTAATAAAAGTTCTAATACCCTCTGCACTGGCTCTTGTTAGCACCATTTTCAGTCACGTTAGCCAGGTGGCGAGCGCTTAGTTCGAGTCGTGAATCCAAGCACCTGTCCTGGATGTACGGACGGACTGACGGACGGATGAATGGATGGATGGATGGATGGATGGATGGATGGATGGATGGATGGATGGATGGATGGATGGATGGATGGATGGATGGATGGATGGATGGATGGATGGATGGATGGATGGATGGATCGATGGATGGATGGATCCGGCTGTGTCCTTTAGATCAGGCGGGGGCAAACGCCACATAGCCATAAGGTAAGTACTATCACTGTGTGTTTAAGTACTGAATTTCACTCACGCTTCCATTGTATCCACTAATCAGTTAGCCTCCTCCTGGTTATTTGTACCCGTTTAAAGTCTATTTTGCCTTCACTGTCCCTAAATTCTAATGCTTTGAAAACTTCGGCGCCATTACCTTCGACTATAGGGTGGTGCCTTTCACAGGACATTATCAAATGTTCAGTCGTTTCCTCCTCCTCTCCGCACGCACTACATACCGTCTATGTGCCTTCGTAGTTTGCTTGGTACGTTTTGGCCCGCAATACTCTCGTTTTAGCCTCGAAGAGCAGAGAACTACCCCGAGAATTATCGCAGATCTTTTCCCTTGGAATTTCCTGCTCAAAGGTTCGTTGGGTCTCCGGTCATTATTTCTTAAGCATTCTCATCTTACACATGTCCCTCTTTGTTTCCGTCACCTTCTTCTTAACCAATGTTTCCTTTCCGCTTGGTATTCTGCTGTTGTATAAATACTTGCTTGACCATTTTCGAGTTTGTTTCCTTCATTTAGTATCGACATTCGTCATGTACAAGTAACAGAAAAATTTCCTTGCGCAGGGCTCCTCTCCCATTTTATCCATCGCTCCTCAAATTCCATCTTGCTGCTAGCTTCCCTGCACTCATATGATGTCCATCTCATGTCTCCCTGAAGCCCCTCATTTTGGGTATTCCCGTGTGCTCCCAAAGCAAGTCTACCTATCCCACGTTGCTTAATTTCCAATATCGCTTGAACTTCTGATTTCATGCACAAGACCGCATTGCGCAACATCACATCCAGGACCATGACACCTTTTCGAATCCCTCTCACAACGTCATACCTGTTGTAGTTGCACAAAGCCCTAGTTTTCATCGCAGCTACATTTTTGGTGCACTTAGTCATTACGTATATTTCGTGCTCCCTTAGACACACAGCCCCGTTATTAATACATACACGCAAGTATTTGTATTTATCCACTATTTCTAGAATGACTTCCTGTATCTTATGCTCACTGCTTTAGTTATCATTGAGATCATGATTGCCAATTTTTCCTGCTGAACTTCAAATTTAACCTATCTCCCTCATTACCACAGATATCTATCAATCGCTGCAGATCTTCCTTGTTGCCGGCTTTTCATACTATATCATCTGCATACATCAATGCTGGTAATGACTGTTCAATGTGTTTTCCTTGCTTGGCAAAAGAGACGGTGAATCCGACTCGACTCCCCTTTAATTTGGCTTTTAGTCTCTGGAGATACAGCATAAATACCAAAGGTGACAAGGGACATCCCTGTCGAAGCCTGCGTTGTGTTTAAATGTTCAGATACCTGTTCTTCCCATTTGATAACTACCTTGTTACTTTTATAGATATCTTTTAGAAGACTAGTTATTCCATCTTCCACATTTAATGTGCCCAGTTTCCCCCACAGGTATTCTTGATTCACACTATCGTACACTCCCTTGATATATAGAAACGCGAGCCACAGGGGCCTGTGTCCTTTTTGCGCTATTTCAACACACTGCATCAAGGAAAACAGATTCTTCTCCAGCCTCCTTCGTTTACAGAACCCATTTTTTTAGTTTTCCGAGCACTTCCTCATTCTTCACCCATGTGTGTAGTTTTTTCTTTACTATCTGCATCACGGCCCCGCCACGGTGGTCTAGTGGCTAAGGTACTCGGCTGCTGACCCGCAGGTCGTGGGATCAAATCCCGGCTGTGGCGGCTGCATTTCCGATGGAGACGGAAATGCTGTGGGCCCGTGTACTCAGATTTGGGTGCACGTTAAAGAGCCCCAGGTAGTCGAAATTTCCGGAGCCCTCCACTACGGCGTCTCTGATAATCATATGGTGGTTTTGGGACGTTAAACCCCACAAATCAATCAATCAATACTATCTGCACCACCAGCCTGTACACTACTGATGTCAATGTTATACGACACTAGTAGTTTATATTGAATTTGTCCCCTTTTTCTTTGTAGATCATGCTCTCTATCTTTCATCTCCCCAATCTCCCTCCTATGCGCAGGGTAGCAAACCGGCTGCCTATTGGCTGCCTAACCTCACTGCCATTCTTTTCCTCCTGTTTTCCTTCCTTCCTCTTCCTGCTTAGTTTCCACCCATTGGGCGCTTCACCATTTATTATTCCTTTGCTTCCTGCCTCTTTTAATTTTTGCTTAGAGCTTGGTCCTAGTTTCTTTACTAGCAAGATTGCGATGCTGTCAGAGCCTGTTGATATGCTAATAAGAACTCTTTTCTCTGCCCTTTCCCACTCTCTTTGTCCCAATGGTGCCACTGAGCTAATTGGTCAATCCTCATCTCCGCTTTCTTGGTGTTTACAACTTTCTGTCATAACTCTTTTTATATATTCCATTGCCTCATACCCTTCTAGTCTGACCCCTTGAACTGTAGTTGTAAAACTCCGTTTCATCCATGTCTTATTACATAGAGTTGAGATTGTTCCAAAAACTTTGCAGCTGCCTTTGTATACTTTTTGTTTACTTCCGCCATCCATTGGGTCCCCTTCTACTAATCTTTGCACTGATCGCATTGGACCCTTGCCTTGTGCAACTCAAAAAGTTATCCCATTTTTTTTACACCATCTTCCGGTGGACCCCTCTGTTAAGCATACCTGTGTTCCCTGGACACTCCCTGACGCCTTAGCATGGCTCCCTTAACTTCCTCATCCCACCAGCTCTTCGGTTTGTGTCTGCTTTTCCTGTTTGATGTGGCTCATACCTTAGCAAGCTCTAACTCAAACAATCGATTTACATTCGTGTTCGCCCACTCTGTTTCAGCATCCTCTGCGATTATTTTCTCGCTATTTTTAGTTGCTATTTCTATTTGCCTTTCTGAATAATTATTAACTTGTGGTTGCTCGTAATGCCATCTTTCGAAAATTATTTCTCTTCCAAAACTCAGCTCGATACATTTGTGATCACTACCTGAGCTTCTGGACCCATATTCTATGTTCATCACCCTTAGCCGATCATTCAACCTATGTGACATTATTGCGTAATCTATCGTTGACTGCAGCCTTCCCACCACCCATGTTATCGGCCCTTCGCATTTCTAGGGGCTGTTGCAAATGATTAAATCATGCCTTTCACACATATTCATTAGCATTCTGGCTGTTGGGTCATGATATTCATCTATACATTCTTTGTGCACACTCATATCTGTTAATATGTTGTGTATCATATCTCTGTTGTGTATCAATATATTTACCTCGCAATCTTCTCCTAGCTCGTCAATGTCATTTCCTATGCACTGCACCATTTGTTGCTTTTCTTCTCTGGCTTTTGCCACTGTTCACAAGTACACAAAACCCAGAAGCGTCATTTGGCCTTCCACTTTCCTTTTTAGCCCTAAATATTCCTTGCACTCCTGCTTGACCCTTTGGCAGTCTGTACCTTTATGAATGAATGCCCCAATACCACTTCCGTTTCTGCTGACTTCTGTTCAATTACAATATTCCTACGCGTAGTCCGAATTGTTAGGAGGTTGTTGCGTGTCTTTAAGATGTGTTTCTACAAAACAATATACCATCGGCATCTCCTCCCTTAGCTTTTCTTATATGTCTTGCCACTTCAGCCTATTCCTGCCACCCTGCATGCTAATAACCCTACGTCTAAATTGGCACGGCCCTCGTGGCTACGTCGGTTTCCGCCCCGGACTCTACGTGTCTTAGATATTGGTGCCACTTTAGAATCTTATCTTTGTATACCACCTCTCAAAGAGTTCCCCTGGTAGTTTTTCTTGTTACTAGCTATTCTTGACCCCGAAGCACCCGCGTGCTCCCAAAAAAGCTGCTGCGCGTCCTGCAAGTCGCCAACCCACCTCATGATCTAGCCTTCTGTCGAAGTGAATTCTGTCTCGTTGAAAACCACCCTATCAATGCACCTACCTGTTTATTTCCACCACCTCAAAGCTTTTCTCTCGACTCATCTGCCATGTCTTGGTTTGCATTGACAACCACTTTTTGCAGGGTGCCGTCACGCACCGGTACCTCCAGTATTGTGCATATAACTACCTGCACCTGAGGAGAAATGGCGCGCATGTCATCGATCCCTTTCGCCAGTGTGGTCGCTAGTCCTGTGGTATCTTCATTTAAGACACCGTTTAAACAGCCTGCAATTATCACGAGTTTTCGTCCATCAGGCGTAGTTTTGAGTTTTGCGCTCACTTGCCTCATGACTGCTTGGAGCTTGAATCCTGGGAACGTTCTTACCGCAACCCTCACGTCGCCTCCTACCCTCTCTTTGATCGCTTCTGCACATTGATTTAAATTCGAGTCCCCAGCGATTATCACGTGCTGTGACTTTTCATCTGGAGCGTCCTGCACCTGGGGGTTACTTGCACATTTGACTCCGGTTGCTTCGTCCGCTTCCAGCCCCCCCCCCCCCCCCACCATTACTTCGCTGAAGCTGGGTCTTGCGACCATTGCACTGGTTGAACCTGTTTTTTCCAAACTTACTTGCTCGTTCTTCTTCGCCGTTCTGGTTGCCGGTGCCCTACCGTTCTCTCCATCGGCCGCTTCTTTGTTCACCTTCGCTAGTGCATCCTCGGTGGACTTGAGCCTTTTTCTCATAGCAGTCGTTTTCTCTTGCTCTGTCGCCAATGCAAAATCCAGCTCTGCGATTCTCATCAGCAGTTCACTCCAGGCAACCATCAATTTCTCCATTTTTTCCTCGACCTCACATCATCTAGACTTGGCGTCAGCCTCCATTCCATTCGCATCTGAACTTCGGTTTACTTTCAAGCCCACCCCACATCCTGAATATTTTACAGCCTTTTAAACCATGCCCTTTTCACACCAAAGGTCCTTATAAATTGTACAACTCAATAATTAGAAAACACGGCGTACGACAAACCCTGCCCTACGAAAAAAGAAAGTCTTAACTCTACTGCAAAAATTTGCGTGTTCGGTGTACGTGTACCTCCTCCCCTGGTGGGCAAGAGACAGGACAGGACAAACAACTTTATTTGGTCCTGAGAGGCAAGGCAGCGGGCCAACTATGTAGGTCCCCACCCAGCCGTTGGCTAGTCCCATGTCGGAACAGAGAGGCCATGCCTCTCCGCTCGTTCACGGGCCCTCTGGACAGCCTGAAGCTGGACGTCTTGTCTGGGGTCTGTGATTGCCGTCGTCCAGTCTTCTTCTGTTTTAAAATCCTGTAACGCAGGGCACTGCCAGAGCATGTGACTCAAAGAGCAAAATTCACCACAATCTGGGCAAAGTGGATCAATATCCGGATGAAGCATGCTCAGAAAGCCCCTAGAGGGGTAAGACCCCGTCTGGAGCATGCGGAGCGTGCTTGCTTGTGATCTGTGGAGCTTATGATGGGGAAAGGGAAAAGTCTGTCGCTCTCCTCTGTAATGAGATGTTATCTCGTGAAAAGAAACGAGAGGATCACTGTGGACGAGCTCTCCCGAACCCACCCGAGAGACCACCCCGTCGCGGCTTGTGAAACCTCGCGCACAGTCGTGGGCTATCTCGTTTGGGTTCAGGTGACCCGGCAGTACGTCTGGTCCCATGTGAGCGGGAAACCAGACTATGTGATGAATAACGTCTGAGGGGGGTTTGCTGTGGAGAATTCTGGCTGCCTCTGTGGCTATCAATCCCGATGCGAACGCCCTAACGGCCGCTCGGGAATCGGTGTACACCGTGGTGCGTTTCGTGTCCAGTAATGCCAGCGCTACAGCAGCCTGTTCTGCTACATCGACCAAGGAGGTCTTCACTGAAGCTGCCGAGAAAAGTTCTCCCCTGTCATTGACTACTGCCACGGAAAATCCGCTGCCGCCGGCGTGGCGCGCCGCGTCCACAAATGTCTCTGTTCCGGAGAGGTTCTTTATGAAAGCCCTAGCCCTCGCCAACCTACGACCTTTATTGTGTTGGGGATGGATGTTTCGTGGAAGAGGGTCAACAATAAAGGAATTCCTTGTTTGATAATCAAGCTGCGTAGTTTCTCCCTGATTGAAGATAGGACGGAGGCCTGCCGCATCGAACAGAGAGAACACAAATACACACACACAAACTAGTGAATACCTGGTGATTGACCCCCGAAAACTACCTGGTGACTGACCCCCTAACTTGCTCCTTCGGCGCCCTCTGGCACTCACATCGCCCAATTAGTTACTATTATGTAGTTCACAGCGATATTTTACAATTTTGCTGTGAATGCTAGAAGGACGAACGCCGCAGCTACGACGTTTACAAAAGAAATTTGGTGCCCTTTTCAAGCGAGTACCAGCGCCGCACTTTGACGCGTTGTTCCTCTATCTCCTCTCTTAGTGAAAGAGAAACAGCGTGATAAACGAGCGATCAGAGAAACAAGGGCACAGACGGAGGGCTGTATGTGTCCTCGTTTGTCTGGTCTCTCGTTTTTCGTGCTCCTTCTTTTCACTATGCCATATCAACAGACCCAAGCAACCACTTTACTTCCTGGTGCCTCGCACCTACCATCTGGTACTTTGACTTTCCACTTCCCCTCTTAGACGGGCGACCCCTGCCTGTGATTACCACTCAGAAAACTAGCAGGTGCAGTGTTTATAGGAAAGGCTCCATCACTCAAAAAAACACCAAGACCTCTAGAGAGCCTGGCCAATTTGTTATTAGTTCAGAAGGGTTGCTTATCGGGCTAGTTTGTCATCCATGAACGTAGTGTGTATTATCGCAGTACATAAAAGAAAGGGACACAACACATTAGTGTAAGACAAAAGGGGTGCCTACTTTTATTGATTGACACGGGAGCCGATATATCTGTTATTTATGCGAATTTGTGTTCTCGTCTACGTAAGGTTGCAATACTTTATACTGGCGCTAACTTAAGTAGCGCAAATGGCTTTCAGTTGTGGCCAATCATCACAGTCCGTTAGAGTTTTCATTGATGGCTTTCGGCACCATATTCAGTTCGCCCTGTTGTCCTTTTGCGCTTATATGCTTATTTTATGTTGGTACTTTCTGATGCCACTGCTTCCATCTCTTGTCAAAATTGACTCATACATATGCGAAACAGCATAGGCGTAGTCACGGGGTGGCACACCGGACGCATTGCTCCCCCCCCCCTAAATATTTCTGGCTCCGCACCTGCCAGAGACTGATGACATCTACCCAAAAGATTCGTCACATCAGCGGCTACGAAGAGTCAACAATTTTCAAGTGCCACTTGTCCACGAGCACGTTATCACCATTATAGACAGTTATAGTATAGCGGGCTTACTGTGATAGCGGGATTGTAGTGCGCATGTGCACATACGTACGTTATCTGTACCGCTTGCCATACGCGCATATCTTTCACATTTAAAGTTACTGTGTTAGTGTGGTGTACGTAGTGTACGTAAGCATGGCGGCGCTTTCGGACGCCTGCTTCTAAATGATTTTGGCGTGGTTGTTGAAAGATTCAGTTAGTTTCGGCAAACGATTGTTTAAAAAGGCTTCGCTTGCCTTCAGTTAGCTTCGATGACAGAGTATTACGAATAAGCTAGCGCAGTTTATGGGATAGCTTTCCATTTAGAACGTCTGTAGACCTAAGTCAGCAACCACAATGTTTTCTTGTCTGGTGCGTGGTTCATATTTGTTTACTTTTAATATTACCGAAATAAACTTTTAGTAATGCGTAGCGCGGTGACAGAGGTAAACATTTTCGTTTTTTTCCTCTTTTCACTGTTCTCTAACTTATCAACCTTCGGATAGGTGGCACGACTATCGCAGTTGGCGCACGTAAACCACGTAAACTCTATCCCGCTCAATTGTAAGATGCTGTCCGCAACGAACGTTTGCTGCAGGGTTACACCATTCCCTTAACCCTCGCTATTACACTAACGGTAAATTTTAACTGTCTTATGTCAGACTTTATTGATCACAGTGACGTGCTAGTCGCCCAATCAGCCCGTTGTTTATCCAGAGGTATTGCACTAGCATCGAGTCTTGTCTGATTCACCTACGGCACCACGTTTCTCGCAGTACTTAACATCGCAAATAAGCCGATTGTGCTTCCCAAGGGCACGGTTATAGTATGCAGCGTGGATAGACAAGATATCGCTGTAGTGGATACGAATAGTAGCGTGCTTCAATCGTGCTCACCAACAGATGCGCCGACTACTGAGCCTCTCGTCAATGCAATCAGCATCGATGGGACTCCACCAGAAGCAGACGAACTACTCGCGCTGTTACCGAAGCATAAATCCTTTTTCGGCGTACCTTCACATGCCCTAAAGCAGACTTCGGCAGCAGCTCATCGCGTACACGCATACCGACGGAACTTATATTGTTCGGCGCTGTCCATATACCGTGTCTTTGCTAGCGAACGTGAGACCATCGACAAACACCTTTCTGCTGTGCTGAAGCAAACGTCATCCACCCTTCCGCAAGCTCTTTATCGTCACCTGCCATACTCGTGCGCATGGAAATTGGCTCGGTGCGATTCTGCGTCGACTACCGCACATTGAACAAAACCAGAAAGACCGTATATCCCTTGCCTCTCATTCATGATGGCTCAAGTATTTTTCAGGTTAACAGTTTTTTTTTGAAAAAAAAAGCTCGAAACTATTTCTGTTGCTATTGCCTAAATCCACAGTAAATTTCACCAAAAGTGTGTGCAATCTTATCTGAACACACCCTACTACAGAATCAGGCACAAATGGGCCTATGCCGGCAACAAATGCTCTTAAATATTGTAAACAGCACAAATCTGGATTTGATCAATTACACGGAGTTGCGTCTTGGCAATGGGCTACAAAAAATAACTGCTCTCGCGGATTTTTGTTCCTACTCTTTTGTCTACATTTTAGCTTCAGAATGAATTTAACTACCATGTAGTAAGAGCACGGGACCTGTACAGTACTTTGTACAAATCTCCGTGGCGTATGAGCAGTGATTATGGTGCTCGGCTGCTGACCCGAAGGTCGCGGGTCAAATACCGGCCGCGCTGGTCACATATTGATAAAGATGAAATGCTCGAATTTCGCGTAGTGGTGTCACCCTAAAGGGAAAGTAATGTCGCATAGCAATTTACCTCAGAGTGAAAGTTCAATTTATGACATCTAAAACGACAATATTATCAACGGCGGTGCCCTACATACCGAGAAATTAGGGTTAATGCACTAGAATACATGCGCCGCAGTAGGACATTTAGAAAGTGATATGGATGACGTCAGATCAACCGCCTACTAATAATCACTAGCAATCGTTCTAGCTGCAGTAAATAAACAAACGTTCTGTGCATCAAGAGACGCAATAAAATGCTTCTTGTTCGTTTCTGATCCTAGAGAAAAAAACCGCCGGACGTTACTATAAGGAATGGCTTGAGTGGTTCAAAAATTCAATTTCCGCTTGGTTAAACTGGGAAAGTCGTGCTTTCTATCGGGGACTAGTTAAAGCAAAACACGTCTACCATGTCGGGGTCCATGGCTGCAAATTGATTCATGGCCGTTGTTGCTGTTGTGGATCCCGCTGCTATAGTTCTGTCTACTAGTGTCAGCGACCTTGCTGTAAAGCCGGGCAATGTTGTGCACGACAACAGTGACGTGGGTCGGTTTGCTTCTTGAGGCGGGTAGTTTGAAGTGCTGTAGTCAATGCAAGCCACTAAAACGTGATTTTATTTCAAAATAAGCCCTTCTTTAGCACAAAAAATCACCATAAGGTTACCGAACCACTATTTCAACAATCATTGTCGACCTAATTGTTGCTTTAAGAGTTTTTTTAAAGAACACCACATGGTCAGTATTTCCAGAGCCCTTCACTGCGGGGTGTCTCATAATCGTATTGTGGTTTTGGGACGATATATCTCAGATATCATAATTTGTACCATGTACACTTCTTTGTTCGCCTCTCTACTGGCTATAACAACAAATCAGAAGTGCTTTATCTGCATGTACTTATTACGAAGTATTATGCCATAAAATATTATGAAATATTATAGTAGAATAAGATGCCACCGGCCTATGGCATGTTACCTTTTCGCCTGTTTTACCCGTTTACATCGTAATAGACCCTTTTCAATAAAGGGTGGGCCTTGTGCCGAGGACGTAAACTACAGTCTGCCGCCATTTTGAGGGCACCGCAGCGGACGACGCAGGCTGTGTGTCCCAGCGACACTGATGCGCGTTTTTTGCAGCACACACAGACACCTCTTTTGTTCCTGCTGGACGCGGACTGCGTCTGGAAGGGACGCCGATAAGAGGCTCTTGCAGGCTGGATCCATGCATTGCCAGTCATAACAAGCCAAACTGCTTTTCCAACCCGTTGAAGGGTACAAAATATTGCTTATTGTGCACCAAAAGCAGCTCAGAAGGCTTCTCGGAGAGTACTATGAGCTCGTTCAAGCTAGAAAGCGGTGAGATGGCAGCGGCCGATACCGAGAACTAGCCGCCAACACAAACATCACAGCACTCACGCATTTGACGGCTTGCTTTCCATACCCTTATGATGGGGCTAGCTATCCCACACTCCTTTGCGAAGCGAAACTGGCAAAAAGCTCACCGTCCAGTGGCGTATTTAAGATAAGGGTCTATTTCGTCTTTCCTGCTCCCTGTGTTTGACCCTTTGCCTAATCCTCCAGTGTAGGATAGCCAACCGTTTGTCTTCCTGGTTAACCACCCTGCCTTCTACTTTTGTCTGCTTCCTTCCTTCCTTCCTTCCTTCCTACACTGTAGTTACTAGAAGAAATCTCCCGTATGTTTTCCTTGGCTTTCTTATCTCTTAGTCCTAAATATTGTTGTGTCTAGCAAAGCAAAACGAGCCCTCAGAATTTTTCTTTCAGTCGTCAGAGTACAAATGCCATCTCGTTATTTCAAACCATGTGTTTATTTTTCGTACATGCAACAAAGCAGAGCAAATGACCCTCTTTTCCCCACCACCTCCAGCAGCCGCAGCATCCAGTGAGCCTGGTGTCAACAGCAAGTAGACGACTAAGACACCAGGTGTAAAAGTCGATCACACAGTGGAAGTGTGCATACTGACACTATTGTGGCAAAAACCAAGGTACGCGTAGGCGTAGAATACACATAGAAGACCGGTGCACTAGTGCCAGCCGCCGTGCTTGCCGAGCGCTCCAACGCCTCGGCTGCCGAGACCTCCGTAGAGACCAGTGGCCCCGTATCCGGCAGCTTCCCCACCATAGAGGGCACCAACGCCACCATACAGAGTGCTCGGCCTGACGCCGGCATACGACGACCCAGTCGGGCCGTACTTGGCTGCGAGCACGTAAGCCGGCGGGGAGGACGACCTCAGGGCCACGTCGGCTGGACTCTCACTCTGTGTGCCGGGCTCGTTGGTGTCGACCACGGCACGGAAGCCTGCTGCGTCGGCCGTGTACTTGACCTTGCGCTGGCCGCCTTCCGCCGTGGTGATGGTGTACACTCCCTGGACAGCACCATTGCCATCGCCTACCTCCTGGCGAGAGCTGGAACCGCCCAGCGCCTGAGCGACGTATCCGAAACTGTATGGCCTCGGCCGATTGTTTTCGTAGGCTCTGCTACCCTGCAAAACACACGGATTCACTATGTCAGGACACTTGGTGGACGTGCACGATCAACTTGTCTGTTTTTTTCATCGTGAAGCCTATGTGCTAGGTAATCACTGGAAAACAACAAAGCTATCCCATGTAAAAAATTTCAACGGAGATGGTATGCCATTCAGTATCAGAGCATGGCATCCTGGTTAGACGTTTGTTGGTGTTTGTGGTGGGGCTGCTTCAAATGGCTACTTACTCCGCCATAATAACCGCCACCACCGCCGGCGACATAGCCACGTCCAGCGTAGCCGCCTCGGAACCGAGCGCTGCCTGCTCCGAGACCACCGAAGGCTGCACCGCCGTATCCACCAGGGATATTACCAGCCTTTGCCATGACGGTGTAGAATAGGACGGATGAGATCACAACCTGCATGTATTGGGGCGTCGAACGCTTAGCGAGAGTCAGAGAGGCAGGTTTCGCGCGCCATTTATGGCATTAATGAAATGCTCAATAGAAAGCCTTCCAACTGGCAGCTACAAACCAGTGGCATTAACGGAAAAAATTAATGTGGGATAGCGAATTTAGGAAGCTGAGGAGTGTGACCCCACAGCTCAGCATTATCTAATGACGTCCCATACAAAACACCATTGATGAGTTGATAGCGTGCGATTATTTGTTCACAATAGCAACATTAAGATTGTAAGTGGGCTGAAACAGGCATTCGCCTCGTCATGTGAATTCAGCTTGCGCAGATGTGAAGCTGTTATACTTCTTTCCTAAGCAGAATCTGCTTAATTGGATTGAACGAAGCGTATGGCTTTTTAGGTCCTGAACCACGGCTTTCAGGTCGATGGTTTTCTTCTACATACTATAAGTTGTCTCACCTGAAGTGCTTCAGTTGTACCCTTCAAGGGCATTAGGATTGTGTTGTTTGTTATATGTGTGTGACATTCAAGGGGGGGGGGGTACCAAAGCCCTTCTCCGCAAGCTGCTTAACTACGGAAATGTTGCCGACAAAACACGTAGGTTGTTTGCACTGTTTTCAGAGTTCTTTTAAAGCCATACTTAGAATGTCTATCTATTCGCCTCCTGTAATTGTTGAATATAAGACCCCAAAGAGCAACACAATCTTAGCAGGACACTAATTTCATACCTTATGCGTGAACATGCGCCAAAATAAGCCCAACAGAACCTCGGGCATTTAATTTTTTGTTATTGTACTTAGTTGTTTAGAGTTAATAGAAGTCTGCTTAAATAGCGCACTGGGCATAGCGCCTATAGTGACCACGCACTGTTCGGAGCCCTCTACCTGTCTCTCGTTTATAAATAGGCCAACTTTTGCAAGTATCACCCATTAGGCGTATCAGACATTGAGATGCTAAAGAAATACACTTTTGCAGGTCTATCATTGCATGTGCGCTTTTTACACTTTCAAACTGCGGATACTCACGCCTGGTGGTAATAAATTGGATTCCATGGCGAATGTATAACACGTCGGTTCAGCTGTGGCGTAGCTGTCACAAAGAGAGGCTCCGTTGCATGGTGCCCATAAGAACACGCCTCAGTCTTCGAGCACATGATATTCTCTAATCATCAAGCCGAAAATGCACACGTGCTACCCTCGTGTCAAAGTGGCATGAGACTACTGATCGCGTTTCTTCGAATGGCATTGCTACATTGCAAAGGTATAAATACGACAATGCGCAAATAGCGCACCTGTAGTTCGTAAGTGATCATCCTAAATACTAAGCCTGCAAACACGGACACATGCAAGAAGTCAGGACGCCCACATCGTTTGTGGTATCTTGACTTTTTTTTCTTCTGTCCGCGTTTGCACACCCCGTATGTTAGAAAGCAATGATGTGCTTTCAAGGGAAATAATTTTGCCTCGCTACTCACGAATTACGGCCAATGTGACACGCAGCCAATAGCGTGGTAGAAACGTTCGCCGCTTGCACGAAGATTAGACACGTGGTACATAAACACAAGATAACCGTGAACCGACAGCAGCGTCATAGTTCCCTTCAATATTTTTTCCTCAAGGTGTGAATTCCGCCCCGCTATGCACTTCCCGTTCCTCAGAGGCGCTCCTCACCTTCCACATGGTTGCTCACTGGTGCCGCTGCTTGTGTTGCTGCTGCTGCGGTGGTGAAATCGTGTTGTGTCCTCGGTGACTGGACCACAGCTGTTTTATACGATCCGCTCCTACATTGCACTGAGTGATGCTTTGCAGCGGGAATTTATGCGGCAATGACGAGGAGGACGCGATGCCCTGGTCACTCCCCTTTCTGTA
Source organism: Rhipicephalus microplus (assembly GCF_043290135.1). Taxonomy (NCBI): domain Eukaryota; kingdom Metazoa; phylum Arthropoda; class Arachnida; order Ixodida; family Ixodidae; genus Rhipicephalus; species Rhipicephalus microplus. Next base: position 441,834,104 of record NC_134710.1, read on the forward strand.
TTCCTCTCAGTTTCAGTGGCCGCCCTTGTTGCGGCACTTCTTCCGCCTAATGAGAGCGCACCGCTTCCACGGGGGCCTCGCCGTCACTCAGCAGGAGTCGCTGCTGAGTGACGGAATCACTAATCGCGTGGTGCCGGAATCACTAATCCGACAAGCACGCACCGGCAGGATCGACAGGGTTGGTTTGTGTCCTTATTGTTTGCGATGGTCTCATAACGGCACTTACACGACAACCGAACGCCAAACGTAAGCGTCACTCACGGAATTTCGATTCTCCTACGCGCGTGCGAGCAGCGCTCCTATCGAAGGTGTATATACACAAGGAAGATGTTTCGGCAAGTGCGCACGACATCACCATATCGCTTTTAATTAGGACGCATATAATGAAGTGGAGTGATACGTGCGAAGAAAACACAACTAAGGATGACGAGATGTGGTCGTCGCGCAGTCGACAGATACGAATCTGAGATTGCTCGGCATTGCTGAAGCTAACCTTTGAATTACTAATTGGTAAATGTTGAAATGAGAAACAAAATGGTAGGACAAGAAAAATGTCGTTAGACTTCAACACATTCGGTGAAACGGCAAAAGGACTGACTGTAGTAATGAAGCGTAGCTGTGTAGCATTAAAACGGCATATCCGTATAACACTTGTAGCGCGAAGAAGCACGAGACAAGAGTAGAAGAAAAAGTAGCGCTTTGTGTCTCTATATATCTTTCTCGTGTTCTGTTTCTTTGCTCAACCATTGTTATCTCATTAGGTAAAACGGCTTTGATCCAAAACTTTTCAAGCACAGATGACACTTCGGTATTGAACTTGCTTTTATAGAAATATGATTCTTTTTCAAGTAGCATAAGTGAAATTCATTACGTAGGAATGCCTTCCCAGAGGTCTCCCTCAAGTTTCTTCATGTAGGCTAATTTCGCCTAAGACATGCGACCATCAATGTTTCTCAAATCGACAGTGCAGAAAATAGTTATTGCACGGTTACTCCTATTGCTATCACTGCACACTATCATGCTGTGGTCACAATGGATAATGTCATCCTGGAAACATTTGCTGAAGCCTGCCTACCTCCATCGAATTCTAATGGACCACTAACAATCCCTCGTACATCAGATAGATGTTATGCGTGAGACATTAGAAGGTCCAGTGGACCTCCGTACTTATTCTGATGACCAATAGAACGGACGAACCATCCGGTGCAAAGAAAAAAACGTCAACTCTAATGTCATGAACATCTCTTTTCGGACATTTATACGTTCAGCAGACTTCAAAATATGGACCAGAACGTCCAAGGGACGAGTCCATACTGTGGACATCTTTATTAAACCCGGAATTTAGGTCTTAATAAAAGACTTAAATGCATCTTTGGTTTCACATTAACAAGCCTGATATAAAAAAAGGACTAAAGGGGAGGTTACTCCTTTTGGGGATCAACGGATTCCCTACAACGAATTGTCTTTTTGGGTACTGGCTGCAAGAGGAGAAACAGTTAGTCCTAGAAGGGTAACTTACACGGGCCCTAACGGTTGCTCCCGAAAAGAGTAATGTTTACTACTGTAAGAACTAATACCTGATTTTAGGATACGATTCCTAACAGAGTAATTATTTCGCCCATAAAGACTAACTGTTCCCTTCAGAGATGATCCTTGGGAGAGCGATTGTTTCAATCATTAGGACTAAATGTTGATCTTGAGAAATCATCCCTGGGTGCGTGAATGCTACCCTTTCGCGATAAACTGTTAATCTGTTTAAGAATTTCTGAAGCAACTAGTGATATACCCAGTATTCATTAACCTGTGAATGACCTGGCCATTTTCACTAGACTGGCATGAAAGGTGCACTTGACTTTCAAGGCTAAAAACATTTATTTTCTCCAAAAGTGTTTTACCTTGATTATGCATATTCCGGCTAACGTGGTGCATGCGAACGCCGAGTGCATACACTTAGGATGACTGCACGCCAAGACTTTGGTAATTATGTCGAATGTACCAGTTAAACTTAATCATTTGTGTTGGACGTGCTCCTGCCGTGGATGTCTTTGTCTTAAGATATGATGCTCACACTTATGCGACTTTTCGCAGTCAAACGGTACCATATGATTATTAGGGCACCCATTGGTGTACGCAATAACACAGTAAACAAAGAGAAGCATAGTGCATATGTAATTGAAGGTATAGCATCTGAAGCACTGAAGTTCCTAATTATGAATAGGTGTTTGATGGCGCCGTCATGTTTTGGCTTTTTCCAAGTTTTAGAGGTTGTATGCTATTCTACTGAAAAACCAAACCATCTATTCAGCATTCTTCACTTGCTTTATTGTGCTGTTGTTTTAACCAAAAAGTACCTCAAGGCAGGTATAAAAGTCTCACTGGTAAAGGTTGCGTGAGAGAGAACGCATCAGCACTCGGCACAATATCCACAGTAGGATTTTCAGCAATAACTATGGATGCCTCCTGTGAGGCTCAAGATATTTAATGGAGATCCCACAGATGTGCAGTGATCGAAAATGGTTGAAGCTTTTGAATATAAGACGAAAGAGGCAAAATAAAAGGCATCATCACCACGGAGGGAGAGTTTTCCAATTCTTGAAGAGAGGAGGGGTGATATATATATATATATATATATATATATATTGTAACATACTAGAAAAAGGTAGAGAAGTAGAGAAGAGAAGCAGAGGAAGACGAAGAGTCTTGGCACGACCGCTGTGTGCTGCCTCAAACGACCGTCGTTCACCTACTGTAAATAAAACCATCTTATCACAGCTCGCTGTAACAGTTGTGGTAGAAGTGCGGGGTAATCGACACCCGAAGACGGAAGGTGAACCGCAAGTTCTTCGACGGAGCCGTCGCATTGCTGGACTTCCACCGAATCCATCTGGTCTGGACATGTCCCACAACGCAAATGAACACCGACCCCTCTCGACTTCTGCGCCGACCAGTTCGGCTCCACAACTGAGAGATGCTCGTCCCTTTGCCGGCAGACCAGATGAAGACGTCGAGGCTTGGCTCATCCATTACAAACGGGTGAGCGCCGCTAACAAATGGGATGCCGCTTCTCAGCTTTTGTACGTCGTGTTCTTTCTGACGGATACTCCATTAATGTGGTACGAAAATCAGGAGGAAACGCTAACGACGTGGGACAGATTTGTTTCTGAAATCAAAGAGCGCTTCGGCGACCCAACAACGATAAAGAAAAGAGCAGAACAGACGCTAATGCAACGTGCTCAAGTGCCAGGTGAAACTTGCACGACCTACATTGAGGAAGTCAAAAAGCTATGTAGGACCATTGACTCCGGAATGTCTGAGGAAGACAAAGTCGGGCACATTCTAAAAGGAATCGCCGAGGATGTTTACAGTTTCCTCATCGCGAAAGACACATTGACATCTGTCACCGATGTCATTCGTCATTGCCGCACTTTTGAACAACTAAAGACGAGACGCATCACGCCGAAGTTCGGCAGGCTACCCAATGTGACGACCATCGCGAGCATAGACAGCAACCAGGCGCTTGATCTTGCAACAACAATCCGGCAGATAGTACGTGAAGAACTCGGCCTGTACGCGCAAGTGGCAAACCGCCCAAGCACTCATCCCCCCTATCAGCCACCAGAGTTCGAGCGAAACGTTGCTTCATTCTCCTCGCACCGAGTGGCGGAGGGCTTTGAGGATTCTCATGCCACACCTCAGTATCAGCCACGTCTATACGATAGAGGCCCTGCCTATGACGCACGATCACGACGAGCACGGCCACATTCTTATATTCAGGGCTGCGGCAAGGACAGTACCAACCCTACTACCAAAATATAACTTACGACGAATACAATGAATTCCAGAGAGTGGCAGAAAACCGTTGTTTGCGTGATAACGAACTTCCTCGCCGACAGCAGCGGCCCAGGATTCGTTCCATTGAATATAGTATAAACCGTGATCTTCCCGTGTGCTACAACTGTGGTTTCACCGGGCATAGCGCTCGGTATTGCCGCCAACTACGCCGCCAATCACAAAGGACACCAGCCATGTCTTCGCCAACAAGACCCGGTGCTTCATATGACCTGCGGACAACCGACTTGTTTCCAAGGGACCGTTTTTCGCGCGAGACCAGACGCAGTGATTCGCCAGCATTCGAGCGGAGTTTGACACCACCATCCAACCGTTCTCGTCGCTCACCATCTCCTGTGCGTCGTTCTTTTCCGCCGCCGGGAAACTAGCATCCGCGGCCAATGGAGGTGAGGTCGCCGGAAGGTCTTTTCAAGATATGCCTCTGCCTATTGTTATGATAAAAAACAAAGTGAATGTGTTGATTGATGGAATACCGACGATGGCGTTAGTTGACACTGGGGTGACTGTGTCTGTGATGAGCCTCGCCTTCAGAAACCGCTTAGGTCGCAGAGTTATGTTTTCATGGGACGATACAATCACTTTTCGTGGTGTAGGAGGCGAGTGGCTTAATCCTCTTGGTATATGTGTTGTCAGTGTTTCATTGGCTGGAATAGTATTTGTATCGGAATTTCTGGTTCTATCTCGTTGTTCACACGATGTCATTCTTGGTATCGATTTCCTGGAGCAATGCGGTGCTTCCGTTGACTGTGGTAGTGGAGAAATATCACTAAACAATTGGTTTATACCGTGGCTTTCCGAAGAAGACTGCCGTGGCGAAGACAGGAACACACTTAGTGTGATTGATGAAGTGATAGCACCATCTTGGTGCCTGACACCCGTTCGAGTCTCTTCTACAGCGGTTGATGATGCTTGTGTTGACTTCGTAGTGGGGCCTCTACGCAAGAACTGTTTTAAGAAGGACATACTTGTGGCTTATTCTGTTGTGTGCATGACAAAAGGAGTAGCAACATTGTGGGCACTGAACTGTTCTGCCACGCCGGTTGTGCTTCCTCGCGGAATGAAGATAGCTCTCTTTGATGAAGCCTCATGCAACTCGATAGCAGCAATAGCTACGGACCTCCTTACCTCTTCCTCTGCTTGTGATATTCGCCATAATGAAGATCTAATGCTCGCTATGATCAGCAAGACTCTCAGTACAACGGAATGGCAAGCGCTGGTGCAGGTCCTTTCCCGGCATGTTGCTGCTTTCGACTTCAAACATAGAGATGCACCCCTTCAGTTACCCTCGTCCCGCGCTCGTCACAGAATAGACACTGGCTCTGCACACCCCATCCGCCAAAAGCCCTACCGAGTGTCATCCTCTGAGCGCAAAGTTATCGCCGAACAAGTAAAGGACATGCTGAACAAAGGGGTCGTGCAAGAGTCGTCTAGCCCGTGGGCAGCCACGGTCATTCTTGTCAGGAAAAAAGATGGTTCCTGGAGATTCTGCGTAGATTACAGGCGTCTAAACACTGTGACGAAGAAAGATGTATATCCCTTACCGCGGATTGATGACGTCATAGATTCCTTGCATGCCACTTCCTATTTTTCAACGCTTGATTTGCGGTCAGGTTATTGGCAAATACCTATGGAACCCGGCGACAAAAAAAAGACTGCTTTCGTAACTCCGGACGGCTTATTTGAATTTAATGTCATGCCTTTTGGCCTTTGTAATGCTCCAGCCACCTTTGAAAGATTTATGGACACAGTATTACGTGGTCTAAAATGGGAGATATGCATGAGCTACCTTGACGATGTTGTGATCTTTGGTCGTACGTTTGAGGAACATAACAACCGTCTCAGTCTTGTTCTCGACTGCATTGAAAAAGCTGGGCTGGTTCTGAATTCTAAAAAATGTCGCTTTGGCGAACGTCAAACTCTCGTGCTGGGGCACTTGATCGACAAGGATGGCGTCAGAACCGATCCTCGCAAGATAGAAGCAGTGAGCTCTTTTAAATCACCGCAGTCCGCACGAGAACTTCGCTCATTTGTCGGCCTATGCTCATATTTTCGTCGTTTTGTTCCACGATTTGCGGAGATCGTGTATCCGCTGACAAATGTCTTGCGACAGGATGCAACCTTCAACTGGACACCAGAGTGTGACGCCGCATTCTCACAACTTAAGTTTGCACTAACGTCAGCACCACTGTTGCGTCACTTCGATCCATCTTGTCCGACTGAGGTCCACACGGACGCTAGTGGTATCGGTGTAGGTGCGGTGCTTGTACAACGTCACAATGGCGCAGAGCATGTCGTGGCATATGCCAGCCGTTGCCTGAGCAAATCAGAACGCAATTACACAGTTACGGAACAGGAATGTCTGGCAGCTGTTTTCGCCGTACAGAAGTTTCGTTGTTATTTTTACGGGAGGCCATTTAAGATAATTACCGATCACCGTTCGTTATGCTGGCTGGTCGGTTTGCGTGACCCCTCTGGCCCCCTCTGGCCCCCTCGCACATTGGGCGCTGCGACTTCAGGAATACGACTTTACGGTGTCGTACAAGAGTGGCCGTCGTCACGCTGACGCAGACTGCCTCTCCCAGATTCCTCTTGCGACTACTGACTGCGATGCTGAGAATTTCGACGACTGCCTTGCTGCTGTTACAAGCACGTTCCCCAACGCGGCTGATTTCCAGAGAGAACAACGCAGCGATCTCAACTTGGATCCTCTTTTTGCCGCCGCACGTGCCTCCCAACACAGCGGTCGCTTTACTACCCGAAACAAGTTGTTCTATAAAACTAACTACTCCAGATCTGGAGCACGTTTTCTTCTAGTTGTCCCCGAGAGCCTTCGCTCCGATGTTCTACGTGCCATGCATGACGATGCGACGTCCGGTCATTTCGGCTTCATATGAACGCTAAACCGCACGCAGGAACGCTTTTACTGGCCTAAGATGTACGAAACGACGAAGCGTTACTTCGCTAGCTGCGAGACGTGCCAACGTCACAAGCGCCCGGCCACCGCTACACCAGGTTCCCTTCAGCCGTTAACACCACCCACAGCACCTTTTGAACAAGTAGGAATTGACATTATGGGTCCATTTTTGTTATCTAACAATAAGAAGCGTTGGATAATCGTCTGCGTAGATCATCTTACACGGTGTGCCGAAACCGCAGCTATTCCCTTTTCTACCGCTGCATCCGTGGCGGACTTCTTGCTTCACTCCGTGGTCCTTCGCCATGGCCTACCGCGTGTTATTATCAGCAACCGTGGCCGCCAGTTCACTGCCGATGCCGTTGAAGAATTACTACGCATGTGCACAACACAGTTCCGTCATTCCACACCATATCACCCGCAGACGAATGGCCTCGTTGAACGGACTAACAGAACGCTGATCAACATGCTTGCCATGTACGTTTCTTCCAGTCACAAGAACTAGGATGAAGTGCTGCCTTTTATCACGTACGCGTACAACACGGCAAAACATGAAACAACGAACTTCAGCCCATTTTATCTGTTGTACGCCAGGTTGCCACTAAGCCCTCTAGACACTTTCTTACCCTTCATTCTACACAATGACGACTCTGTATCAAACACCCTGTGCCTCGCGGAAGAAGCCCGTCGAATCGCTCGTCTTCGTACTCTGGCCTCTCAACGTCGTTCGAAGGAACGATACGATGACCGTCACGAACCGGTTTTACTCAAAAAAGGTAACTTGGCGTTACTTTGGACACCGCAACGCAAGCGTGGATTGTGTCAAAAGCTTCTGTCACGATATTCAGGCCCATTTGTAGTTTTGGAGCGTCTAAGCCAGCTCACTTACGTAATGGCTCGTCTTTTGACCAATGGTCGACGATCGAGCAGAACGCCGCTCACTCACGTTGCTCGCCTGAAACCTTTCTACCCTCCTTGTGCATTATAACTCGCCCTACGGGCTTCGTCTGCTTGCGGGGGAATGTAACATACTAGAAAAAGGTAGAGAAGAGAAGCAGAGGAAGACGAAGAGTCTTGGCACGACCGCATTGTGCTGCCGCAAACGACCGTCGTTCACCTCCTGTAAATAAAACCATCTTATCACAGCTCGCTGTAACAATATATATATATATATATATATATATATATATATATATATATATATATATATATATATATATATATATATATATATATATGTGTGTGTGTGTTTGTGTGTGTGTGAATAAAAAGAAGACAAGTTGAAAAATAGAATGTTTCATTTACGCTTCGGCTGGCGGAAGGCCTATGTCACAAAGACAAGAATGACTAAATATATATACGTATATATATATATATATATATATATATATATATAAGTACACGTGCTACGTGACACCAAAAGATGCGCATAAGAGTGTTCTCACACTCGTCGTTTGGCCTATAGATGGCGCTGACTGTCACTCCTACTTCTAAATTCACATATAAACCCAAAAGAGTGAATGGAGGGAAGGCCGCTGTGGTAGCTCAGTGGTTAGAGCATCGAACAAGTTATTCGAAGGTCGTAGGTTCGATTCCTGCCCACGGCTGGGTATTTTTTCATCCACTTTTCTTTCTTCTTATTTACATTCCATTGGTTCTAATATCTTCCCCTGTACATTCCTTGGCATTACTGTCTGTTAGATCTCATTATTATTGTATTAAAACACGGAAAAACGAGCCCCTAGGTATAAGCTTCTTTCTCTTATATATATATATATATATATATATATATATATATATATATATATGTTGGAAAGAAGTGTACCCTTACGGGCTCGTTTTTCCGTGTTGTTGACACAATAATAATAAGATCTATCAAACCGAATTGTAATGCAATTGTGAAGGGAAAAAAAGTCGGTGAAGAGATAACTTGCCGTGGGCAGGATCCAATCCTGCGACCCCCGTATATTCGAAGGTTTTCGAAGGTCGCAGGACCAGTTTCTACCCACAGCAAGGTATCTTTTCACCCACTGTTCTTTCAGTATATATATATATATATATATATATATATATATATATATATATATAAATATATTTATATATATATATATATATATATATATATATATATATATATATATATATATATGCAGAAGAATAACTTCGGTTGCCGCAAGGTTATAAATATGAAAGTAGATGCGCTTTCACATAACAACTGTTTATTGTGCCGACGTTTCGACAGGAACCCTGTCTTTTTCAAGGCATAATACTATTTACACATGTTCCGTGCCTTTTTATATCCTGTCGAGACAGGAGGGGAGGGGTCAATTGAGAGAGAGAGAGAGAAAGAGAGGAAAAAAAAGAAGAAACAGCGAAACGGGAGGACAAACATTAAATAAAATATAGAAAATCTAGGAGAAGAAGCAAGAACGACACGGCGTAATTAGAAAGGGGCAGCATTTCAACAGAGTAGGGCAGAGGTAGATGAGGAATGTCATCATTGTCAACAATACCTCCCCCGCACCCACACTTCCCCAAGTGGGCAGGGAGCCGCCGTTTTTGTATTTCACCTTTCCGTGTAGTCCGCTGGCGGCTCGTTCCTCTTTGAAGTGTATGACAAGTTATATATATATATATATATATATATATATATATATATATATATATATATATATATATATATATATACTGCTGACGGACTGTTGACCATCCTGCCTCCCAGCTTGTCCCTGCCTCATAACCAACATATTAAAAGACTTAAATGAAGAGAAGCGATCGTAAATAGTCTCCTGTGAAACAGCTGTGAGGCAGGATGGTCAACAGTCCATCGGCAGTGAAATAGAGCCTGAGCCAAGCTATAAAGGAATAATCCGTGCCAGCGCTAGGCAGCCCGAAGGTGGTGCGAGTCCCCTGGGCTCCCTTGCGCTCTCCGCCTATAAAAACACTTTGTTTTAAGTAAAATTGTCATCAATAATAACGAAATATTAGGCTTCCTAATGTGAAACCAAATTATACATATGAGTCATTGAATGAGACTTGCGCCACTTTTATTGATAATCCAACTGTGGCATAGACTTAAGCGCAAAGGCGAAGGTGTTGGTAATGAAAAACGTACTGCGAGACAAAAGCACTTGTGCGCTTAAGAATACCTGGCGTGACAAACCGCTGCTTGAGTATGAGCAGATTGATCAAAAAACTATAAAAACAGCCAGACTTTAAAAAAAATCGCGGAAATTATATAGATGTTCGTTTTATCACCAGGAGAGTAGCACCGAGTAGAAACATTAGTGTACATTCAAGTCACATAACACAAAATACAGTCTAGTATTCCTTCACTAATTGAAGTTATCTGCCTCCTAATGTGCAGTGATGTTAACTTCGTTTCCAGCAAAATTATGTTAGGAACTCTTTTTTTTGCACTCATTAGGCAACAGTATATAAAATTCTAAATAAAATAAGAGGTCGATCGGCCATCCTTTGTTCCATCTGGCTGGAATCACCCAGCAATGAACACAATGTAAAAAGTTTATTGGAATGCACCCCCACAAACTTTTTCGATGTCTTACATTCATTCAATGTATCGCCAACAAAAGTTCTTTACAAAAACAGACTATTGACACTTGTATAGAACGTATAATTTATGTGGCTGTGGCAGGACGTGTTCATGGAGCAGCAATACGGGGCTAAAACACTTATATGATATTATAAGACTTGGTGAAGGCACAAAATTCATATACACTGTAGAGTCACGAATGCACTGTGTTTTGTAGAGGGAAGTCAAGCTTAATAGGCTTGGCGGTAGCAGCACTGTAAATAATCTAGAACCTAAATGAATATTCTGTGACATAAGATATATTAGCAAGCACTTGATGGTTATTTTGAACAGATGGCTGAATAATGGTCTCGCAAAAGGGCGGCATTGCAATGCCGTCAACATATTGATATATAATGCAAACCGATGGCAAATGAAGGCTTAAACTAGAAGCGATAGTTGCATCAGTTGATGGTTCATGTATGGATGTAAAAAAAAAAACTTGCAACAATATAGACCGAGACGGAAGATACGGGGTAAGCGTGGCACTCTGCCTCCTCGTCATTATTCATTTTCTGTGCTTCGAAAAAAAAATTCCGGCAAAACCGATTCGGGAATTCTTTTGTTTGTACTCAAGAGGCAACGATATATAGAATTTTGAAATAAATTTAAGACGTTGACTAACCATGTTTTTCGCGATGTTATGTGGAATCATCCAGCAATGAACGCAATATTGTACACAATTTATAAGCACCTTTTTGTTTCTTCTTCTGTCTTTGTCTATATTTATGTGCCGTTTTTACATCCAAGCATGAAGGTTTAAAACCCACTTTTACTCTGCAGTGGATATGAGCCATGAGTTGGTGAATTCAATGCTGACAGTTGCCCAGCGTGTAGACACATCTTCAATGATCAGTGCATAAACGGGTAAGGGACAAAAAAGCTGAACAGAGAGAAGCGCATCAGTATAGGTACGCATACAGGACAAACAGAAATTTAATTAAAAATGTAATTTTGGTGTTACGCGCACAAATTTCGCATAGAGGTGCAATAAAACTTGGAGGACCCTTGAGCTTAGCCTTCAAGTGTTGCGCGCGATAGCGTAAACGGGCCCATTGTGCATCGTCTTAAAGTATGCCCCGCTACCGCGGTAGCCTAGCGGATAAGGTACTCGGCTGCTGACCTGCAGGTCACGGTATCGCATTTCCGCTGCAGCGGCTGCATTTCTGATGAAGGCGGAAATGATGTAGGCCCGTGTGCTCAGATTTAGGTGCACGTTAAATAACCCCAGGTGATCAAATTTGTCGGAGCCCGGCGTCTCTCATAATCATATAGTAATTTTAGGACGTTAAACCCCACATATCACTCAATCAATCAACTACGTATAATACTCTTCTGTTTGCAAATTGGTGATGGACCCCTGGACAACCTTTTTCGAACGTGGCACGCACAGTTGCTCTCTTTGTTGTGAATGGGCAGCTTTTAACCACCCGCTATAGTTGCAGAGTTGACATGTTTTGACGCTTGGTAAGATTCTACAATTTGGAACAACAATGAAGAATGATGATACGATGATTTGATATGTGGGGTTTAACGTCCCAGAACCCGCTTCTGATTATGAGAGACGCCGTACTGAAGGGCTCCGGAAATTTAGACCACCAGGGGTTCTTCAACGTGCACCAAAATCTGAGCACACGGGCTACAGTAGTTTCACCTCTATCGAAAATGCAGCCGCTGCAGCCAGGATTTGAGCCCACGACCTGTGGGTTCAAAATTAAAAGAAAAAATGAAAGAAGGCAGAGGAACGTTGATATAAAACTCAATAAAAATGATGAATCCAATCGTGTGCACCTAGAATTCCACGTAAGTATCTAAGACTGAATTTGTCAGACAAGCAGTGTGCATATCTGCGTTGTACGGGCTAATGTTGACTGACGTGGCTTTCCACATCAGTCACAGTCACATCAATTATCAATCAATTTATTTTTGTCATTGGTTTTTTGTTAAGTTAGTAAGCTTTAACTATGACACGCTGTCTGCTTGGCACACCATTTTTTTCAATTAGTCTGTTGTGAGTCTGCGTTCGTCTGTCTTTTTTGCTTCCAGAAGACAAACGCGTAGCAAGTTACCCAGATCGCTTATAACATGCACTCAGGAGACTCCACTGACTATATGACACTCTTTTGGCGTTGGTTTTTTTTTACAAAGAACATTCAAGCATGACATGGCTCTGTTGTAGAACACCACCTTGTCATGCAAAAGCCTTCAAGTCAAAGTGGACTATTGGGCCAGCAGATTATTCTCGACGAAATTGTACTGTAAGGTAGACGACACGATTGCCAAGCACATGGAGACAAGTGTAATAACCGTTTGCTTGTCATCCTTGTTCTTTACCATGCAGTAAACAGCGAACTTAGATTCAATCCTTCTGAATGTTGATTATGTGGTCTTGTTCTTTCATTTCCGAAGCGCTCCCTAAAACACTTCCGCAATGCGGAGCTTCTTCCCACTGGCTACAATGTACTTGTCCGAGCGCACTATTGCTTTTGCCGTAACGCTTCAGTGATCAGCAGCAGGCGTGTCGCAAACTGCCTGACGCAAACGTAACCGACCACCGAGCTTCCATAAGAAGGCGGGACGTCCTGGTTTTGAATAAAGTGGCCTATCACAAGTCGACCTCCATATAGTCGAGGCAAGGTAAGCCTTGCAGATTTGTGGTCCCCGTATAATGAATACCCCGTAGAACGGGTAATGCCCCTGAAAGCGCGTATGCTTGGGCGTGCCGAGTAATGTCTCAACACTCGCGCACACCTGCTTACAACGCCCGGACGGCGTGACCAGTTCTTGTCACGCGGCCCTGTCGTCGACGGCGCGCCCCATCCAACTCTCTTCAATAGACACCCGCTTGCACGTTATGCGACAGCTTTCCTGTCGCGTTGTGGGGCGTCTACATGCGCACGCTCACTGAGACGTTTACATTTTTGTCATGGCTGACGACGCTTTGAGGTCATACTCTTTAAACAAGCCAAATCGTCACAGGACCGATGAAGAGGAGGGAGAACACAGAACGAATAAAGGGCATGCTGTTTGCCGAGTTAGTTTATACTTTTTTATTGCGATAGCCATTATATTGACATTCTTGGTCGTAATTTACCGCTGTCATCACGTTTCGCAGCACGTCCTCTCACGTGGCGGCATCGCTGAAAAGGGTCAGCACACACCACTTCCTCCAAGAGGCATAAATCTTCATCGATGCGAAATCGTTTTCGCGGCTTGCACAAGGCAGGTGACGCTGAAGCGGCTGAAGCCGCAGCTACAGTGTACTAGAAGGGGGCAGTGGAGGGAACGAGGTGGCCGCACCGCATCTCGTTTGATTCTCCGGCAGGTGACTGTAGTGGCGGTGCTGTAGATCTCAGGAGCGGCTGCATTGGGAGCGCGCACGCCCGAGCCTGCGAAAGCGTATGAGTGCTCGTTTTTAGCACGTTTAATGCGTTTCTGAGCCTTTATCACTGGACGCACCTGCTACGCGCCATGGTGCACGAGTGAATGTGCAGGCACGCCGAAATTGCATCGATACATTCACTCTTTCTAGAGCCTGCCAACCCACACAGAAACAAAAAAAAATGTCGATCGGCATTTACACGGATCCGCCGAGCTTCACATTCAATCAGCGTTTTGAACTGCGTTGCATCGCAAGTGGCTACTGGCGAACTACAAAGAGAGAAATGTCGAAACCGTGATTAAATTATACGCATGTTTTGTCGGCAGTCGTTACAGTTTCCAGAGCACAGTGTTTCTCATATGAGCCTACATGCGCTCAATTGTTTTATGAGAAACCCGAGTATAAGTAACGTTTTCACAACATTAATCGGTGACGACTCTGTTTTATCATGCCAGTTTTGCGGACAATAATAATTATTGCTTTCCGATAAACTTATTAAAACAACACACAAACATATGAAAAAGTGCCAATTTTATATATTGCCCGTCTGTTAATCTGCGTAAATTCAGTGTAGGTTATCATTTTGTGTCAGCAGCTTAAATTGTGCTGCTTTATAAAAATATTCTATTTGCATAACGCCATTGCAAGTGAGCAAATTTGTGGCGATGTTTTGTATTACACGCGTAATTCGATTAATAAGTATCAAAATAGTAGGCAGGCCGTGGTGCATTTTGTTTTGAGAAATTTGCCTTCCTTGTATATTTCCACAGTAAACACACACACGTATATATATATATATATATATATATATATATATATATATATATATATATATATATATATATATATATATATATATATATATACGTATATATATATATATATATATATATATATATATATATATATATATATATATATATATATATATATATATTGTAACAGAAGAGAATGGACACCGTATCGACGAGACTGTGGATGAAATTTATTTCAAACCAGCAGCAGCAGCGTGACCGGTTCACCAGACACCGAGCGGAGACCACTCTTCGTCCTCTTTGTCAGGCACACACGCGCATCGTCCCATGAAATGGCAACATGCATGTAGCATAATCCTTGGCGGCAGAAGCGCCATCTCGGCGCATCTAGATATCAACGTCAGCGGGAAGGTAAGGCTTCAAGCGTGCCACATGTAAGATATCGGTGGTCTGTGGGGCTGTTGAAGGCGATGAGGCAGCAGGGGTGATTTCGTATGTCCCAGGAGTAACCTCACGAAGGAGTCGATATGGACCTGTGTAGCGGAAAAGACGTTTTTTTTTTACAAGCCGACTTGACAGCACCAATAAAGCGGGAAAAAAGTGCACGTCGCGGTGCGTTGATCGTACAAACGCCGCTGGTTCTCTTGAGAGGCCAGAAAGCGAGTGCGGGCGAATTCGCGTGCGTGGGCAGCCCGAATGATAGCGTCGAGGGCATATTCGCTGATCGGTGTCGCGGTAGACGAAATGAATGTATCAAGGGGTAATGTAGGTTCTCGGCCAAGCAACAGAAAAAATGGGGAGCAAGCATCAGTGTCATGGCCAGAAAAATTATATGCAAATGTCACGTATGGCAAAGCAAGGTCCCAGTCAGAGTGGTTGAAATAAAAATATTTCGCACGCATGTCTGTAAGTGTTCGATTCAGATGCTCCGTGAGTTCATTTGTCTGCGGGTGGTTATGACGTAGTGAGCTTGTATCTCGTTTCACATGACTCAAGGATATCGGCTATGACCTTTGATAGAAATGTGCGGCTACGGTCTGTAAGAGCCGGCATGTTGCAGGATCACGTCCTTGAGGAGGAAGTCGGCGACCTCTGTAGCGCAGCTTGTTGGAAGTGCACGTGTGATAGCATAGCGCGTGGCGTAGTCTGTGGCCACAGCTATCCACCTGTTGCCAGAATAAGACAAGGAAAAAGGGCACAGGAGGTCTAAGCCAACGTGAGAGAAAGGTTCTGACGAAATGTCAACTGGTTGAAGGTGGTCGGCATGAAGTGTCGATGGGGTTTTGTGGCACTGACAATAATCACAAGAAGCAACGTATCTACTCATTGATCGTGAAAGCCCTGGCCAAAGAAGCATTGCCGAATCCGGTCGTAAGTGCGTGACACGCCAAGTTGACCGGCAGTTGGAAGGTCATGGAGTTCGTGGAGAGCTGCCGAGTGGAGGTGTTTTGGAATGCCGAGCAGTTGGGCTGGTCCATCTGGGTAAACGTTGGGGTGGTATAGGACACCATCGTGGAGGATAAATGAGTGATGGGACCTATCGGAAAATGGTGATTCTAGATGTTCGATTTTAGCACGCAAGGATGCATCACGGCGTTGCTTGTCACCGATGCGGGTCAGTTGAGAAACGGAAAAGCTGCAAGTATCAGTATCTGGTGAATTGGTCCAACCGCTGCTGCTAGTTTGAAATATATTTCACCCACAGCCTCGTCGATATGGCGTCCCTTCTTTTCCGTAACATGGAGGGGAAACGTTCCCTGTTCTCACCACTAACCTTCACAGTGGCCGCACCATCCAGCCTCCGGCCATGGCTTCCAAAGATAACAAACCGTCACCGCCTTCAGCTGGAGCGCCAGCTACTACGTACCTTGCGATGTCCCACTCCCGTGATCTCGGTACGTTCTCCGCCCAGCCTGGCCTTTACGTCGACTACTGGCCCCGCATGTACGAGCCCATTGGCCTGTCCCAGCGATGGGACCCTACCATGATGCTCGCCAACATAATCATTTACTTGGATGGCACACCCCGTGTATGGTTCGACGCTCTTGAGGCCGAGCTCACCAGCTCGGACATCTTCAAGGTACGATGACGCGACATCTTTGGTGACGCGTCCGGTCGACAAATGGCCGCATGACAAGAACTCACCACTCGTGTACAGTCATCAACCGAGTCGTATGTCTCGTACATACAGGACGTGCTCGCGTTGTGCCGCAAAGTGGACGAGCAAAAAACCGAGAGCAATAAGAAGGGCCACATACTTTGAAGACGCTTTCAACTTGCTCATGTACAACAATGTCACGACCGTCGATCTCATAATTAAGGAATGCCGCCGCTTCGAAATGGCCAATAACCGCTGAGTTCTGCCTCAATTTTTGCGGCTCCCAAACATGGCTGTCACGTCAACCTGTACCAATCTCGGTGGCACACCACCCTTGCACGAGAATGTTAGACGCATCATTCGGCACGAGCTTAAAGCGGCTCGTCCGGCGCCGTTTCATCCACTTCCACTACACCAGGACACCGTGAAAACACCTCCTGCTGTGTCAGTTATTCAGGCAGTCGTGCGGCAAGAAACGGCTAACCTTGGTTTTCTTGTCGCCTGCTCCGTATCCCGACCGGACTACAGACCGATGCCAATGAATGCCCTACGCCATGAGCCATGCTTTCTGCCCAGATCCCGCAGTACGACGGAATGGAGAACAGCAGACAACAAGCCAATCTGCTTCCGCTGTCGCCCAGTATGCCATGTCTCCCGCTACTTGGACGCCCCCGCCCCCCCCCCCTTTGGAGCAAATTTTCTTCTCGGCCATACGTGGGTATCCGTTGGTATTACCTTGCTTCCGACGCACCCAACAGTAATATATATATATATATATATATATATATATATATATATATATATATATATATATATATATATATATATATATATATATATATATATATTATAAAGGAGATTTATTGAGCCGAAAAGTTGATGCTTGGAAGGCTTGGAAGGCGATGCCGATGCACCAGCCGCAATTTCGGAGATCGAGCCGCTGCTGCACCCTCAATGCTGCTGCCTCTGCGCCGGAGTACTTCCTATTCTTTACAATGGCCCCGCGGAGAAAAAAAGGAGCCATCCTGGCGACGACTTAGTCCTGTGCAGGCGGCGTTGAACCATGGTACTGCTTGAGCCTCTGGACGTGTACAACCTCGCGGTTGCGAAGCCGCAAGTCTGACGGTGGCGTAGGAGGCTCAATGAGGTAATTTACTGGCGAAGTTTGTTCCAGAATACGATATGGCTCATCGTACTTTGGCAGAAGTTTGGAAGAAAGCCCAGGTGTGCGATGCGGCACTGACAGCCACACAAGAGCACCCGGAAGAAAAACGGGAGTTGAGGTCTGGGCATCATGAATTGCTTTTTGCCTGTTTTGGTCATCGCTGGTAAAGCGATGAGCTAACTGGCGACATTATTCTGCGTGTCTGGCGGTGTCCGAGATCGGTAGGCACTCGGACGCGTCCGGTCAATAGGGCAGAATGGTGTCAATGGTGTGGGAGGGGTGACGGCCGTAGAGGAGGTAAAAAGGGGAGAAGCCTGTTGTCGCTTGCGTTGCCGTATTATAGGCGTATGTAATGAATGGGAGGACTGAGTCCCAGTAAGAGTGATCAGGCGTCACATACATAGATAGCATATCACCGAGAGTGCGATAAAAGCGCTCGGTAGCCCCATCGGTTTGAGGGTGTTAAGCGGTACATGTGCGATACATAAGCGGTACATGTACATGTAGGGGGGTAAGCGGTACATGGTGGTAAGCGGTACTTTGGACAAGAAGGCGCGGCCACGGTCACTAAGGAGTTCTTGAGGGCCTCCATGACGCAACACAAAATGACGCAGTAGCAAAGTGGCAACTTCCTGTGCTGTAGCCGTTTGAAGAGCAGCGGTCTCAGCATAGCGCGTTAGGTTGTCAATAGCAACTTTTATTCACCTGTTGCCAGTCGGAGTCAATAAAAGTGGCCCATAAATTACTATTACAACCCATTCTAAGGGTCGGGAAGGGCATGGTAAAGGCTGCAGTTCACCAGCAGAGGCGTGTGGTGGAGATTTTCGGCGCCGACATTCAGCACAAGAGCGGACGAAGTTGCGGACGAAGGCATATATACCACACCAGTAGTAACGATGTCGAAGCCTTTCGTAGGTCTTGAAGATTCCTGCGTGGCCACATTGTGGGTCAGCGTTGAAAGAGGAACAAATCTGCGACCTCAAGGTTCGTGGAACGACGAGCAGCCACTTGCGTCCCTCTGGTGCGTAGTTGCGTCAATAGAGAAGCGTGTCACGTATCGAGAAATGTGGAACTTGGCGCCGGAGCGTTCGCGTCTTCGGAAGTCAGAAGTGTCGAAGAGATGATTGAGAAGAGACGCAGTCCACGGGTCATTGCGTTGTTCGATAGCAATGGTGTCAAAGTCAAGAGATGACAATGTGGAATCGCAAGCGTAGTCAGCTATGGCATTCTGGGACAGGGGGGAATGGGAAAGGGCGTCGACGTCAACATGCTTCCGTCCTGACCGATAAACCACGCGTGTCTTAATCATGAATTTTCAACGCCCAGCGAGCGAGGCGGCCAGATGGGTCTTTTAACGTCGAAAGCCAGCAGAGCACGTGGTGGTCGGTAACGGCGTCAAAAGAACGACCATATAGATATGGGTGAAACTTTCCAAGGGCCCACACAATGGCCAAGCACTCATTTTCTGTGACGCTGTAGTTGCTCTATGTCTTGATAAGCGTGCGACTAGCGTATGCTACAACGTATTCCTGATGCTCCGGTTTACGCTGTGCGAGCACAGCACTCAGGCCTACACTACTGGCATCGGTGTGGATTTCAGTTGTAGCTTCAGCATCGAAATGGCGTAGTTAGGGTGACATCGTGAGAAGCCGTCGCAATGTGGTGAAAGCCTCGTCGCAGGTAGGGGACCAGGATAAGAGGTCTTTACAGTTGCTGAGAAGTTGCCAGTAGCCTGACCACAAGTCTAACGAGGAAAAGAACTCGGCACCCCGTAAACTGTCCAAAGCATCGTCAATGCGCGGTAGTGGATAGACATCCTTCAGCGTGATCTTGTTCAATTGCCGGAAATTGACACAGAAACAAATAGAACCGTCTTTCTTTTTGACGAGGACCACCGGAGACGCCCGTAGGCTCTGTGAAGGTCGAATGACGCCTCTGCGAAGCATGTCGTCTACTTGGTCAGCAATGACGTGGCGTTCCGTAGTGGACACGCGATATGGTCGTTGTCGCAGCGGTGAGTGAGACCCAGTGTCGATGTGGTGTTCTACTGCTAAGGCACGGCCGAGAGATGTTTGTTCAACGTCGAAAGAATGGCGGTAGCGCTCAAGAATGGCGAGGAGTTGTGAACACTGTGAAGATATCAAATCTGCAGCGATGAATGGTTGAAATATGTTTGCCGACGTTGAGTCAGCGGCTGAGGCGACAGCCAGTTCAAAGACGGAGGTAGAAGGCACCTCATCGGGGACGGATATAATTCTGGTAGAACTTATTGTCTCGACGTGGCCAAGGCACTCGTGACAAAGTATGGATAAAGACGACGACTCATGATTACAAATTGGCATTGTGGTTGAGCGTTCTACAAGGTCGAGAGCAGCAAAAGGCAGGGGGAGGGCTCTTCGGGCGACGAAATTGGAGATGGAGTGAAGAAGACCGTGCCATCGGATATGGCGCTGCTTGAAACTGGCACGAACGCAAAAGAGCATGGAGGGATGTAGGTGTCATCGCTAACGACAAGTTTAGCGGCAGACTGGGTGTCGACGGACGCTTGGTCATCCAGTGAGCAAAATTCAATCTCAGCCCTAGCACAATCGATTACGGCGTTATGACGCGACAAAAAGTCCCATCCCAAGATAATAGTATGGGAGCATGATGAAAGAACCATGAGCTCTATCGTATACAGAACGTCCTGAATTGTATCGCTGCTGCCGCAATTCATCGTAGCTTTGGCAGAGGCTATTTACGTTGTTAACAGTGGTCGGGCTTTTCGCCAAGAGCATTTGAAAAGCGTCGTCGTCAATCCCTTTGAAGATGTGCTTACATTTTTCAGCTTCCGTCATTGTGGCGTTCACGCGTCTGCACAAATCGACGACGTCTTCTATGCAACTAGTGAAGGTTTCACCCGTTTCTTGTGCGCGTGTGCGTAAACATTGCTCGGCACGAAGTTTTCGGACGGCAGGTCGATCAAAGACTGCTACAATCAACGTTTTGAATTGCGGCCACGTTCGGACGTCTGCCTCGTGGTTTCTAAGCCAAAGGCTGGCTACTCCCGCGAGGTAGAACGACACGCGTGTCAACTTGTCCGCGTCCGTCCATCTGTTTAAAGCGCTCACCCGTTCGAAAGTCGAGAGCCAATCTTCAACGTCGTTGTCATCTGTTCCACTGAAGATTGGAGGCTCCCGCTGAGGAACACTGCCTGGACAGGTGGCCGGAAGAGATGGAAGCGTCTGCTGATCGGCGTCCGGCATAGCAGAAGGTAGCCGTCGTGAACGGAGTTCCAGGATGGTAGCGGGAAGGTGTAGGGGACGGTACCCTGCACCTCCACCAATTATAAAGGAGATTGATTGAGCAGAAAGGTTGATGCTTGGAACGCTTGGAAGGCGATGCACCAGCCGCAATTTCCGAGCTCGAGCCGCTGCTGCACCCTCGATGCTGCTGCCTCTGTGCCGGAGTACTTCCTCTCCTTTATATATATATATATATATATATATATATATATATATATATATCGCGGGGGAAATTCAATGGATCCCGTGAAATTGCGGTAGAAAAAGAGGTCGACAAACGTGCGAAAACACAAGCTTTACTAACGTTTCGGCAGGTGGGCCTACCTTTGTGACAGTGAATATATATATATATATATATATATATATATATATATATATATATATATATATATATATATATATATATATATATATATATATATATATATATATATATATATATATATATATATATATATATATATATATATATATATATATATATTGTAAGGACGAGAAATAAGACACAACGCCTTTGCTGCAGGCCGGCTGTTCTTATTCTGCTCCCTCTTCGTCGTCTTCCGTCTCTGTCAGGTATGCGCCGAGCACGATCGCCGCTTTGTCATCATTACACTCGGCCACGCTGCAGCTGGTCTACTCCTGTAAGAAAAACACAAACCAATGTCACGTTTGCCGCCGTATGCAGTTCTTCATCCGCGACACATGCACCGCAAAGTTATTCCGTTTTCTCTTGTCTCTGCGCGTATCAGAAGCTGTGGATCGTACTCGCCAAGTGTTATCTCCCAAGCGCTCAGAAATAATGTAAGGGCCGTCGTACTTTGGGTGCAGTTTGTTTGAAGACGATGGCGCACCTCGCTGTAGCCACACCTCATCACCTACACTGTATTTCGGCGCGGGACGGTGGCGTCGGTCGTAGTATCGCTTTTGTGCCTGTTGAGCATGCACAATCCTCCTACGCGCCTCCACACGGATATCGCGACAAAGTCTCTGGCGTGCAGCGGAACGCCCTACTTTAACGGGAGTGTCCAAACCGAACGTAGCATTCAGTTGCGGGAGCTGACCATAGACAATCTCGTAGGGGCAAATTCCTGTGGAGCTGTGTGCCGCCGTGTTCACTGCGTACGCAGCTGCTTGGAGATGATCATCCCAGTCGGCCTCACCTCGTTTGTGATTCTTACAGTACGGTGCGAGTCTAGCCTGGATAGTCTGGTTCGACCTTTCGGTCAGTCCGTTCGCCTGCGGATGGTATGCCGACGCGAAGTGATGGTCCACTCCAGCTTGTTGTAGGTAAGTGCGGAGCTCGCGACTGCGAAAGGTGGTCGACCGGTCGGAGATCAACTTGTTAGGAAGACCGTGTCGCCATTCGAAGCGATCTTTCAGGAATCGGATGACATGGCTAGCAGCAAGCGAAGGCACGGCCGCGACCTCTACGAACTTGGACAAGTAGTCCACAGCGAGTATAATGTAACGATTGCCCGCTGTCGTCATTGGAAGAGGCCCGATGTGATCTATGCCCAACGTGTGGAAAATTGTCTCTGGAGGCTTGATCGGCGTAAGAAGTCCATGTCGAGCTCCAGGACGTCGTTTGTGTTGCTGACAAATCTCGCAACTGGCAACGTATGAACGCACGCTTTTATCCATTTTCGGCCACCAAAAACGTTCTTGTGCCTTGCGTAAGGTGGCTCTGTAGCCAACATGGCCTCCCTCGGGAGTGTCATGGATGGCGCGTAGTACGCTCGATCTTAAGGTGTCAGGAATGACCAGGAGATGACACTCGGTGCTTTTATCGGCCCAGTGACGCCGATACAGCGTTCCATTACGTAAGACAAACTTGGCATTGCGTCCCGCATCGCCAATGGAGTCTATAACGGATGCGAGTCTTCCATCGGCTTGCTGAGCCTTGGTCACGTCCTGTTGAGAAAACAGGATCCAGGTTTCTCGATTTCGTGTGGAGAACTCCTCGATCGGATTTCGCGATAAAGCGTCCGCAAGCTGATTTTGTGCTCCAGCACGGTGACGGATGTCGTACGTATAGTCTTGGAGCCGAACAATCCATCGGGCAAACTTGTGCTTGAGGTGCTGCTTCTGGAACATCCACGCAATCGCGGAGTTGTCTGTTACTACCGTGAAGTGTCGGCCAAACAAGTAGTGGCGGAACTTTTCATCCACACTCCATACTACAGCCAAACACTCCAGTTCATTCGAATGATAATGCCGTTCTGCGTCCGATAGTTTACGACTGGCGTAGCAGATGACGTGCCCACGCCCACTCGAGTCACGTTGAAGTAAAACCGCCCCCAGGCCAATCTGACTCGCATCAGTATGGACTTCTGTCATCCAATCTTCATTAAAGTGGCAGAGCACCGGGCTATGTGTAAGCTGGTGTTTGAGGGTTTGGAAGGCGTTATCCTGCAAAGGACCCCACTGAAATTGGGCGTTTTTCTTCAGTAAGTCCGTGAGTGGAGCAGCAGTTGACGCAAAGCTCGGTACAAACTTGCGCAAGTATGACGCCATTCCTAGGAATACCTGGAGCTGTTTTATAGATGTTGGTGCAGGGTATTTGGCAACGGCGTCTATGCGTTCAGGCAAGGGTCGTACGCCATTATGAGATATCTGATAACCAAGATAAGATATTGTCGTCAACCCAAACTGGCACTTCTCGCGGTTAAGTCGAAAGCCGGTGTTGTATAGCCTCTGCAGAACCGTGTCGAGATTTTGTAGATGTTGTTTTTCTGTTTCCCCGATGACTAGAACGTCATCGAGGTACACGACGCAGGCACGGTCTATCAGTGTGCCTAACACTGTGTTCATGGCACGCTGAAAGGTGCTTGGAGCAGTTCGCAGACCGAACGGCATCCGATTAAACTCGTACAAGCCAGATGGTGTTCGGAAGGCCGTCTTAAACTTATCTTCTTCAGCCACGTTGATCTGCCAATACCCTGCTTTTAAATCTAGCGACGAAAAGAACCTCGCTTTTCGTACGGCGTCAATAGCGTCGTCAATGCGTGGCAGCGGGTACGAGTCTGGTATGGTGTGCTTGTTCAGCTCTCGGTAGTCAACACAGAATCGGAGATTGCCGTCCTTTTTACGGACTAGGACAACAGGTGCTGCCCACGGGCTAGAAGATGGCCTGATTATGCTTGCGGCAAGCATTTCTTGCACCTGCTGGTCAATTAATATCCGCTCTCGTTCGGCATATCTACGTAACGGTATGGACACCGGCGGATGATTGTCGGTAGTAATATGGTGCACTAGCACGCTAGTTCCGGGAAGCTGAGTAGTAGTATCAGCGAAGAGCGATGCGTGCCTCTCGAGTATTGCGGGAAGTGTAAGTGGCGTCGTCAGCTCACCTTGGGATTGCGCCGGAGGCACACTTGGAGCCACAGGATGGAGGTTGACGGTACTTCCTTCCACCGTGAGGCGCACTTCCCCGGAGAGCAGGTAGTCGGCCCCTAAAACCATGTCTGTGGGCAGGTCGTCGAAGACGGGCACCGAGGACAAAAACTTGCTGCCGGCCTCGGTGTTGAGTTGCAGGTTTAGGGCACCGACCGGTAGTACGTCGCCACCGAGACCCCGCAGTGGTGGCTCAGTCCAAGGCTGGAGAGGTTCGGAGGCGTGGCGGCGAAGCAACGCCGTACGTTGAGCTCCGGTATCAACGAGAGCTGTCAGTTCTCCGATGCCGTCGACGCGGACCTTGAGGGTTGGAAGTGGGCGTGATTGATATTGCATCGCTTGAGGTTGGCTTTGTGGGCAGCTTTTATACCCATGCCCGATGCGGCCACACGTATAGCATCCGCGTCTCGGTGAAGCTGGCTCCTTTGGGCCAACTGCAGCCGCCCGGCGATGAGACGTGTCCTGCAACTCCATTGCCTGGCGTACGAAAGTGGAGATGTGGACTGGGTGGTTGTAGGCGGACAAGACGGCTGCGTGCGTCGAGTCATGGATCCCGTCGATGATGTACTGCCTGGCTGCGGAGGAGGTCCACTGTATATCGCAAGCTTGTAAAAGGTCCAGCTTGTCGTAGATGTAAGTCGCGACGTCCTCGGTTGCACCTTGCCGGCGTGACCGCATGGTCATGAAACGGTCGTCGTAAGCGCTCGGAAGCGGCGCAAACGCGGACATCAGGGCCGCGCTCCATGTTTGCCATGTAGCGTATGTACTGCCTTGGAAACGATGCCACGCTTGGGCAGATCCTCGCAAACGTCCTTCAGCGACCGACTTCTTAATCGTGTCGCTCCACGAGTATTTAAGGGCAACCGAGTTTATCACGCTTACCCAGTTGGTAGGGTCATCCTTGAATCCATGAAAATATGGAATTTCGTTCTCGTTGAACGATCCAAAAGAGGCGCAGCCAAACCCGGATGTCTTGAGCTCTTGGGCGAACAGAGAGAAGCCTCGAGAAATGGCCTCGCTGCAGTCATGATGCGGTGCCGCCGTGGAGGCTTGGACGCCGTCCGTGATCGGTGGGGAGTTCGAGAGCACTCGTCCACTTCGAAGTGTAGTGGACGCAGGGATATCGGGGTCAGTAGTTCGCGACTGCGCCATTGTAAGGACGAGAAATAAGACACAACGCCTTTGCTGCAGGCCGGCTGTTCTTATTCTGCTCCCTCTTCGTCGTCTTCCGTCTCTGTCAGGTATGCGCCGAGCACGATCGCCGCTTTGTCATCATTACAATATATATATATATATATATATATATATATATATATATATATAGTCTAGTAGATCCTCCGTGAGCGGTCATAACGTGGTTTATTTCAACGTTTCGGCCTAGTGTCTGGCCTTCATCAGGAATAAAGATACAGTTTGTTGGTGCTCAGCTTTATACAATCTCAAATCAGAGGGCAAGGAAAGAGGGAAAAAAAGGAAAGAAAAAAAAGAAAAGAAAAGGAAAGAAAAAAAGAAAAAAGAGAAAAATAATATACGGTGGACGCCCCTCGGGTGCCCCCCTTCAACTTTTCCTTCCACTTCCCCCCTCATCTCTCTCCCCCCTCTCCCCTTCACCTTTCTGATGTCAGCGGTCTGTGTATGTTTCCGTTCACTAGCGCATTCCTCCCGATCAGACGGCCCTTCCTGGCACTGGCGGTTCGGTGTGGGGCAAAAAAGAGCTTTTCAGGAAGTCCTGAGCCTTTAACTACTCGGGGTCCCGTAAACAATTCGTCGTAGAAGGACGGGGGCCGCGTATTGTGGCAGAGGCTGGTCAGCGGGCATTTTAGGAAGTTCTAAGCCTTTAACTACTCCGCGCCCTGTCAACATTTCGTCGTAAAAATAGGGGTGCCCCGTATTGCGGTAGGCTGTGCAAGCGCATGCAATGCGAATTCCTGGCCCGCTTCTAAATTACGCGTGTCGTGGGGGCCTCCCGGCTGTGCACATGGTTGCTGTTGGGCATGTCGTGCATGGCACAATTGATTGGGTAGTAAAATAAAACAGAAAACAGACGACAGCTGCACTTAGGAAGAGTAGTTACACTTGGAATTGTTTTGGGTTGTCCAGTGCCCTTCGCAGCTGCAGTGCCGTGAACTCAGTTACTAATTTCATTGTAACCGTTATTGTTTTCTAATGCTTTAATTACTGCAAGTGTACCAGGATTCTCATTTATTCCTCTATCGAGGGTGTTAAATTGGTGGATAAGGTATGACTCTCGTTGTTCACGTTCTCGATTTGATTTAAATCCCGTCTCTAAGAGCGTTACTGATAGTTTCTCGAATGCATGGTCGGGAAGATTGAGATGTTTTGATAGAGGTAGACTTGGGGCTGATTTTGCATGGGCTCTGTGATTATTGAAGCGAATCCTAAATGGTGTTTCTGTTTGTCCGATGTACTGCATACCACACACGTTGCATTCGAGTAGGTACACCACATTAGAGGAATCGCATGTTAGGTTTCCTCGTATGTTAATCGAAAACTTGGATTGCGTGCTGGTTGCTTTGTCTGTTTCTCGCATCGCCTTACATACAAGACATTGTGGCTTTAAGCAAGGGCGGCATGAATTATTCGGGGGTGATGTGTTAATTTGGGAGTGGACAAGGGTGTCTTTGAGGTTACGTGGTCATCGGTAAACGACGCCTGGAGCGGATGGGAATGCGCGTTTCAGACGTTCACTTTGTTCCAGAATAGTGTAATGTCGTTTAAGGATTTTGTTTACATAGGGGAAGTTTGTGCTGTAAATCAAGCAGAGGTTTGTTCGTTGTTGGTCTTCTCCTGGTGGTCGCTTCATAAGTAAGTCTTCACGCTTTAGTTTTCTCGCTTTTTGAACAGCGTCATTAATTACATGTGGGGGGTATTTTTGTTGCTCGAGCATAAGTTTTAGCCTCTGTGAGCTCGTGTCAAAGTCAGCGTCTCTAGAGCAGATTCGCTTAAACCGGTGAGCCTGGCTGTATGCAATACTGTTTTTACAGTGGCGTGGGTGATCGCTTTGGTAATGAAGGTATTGTTGTCGATGTCGATCCGTTGGTTTGCGATATAGGGTTGTAGAGAGCTTCTCTTCTTCTATCGTTATAGTAACATCAAGAAAATTTACGGTAACTTGCGAGTATGTGTGTGTGAAGTGTATGTTCGGATGTACAGCATTGTAAGTGTCTATAAAGATATATATATATATATATATATATATATATATATATATATATATATATATATATATATATATATATATATATATATATATATATATATATATGCAATGCCCCTATGCCCCTTAGCACAGCTACTATTTTTAGGCGGTGCATTTCTCGCCCGACTACGTTGAACTTCAACTCGTTTTGAGCCCTCACACTGTCGAAAAGGCGAAATCTACAGGCGCATTTGTAGAGACTTGCTATATTCAGCTTCGCCAACTGTAAACAATTGGCGCAGTTCTACCCATGGCAGATTTTTTTTCATTTTTTTAGGTGATGGGCTTTGCAGCACAAGCCTAACATGGCACTTGGTGGTCGCTGTGGATGCGTGTAAATATTTTAGTATACCCTGAAAAGTTAATTTACGAAAACATTTCGTGGTGTAGGAGGTTCATATTTTCTTCTTCTTCCTTCTCTACTTATGGTTTTCTGGTTCGGCGTGCGTGTGACGCAGTATTTAATTTTTAGTCTCACAGTTTGCGGAGCACAGCTAACTTCCATTAAATAAGCTCAGTTATGTTGATTATTGTAGACGCCTAACTAACAATGAAAGAGTTAAGAGAGAAGAAATCAGTATAAGACACACCCTTTCTGAAATTATTTTGATCTCTCACAAGGGCTTTTATGGAGCTCAAATTCAGTAGTTTGGCGTGTCATACTTCAAGGTCGATGGAGTCATGTGCTAGATATGAATGATTGCAGGTACGAAAAGATCTGCATGAAGAAAGCTTGAAAGAGGAGCCAAAGCGCATAGCATTTCCTGCACGCGGCGCGCAGCTATTTTAGTACTTTTAACTGCAGTGCCGCTGCTGCGTGCAACGCGGAAGGGATCAGGAGGCGAGGCGCGGTCACGCTACTCAACACTTCTAGTACACTCTACCGTAGCGCTCGCGGAAAGCGTGCCGTTACAGCGGGTATGATAGAGAAGTGTAATGAGCGACAAGCCGCGCCTATGGAGCGCTCTGAAGCCTCTGAGGAGGAGCCTTGTGGGGGCGCGCGCAGTCGTTTATACGTTGTTGGCACGTTTCCGACAGTTTCATCGGGCGCATTCATCTTCGTTTTTTTTCATTGCGGTAGTACTCTCGCTATAATGCTTCTGTATGCACTCTCAGGGCACGAAACAAAAGTCATTGATTCATCCTGGGGTGCACTACAAGCTACAAGTCAGGTTGTTCGACGTTCCAAAGGACGAAGCTGTGCGCAGTGGCGGAGAGCGATCCCGCGCGCTGACAAGCTGCTTCAAGAAAACTTGGCTGTGTGCGAGCTGCCCTTTGACGAGAGGTATAACTCCCGGCACTTCGAGCTGTTTGTTAACGTTTAAACTGTCCGCAATAAAAGGGGTAGGCCCATAGGCGTGCTTGCTGTTAAGGGGGGGGGGAGGTTCATTGTAGGACGAGCCCCGTTCCTATTAATTCAGTGTATGAGACAGATTTTGCGCCCGCCTTTTAGATGGCAAAAAGAGTGCCCCGCCACCTAGTCAATGTATAGAGCAGATTTAGCGCCTCCCTCCTAGGCGACTGGGAGGATGGGAGGGGGGTGCCCGCCCCCTTCACCCCCCTTGTGCGGACTCCTATGGGTAGGCTTTTCGGAGAAGCTCTTCGCATTTGTAGACGCCCTTGAAATCCCCTTTTCAAAGTGGTTTAGCTACAGCGAGCCTTACAGTGACAGCTTGAAAGAGCTTGTTTCCTGATAGAAAAAAAAGATGTCACACTGGGCTGCGCACAACATGGACCGAGCCTCACCAATGAAGTGATCATGTGTTTTTCTGCTCTGTCATTTGCGTCCTTACACAAAGGCACTCCAACAGGAACAAACATCTTCCCGAGAAAAGAGGAAGTACCTGAAGCTCAGGCACGTCACCATGCTCCCAGCCGAAGGGAAAGAATGTTCTATGGGGTGCTTGTGAACTGTAAAACTTTTGGAGGCATGAAAAAAGACGCGCGACTAATTATTATGATTGCATTGTTTTAAACACAGATAATGAGTCACTACTCGGAAATGCGTTGCACGACCAGTGTGCAGAAAATAAAAGGTTTTCATTCAGATACCACTAGTGATTGTCGTCTCTGAGTTTGATGTAACGAATGATGGGGCTTTATTTACAAATTAGGGCTTAAGAAAATATGGCTCGGTGTGGAAGGTTATAAGCAATGGCTCACATTTTAGTTCATCGTTACATTCTTCTAGCACTTCACATCGATAAAATGTTTCAGTGCCGTCACGCACTCACCTTTAGCACCCTGTCGATATTTCAGTTGAGTCACGCATCCGCGTAGGCATCCTGTAATTCCAGAAGCTAATTAACATATTTTCTTCGTTGCCATTTGAGACCATGTGTGGTTAATTACCGTTCTGCACAGCGCATTGCCGGCTTGAGTGACGTGGTTGGATATGGCTGTACCCTTTAGATCGGGCGGTGGCTAGCGCCACAAAGCCGTACTACCTAATAAACCAAAAACTATATTTATTTTTTTTCCTTAAAAAGTGAGTTTGAGGATTCGTACTTTGCAGTGAAGAGTTTAATTTTCACTCGTGCCTTGACTTAAGCCACCAATCAGATAACCTCCTTCTTGTTAAGTCTACCCGCTTAAAGTTTATTTAACCCTCCCGGTTCCTAAACCCCAGTGCTTTGAAAAACTCTGCGCCATCATCCTGAACTATAGGGTGAAGCCCTTTACCGAACATTATCAAGTGTTCGGCAGTTTCTTCTTCCTCTCCACACGCACTGCATACTGTGTCTACCCCTTCATATTTTGCCCGATATGTCTTGGTTCGCAGTACTCCCGTCCTGGCCTCAAACATTCGAGAACTACCCCGAGTATTATCATAGATCCTTTCCTTGGCAATTTCCTGCTTAAAAGCTCGATAGATCTCTAGTGCGGACTTCTTAATCATGCCCATTCTCCACATGTCAGTCTCCGTTTCCTTCACTTTCTTCATAACCGATAGTTCTTTTTGGTTTGACCACCTGCTGTTTTCTAAGTATTTACCAGTCAACTTCCTCGTTCGCTTCCTCCATTTTGTATCGACATTCTTCATGTACAAGTAGCTGAAAACCTTCCCAGTCCAACGCTCTTTCCCCAATTTTCTCAATCGCTTCTCAAGTTTTATCTTGCTGCTAGCTTCCCTGCCCTCAAATGATGTCCATCCCATATCACCTTGTACTCCCTGATTTGGTGTATTCCCGTGAGCTCCTAAAGCAAGCCTATCTATGCCACGTTGCTTAATTTCTAATCTTGCTTAAACTTCTGATCTCATGCACAAGACCGCATTGCCGAACGTCAGCCCTGGAACCATGACCCCTTTTCATATTCCTCTCACAACATCATACCTATTGTAATTCCACAGTGCCCTATTTTTCATGACTGCTGCATTCCTGTTACCTTTAGTCGTCACGTATATTTCGTGTTCCCTCAGATACTCGGTCCCATTGCTTATCCATACGCCCAGATATTTGTATTTGTCTGTTATCTCTAGCGTGAACTCCTGTATTCTAAGCTCACTACCTTCGTTGTCATTGAAAATCATGACTGCTGACTTTTCTTTACTGAATCTAAAATCTAACCTATCTCCCTCATTACCGCAGATGTCCATCACTCTCTGCAAATCTTCCTTGTTGTTGGCCATTAGCACTATATCATCTGCGTACATTAATGCTGGTAGTGCCTGATCAATAAGTTTTCCTTGTTTGACTAAAGAGAGGTTGAAGCCCAGTCCACTTCCCTCTAATTTTGCCTCTAATCCTTGTAGGTACATCATGAATAATAAGGGTGACAGGGGGCACCCCTGCCTAAGCCCCCGTTTTACCTCAGCAGGCTTGGATACCTGTTTTTCCCACTTTATAACTACCTTGTTACCTTTATTGATACCCTTTAAAAGATTAAAAGATTAGTGACTACATGTTTCACGCCTAGTGTGTCCAGTATTCCCCACAATTCCTCTTGAACCACGCTATCGTACGCTCCCTTGATATCCAAAAATGCTAGCCACAGGGGCCTGTGTTCCTTTTCTGCTATTTCGATGCACTGCGTCAGTGAGAACAGATTGTCTTCTAACCTCCTGTGTTTCCGAAACCCATTCTGCCGTTCCCCTAGCACCCCCTCATCCTCTCTCCACGCCTGCACTTTTTCTTTATAATCTGCATCGCCAGCCTGTAGACCACTGATGTCACTGTTATAGGACGGTAGTTGTTTATGTCAGCTTTGTCCCCCTTTCCTTTATAGGTCATGCTCATCCTGCTAAGTTTCCATCCATCGGGAGCTTCACCATCGATTATTATTGTGCTCACTGCCTCTCTCAAAGCCTGCTTAGACTTCGGACCTAATGTCTTTATCAGCTTAGTTGGAATGCCATCTGGGCCTGTTGATGTACTACTAGGAACCCTTTTCTCAGCCCTTTCCCACTGTTGTTGTGAAAATGGAACCATTGCACCACTTGATTCGTCCTTGTCCATTGTGGTGCATAAAGTACTTCTTTGCTGAAATTTTTCTTTCACCCGTGTTCTTATACATTCAGTAGCTTCGTCCCCTTCTAGCCTAGCACCTTGGGCTGAAGTTATAAAACTCTGCTCTAGTCTCGTCTCAATTCTTCGGGAGTTCAGATGGTTCCAAAATTTCGCAGCTGCCTTTCTATCTTTTTTATGTTCTTCTGCCAGCCACTGAGCTCCCTTCCTTCTAATCTTTTCATTGATCAGAAGGGACGCATCCCTTCTACAGCTTAGAAAGGTTGCCCATTTTCTTTCAACATCATCTGTCGGTTCACCCCGCTGCTTAGCATGTCTGTGTTCCCTAGAGGCTTCCTGACGTTTTGCTATGGCTCTCTTAACTTCCTCATCCCACCAACTTTTGAGTTTGTGTCTTCTTTTCCGGGGTGACTTGTCACGCGTCTTAGCAAGCTCTAGCTCAAAGAGTCTAATTAGATTCGTGTATGTCCACACTGTCCTATTATCGTCCGTGATTACTTTCTCAATTTGTTTAGTGGCTATTTCAATTTGCCTTTCTGGATAAAAATTTTCCTGTAGTTGCTCATCTTGTCTCTTTCCCACTTTCACTGCTCTTCAAAAACTTAGCTTGATACGTTTGTGATCGCTACCCAGACTTCTGGAGCCACCTTCATCTATGTGCATTCCCCTGACCTTATTATACATCCTATGTGACATCAGTGCATAAGCTATCGTCGACTGAAGCCTTCCTACCTCCCATGTTATTTGCCCTTCACACTTCTCGGTACTGTTGCAAATGATCAAATCAAGCCTTTCACACATATCCATGATCATTTTGCCTGTCGGGTCGGTATACCCATTTATATCTTCTATGTGCGCATTCATGTCTCCTGGTATAATTATCTCGCACTCTCTTCCTAACTCCTGAATGTCCTTTGATATACACTCTACCATTGCCTGGTTTTCCTCTCTGGCCTTTGCTCCCGTCCACAAGTACACGAAACCAAGGAGTGTCATTTGACCTGCCACTTTCCCTTTTAGCCATAAATGTTCCTTGCACTCCTGCTTGACCCTTTGCCAGTCTGTACTTTTATGAATGAATGCCCCAATACCACCCCCCTTTCTGCTGCCTTCTGTTTTATTACAATATTCCCACGCTTAGTCCGGATTGTTCGGAGGTTGTTCCGTGTCCCTGAGATGTGTTTATACAAAACCGTATACCATCGGCCTCTCTTCCCTTAGCTGTTCTTCTATCTCTTCCCACTTCAGCCTGTTCCTACCACCCTGCATGTTAATATACCCTATGTCTGAATTGGCTCGGTGCTCGTGGCTACGTCTATTTATGCCCCGGACTCTACCTATCTTAGATATTGGTGCCACTTTGGAATCGTATCTGTCCATACCACCTGTCGAAGAGTCTCCCTGGTTGTTTTCCTCGTTACTAGCTATCCTGCACCCCGAAGGGCTATATATCCCCAAAAAAGCTACTGCGCGTCCTGCAAGTCGCCAACCCACCTCATGACCTAGCCGACCATCGAAGTGAATTCTGTCTCGTTGAAACCCCCCCCCCACCTATACACCTCTCTGTTTATTTTTACCACCTCAAAGCCTTTCTCTCGACTCATCCGCCATATCTCTTGGTTTGCGTTGACCACCGCTCTTTGCAGGTTGCTATCACGCACCGGTACCTCCGGTATCGTGCATATCACTACCTGCACCTTAAGAGAAGTGGGGCGCATGTCATCGACGCCTTTCACCGGTGTGGCTGCTAGTCCTGCTGCATCTTCATTTAAGACATCGTTTAAACCGCCTGAAATTATCACGAGGTTTCGTCTATCAGCTGTCGTTTTGAGCTTTGCGCTCACTTGCCTCATGAATGCTTCCAGCTTGCCTCCTGGGAACGCCCCTACTGCAACCCTCTTGTCACCTCTTACCCTCTCTTTGATGGCTTCTGTGCATCGATTTAAGTTCGAGTCCCCGGCGATTATCACATGCTCTGACTTTTCAGCTGGAGCGTTCTGCACCTGGGGGCTACTTGCACCTGTGACGCCGGCTGCTCTGTTCTCTCCCTGCCCCACCACTACCTCGCTGAAGCTGGACCACCATGTGGCGCTGGCACACGTGGATGGATGGATGGATGGATGGATGGATATGGCTGTACCCTTTAGATCTGGCGGTGGCTAGCGCCACCAAGCCGTAATACCTAATGAACCAAAAACTATATTTATTTTTTTCCTTAAAAAGTGAGTTTGATGATTCGTACTTTGCAGTGAAGAGTTTAATTTTCACTCGTGCCTTGACTTTAGCCACCAATCAGATAACCTCCTTCTAGTTAAGTCTACCCGCTTAAAGTTTATTTTGCCCTCCCGGTCCCTAAACCCCAGTGCTTTGAAAAACTCTGCGCCATCATCCTGAACTATAGGGTGAAGCCCTTTACAGAACATTATCAAGTGTTCAGCTGTTTCTTCTTCCTCTCTATACGCACTGCATACTGTGTCTACCCCTTCGTATTTGGCCCGATATGTCTTGGTTCGCAGCACTCCCGTCCTGGCCTCAAACATTCGAGAACTACCCCGAGTATTATCATAGATCCTTTCCTTGGCAATTTCCTGCTTAAAAGCTCGATAGATCTCTAGTGCGGACTTCTTAATCATGCCCATTCTCCACATGTCAGTCTCCGTTTCCTTCACTTTCTTCTTAACCGATAGTTCTTTTTGGTTTGGCCACCTGCTGTTTTCTAAGAATTTACCAGTCAACTTCCTGGTTCGCTTTTTCCATTTTGTATCGACATTCTTCATGTACAAGTAGGTGAAAACCTTCCTAGCCCAACGCTCTTCCCCCATTTCTCTCAATCGCTTCTCAAATTTTATCTTGCTGCTAGCTTCCCTGCCATCAAATGATGTCCATCCCATATCACCTTGTACTCCCTGATTTGTTGTATTCCCGTGAGCTCATATTGCAAGCCTACCTATTCCACGTTGCTTAATATCTAATCTTGCTTGGACTTCTGAACTCATGCACAAGACCGCATTGCCGAACGTCAGCCCAGGAACCATGAACCCTTTCCATATTCCTCTCACAACATCATACCTATTGTAATTCCACAGTGCCCTATTTTTCATGACTACGATGGCGTTCCAGGCACTGCGATCAGACTCAACTCCGTCTTTAAGGTATAAGGCAAAAATACTTGTTTATTTAACTGCGTTCGGAAGTGCTCTGCTGTCACTTGAGCGTCCCCGCATCCCTCGCTCGCGGTCTTCTTCTTTCTCGTTTCCTTGTCCCAGCCCAGAACGTGAAAAATAATCAACATTCCCGGCCGCGCAAAGTTAAACTCATAGTTCAAGTTATTACAGTCTTTGTATCGGCCTGATCGCAAGGTGACCGCCTTGCAACTTGATCTTGCCAGAACGAATGAGACCGTCTGCACTGCGGTACACTTCCGTGACCCTTGCAAGCTTCCATAGCTGGCGTGGCGTGTTGTCCGCAAGCACGAGAACGATGTCCCCTTGCTTCAATGCTGTATTTGATTTCGTGTCGGCAAAGTGTGCAGATCGTAATTGCAACAGGTATTCTTTTTGCCAACGCTTCCAAAAACTTTCAACCAGCAGCTTCCTGTAGATGTGTCTACGTATGGCGTCTGATCGTTTGGAATTACTGTTGACTTCGTCAGCGGTCGCATATGGTATGGAAGTCAATCTTCGTCCAAGGAGAAGTTCGGCTGGCGTCAAAGTGCAAGGTTCTCCTGCATCTGTCTCGATGAAAGTCAGAGGCCTAGAGTTTACGACTGCTTCGACCTCCGCCAGCACTGTCGATATTTCTTCGTAGTTCAGACGAGCTTTGCCAATAATTTTTCGCAGCGGAAGCTTCACTGATCGTACACGGCGCTCCCACCATCCACCCCACCAAGGAGCATTTGGTGCTATAAACTTCCACAAAATGCCGTTGGTGCTGAGGTGACCAGCGACGTCCTCTTCAGAGAACATTCGGTTTAGCCGCTTTATGTCTGCCGATGTCTTGTGAAAGCTTCGTGCGTTGTCAGAACAGATCACCCTAGGTAATCCTCTCCGAGCTGCAAATCGTCGTAGGCACAGCAGGAAAGCCTCGGATGTCATTTCCGAGACAAGCTCGAGAAGCACGGCTCTAGATACGGCGCACGTAAAAAGTGCAACGTAGCACTTCGTGTCCCCTTTCTCCGTGCGTGCGTACAGAGGGCCCGCGAAGTCGACTCCTACAACTTCGAACGGGTTCGTTGGTGTCACTCGATGACTTGTTAACGGAACAGTCTCAGCCGTTCCAGGGCCCGCACTGAAACGCTTGCATATATTGCAGCCATGCAGCACTCTTTTTACCAAAGAGCGAGCTCGACAAATCCAGTAGCGTTCCCGAAGCTGCGTAAATGTATCTCTAACTCCTCCATGTAAGACTTGAAGATGGGCTCTGTTTGCCAAAAGTGCCGAAAAGTGGTGGCTTGACGGCATTATGATTGGGTGCTTGACATCTTGTGTGGAATGCATGAGGGATAAACGGCCTCCAACCCGAAGAATTCCGTCGTTGTCTATGTAAGGGCGTAGTTCAGCGATTCGAGATGTAGACTCGACTGGTTGGCCGTTGGTCAAAGTGGTGAGTTCTTCAAGAAAGCCTTGCTCTTGTGTACATCTTATCCAATACTGTTCAGCGTTCAGGATTTCTGTTGCCACGAGATGTCCTGTATGATTACTTCTTTTTCTGCATCGGTCAGTAAATCTGAAAATCCACGCAATGACTCTGAGTAGGTGCTGAAGCCTGCTGTACCGTTGAATATCAATTATCGGAACTGAGAAGCGGGTCATTAGTGCGATGTGGACTATTGTGACTTCACCTTGGGTGGCTTCCGCTATGTCTAGTTCACTGAACTGTAGAGGCCATTCAGACATTGGTTTAGTTAGCCACTCGGGACCATGCCACCATTTTGAGCTGCACAGCAGTCTTTCAAGCGTCGTGCCACGTGTGAGTAGGTCAGCTGGTTTGTCCGTTCCAGGACAGTATCTCCACTTTGATGGATCTGTAGTGCACCTAATTTCATTGACTCTGTTGGCTGTGAACTGTTTCCACTTTTTGACGTCACCTTTTATCCATGACAACACAATGGCGGAATCTGTCCACATCGTGTAGTCAACTTGAACATTCCTCAAAGCGCTTTTCACGTATGCCAACATTCTTGAGCCGATTAAGGCAGCCAGCAGCTCCAATCGCGGCAGCGTTGTCTCCTTAATGGGTGCTACACGGGACTTCGCAATCAACAGTATCGGATCCTCAGGACTTGATACGACGTATATCGCTGTTCCGTATGCCGCTGGACTGGCATCGCAGAAAACATGTACTTGAAGCACATTGGTTTTCCTTGCTCCGCCGCCCAGATAGCGAGGAACGACGACGTCTTGCAGTTGCGGCAGCTGGATGACCCAATCATTTCATTCTTTTTGCAGGTCATTGGGTAGGACTTCATCCCAGCCAATTCCTTGTATCCACAGTCTCTGAAACAATATTCGTATGACAATAGTATATGGTCCTACAAATCCCAACGGGTCAAATATTCTTGATGCTGACTGCAAGACAAATCGTTTCGTACCCGTCTGTGCTGTCAAAAACCGGAGTAGATTTTCAACCGAGAAGTTGAATTCATCCTTCGCAGGATTCTAAACCAAACCCAGGACCTTGACCGACGTTTCGTGAAGAACGACCATCTCATTACTAGTAGATTCCACTTGATTTTCAAGCGTGCGCATCAAATTTGCTGAATTCGTTGTCCATTTTCGCAATGACATGCCGGCTGATTTCATTATTGTGCGCGCTTCTCGGCATAGTTTAGCGGCTTTCTCTTCTGTGTCGGCACCAGCGACTAAGTCATCCACGTAAAACGACTCGGCAAGAGTTTGCGCTGTTTGTGCCATGACAGCCGGTCCTCTTTTCACGTGGTAGAGAATAGTAGCTGTGAGCAAAAATGGGCTACATGTAGCTCCAAAAGGCACTCGTGTCATCCTCCACTCTTGCAGCTTTCCCTTGAATAAATATCCTTCTGCAAACCAGAGAAAGCGGAAAGCGTCTCTGTCATCCTCCCGAATCGCAATTTGAAGGAATGCCTTTTCTATATCTGCGATAACTGCCACCGGGTGCGTTCTGAAGCGCAGCAGAATTTGCACGAGGTCTTTGTATAAGTTGTCACCCTTTTGAAGGCAGTCATTAAGGGACTTGCATTCTTTGGCATGTGACGAAGCGTCAAACACCACTCTCATTTTCGTCGTCAGTGCTTCTTCACGCATGACTTCCTTGTGCGGCATGTAATATAATTTCGTCACCTCTGCAGGTACGTCACTGGCTACTTCGGCGTGTCCTGCCCTCAAGTACTCCCTTATGGTACAGTCATACGTTTCGAGCAGTCCTTTTCTGGAGTTGAGACGGTTGACAAGCTTGTCCAGTCGAGTAACGGCTACTTGCCTGTTGCTTGCAAGCTCGAAATTATCCTTCCAAGGGAGGGCCACTTCATATCTTCCATTTATAAAGCTAATCGTTTGCTCAAAATGCCTCAT
Organism: Rhipicephalus microplus; assembly: GCF_043290135.1. Lineage (NCBI taxonomy): Eukaryota > Metazoa > Arthropoda > Arachnida > Ixodida > Ixodidae > Rhipicephalus > Rhipicephalus microplus. The sequence goes on from NC_134710.1 coordinate 441,872,770, forward strand.
GGTGTTACTCATTTCAGGTGGCTTGTTTATCGTGTCCGTAATTCCTATGTTTTCAAGTTCCCAAAACGATCGCAAAATATCGTCGGAATCGATAGCTTGGGCTTTTAGCACGCACACCATAATTTGGGAAGTAGTTGGGCGGGACACCAAGTGCGATGTGCTTCCCTGGAAGGTCCATCCAAGCTTGGAGTTCAGTGCGATCAATGATTCGTTGCCTTCGCACCATGAAACTTCGCCGGTCAACACTTTCCACATCTGATCAGACCCGATAAGTACGCTGATGCCACTCTTAGTTATGATAGATGGTTGTTGGAGCTCATCGGCAACATCGTTTCCCAGCTTCTTGAAAGACGCAACGAAGGCTACGTCCATTGCAGTCTCTGCGATGTCTTGGCAGATGCTTGGGATCTCTATTGCAGTTAAGACTACTTCCGCGTCGGAAAACTCGCTTCGCAGTCGTAGTTCTACTATGCGACGCCTCTTATCCTCTTGGTCCGATGTATTTGCGAAAGTATTGAAGGCTATTCAAGTTGCTCCCACGCTTTTCAGCTTGAGGTGCTTGGACAGATCTTCAGTTACGAAAGTCCTCTGACTGCCACCATCGAAAACGCCTCGTATGTAGCGGCAGGTGTCATCATTGATGGCCCATGCTCTGGAAGTCTGAAGAAAAACGGAAGTGGTAGAGTCTTCCTTGACGGGTCTTTTTCCAAGTGATGCACAGATTGTCGTAGTTTGTTCGTAGTTCTTGTTAGCATAGTCTGACTTTCTCGAACACCTATCGGGATCGCTCATGCTTGTAGCGTGTCGAGCTTGGCATCTGGAGCAGGAAATCCTCTTTTTGCAGTCCCGTGCCCGATGTCCTTTGGTGGTGCAGCGGAAACACCTTTTGTCGTTGGAAAGCAGTTCCTTCTTCTGCGTCAGTGACAAGTCAGCTGTGCAGGCTTCCGATTCGTTATGGCTGGACGAGCAGAATACGCAGTTGTCCTTTTTTTTTCTCGTACCGAGTTGCTGTGAAGCACAGATGACGTCGGTTTCTCACGCCGAGAGTACGTCGACTGACTGGCCACGGGGAGTGTTCCATGTTCTCGTCCTTTGGCATCCTTAAAATCACTCTTCTCCAGGCTTTCCAGCTCGATGCACAGGAAGTTGAGCACACGGTCCAGCCCCACGGGTGTAGCTTCAGCTCTCGAGTCATATGCCAACTGGACGGCACATGATCGATGATACTGCACGACTATATCCCGTGGAAGACCGCGCAGTAGGATGTCGCAGAGCATTGACGAAAATGACGACTTGTGCACACCCAAAGTCTCCAAGCCTCTGATATTCACGAGAACTTGGTCGTACAAGCTGCGTAGCGCTTTGGTGTCAGTCGATGAACGGACAGGGCTTAACATCCCTAGCTTGGCAAAATATTCTTGCTCCAGGCGCGTCTTGTCCCCAAATCGCTTCTGTAGCATTTTGATGGCGTCACTGTAGCAACTTTCTGTCGTCGGAAGGCCCGCAATTATTGATCCAGCGTCTCCTTTAAGATACAGTCGCAGGTAATGAAACTTCTCTGTGGCAGTGATGCGATTGTTACTATGAACAATTCGGTAAAATTGTTCCCAAAATTCGGTCCACTTGCATAGGTCTCCAAAAAAAGGAGCTATTGTCAGTTTAGGCAATTTAACTCCAGTTCCGTCTGATGGTGCTACAACTGTCTGGGCAACTGTTTCTTGAGTTCCGGTCGATGTCCTTAGCATGCGATCTTTCTTGCTGAGAATCTCAGCGAGAATACGCGTAGCGACGTCCTCGTATTGTAAGACAGCGTTATACTCGACCTCGAACTCTTCGTCAAGTATATGCGGCCCTCTGACCTTGACATTGTGCACCGTGTCCCGACGAAGGTCAAGGAAAAAAAGAATGTTGTTGCCAGGTTTTGCTCGCGTTCGAAGAAGAATGAATTCATTTCTAAGGCACGTAAAGCTAAATTGTGTCTTGGGGATCTTGGTATCTCTTCTGCAATCAACAGCCCTGTGTACGTGAATGATCACCGAACGCCATCAAATAAATCCTTATTCACCAAGGCTCTAACTCTAAAGAAAGCCAATAACTGGAAATTCTTATGGACAGAGAATCGTGCAATTAAGGCAAGGAAAACTACTGACAGTCAGGTTTACGGCATTGCTAAGGAATCTGATCTCTCTTTTATAATCTAGATATCCCTGTTTTTTTTTACGCATACGCTATTGTTTTCTTCACCATCGCTGTATCTGATTCACCATGTCAGTTTACCTAAATACTTCGGAGTTGGATCATTTTCTTTTTAACAGCTCATGTTCGCTTATTCATTTCAATGCTCGTAGTATGCGGAAACATTACGACGACATTCAAAATCTTCTCTCTACAATCACAAAGCCCTTTCCTATCATTTGTATCACCGAAACTTGGCTTTCAGACGCTGATAAAAATCTTTTCGGCTTCCCCAACTACTCATCTGAATACGCACACAGACCATCAAGCAATCATGGTGGAGCAGCCATCTATGTATTATCAAACCTGGCGTTCAAACGACGGCATGACCTTGCACTAAATTTACCTAACTGTGAAGCTGTATGGGTAAAATTTGATCATTTGTTGCTTAACATCGACAACAAAAATTTTATTTTGGGTTGTATTTATCGTTCGCCCTCTACCTCCATTACTGATTTTTGCAACGCTTTAGACAATGTGCTTGAATCAATATCATCAGAAAATAAAAATGTAGTTATCGTTGGTGACATGAATGTCAACCTGCTTGATACCTCGTCCGCTAACTTCACGACATATTCTAGCTGCTATCACAGTTATGGTTTTGAATGCCTAATTTTTGCCCCGCCGCGGTGGTCTAGTGGCTAAGGTACTCGGCTGCTGACCCGCAGGGCGCGGGTTCGAATCCCGGCTGCGGCGGCTGCATTTCCGATGGAGGCGGAAATGTTGTAGGCTCGTGTGCTCAGATTTGGGTGCACGGTAAAGAACCCCAGGTGGTCTCAATTTCCGGAGCCCTCCACTACGGCGTCTCTCATAATTATGTAGTGGTTTTGGGACGTTAAACCCCACATATCAATCAATTGAATGCCTAATTACCCAAGCTACACGTCTTTCTCGCGACGGCGGATGCTCACTGATTGATCATGCGCTATCAAACCTTCTGGTCGCTTCTGAAGCAGGCATTCTTACCAGTGATATCACCGACCATTATCCCATTATTCTTAAAACTATATCAACTCCTATTTGTCGTTCCGCATGCTTTCATAAACTTGTTTTGGATAAGGAAGCACTTATCGAGAACATTACGAAATGAGACTGGCTTGCTGTAAGGGAAACCGACGACCCTCAAGAAGCATTCTCGCGCTTTTTTTCTTTACTTTTACATTACTTCCATTCCCATTCGCATAGGAAAAAATGCAAGAAGATCATTGTGTCACCTCAAAACCCATGGCTAACTGATAAATTACTTAAAGCAATGCGCAGATGCGAGAATCTTTACAAAAAAACCAAGAAACAGGCTTTCAATGTTAAGCTAAGAGCAAGGTACAAGAAATACTGTAACAATCTCTGTGCGCACTTAAAAAGAGCAAAAAGAAAATACCTCGAACAGAAAATATTGGAATGTGGAAGTAACTCCGATAAAAAATGGAAATTAGTAAATTCCTTTCTAAATAGAAACGGTGACCGAGGAAGCATTACTTCAATAATTCATAACGGCATTGTGCACTCAAATCCACGTTACATTGCTGATACATTCAGTGACTTCTTTTTTTCGAACAATCTGCCATCGGACCAAGTTTTAAATTACGAAATCACTCGCTTACCCCAGTCTTTATATTTGTTCCCCACTTCTGCCGATGAAGTAACCGCGGTAATTCGGAATCTAAAAACCACTAGCGCTGGTCTAGACGACATCAGTCCATCACACATAAAGCTGATTGCTCTATCTATATCTAACATTCTTGCAGATGTCATTATTCTAATATTTAAAAAGGAGACTTTTCCTCGCGAACTTAAGCGTGCTAGAGTTACCCCAGTATTTAAAAAAGGAGACCGATCATTGGTAACGAATTACCGGCCTATACGTGTGCTCCCGTTCCTCAGCAAAGTAATTGAGAAATTATTTGAAAAGCGCCTAACTAATTACCTTCGAAAGTTTAGCATTCTTACTGATTTTCAGTTTGGTTTTCGAACAGGATATTCTACTGATCTCGCTTTATTATATCTTACTGAATTTATAAAGCAGGCGATTGACGATGGCAGTTTAGCTGGATCTGTTTTTGTTGACCTAACAAAAGCCTTTGATACTATTAACCGTCAGATACTCTTCATAAAACTGGAAGCAATGGGAACATGTGGTCCTGCTCTGTTATTTATTCGCAGTTATCTCCTTAATCGAAACCAAATGGTCAGTATTTCCGGTACCTACTCCAAACAAACAACAACGAACATAGGAGTACCACAAGGGTCCATTCTGGGCCCACTTTTTTTTTTAATCTATATCAACGATCTACCTAATTTTATCATACACTGTAAATATTTGCTCTAAGCTGATGATACGACGATTTTTAGTTCCGATAATAGCATAGACTGTTTAATAAATAAGCTGAGCACAGATCTTCGCAATATACTACACTGGTGTAAGCTAAACAAATTACAGTTCAATCCTCAAAAAACCCAATTCATTCTCTTTTCATCACATCAGCGATTGCTAGTAACGGATCCCACAATTAGTATCCCAAATCATTCGATCCACGCTAGTAATGATTGTGTTTACTTGGGCGTCAAACTAGATAGAAACTTAAAATTCCACTCTCATATTTTAGATGTCAAGAAAAAGCTGTCTTATGGTATACGCATCCTCATTTGGTCTCGCCCTTTTTTTTCACGTTCCATTCTCTTGTCACTATACTACGCATTTATTCATTCTCACATCAACTACTGTAAACTACCTGGGGCACTACCTACAACACTCACCTCGCACCATTACAGACTGTTCAAAACAAAGCAATTAAAATAGTCACTTCTAGTTCACATTACACCAATTCAAAACAACTATTCTACAGCTACAACATCCTTACAGTGCGCGCTATGGTTAAGTATAATCTAGTCATATGTTTATTCAAGCATATCAATGAGCTATTTCCCATTTTCATCATCCCATCCTCCTCATTCTCAATACCAACAACACTAGATTTGCTTACCACAAAAACTTCATCTTACCGAAAGCCCGGACTAACTATGTCAAACAAACCGCTCATTTTAGCTCACTTTCCATATGGAATTCACTTCCATCCATCTTAAAAATAATGAATCCACACTCGTTTGTAAAAGAATTAAAAAAGCTCTTTGTCAACCAATACAACACGTAGCACTTCATTCTCATAGCCCATAAAGCATGCTCTCACACACGTATATATGTGTGTATATATATGTGTGTATATATGTATGTGTATATATATGTGTGTATATATGTATGTGTGTATGTATGTGTGTATATATATATTTTTTTCTTTTTACATCTCGTGTTTACATGGTTTCTTTATATTATGAAATGTGCTTGATCACCCATATCATTATGATTATTGTAATTTTTCCCTTCCTGTCGAAGCTATGCTTTATTTGTTTTTATGTTCATCATGTACAGGAGGTCCCAATTCAGTCTCCGACTATGGGACCTCCTTCTGTATACTGTCTGTAATGACTTTACTTCATAGTAACAATAAAATTTGATTCTGAATCTCGTTGTTCAGGTTTTTAAGCTCTTCGTTATTAGCCTTCAGCCTCTCATATATGGAGTTGAGCTGGTCATAGGAGGCAGAGTCGTTAGCGAGGAGCTCACTTGCCTCGTTTATAATCCTCGTGTTCTGTGCTCGCCGCGACGTCCGCTTCGACTTCAGTCGCTCCATGCCGCTGCAGTTGACTGGTAGCCGTCCGTAGGGTCCTGGTTTTCAATTCCGGTTCTTCGGCACCAATGTTTAGACGATGGCGTTCCAGACACTGCGATCAGACTCAACTCCGTCTTTAAGGTATAAGGCAAAAATACTTGTTTAATTAACTGCGTTCGGAAGCGCTCTGCTGTCACTTGAGCGTCCCCGCGTCCCTCGCTCGCGCTCTTTTTCTTTCTCGTTTCCTTGTCCCAGCCCAGAACGTGAAAAATAATCAACAGCCCGATATGTCTTGGTTCGCAGTACTCCCGTCCTGGCCTCAAACAGTAGAGAACTACCCCGAGTATTATCACAGATCCTTTCCTTGGCAATTTCCTGCTTAAAAGTTCGATAGATCTCTAGTGCGGACTTCTTAATCATGCCCATTCTGCACATGTCAGTCTCCGTTTCCTTCACTTTCTTCTTAACCGAAAGTTCTTTTTGGTTTGGCCACCTGCTGTTTTCTAAGTATTTACCAGTCAACTTCCTGGTTCGCTTCCTCCATTTTGTATCGACATTCTTCATGTACAAGTAGGTGAAAACCTTCCTAGCCCAACGCTCTTCCCCCATTTCTCTCAATCGCTTCTCAAATTTTATCTTGCTGCTAGCTTCCCTGCCCTCAATTGATGTCCATCCCATATCACCTTGTACTCCCTGATTTGGTGTATTCCCGTGAGCTCCTAAAGCAAGCCTACCTATTCCACGTTGCTTAATTTCTAATCTTGCTTAGACTTCTGAACTCATGCACAAGACCGCATTGCCGAGCGTCAGCCGAGGAACCATGACCCCTTTCCATATTCCTCTCACAACATCATGTGAACGTGTGCCAGCGCCACCTGGCGGTTTTATCCCAAGGTGTTACGCGCGAGCCGGCGCGTTCATCACACTTTTTTATTCTAGCCACTGTAGTGTCGTGCCCGGAGGCAGCCGTCTTGAAAAGAGCGAAATTGCTGCACGCACGAGAGGGAGCGCGCAAGTCGTTACCCTTCCGCTTTCAAAAACAGCAGCGACGAACCGCGCTCAGCTTATAAACGCCGTATGGCCGCACGCCCGGTTCCACTCCGTTTTTCAGGACCGTTCCGGTTTTCAGCTGGTCTGGAGACGGAGGCTGCTCACGGTGGGGCCGCACGAGCGGAATGCATGAGCCCGCTGATTGGCCAACGCGAAGTTCGCGAAGTGCTGGCAACCGTTCGGCGAAACAGAGGTGTTCGATGGCGACTATCATCAGCAGACGACACAAAATGTACACTTTCGCCCTTACGGGTTCAATTTAAACGAAGTACGTGCACTGTTACGTTCTGTTCTGCAGCGGCATGAGTTGCATGGTTGCGGTCGTGGACGCTAGAAACTCTACAGAGAGGCCTTAACCTGCGTGATTGTTGATATTCACTTAAGCTGCCGTATCTAGCATGGGATCAGCCCATCTGCACTAGGTGCGGTCTGCGTGACATTGCCGTGCTTGAACGTGCCCGCGCTTTAGCATGTTAGAACGCGGCGTTCCCGCACACGTTTCAAACCAGATTATTCAAGTAGGCACGCTGACGCCGATCAGCCATCAATTGCGAGGTTACAGACATGTAGGTCGAGACAGACAGACACAAATCTCCCCCCCCCCCCCCCCAAACCCTACTCCTTTGGAGCAGCCCCGCGGGCTGCTGTGCGCAGCGCCGGCACGATGTGACAAGGCCACGAACCAGGGCTCGGCAACCTACTGCGGTCGGGTCTCATGCGCGCGCTCCCGCGCGACGTCCAACCCCCCCCCCACCCCCTTTACCTTGTGAGATTTTATCTGAAGGCTAACATAGCAGTTTTGTGCTGAAGTAGATTTTCGCTTGTAAGTTTTATTTTTGTAAATTGCAGCTTTGTGACATTTGTGCTAAAAATACCTAGCACTTATATGTAACGATCTATTACAGTGTTTTACATTTTTCTCAATTAGCCATTTTTTTCCTTTTACCTGTGCTGGATTCCTCATCCTACCGAACTGGGAATGTGAGAGGAGATAATTGCAGGTTGTGCAATCTTACGACTCATACACAGACCAGTGGGCAAGCGCATATTTCATACTGTCGCGACGTGAAGACAGAGGTCATATTTTAGGAAGCTGAGAAAGCAGCAGCAGGTCGGTCTTTTTATTACCCGCGTGCCAGAGAGTTCCCCATCTTTCTTTTTGTTGAGTTCTACATAAAACTGTCTTGATCGCGTATGCACTGTCACCTTCGTCCTTCTCGCAGGACGCACTAGACAATATACTTAACATAACGAAAAGTAAACAATGTGAGGCAGCATAAAGGCAAATATTTCTACAATGCACACAGACATTGTTTCGATGCTCCCTTTACTTAGAAATATTCACCCCAAATGACAGCAATCATATGACAGTGTACAGTGAATATGGAAAGAAAGATGAACGACATAACATCTACAGTCTCAAGTGTTTCCCATTTGTTTTTCAAGCAGTTGTAGCCTGAATGGTAATGAAAAGCAGTTAGTCATCCATGATCCAATGAAGATCCATACTAGCAACAATTCTTTTACACCAACGTCTGAGTGTGATGACAACAGCACGCTGTACTATTCATGTTTATCACCAACCCACATGTACATAGCTCTTCGCAATGTGCCAATTGTAACAGATGTCGACCGACGCGATACTAAATCTGAGCTGAAAACACCAAGGGAGATGACAAACTGCCCATTTCATTGATGTTTACACAAGTCAACTATGTAATCAATGAAATTAAGGAATTCGAAGGGCTCGTTTTTTTGTTTAACTCAACCTTACTGAAAACCAGAAGATAAGTAAGCTGATGAAGGTATGGGGATAGTTAACTGTAATATTTTAAGTGTATCGTAGCCAATGTGATGTGGATGTGCATAACAACAAAGTGGACGAAAGGCAAGTTCCACCGACAAGCACCAAACCTGCAAACTTCAAATGATGCACCTCTTCTTCTACCATAACTAAAGTTGTATAGCATTGCCCACATTATCCAAAGTGGCAGGTTCAGTCACTGTTGGGGGCAAGTTGTCTTTCCATCCAGTTTGCTTTATGCACATACATACCACAATTATACCATTACAACGGTACAATTTCGGTGCCCTGTACCTTTCCTTAGCTTAACAATTTTCTGGTTTTTATTATCCTGCATACGTGAAACTGGGAATTTCGCAACAAGAATGCAGCAGCACCCGAATGATTTCATGAAGGGCAATGCAAACTTGAAAGCCACAATGAAGCATCACTTGAACACTAACTGTGTCTGAATAAATTAATTTGATGGTTATCACATCTAACTAAATTATCCAGTCCAGCCACTAATAATGCATATGAACAATGACAAATTGAGGTGTACACATTCAACAAATGCATTTTTAATAAGATGGTTTTTACAACTATACATGTTATTTCAATTGTTTACTTGGGTATCCTATTTTCACCAAGCATACAACTACGATGTCATTATGCCTTCCCTTGTTGTTTTTATGCGTACAATTGCAACACTATATGTTGTAATTCTATCTTTTGTACAAATGTACAAATGTGCGGCTAAGTGGCATTATTGATGATTGGTATTTTGCTTGTGTAATTACTTCATAAACTATTTCTTATTCTGCTAGTATGGTTATTTGCTTTTGCTGGTACATATCCCTGTATTGCTCCTGCAATGGTTGGTGCAAGCTTTTACCCGATCTTCTGTTTTTATTTACTGCACTTGATTCAGTGAAAAGTAAACAGCAACTGACTTACTCGGTGTTGGTAAACAAATTTTGCAACTCCATATGACACACTGATCTTGAAATTTTGAAATGATATGAGAATTGGCTGTGTCACCAATGTAAATATAGTTTTCCTTCAGATCCATCTACGAATATTCAGTCAAAATAACTTGACCTCTGCGGTTCGAGACTACATGTAAGAGAATGAAAAACAACATTATTGAAATAAAGACTGCTCGGTTACTATGGAAGGGGCCAGGGCAAGGGAAGATTCGTGCGGGTTCTGACACTCTCCACAGCTTCTTCATGCTTGAACATTTTGGGTTGCACTAAAGTATTTATACGGCTTCACATCAACTACTTTTGGCTAAAGTTAGCCGTTCACCACATAAACAATGCCCGAAAAAATTCTTGAGTTTAGCCATGCGTCGAACACCTTTTGCAGGGCCCTGTTGGCTACTGCAGCTTAACGGTTGCCAATTGGTTTCCAATTACAGATTGCAAAGCCACGTCTACCATGGTCATATGTTGGGTCTCTTGTTAAATGATCGCAAGACGACTCTTGCCAGACGCTGCCTGCACTAGTAGTTGGAGTTATTGTCTCACTAACTGAATAAGTTAGGAAGGTGTTTGCATCGTACTGGCTTCTGCGCAGGGAACTGTTCAGGCTTGTTGCCATTTTGTGTAAACGTACGAGTTTATGTGACGTGGGATAAGGTCCACATAGATTCTTGCTCCTAGATAAGGTGGCTTGTGTGTGGTTCAATTTTATCATACCTAAGGCATTGAAGAGTAACGTAGTCACATTAAGGTGGAGGGCCCCGGGGGTGTTTCACTGAGTCTCGTGCTCCATCCATTTTGGAGATCAGTTCCCATTGGCTACATTTTACATTTTACCCCCTCCCCCCTTAGGTGCACTCAATCCTGCTTTGTCAGCCAAACTATCACAATTATCTGCGAGTACTTCACTGAATTAGTAGAAATGCAATATAGTGCATATTATGAAGCCACATTGCTGACGCACTAGTAATTACTAACTTATTCCTTAATTCGTTGCCTGCATTTCGCCTGAGGGTATTGCAGAAAGAGGGTTCCAGCAACAATAACATACGGACTGCACGAAGTGTAACAGCGCCTACAATCCCAGCCTTACAAATCCAAACACATTGCTTGTGTAACATAATTAATGGTCTGAACGTTGCTTGACCGTTATGAAAAAAACAAAAACAAAAAACATATAGCATTCAAATTGTAACAAACACAAAATACGCACAGATACATTGTTGATTGCGGTAGTAGCTGCTCACAAAATACATAAATACTCTTCCATGGCATTAACTCCAGATAGTTCAGGGTAAACAAAATATGAGTGACATGTAGCTTGCACAACTTCAATCAGCAGTTTTTATATTGATTCACAGCATGAAAGCACAAAAAATTTGGCTAAACCTTGGTCAGCTGGGTTTTTGGTTTAACGTGACAGACAGCAACAAAACCTATCGCTTTTTTCTTTAGCTAACAACTGTAGTAGAAAGAGACAAGCCCCGGAGCATGAAGTTATCGACCTCATTTACTTGCACTGCAATTTCAAAATGAGTCTCACAAAAAATACATGGCTGTGCATCATATTGGCACTTCAGGATGCTGGAGCTGTTGTCTAAATTAGAAATTGTTTTTCAGAGCATAACTTGGTATACTAACTAGTCAGTATACTCAGTTACACTCATTTGAAAGACATGAGTCAGTATGAGTGCGTGGAGAGTGAGTAAGTAGACACGAGTATGAGTGTGAGCGAGTACTCTCAAGTGGGAGTGGGCATGAAGCAAATTCAATCAAAAATACTTTCATCCTGTAATACAGAAAGAACTGTGATGAAACTCTGTCTTCATAACAATGAATGTTGAGAAATTTGATCACACGTAAACTTAGCAGCGATTAACAGAGAACTATCTGAGCGCAAAAACACCGACATGAGCTTACTGAGAAGCTTCTGCTGTGATACTTTAGTTGCATAATTTAATCCAACAATTTCGTGCAATGAGCAATGAAATTCAGCCTCATGGCATGATGCAATTGTAGTGGCACTACACATGGCTTGAAGTCTTCCATGTATTGCAGCTTAAACCTTACCGTGTGTGCTGACCGACTATTGGGCGTCGCTTCTCACCTGCTCTCTTAATTCATATGAATGCATTCACAATTTCACATTGCTGGCAGCACTTGGGCAATATGTTTTCAGAGAGGTAGTGACACATGTATTTATACTTTGTTTTTACTGTTATTGTGTTCCGCTAAAACCTTACTGTTGCACTTTTTCTCTCGTAGCAAGCCACACCTTCATGTATTGCAACATTCTTAAATCGTGTTCATCATTTCAACACTCACCCTAACAATGACGAGCTGAGCTAATCGACACAGTTATACCTCTTCTACGGAAAGCAAGGAGGCCTCATTCACACTGAAAGAAGTGCTTAGGACGCCGAATTTAAGATACTCTAAATAAGATACACCAGTTTTTTTTCTAAATTTTATGATTAGGATTATCATTGCTTTACTAGCAGTGGATGCTGGTAGATGTAAATACCCCACCCCCAGGCTTTATTAACTGGCTCGTTTGTTCCTGCACATTATTATATAAAATTTCAGCTGGACATGTTCTGCACTGAAGGCTGGAGCCGTTGTGGCATTTTCAGTGCTGCAGTGAAATCAATCTTCTGCATATTCACCAAAAACATTTTGCTTATTGTATAAATACATATGGAATCAATTATGAAAATAAAAGAAAATCTGTATTTTTGTAATCCTTCTGTTAAAAGGTTTGGGAGAAAAGGGGCGATACCGATTACAAGAATGGTAATAATAGCACGGTACATAACCAATCACTTAAGTAGTCCTGGAATGTGCAGTGACTCAATAATGAAAACCTAGAATAATTGTTTGCTATATCCGATCTTGACAACTGTACTCATCACTGTAATGTTGGTGTGATGGTAGCTTAGCAGGCAAAGGGTTGTGCTGCTAAGCATAAGGAAACGGGTTTTACTCCTGGTGATGGTGGCTGCATTTCAATGGGGGCCGATAGCAAGAGCACCAGTGTACTATTGTGAGCAGTGTGAGAGAACACGAGTGGATGAACAGAGAAATAGCTGTTGTCGCACTGTGCTTTATTATCACAATAAATTCACACGCAGCTAGTGATACAATCAGCACTAGCAAGGTGGCAGTGGCAACGCTTAATAGAATCATGGTTCTCTTTAACAGAGAACATAGCGCGTGCTAGATGAACAGAAAAACTAAGATGGCGCGTGGCACAAGGATCTTGGCACTTTTTCATTGGAATAAATGGCAGCGTTGAGACGCACTGATGAATATCTCCAGGCGTATTCATGCCGAAAACCCGTTCACCTACGAAAGATGTCTTCGTATTTTACACCCTTTTCAGTGTTTCCATCAACTGCTGCAGTGAACCACGCAACAGTGTGTTTGAAGCTATTTGCGACGCATTCCGCGTTCACTGCCGTAGTGCTCACTATATTACTTATTTTGGGTTAATGTTTAGGTTAATGTTAAAAAACACAAGGAGAATATACCACAATATCCCTTTACAGCGCATTATAAACGTACTATGGCTTTTGTGCATATTGTCCCAGATGATATGTTAGTTTAAGTGGCTCATAATTGTCCAACAAAGGCTTCATTTATATTTTACGAGTTCGGCTGCTGAATTATTTGCAAACAGTACCTGATAAAATACAAAATTTCCATTAAATGACTGTCTAGATTGGGCTCTTTATGACTGTGATCGTCCGAACACACCTGATTCAGTTCAAAATAAGAATAGTAGTCCAGCTATTCGAATGAACTAATTGAATTCTTACACACACATAGCTTTCTACCAGAACACAAAATATGTAAACATTAAAATCAACTTCACAGTCCTCACCAAATAATTGTTCACTAGTCATCTGCTCTCACAAGTGCCTGTGCTATAAGCCCACACAATTACGTGCCTGGAAGAACTGAGAATTTATGATTATTTATTGTGCGAATTGTTCTATTCTGAACACAAAAACCATACGCATGCTTATCGTCCAGTTCAAACTGATGTCCACATATCAAAAATGAAGGTACCCGAAATTCAAGTGAAAATACTCGTACAAGTAGTGTATAGACCTGTCAGCTCACGCAGATTAAGACACTTAGTAGTTGCAGGTCACCAAAAGATGTACTTGAACCACACAGGTAACTAACTTTTCAAACAGATAGTACGTGGGAATATGCTCAAAGCGTGCCACAGAAATACCCTCAAAGCGTGCCACAGAAATACCCTCAAAGCATGCATTTTGATAAAGATAGGAATGAAAGATGGCAACTGTGAAATAAAAATAGCTGCAGCTCTGTTTAGAAAAAGAGGAATAACAAAACGCATGCTTGCCTGAGCATTGTGAAATGACGAATTTCACTCTGCTGAGAGTGTGGCTCTAACTACGCAGAATAGCCTTTTTTTCTAAATTTTATGTACAAAATTATCACAGCTTTTTAACGTCTACCAGCAATGAATGCTGGTAGATGCAAACAAACCCCACAGGATTTATTCACTTGCTCGCTTTTTCCTACACATTATTCTTTAATTTCTAGTTGGTGCTGGTAGATGTAAACAAACCCCCACAGGCTTTATTCACTGGCTCGCTTGTCCGTGCACATTATTCTTCAAATTTTAGTTCGACATCTTCTGCACTGATGACTGGAGAAGTTAAAACACTTTCTGTTGTGTAATTAAGTGTATTCAATCCTCTGCACATTCACAAAAAAGTTAGCTTGTTGTATAAAGGCACATGGAATCAAATATAACAATGAAATAAATCAGTATTTTTAATTGCTTCCGACAAGAAGTGTGGTTGGAAAAGGGGTGATATTGATTACGACCATGATGGAAATAGCGCAGTACATCACCAAACACCTACGTAGTGCTGGAATATTCAGTGACTCATTAATGAAAGCCTAGAATAAATGTTTGCTGTATCAGACTCTTTGAAAACTGTACTCATCATTGTAACATGGGTGTCTGGGTAGTTAGCAGGCCAAGTGTTGTGCTGCTAAGCACCAGGAAAGTTTTTCTTCTTGTGATACTGCCTGCATTGCGATGGTTGCAGAGAGCAAGAGCATCAGTGTATTATTGGGAGCAGTATAAAAGAGAACGCAAGTGGATAGGAATGGCTGTCGCCGCACTATGCTTCATTATCACATTAAATGCACAAACAGCTGGTGATACAATCAGCTGCTGTTTTGTATCAGCACTAGCAAGAAGGCAGTGGCAAGGCTTAGTAGAACCAAGACGCTCATTGTTAAAAACAGATAACGTAGCGCACGCTAAAAAACAGAAAAACGAGGAATGAAGCGTGGCACGAGGATCTTTGCGCTTTTTCACTGGAATAAATGGCATTGTTGAGACTCGCTGCTTGATCTCTGCTGGTCTATTCGTCCAGAAAACTCGTTTATCGACGAACGAAGTCTTCGATTTTACACCCTTTCCAGTGTTTCCATCAGCTGCTGCCCTGAACCATGCAACAGCGTGTTCGAAGCTATTTGCCATGCACTTCCGTATTCCCTGGCATAGTGTTCATAATAGTATTATTTCAGGTTGGTGTTATAGAACACGACGAGAATAAGCCACAATATCCTTTTAGAGTATGTAATACATATGCTATGCCTTTTGCGCATAATGTCAAGGATGATATGCATGCTGCTTTACTGGGCTTAGATTTGTCCGACAAAGACTTCGATTATACTTTACAAGTTCGGATGCTGCATTATTTGCAATCAGAACCTAATGAAAGTATACAGTTTTCATGAAACAATCGTCTAGATTAGGCTTTTCTATGAATGTGATCATCCGAACACACGCAAGGCCGAATTCACAAAGCTTTCTCTTGGCTATAGCATTTTCTTAGCCAAGAATTCTCTTATCTGGAGGGATTACTATAGCGCAGGTACGAATTTAACTTATTAGGCACGTAAGATGGCGAGAAGGACAAACTATAGCTGATGAAACGACAAGAAAAGAAAGAAGTGTCAGCCGATAACATCAAGGTAGCACGCAAAGCGTCTAGCATCGAGAGTATACGATGATAGCTAATGATTTGCTGCATCTAAGTTTCAGTTCCGCGAGCGTCTGCTACAGCGCTTACCGGATGCCGCGTACGTTGTAACAGACGTTTTGGTGTGCCGTGGAAAGCCAACCACTCGCCTTTCATCAACAACTGTAGCTAAAAAAGAAATTGCTCGAAGGCCTTAAGCCATCGAGCAATCAATGCACTACCTCGCCAAGTATAAGTAAACAACACTCCAGGTGCACCACATCAATGAAACCACGCATAAATCGATTCATGCAATGTTTGAAAATGTGCTTCAAATGTCTTCCCCTGTTTAACGCAACCAGTTACCTGACATTTTAATGAACCTGCGCTGCTACTCAACTAATCCGGTGTAATCGAGCCCGGTAAAGTGGTGAACGTAAAGGTGTTTTGTACCTAGACGTAAAAGTTTGCCTTTCTTACAATATTCTTCGTACGAGACACAGGAGCGACTTTCGTGCCTGCGGACGAATTGTGCAGAAATAGAGAACAACAGTAATCAAATGAAATTGTGAGCGGAAATTTGCTGGTTCCATGCACCGCAGCATTATTATAAAGACGGAATGCGAGAACGTGCATACGCTTAAGCTTAGATATGTGTCTACGTAAAACGAGGGAGACTCGTCGGGAGGTGTTTCCGTACTGATGCTTTCACAAAACACGCTGCAAACATTTCGTCCAGCGTTGTTTGAGTGAAAAAACAAAGCAAGGGACGTGTATACAAGTCTTGAACTCGACAGACGTTATCACACGTTCAAAAAGGACAAAAAAAAAGAGAGAGAGAGACTCTCATTTCGTCTCCACGAAAGCTTGAACTCGATAGATAATAGGGACAATTTTCTGACCCAGCAGACGTCAGGGAAAGTTTCCGCCAAGCAGCGTCAGGTGCTTGGAGAGCATAAAAAAGTGGAGTACGCGTTATATGGGAGTGACAGCCACTCAGAAAGCGAGATGAAGTGTGACTGTTCTTATATGTGAGAATCAATGCTAATTAGGAAAGATGAGTTAATGAGCAAAAAGTTTCCTAAATAACGATAATGGAAGCAAACTGAGCATTCATCTAGTGAAAGTGACACTAGTGACAGTGAACTCATAATAGTTGATTAGCGTTGTCACAGGCCGATATATATTTTTATTTTCTTATTTATATTTGGCAAACTATGAGAAGGTAGTCTACGTTAGAGCCGGCTATCCCAACGTCATGACAGTAATGTACAAGAATAAATAGCGCACGGTTATACTGTCACACGTGGCGGTTTCTATCTTCTAGTAACCTTGGGCAAACGCATTCTAACTATTTTTTCTATTTTTGACAAAGTTTCACCGGACGTTTTTGCATTTGGCTTCATTCGAAGGAATGACGATATATCAGCAATAGGGCGAATGCAAGCACTGCTGCAGTGGACGAGCGGTTACAGCGCTCAGCTACAATCTAGGAGGTTACTGGTTTGATCCGCAGTGTCACCGAGCACATTTTTTAAGAGGTTGCCCGGCCTGAGATTATGCGTGGCGACCAGTAATAATTTTTTGGTAAAGTGGCTTTCGCTCTTACTTCTTTCACTCCCCTTTTGACCCAAAAGCGCTGTGCCATGCTCCATTATAAATTACATGACAGGGTTTATAATTTTTCCCTCCATCCTCTCTTATTGTAAAAGTGCCCATTGCTGAAATACCAATATCCTACCTGGTATATTACTTTTCATGTGTTTGGATATTCGGCCAACGATCAGTCGTCACGGTGTTTTGAAGAAAATCTACACATGCAGCGAGCTAATTGCTTGCGGCCAAGTTGACTGCTTCTGTCAGGACACGTTTTCGGCTAATTAGGTGGGCATCACTACATGCAGCAAGGCCAAAGAGCACGGGCAGTTAGAGAAGACACAGAGTGATTAGTTTGTGTCTTCTCTCCCGCTATCTGTGATGCTGTGCGCTTCAGTGTAATGTCACTATCAATGATTAAAATGAACTATAGCAGTTAATC
Source organism: Rhipicephalus microplus (assembly GCF_043290135.1). Lineage (NCBI taxonomy): Eukaryota > Metazoa > Arthropoda > Arachnida > Ixodida > Ixodidae > Rhipicephalus > Rhipicephalus microplus. The sequence continues at coordinate 441,890,544 of NC_134710.1, forward strand.
GAGTTCTGCTGAGAGTGTCCCCTATTGTCCAGAACGGATAAGAACAATGGCAATTTGATTTGTGTCATAGAGAGATACTCTGCTTTTGATTACTACAATAATTTTTTAAATCGAAGTTCATTTTTATAACAACAGTTCAAGTACAGATAAAAGGTGCATGGACAAAATTCGTGAATTCAGCGTGACTAGGTTCGTGACCTTAATAGTAATTGCCAACCGGTATTACACTATGCATAAATATCCCACACATATAAAAGCATGGGCGATAGCATGTTTATTGTGATTAAAATTGATATGTTGAAATCAAGATATTCGACCAACGCAATGTGTACAAGATATGCCATGTAGAGCAGCTATGCTCTAAACTAATCTTCGCTGGTTGGTTCCATTTTACCCAAATTTTGCTCATTACTGTACGTTGGCAAATGAAACAACTTCTTTGAAAGCACATATTTGTGTAAGGTTAGATTTATCTTTATACAGTAAAAAATAAATTTATATGTATAATGACTCAGAAGAAAAAGAACTAGAAACAAATTCAGAAAAATAATTACCAAACTTACTCTTCAATGATGAACGAATTCTCATTTCAAAAAGACACACACACACACACACACACATTCATACATACACTGAGGTGTAAATACTAAGATGAATGGCTATAAAACAACAATTCTAATACACTCATTTTGAATATACAGAAAGTAACTTACGAGAGAAATCCGCCAGCACTGTCATGTCTGAAATCGGTGTTTCTTGAACCGTCTCGGAAACGCTTGATGCATAGTTTCTGCTGCTGCCTAGTGACAAGCAGTTTTTATAAGAAACACAAGAATAAAACCCTTGACAATGTCATGCTAAAGAAAAGGGCTGTGCATCAATATTTCACAAATGTCTGCAATATTACTCTGTTTATTCACATAGCTTGACTCCTTCACAACACACTAACAAAGCATGTTAGGAGACTTGGGCTGAAAGGCGGCACAGCGCAAAGAAATTCTAGACAATACATGAATAATACAATTTTAAGCTACTACGCTCCTTGGTGCAAACAGTGTTTATATTGACAGCTATAGACCTCATATTGTTTCCAAATAACACTCCTCAAAAAGACTTCAAAGTTTGCACATCTGCACAGTTCCCATACAGCTGTCTGTCAGTCTGCTTGAAAAAAAATTCACTTCACTGGTGGGCAAAGGCAGTACACTAATTATATGAGGTGATGCTCCAGTGCACTGTATATATGTCTTGCTGCTGGCCTCAACTGCGATGTCACTCAGCACATATGAGTAAAATCACAACTAATACTATGCACTACAAAGTAATTATGTGTCGTTTGTATGAAACAGGGACCACAATAAAAGAACATAATAACATTTACCTTCACAGAGTTCAGAAAATGTAAATACATTTCCTTAGAGTTTTCACAGTTCATCTGAGGATAGTAATAATGGTTGTAAACACATTGTTACTTCCACTAACAAACTATTTCAAGATTCCAGCTTCAATATTAGAGTATACCAGTATCTTTGTTGGGTTAAATAATTGTACAGGCACCTAGAAAAAGATAAGTAAGTGCATACTATAGCTACATATAAATTAAAATGAATATTTCATTTCAATAAATATTTTATTTCTATTGAGTAAAGCTGCATCGATGATAGATCACTTGCATAGTACACAATTACATTATGAATAAACATATCCGGGAAAAGTATACATTAAAACGTTACACTTACACAGTAGAAACAGCAAAGTAGACTGTTCAAGGATGGGCAGGCAGTGGGATAACAAAACACAAGCACTAAAGTTTATTGTTAGATATACTTGGAGTAGGGATGATCCTCTTGCTTCAAAATAAAATATTCCACATAGATTCACTTCCCAGAGCTTATACACTGATGGCATCATTGGTGCTATACAAATGAGTGTACACTGAAGGATTTTATCGACTAAGTACAAGATTACCGCATCCATGGCTTTACTTCTTGTATTACAAAGAACGCAAACACAGTTACCATTGCCGACCATGGACGCTGTGATTGATGGCAGTTAAATGCAGAGACACGTAGGCACTTAACACGCGTGTTAAAAGCTTCAGCTCAAAAATATTTGCCCACTAACAGTACAGCAGCCTTTAAATTCGTGTCATAGTTTGGTATCTTTCATGCAAAATTTAAATAATTTGGAATGCAAGCAAAGAAACTGCTGAATAATGCGCTGCTAATAAGTTAAGTTGCAGCTGTGCAGAATGTCACTACGCATACAATTCTAACTGCTCCTGACATCACATTGTGCTCTTTCTGCTGTCGTAAATTTTGAGCAGGAGAACAGTCACTGGCAGTTCCTTTCTACTTGTTGGTCTTCTGTGCTCTGTTCTTGATACACTGTACATGACCGTGGATCACCGGATCCCTTGTTACTGCTGGAACTTAAAAAACTACAGATCAATGTTACAACCATGCTACATGCAAGAGTGCACAGTTGTTAAATATCTGCTCATATTTGCAGATGTCGTATTTTCAGAAGCTGATGACAAGCCTCAACACACACACAAACAGTGATGACTGAAAATATATTTTATTATGATACAAGATCCAAACTACAATGTTATGGATGAAGGCATGAAACTTCTGCCAAGCATATTAAGCCAATAAAGTTTCTTCTATTTCGACTCTACACTAGGTGCGAAAAGCAGACCACAAATAGGTTCACTAAGAAACGCAAGTTAGACTGCAATAAAGCACAGCAGCTAATGTTCATAACTTTAAGGCCGTCTAACATAGCTCACCATACTGTGTATAGGAGCAAATGGGCAGTCTAGAAGACACAAAGCACTTGTGGATTATGAGTGTGCTTGTTGCTGACATATTATGCCGAACGAAGAAAACCTTTCAAAAATGCACTTCATCAGGGCAAATAATCATATGCAACAAACACAACGGACTCCTACAGGTGCAACCTACACTCACCGTTATTGTTCATACCAGTGTCTTGCCGGATGGATATGCTGTGTCCTGCACAAAACATCGAAAGAGTGCTCCATGACTTGGCTTGGATGTGTGCTGGCTGCATCGCACTGCTGTGGAAGTAGGCTAGCCACAGACAGAGAGATGAGGAGCCTTGGCTTTGAAACACACTGAACGTCACCTTTAGAGACCAACAATACATACTTAGGTCAGGTACAATTTGTAGAAAATAATATATCACTATGCAATCGTGGTGAACACGTTCGGCTGAAACAGAAGAAGCCACAGCACTGAGAGAGAAAAAGCTGCATGAAGTAAAAGATGCAGTCACTGGCCCTATGTCGCCTGAGGCTTGTTCAATAGGTCTTTCTCCTTGGAAGTTGTGAACAGCCAGGCGATTTTCACCCGCTTGCTATTTCTTTCCAGAGCACTTGATCCACAGAGGTAGTCCCAAGCTCAAGAGCTCAATAAGGAATCAAAGTATATGTGCTCGTATAAAAGCACAAGCTTTCGAGCCTCAGAAGATTGGAGTTTCATTCATAGGCTGCAGGCTTTCAACTTTCAACATTCTCAATTATCTCGCAATTTAGTTCTATAAATGTTGAATAATAATTATGTGTGAGAATAATACCAGTATCCACTGCAAGCAACCATGCTTGGGTGTCCAATTTGTGCACAGTAAGTGCTGTTAACTTAATCGTATGTAATAAAGAAAAACTAACCTTGCAGCCAGCCGTTAAGCAGTTTTGTCCCCTCGAAGCTCCCAAGCAGATCGCAGTCCTTCAAGATGAGGCTGCCATGCTTGCTTCCAGGCCACATCCGCTGAATGATAACAGTCCCAGCAGTGCCATAGGCTTGCACAGTTGGGGAGCACCTGTCCTTCCTATTTTTGTACAGGTGCTTCAAGTCATGATGAGGATTGATGTGCAAGTGTGTACAACCAATGCATCACAGGACCTTAACAAACCAATCTCTGCAATCTGTGAAAAGCCAAAAACGAGGTAATTAAGAACAATCATTAAAAGCACTCACTTCTAATACTTATTTGACGAAGCTATCACTTCGTCAAATTGACAAAATCTGCTATAATCACTTTGAATTAAACTGAATCCTCATGTAAAATTTTTGTACCACAATATACATGTCTTAGTGAAGTATAGTGCTACCACAGTGGTAATCGTCTACAAGACTAATTTTCCAAAATAACAGAAATTTCTTCAGTGCAACCTGGCTCCTGGAAAATGAATTCACAATAACTTTCCAACTATCAAACGTGGTAAATCGACAGGCCCAACCTTCTAATCAAACAAGAGTTCACTTGTATCAAATCACAAAAAAACTTCTGATGTATTTGCTCCATAATATATGTATTTATATAACAGTAGTAGTAAATTTTTTATGCTTCAACTTACCATGGGGAAACATTACATCTGATGGGCTTAAAAACTTGCACACGTTACAGTACTGCGTGAATAGCAACAAATGAAATTCTGCAAGGTCTACTCACCGGTGGCAGCATTTAGAAGCCGTCGGTGTCATGAAGGACCTAGTGTGCTCTACGGCAACAGGCAAAGGACATCTGCTGACTGGAAGCTGCCGATGACAGCAATGAAGGGCTGGCCAGGCGTGCACGTCCATGGATATAGTGTAAGAACTCGCCATAACCGGCTGTTGTCAAGGCTCTAGTGCCGTGCAAAACGATGGCCAGACGAACTAGGAAACCTGTAGTTAGCCGGTATTAGCCTACAACTTCATCCAAAGCAAGGGACCGGTGAAATCTTTGCACTTCCTGGGGGCCGGAAGGAAGCTTGACGTTCATGGGCTCTCGCTGCTTATAGATCTCTCATGTTCTAACCAAAAAACAGTCTAGGCACGCTGCCAAAGTAACACGATCCACAACAGAATGTAGCATCTCGCAGCTTTGGTTAATCACATCACAGCGCTAGGACTATGGTTATCACAAAAAGGAGAAGTGACGAGTTAACAAACAAGAGCGTCAAGTTCCACCACCGAAACTTCGCAGGGCAAAACAGTTATCAACGCTGGTTTCAATTTTCGGTCACATGAGCACAGCTTCTTCACAAATATTGGAACGTCAACACAGTACCACTGTTCACAACTAACATCGTTTCACTCCCGAACACTAGATTGCTCACATGAAAATATAAGCGTACGGGCTAACCAGTGGCGAAGCAAGAACCGAACACAGCGCGTAGTTCATACGTTTCCGTACTACTTGGGGTCACTCAAGTAACGTGCCAAAACGCTGTCAATCCGAAATGTCGCACAGTACCCAACAGAGAGACTGGCAAGTCAAGTGAACGAACTGTTATCGGCACACAAACACACATTGCAGGCTTCTCGAGTGCTAGATGCCGTCGATACGCCAGCGCTGATCCCCGCTTGATAACCACACCGACGCACGGGCTTCGCTGCGCTTCACCGTACACCATGGCACTGCCGCAGCTTTCCGCACTGCTTACTCGCACCGAAAGAGCTGCCGTAATCACAACGCACCCGGTCGAACGCTGAAGTAACTCATACGAGAAGCGTTTGCTGAAAGTCGCACAAACCGATATGCTGTTTACGACGCCATGTTGTTTTCGACAACTGCGCAGCACGTAAGAGAGCTTTTAGAAAGTACTTGCGCAATTTTCACGGCGTGAAAAAATTTGCTCTTATGTGCGAGGGGCGTGATATGACGAACACGACAGGCGTGCCAGATGAAAGAAGTGTTTTGGCAACGTCACGGAGTGAGCTGATGTAGAGGGTATGGCTTCACAACCAATCACAAGCTGTGCCTGGCGGCCAAGCCGTCGTCTGCTAGCGCTTGTCGTCTGCTTCGATCAGAGCACGCGGCCGGGGATTCGCCTTCGCAACGCTATTTCCATGTAAAGTGGTTGCTGCGTCGCATAAAATACATGTCAGTGGCTCGCTCTACCTTTGAATGATGTTCATGCACCAAGTTAAACGGCTGGTAATTGTCGCAGGGATAAATTCAGCCAAGGTTTGCTCCAGAATCGTGAGGGCTTGCATATTTCCAGTGTCATACAAAGTTACTAGGGTCATTTTATTCCAACTGCTTGCCATATTATCACGGTCCATATCGGTTTCTGAACAGTGAAGGCCAAAACGCTTGATTTGCTTGTAGTTCCATGCGTAATCACGCACACCCCTAATACGCTCCGGTTTACAAAGTACGCGCCGTTCCGGATCGTACCAAAGTGTATCGACAGCTGTATTTCAGAGATAGCACCCAGTGGACAGTTAGAGCCAATGGAAGTACACTAGAGCGCAAGCTTTAAGAACCACTCACTAAAAAGTTCCTCATTTTTATTTCCAATTGCGTGCAAGGAATGTGCTCCCATTAACCTCTTTGGTGGTAATTTCTACCAATTAGGCAAGGATCTCGAGTCCTACTCTTAATTGGATGAGATGGGGCGCAACACAACAACACAACAAATAAGGTTGATCCTATGCCGTGCCACGTTCGAATGCACAGGCCATTCATGTAGCACATTGGTTTTCAACCAACCACAAATCTTTACATGCATAATTTTTCGCCATTGACGCCAAATAGAACTCTTCAATTACTGCGACTTCGCACTAATTGGACGACGGTGGTTGTCAATACCATCCAGTGCGTACAAGGGAGACAACACACAAAACTCAAAGCGCTGAAAGAAATAAAAACGCACCAGCAGTCATCAGGCAGCCATTCATGGGTGTGAATTAACTCAAATCTAGCCAGGGCACCAAAGTATACCGCCGCGACTGAAGGTTCTAAGTAGCCACATGGTTCCTAAGAGTGGTACGGACCACTCGGGTTTTTTGCTTAGGCATGCTGTTTTTACGCACAATTTCGCTTCGTAAATCCACTTACGAGCACTTTTCGGTGACGTAAGCAAATATAGCAACTACATCATCATCGCTGACATGTTCCCGGGCAGTCACAGCGCACTTTATTGCAGCGGCCAATGTGACAACGATGGCCTCTTACGACGTTTTTTTTTTTGGTTTCGTGAATAGATTTACGCAACAGAATTTCTCTTTCTCTTGCGCGAAAATGTTTTCGTAAGTGAGTTTTGTGAATCCGGCCCCTGATCCTGTTCTCCAAATAAGGGGAATAGCCCAGCTATTCGAGTGACCTAATTAGATTATTACACACACATACCTTTCTACCAGAACACAAAGATATGTAAAACATCAAACTCAACTTTACAGTCCTCACCAAATGTGTTCACTAGTCATCTGCTCTCACAAGTGCCTGTACTAAAAACCCACACATTTAGGCACCAACAAGAACCGAGAAGTTATGATTCTTTAGTGTGTGAAATGTTCCAGTCGGAACACAATACCATACCCATGCATATCATCCAGTTGCATAACATCCATGTATAAAAAATTAAGCCACCCAAGATTCAAAGTAAAACACTACTACAAGTAGTCTATAGACCTGTCAGCATATGCAAATTAAGCCACTTTGTAGTTACACCTCAACAAAAAATGCACTTGAGGCCCACAGGTGAGTAACCTTTCAAACAGATAGTACGTGAGAGATGCAGATAAATCCAGCTTTTATAGTTTGATCAAGAAGAGCACATGACTGATTACCTGTATGGAATAATTAGTAATACAAACAAATCGCATGATGCACAACACATAAAACAGCCCCTAAAGCTGCTGCAAACTACTGCAGGTATATGCCAAAGGACACTATCAGTCCTTCAAAAGCTATGCCGTCACCATAGATGAAAACAAACAGCAACATAGTTCAGAAACAATAAAACATGGATGTCAGCGATGAACAGGCAATGAAACTAATGCATTTCACTGTGTACTTTAGACACCGAACGCAACAAGCGATACGTTCCACGTTTGTGTTCAATGAGCATGAGTCCAATGTAGATTTCACCTGCATGAGACTACTTGAGGAGTTAATGGCATGAAACACACACAATTGACAGTACCTGACACTCACGTACAAAGCACACTTTGTGCCTTTGTATTGGGTGATATTACATCCAAAACCTAGCACTTCCCTGCTGTTTTTCGATGAATAATAATTTCTCAAATGCTGTATAATTTTCGTACTAAAATCACAATAACATCAATATTAGTTTCTTTTATACAGATGGCGATTAGGCCTCAGCTCATGCTCACTTCATGTGTGCGTCATGTTTCAAGTCGAATACACCTGAAGACGTCTAATTTCAGTGCTCTTTTCTCAGCCTATCAGCGACAGTGCGAAATAGCTCATGAGAATATTTTACTGGCATGAGTAGTTTTAGGACACGGTATCCAGCACGAGGTGCAAACGAAATTGGTAATCAAAACGTACTGGAAGAAGCCTCCAAGAAAACTGTTTGGTTAATACGGGTCAATTTTGTTTGCAATAAATAAAAGGTTCGTGGCAAAAAGGTACGCCAATAACAATAAAATGAGCAAAAGCCAACCTGCAAGGTACTGGAAAGCTACAGTTTCGGCAACTTGCTTGGCTTTTGTAACTATCATCATAACTGCCATGAAAGTTTGACATAAGTTGTTGTGACAGTTGTATGTTAACAGATTTTATATTGAACACACAATTTTGGTTAGTTATACTGTAGTTTTCCTTATATGTATATAGCCTTCGAATATAATATGGAAATATGTAGGGAACCGCAGCATTTTTTTTCACTTGACTATCGATAAGGTTTCTATGTGGTTAAGAAACAGCAAGAATACTTTCGCATCACGACTTCCCTTATTTGAAATTTTCTGTGTGTGTTATTTTCACACGTTATACATGAACGCTGCCCTAAGTTGTCATTTATGACTCCAACATTCTTGCACGTATCTAATACAGCACTGCATGAAAGCAAAGCGTGCAAGTGTGGCAAAAAATTCTAACAAAACATACGCGAGCTAGACAGCAAATTCAATTTGATGGGATTCCTGTATCGAGATGCCAGATACGCAATAAAGCTCCACTAACACCACCTATTCATGGCATATTCCAGAGCACACAGACACCGCAAATAACTTTTGCGTCGAGCACTACTGCAGAACATCGCAGGCTCAAACCCCGACCGGTATCTCGTGAGCCAACTTTGTCAACTGGGGACACGATCGAGCACTTCGGACACAACGTGGTCACCACATCTCATTGCCCGCGGCAAAGCAGCGAACACTCCGCAGAACATGTCGAATGACGGCAATAAAGTTTATCACCGCAGATTGTGTCATCACCCAGTACTCCTCACGAATGAACCACGAACACGGCGCACATACAAATCACAAGCGCTGCTTGCAGCAATCGAACACTTTTGACGACAAGTATGTGTCATCCGAAGATGACACCTGCAGATGTTGACGTTCCGTTTTCCAAGTCAAAGCGAACGATGGCTCGAAACACACGAAATCGTCGGTCTCCGAACATCGCGTAAACACAACTCTCCGTCGGGTTCCATCGGCGATCGCAGCCAGTGACGAGAGCAGGAAGGTTGCGCCGGCGTGCTGCCTTTCGATGAAAATATGCGCAGATGCTCACTAACTCTAGTAGTAATCGCAAAAACGCCCAAACAAGCTTTTTTTACGCGGCTACCGACTAAGCCTTGCCACTCGCTTCGTCGCTTCAGCCTAGCGCCATGTTTCACGACCATATTCGATTTGCGTGATGACGTCATGGGCCACCGTTTCTTTTTTTATCCAATCAGCAACCTAGAGCGCTTGCGGGCTCCTCCTCTCCCAAAGCTGTCGCCGCATCTGGACCGGTTGAAAACCGGGCCCTCACAGAAAAAACGGAGCGGAACCAGGCGTGTGGCCGTACCGTGGTTTGGCCTTCAGGCTGTTCGTAAGCGGACCGTATTTCCCGCTCCGGTAACCCGCTTAAGGCCTTAGCGGAAGGCGCATGCGCACTCGCGTTCCTGCTCCGCTTAGCTGCTAAGCGGAGCGGGAACGTCAAACCTATAAACGCCAAACAAAAAAACTCTTTTTTTTCTTCTTCCGGCTCGGAGGCAGCGTGTCGTCACGCATGACCAGACCAAACAGTACTGACACCCCTCTCTTTTCATCTCTCCTTTCCATTCCTGTCTTTTTACCATGACCCATCCCCCATGTTGCATTCTTGGCGTGACTATCTGAGAGAAAGGCAGTTACTGGGACGCAGTTTTTTCATCACTTCCTTTTCTTCAAACCCACTTCGAAGAGGCAAGCATGCGGGCCATCAAAAACCGATAAGATGATGATGGTGATGAAGATATTGTGGCCAACTGTTCGCAATGAGTGGACGTGGAATCCACGCCCTGGCCAAACATGCAGCTCTACTTGCTACCAGTTTTTCATTAAAACGGTTGGAACAAAAAAAAGGAGGCGGATAAAAGGATAAGGTGGGAGAAGCGAAAAATCACAGCATATCCACGAGGGGAATGATGACAAGTGGGTTGAAGCAGACGGACGGATGGATGGATGGACGAACAGACACACGGATGGATGCATAGACGGACGGTCGGACCGATGCACGGACGGATGCAAGGATGGACGGACGCACGGAAGCATGGACCAACTGACGGATGCTTCGCCCCACTTATCATCATTCACTCCGTGAATATGCTGTGACACTGTTTTTATTGACATGCACTGCAATGCATCTGGTTAATACGACTACTATGACTATGACTGCGCGGGGCATAAGACTCACGGCGTAAGGGGCTTCGCCCATAGAAACAGTACCGTCTATTCTACTATTCGGGAGATGCGGCCTTCTTTTCTTTCTATTCTCTTCTTTTGTCGGTTACGCGTGACTCATGACAAATTTAGACTAAGAGTAGCTTCGCCCCTAAAAGGGAAGAACAAGAACCGCTCAGACTTAGCAGCAGTCAAGATTGTCTCACCGCTGCAACAGCCGCTCCCCAGCATTCGAGGTGGCCCTTTGTCGCTGCGACCGCGATTTTGTCTACACTACGCCAACCGTACTCTCCGCCGGCCTGCTCGAAGCTCAGAAAAGTTTCCAGCGAGGCACTATTCGTCATCTCTGTGCCAGTGCCCTCATACTGCAGTACAACATGTTTGATTGTTCCGCCTGGTTCCTCACACTTACGACACCACGCATCACTCACAACCTTGTTAATTGTCCTAAGGCACACAAGTTTGCTGATTGCACCAGCTCTCGTCTCAAATAGCGGCTTGCTGCCAAGGCAATTGTCGTACAGGTGTACCGAGCCAATACTGTTTTTGTGACACCGGTACACCACTAAAATTCATGGCAGGAGAGGGTTCGGCAGACTCCGTCTCTAGTTGACCAGACAGTGCCGCTCATGGAATTCATTCGTTGTGCATCGTTCTGCACATGTTTCTTACATGCTCGTGGATGACAACTGAAAACGCCATCGATTGGGCTACACGGAGGATTAGCGAATTCCTTCCGTGGATTAGGTGCGAAGAACAAGCCTGGAGCAGAGCTTCATTTCAACAAGACGACTCAATGCTTTAAGGCAATACCGTGGAGTGGCGAGTTCAGCGAGACATGACGATGGTTCAAGGTAAACTGCATATGCGCATGCTTGTCCTCCTTATGATAGCTTCGGGCACACCAGTGCCATCTCAACCGTGTCATTGCTAATACTGGTGTCGACATAGCCTAGGTGGCTGGTGTTTTGTCGGTGCGATTAAGGCGGGGGACCATCACCGTTGGCGGGCGAGGTAATTAAATGTGCACTCAAAAACAGACGAATCGAGCCGCGCACAATGTCAGCACGATTCATTGGAACTCACAATCTCGTTTTCATCTGCGAAGTAGAGATCTGGCATATAATCTGCATGTTGCGTGTGTTAAATCAACGAGCCCAACCACAATGATATATGTGAATAAAACATAATGGCAGAACTAATGCAATTGGGCAGACAGTGTGGTTATTGGTTGGTACGTGCACTTCGTATTCACATCATTGCTGCGTAGTACTCTGCGTGAAAACAGTAAGTAACAATTCATTTCGCTTCCCGTGCAGAGTTTTCAAGTGCTCATTTGCGATTTCGGGTTCAGCAGGTTTTCCTTCTCGTAGAATTGCCACAGTATCAAAAACATACGCACCTTCGCGCACTTAGGTTAGGATTTGATACGGTTAGAGGGTCTCTAGAGACGCGTGGTGTGTCTGCACTGCTTTTCAACAAATCTGGTTCAACGCTGTGTTCAAGCTGCCGAGTATTCTGGTAGCACATGCGTGCGAACAAAGAAATGGTTCAATTTACCCCCCCCCCCCCCCGTAATGTGGTATCGTTTTATTAATTTTTGCTATTTGAGGCTGAGTAATAAATAATGATGTTCTGTGCTAAAGAAACAGACAAACACTGTTTTTGCTTACAGTGGTCAGTACGTTGTTCAGGACTCCTTAAAGTCTCTCTAATTGTTGTTTTTGTTTTGTTTTGTTATCGTGGCCTTCGCAATTGGCTCCGAGAGCGTGCAGCCGGAGAAAATCACGGGAGGTAAGCACGAAATGCGCGGACCGAACTTCTTGCGTAGATTCCGCAGTGCTGCACCTGATATATGAAACAAAGTACAGTTCCTGAAATCATACACACACACGCATACCAGTGCCCCCACACGCAGACTCTGAATGCTCGGTTTAGAGCCGGTATCGGTGGAAGTTGGGCCTTTCTGAGCTTGAGATACAGCGTCGCAAAGCTGCAACATCTCCACCGATACCGAGTGGACTTGTTTTCAATCGAGCACACTACATGCCTGAGCGCGTATCTCTGTTTCTACGCTGCGTTACGGCGTGAGTTAAGTTATCGGAGAGAAATGGTCAGGTCTGGCGCATTTACACTCAAGTAGTCAGCAACGAAGACGTGTGAGTAGTCGTCCGGGAAAGTGCCAGCGATAGTTACGCGCAGTCATCTTCCTTGCATGTGTACTTTAGTGAACACTTATCAGCATTTATTCGCCAATAATATTGCAGCAATATTTGAACAAACTATTTACTAATTTTCTCGCAATAATCTTTCTCTTATGTCACTTGAAAACGCACAACGTGTGCGTAAATGTCTTGTTTAAATGTGCAAACCCCGTTTCGAAGAGAGACCCAAAACACTGTTTCTGTGACTGAGCAGAAAAGAATCAGCAGGGATGAGTACTTTTGTCTTAAATAGCTAGTAGCACCTGTATTTTTATGGCAATGAAATGGGACCTTTTCAATTAGAGTGAAAAAGAAAAGAAAGTTCAAAGGGGGATCAGTGCAGGCGAGCGTTCCTGCTGAGTATATATATATATATATATATATATATATATATATATATATATATATATATATATATATATATATATATATATATTTATATATATATATATATATATATATATATATATATATATATATATATATATATATATATATATATATATATATATATATATGAAATTTGCATTAATCACGTCCAGTGACTCTACGGTAATCCACCGCGAAGAATCTGTTTCATCCGGGACAACGTTGAAAGCAGGCTTTGACATAGAAATGTGTATCAGAGCGTTCAGCGAGTTTGTCGACAGCTCGTCACACAGCACCACGACGGTGTTCATACGCGACTCACTGCCAGAGGGCTTCTGGCAGCAAATAAGGTAGTCAACCACAACCGTATTGGCCATATTCATTCCAGTTTCCAAGAAAGAAACCTGCGTTATATATACACCGATACAACACCAGACAAGACATCTGGAAAGCCGCTAAGAAGACGCACCACGCCCCCTCGGAGTCCCACGTGACTTTGCTTAAGTAGGCTGCTCCGAGCTGCCTGATGGCTTTTTATTTTTTTTTCCTCTTCCCCCCAGGCGCGTCGCGCCGCAGGAGCAGTCACTCTTTCTCCCTCTCTCTTAGACAGGGAGCACCCTAGCTTCTTTCACTTGTTCATTGTTTTTTTTGTCTTTTTTCCCTTTGCGGGCGCATCGCTTCACCTCCGGTTTCTCGGCGGTCTTCCGGCGGATTGCGTGTGCTGCGTTTGGTTTCATACGCGCGTGCGCGAGACGAGCGATCGAATGCCTTTCACTGCCCTTCTTTTACGCCCTTTCTTCTGTCTCTTTAATTCCAATTCCCCCTTTCCCTGCGCTGAACCGTAGAGATGCCCTCATCGAGAGAGACAGTAACGGAACAGCGTTTATTTCTTCATTTTTCCTCTTTTCGAAGTCACTTCGATGGCGCTCAATGAGGTCTCAGAAGAAAAGGGCTTCCAAGATACCTCTCCTCTCTCGACTCGCTGCATTAACGCCGAATATTATTATTCTGAAGAATGTGAGTTGTACAGAAAGCGTTTTCCGCGTAAGGTGTGTTTTCTGTAGCCAGTTTCCTTACTTTCCGAGAAAAACCTGTGTGTATGGACGCAAGAATGGTTACTCACATGGATGTTATTCTCTGGGCAAACTGGAAAATTACAGTGATGAACTTTGTTGATAAATTCATGAAATAATTTGGTGATTAAGGCATCGCAGTCTTTATTCAATACTGGTCGGTTTTGTCATACAGAAGGATAGCAGGAGCAGGACGTTCTGACTGAGAGACCTTTTTTTTTAGTATTGTTGTCTTCCTCATCGTAAGTGTCAGCGTATCAGTGCTTCCACAAAATGTGCCAGATGTCGAGCAAGCTCGGAGTCACTGGCTGCGTGTGTTCGTTGATATTGCCACTTCTCCTATCCGTTTACCATCCTGTAGGTCGCATCGATTTCCCCTAACTCGTACAGACCTTAACTACCTTGTGGACTGATAAAGTGGTCACTCAACCTTCTTACTTCGAGGCTTCCAACTGGGCATTGTTGTTCACTGCAGCACCTTCACAACAACAACAACAACGACGACGACGACGATGAATGCAACAACAACAACAACGATGACGACAACAACAGCAACGACGATAACAACAACAACAACAACTGAATCAGTAATCACAAAGATAATCACTGATTAAAGCGAAAAGTGCACATGATTTCTTTTTTGCAACCACGCTTGTAATGAACAGCACCGTATTCGATTCCTTTAAAAATAAGCACAGAACGAGCATCCAAAGGGCATAATTTATGATAAGGTGTAACTAGCGCACAGCGTGTACTGCATGTCTTTCACGGTGAGTATAACTGTCGCACAAACTGCCGTAGCCATTACAGCTTGTGACTTCTACTTTACTTGCCTCACTTATATAAAATAGCCAGCGTACGTACCCAAACATCATCGGTAAGCTTCAGCTACGTTAGCATGGATATCGCAAAAGTGTGTACAACCGAGACCACAAAGCACTTGGTACTCGTCACCATCATGGTAATCAGCCTGACTACTCCAAAAGCAGGACAAACACTCTCTCATGTTCTGCCAACCTGATCCTGGGCTTGCAACTGCCACGTTATAAGTGCAAACTTCTTATTCTCGTCTGCTGAGCTGACTTTTTCTTCCTCTCTAGCGCGTTTGGCTTCTCTTGGAATCCTTTCTGTGATCCTTAATTACCAATGGTTATCCTGCCCACGCACTACATGCCCTACCCCTGTCCATTTCTTCATCTTAATTTCAAATCTGATACCCTTAACTACCGTTTCTTCTCTGGCCCTCTCGGCTCCTTCTTGTCACTGAGGGTTACACCTATCATTTTCCTCTCCATTTCTCTCTGTGTCAGCTTTCTTTGCGAGCCTCCAGGTTTCAGCTCCATAGGTTAATACAAATAACATTCAGCTGGTATATACCTTCATTTTGAGAGATAGTATTAAACTACCATGAATGATTTGAGAACGCTTGCCATACATGCTTCAAATGACCCTCCCTTATTATTCTAGTCTATTGAATGTCATCATTCGACTCCTTGATTATCACTTGCGCTGAGTAGACGTATTTCTCGACGATTTCCAGTGTCTCGCTACCTATCGCAATGTGGTCTTTTCTTGCGAGGCTGTTGCACATTACCTTAGTTTTTACAGAATAATTTTCAAGCCTACGCCTATGCTCTTCTTGTACAATTCTGCCTTATCAAACTTTTTGCGTGATAGTGGCCTATTGAGTAGGCTACATCACCCCAGCTCACTTTTTTTTTGTTTCTCTTTCGCGCGTCTGTTTCGCTCGTCGCTGTCCGATCTTTATTCCCCTGTGACGTCCCCGCAAACACGGACCCAACCCCGTTCCTTTCAGGATGTTTTCGCTCGTTTCTTAAACCCACACATAAAAAAAGGAAAGAAAACCTTCGGTGTAACGAATGGGCATTCCGGAGTGGAGTACCTAGAAGGATTATTTCTACTGTTCTCACCCCCCCCCCTCCCCCCGCGCAAACACGAGGACCGGGCGATGCCTTGTGGTCTACAGACTGTGTGAAAGTGTACGGTGGCAATAACCCGCGCGCACCCTTCAGATTTGTGGCATGGGGGAGCAGCAGAGCACCTTTTGTTGGTTCGAGGAATGCGACCCTGCCGCATCGCCTGTGCCAGGTCCGGTCTAACTTTCGGTCAGCCTCCGTGGCTCCAGGGCTCAGTACTGCGTTCTGCGCGGATGGCCACCCGCGGCGTTGAATGACGAAGAAGCGGCAGCTACGGAGAATTTCGCGGGAGACACCGAGCTGATTGGTGACGTCGAGACTCGTTCTGAACATCGGCTCATCAAGTACCAGAAACCGGGACAATTGGTTCGGCTGAAAACATTTTGGCACAACACTGCAAACTCCGGACGTTGGCCATTACAGACGACGCACCTTGTCGGAAGCATCAGGACCATTGTTTGCCCGTAATTAAAGTGTCTTTGGACGGCTCGCCCATCTCTCTCCCTGAGGCCTGAGTTTGTGCATTGTTACTTGCTTGGCTTTGTTTGGGTGAGGGTTTTCTACTGGTGTGAGCCGCGAGGGCGGCCGTCGAAGATGATACACTTCGACTGACAGAGAAATGTGTCGTGTCAACAGTGGCAATTGGTTAGGTGCCACGGAGGGGCGGAGTCGGGTCCTACAAAAAGGGACTACGAGACAATACGAGGGGGGTCGAAGAGATACGATGCAATAAGCTCGAGAAGGTAGAGAGACGGAATGGCAGAGAAAGATAACGGTGCGAAGAGATAGCGATGAGAGGCGATGAGATGATGACTAGGGCAAGGACGGTACGATGAGGAATGAAAGTTAGGGATAGGAGGCGAGTGAATGGAACGTTACGAAAGAGGACTAAGATGGAAATCACTGAGAGGCACGACGAAGGCGACGATGACGAAGACGACGAAGACGCTGTCGAATTGGACAATGACCCCAGGAAGAAGCCCTGAGCCTCGACTCGAACGGCGAGCTCCGAGGCCCCCGTCAACATGGACCTTTCGTGAGACGGTCTTTATGCACCTTATTTAGATTAGCTTTGCGGAAAGGGAGGCGGCGTGTTTAGACATTGCGGGGTTTTATTCATTAATAACTTCATCATTTGTGTCATCGTGTGTTTTTTATACGCATACCCTTGTATTGTTGCAGTTTCTTTATGTGCCTGCCCTGTGTCGAACGTCACAAGTGTCTAAATCTTGTGTTATAATTTTGTGTAGTGGTTGATGTACGCGGGTATACGATGTTTGCCGTTAGAATTAAATTTAGTGAATCAGTAAACAGAAACAGGTCGTAGCGTCTCTTCTTCCCGGCCCCAGCACAAATCCCTGTATGTGGAAAGTGATTAAGACACATAGCCAAGAGGGAACCAGATAGACAAGGGGTTGAGTGGTCTTCCCTCTTTTCGGTAGTCGGTGGCGTAACGGGAGACGTCTCACCCCATTCTCCCTTCCCTTAATGCAGGGTAGCCAACCGGATGCTCTGATTTCTGGTCAACCTCCCTGCCTATCCCCCCCTTTTATTCTCTCTCTGTCTGTGACCATCAGTGGGGAGTGATCCAAGCTAAAAAATCACATCAAATCAAGTTTTATTGTTTCTTAATACAGTGTACAAGGAGAATATACAGCAAAAAATCCCGTAGTATACCCTGAAGTGAGACCTCCCATGAAATGTAAACAGTAGTATTTGATTGGCAACAACAGTGGCAAAACTAGCATATATAAAGGGTTACAAAAAATGAACTACACGTACAAATAGAGACGATGCTAGCATGAACTACGCAATTGCAAATGTAAAATGTAAAAATATATATCTATATATATAAATAGCACAACAAGATAAAGAAACAAGAGACTGAAGAGAGAATGACATGGCGAGGCAGAAACCAGTTAGGAGGAGAGTCAGTGTCGCATAACTATACTTTTTTTCATTGAGGGCGAAATTTATGTGTTTTTGAATTTTTATTAGAAATGGCAATGTATTTCATAATGATATGGCTGCAAAGTGAGCTCTCTGTTTGCCATAATTAGTTCGCACTTGAAGCAAAATGAAGTTGTTATGCTGCGCAAAAAGAGTTGGGTTAGTGTTTAGCAAAGATGATGAAGGAATTAAAAAAATGACGTTTGTTCATTATTTATATTGAAAAGGAAAGTGTCGACAACACCGAGAAATTTATTGTCTTGTAGCAACTATTTAGCATTGTAGGTGGGTGGACTAAACGTGATTAACTGAATTGTCTGGTTCTGAATGATGTGTAACGGTTTTATGTGAGTGGTGTACGTTTTACCCCTTCAGGTTATGCAGTAATTGTTGTGTCAGTGTACAAACGTCATATAAAGTGAGAGCAAAACTGTACGTGAAAAAATAGACGTGTTCTGATGAGGATGCGTATTATTCACGAATGCAATGTCACCAGTGAGTTGCAGGTTACCAAGGCACTCTGAATTTTAAGCAACAGAACATACTCCTTTGAATCGTTGTTTGCAGCTATTTTCAACAGCTTTGCTTGATAACCAGTATCGAAGCAAGGTTATGCGAGTACATTTTTAACGGAATAGCGTCAGAGAGAGTGTTTCACAGATATTCTGTTGTAGGTGTCAGCTTCGTTAGCTGTAGGTGAAAAATCCATGTTGTCTGTGAGCGAAATTTTGAAATCATTGCAAATAAGCAAGTGAAAGCGTTCTGTAATACACAAAAAAGTGGAGAGCTGCGTAGGTACCCGTGGTACTTCACGGACGCGTAGTGGTACTACGCCCAATCGAAAACACCAGGACGATGGCGTTGTGGGCATTTAACTATACATTCCGTAGATATTCCAGGGTAGTTTGAAATGGTTGAAATTGTTGCACGCGCCAACGTTTCATTGCTTCCGGTGCGGTGGAAGGAGATGCGCGGGGCCACAGATTACGCTGCCGCGTTCCACTCTTGTAGGCGAAGCTAATGCAGTTTTTCTCTTTTTTGTGTTTTTTCTTTATTCTTCCTTATTGCGCATTCAAACGCATTCTGAAATCAACTCCCGCTGACCAGCGCTGGGGATACACGCACAAGAACGTGACAGCCGGCTTGCTTGTTTTGCCTTTCTTGTCAGCTTGCAGAGAGCGTCTTCGTGACGAGACATCGCACGGCGACATTAATGTCGCCTCCCTCGAAGGTATCGACGCGAAAGACTGCAGCGTGCTTGTTTAAGCAAGTAGACGGAACAATGCGTCCGCTATTGTGACTTGTATTTCGCTACACAAGCTCACACGCGCGTGCTTTAACCGACAAAAAATACCCGTATAAGCAAATATTCAGATCATATTTCATACGGGACAACTTTCATGAAACTGTAAAGTGATCTGCGTTGGGCGCAGTGCGACTGCATTTGACATGTCAGTCACCTCACGGCAGTTATTTGGACGTCCACCCGCTGGCCGAGAGACTTGTTTCGCTGAGCGTTCACACAAATAAGGCAGTACATTATTGCGTCGCATATCTAGCTCATGACATTTAAGTAAATGACAGGAACGAACAAGCAAAGCATCTAAGGGCTTCGCACCAACTATGATGCTTGAAATAAATATGTTTTTCTTGCTGGCATGTGCTTGTTCTTTGACAACAGGTGACGAGGCTAGTAGGGTGACGCGCACTGTCAGGCTCGCAGACGCAGAGTCCTGATCCGATGTGTGGAGGCAGTATTCTTCTCCCGCAAGGATCCTGAAATACTGATACAAAATAATCATAGATTATTATTATTATTATTATTATTATTATTATTATTATTATTATTATTACTATTCTACCTACAGGGCTTTACAGCGTTGTAAAAGGAAAAGGAAGGGGTAAAAACAAAACACAAAAACTATTCAACAATAAGAAAAAAGAAGTCATGAAAACAATTAGGTACTATCGCATGAGAAACGTTTAATACATATTACAAAGAAGACGCTAAGGCATGACGGATTGCGTCAGGCTTAGTATTACTGGTTGATGCTGGCACAAGACTCCAGTCACAACATGTGTTAGGAAGAAAAGAATGAGAAAAAGGTGAAGGTGTTACTTCGAGGTATATGTTTTTTGTTCGAATGATCTATGCGAGATGAGATGAAAAGTGCAGGCTGCATTAGGCGCGATTTCGGATTTTGATTTTTACTTTTTAAAGACGTGAGGGCGACATATTTTTCAGCACATGACAAGGGAAGGGAAACTAGGCGTAATCTTCGTGGCAGTTACACTGCATGTTCAATAATAGTTGTAAAGAATGAAACGTGACGAATGCTTTTGGGTAGCCTCTAACCTGTTGGCGAGTGTTACGTGGTCGGGATGCCCTAAAAATGCGGCATAATTCAGTAAAGGACAAATTTATGTGATGTACAGCTGTTGTTTTTTTAATTTTGTCAGAGAATTTTAGTTTTAGGTAACCAACCATGCGATTAGATTTGAATGTGACGTGGTTACTGTGGTTGGACCATGATAGCCAGTTATATAGTGCACACTAAGATACCTTTAGGAGTGGACATATTCAAGTTCGGTTGGGTTCAAGCAGTAGAAAAAGCTAGCGATAAATGTGCGCTTACGTGAAACTCCCGTTGCTTTACTTTAAAAATGCTTAGTTTCATTTTCTAAATGTTACACCAATATGAACTGTTGTTTAGGTCTGTTTGAGAGGCTTCGTGGTCGCTATCATCAGTTATTTTGCAGTATATTTCACAATCGTGCGCGAAGAGGCAGATAGGGGAGGATATGTTATTATGTCTATCATAAGGTAAATAAAAAAGTAGTGACTCTAAAACAGAACCTTGAGGTATGTCGAAACGCACGGGTTCTTCAGAAAAATATATCGTTATCGTAAACATATTAGGCACGGTTAGAAAGAACTTTTTTATCCAGTCTAGTATCAAAGGGTCAATACACAAGCAACTTCATTTTAGTTGCAGCAGTTCGTGGTTCGCATTGTCAAAAAGCCTTGGAAAAATCTAAAGAAAAATACAGTCAATATTCGCACCTGTGTCGAGAGCAGCATGCTTTTCAGTAGTATCATAAGTTGTGTTTCGCACGAAAAAAACTTATGGAGACCATGCCGGGAGTTTTGAAAAAAACTATTCAAATACAAATATTTAACGAGGTTAGAGTAAATTATGTGCTTCATTAGCTTCCAAGGAAGCAAGATGAGCAAAACAGCACGATAATTACGGGGGTTATGTCTTTCGCCAGACTCATCAAGTGAGATTACCTTAAAGGTTTTCAAATCGTTTGGTAGATAGCCGTCTTGGATTAATTTAGCAAATATTCAGCCTGAATTTATGAAACTACAATCTATAGTTTTTTGAAAAAATTTACAGTTGATTGATTGATTTGTGGATTTTAACGTTCAAAAACCACCATATGATTATGAGAGACGCCGTATAGTGAAGGACACCGGAAGTTTCAACCACCTGGAGGTTTTTAACGTGCATCTAAATCTGAGCACACGGGCCTACAGCATTTCCGCCTCTATAGTAAATGCAGCCGCCGCAGCCGGGATTTGATCCCGCGACCGGCGGGCCAGCAGCACGGTACCTTAGCCACTAGACTATCGCGGCGGGGTCCCAGTTGATTGAGTTTAGCCCACGTGATGATGAGCGCTTTAGCTTAATAATAAATATCATAACGCCAGGTCTACCAAAGGTAATGTGATTTTTAGGGGGAAAGTCAAAATTCTGTATGCATGGACGATTGTTATTGATGGAGTCAGAGGAAGAGGAGGTAACGTTTTATTCAGTAATGCAGCACAGTGATGGTTTCGCACTGGGTTACCGAGTTTAACGATAAGGCACACAGTGAATTTGTTTTTTTTTTTTTGCTTAAATACGTTCCAGAAGTGCTTTGGGTTTGTTTTTAACAATAGTAGTGTAGAGTGAAAGAAATGGTGCTTGGCACTTTTGAGAGCATTATTGTAGGACGTACCTGCTCCTTGATAGACAGACCAGCGTTCGGCGTCTCGCGATCAGTTTGCGGCATTGAAGAGCCAATTTTTATTCAATAACCTTTTAAAGAGCCTAGAATACCAAGGCGCGTTAGAATACGGTATATAGTGCTTGAAGGGACGTGTTGAGCAGTGAGTTTAACCACTTTTACTTTCAATTACTGCTATAGTGCTTCCACGAGTTTATAAGAATGAGCTAAAAATTCATCTAGAAAAGAGCATAGACCAAAACAAGTAGCTTCAAAATCCAGTTTGCTGTAGTCTCTTATCTGTTTGAACTGTCTGCGTAGATTAGGCGCAAGAAGGGTAATGGTGAAACTAAGTACGTCATGATCACTCAAGCCAGGTGTGTGTGCTACAGAAGAAGTCATATCACGATGGGATGTTAGAATCAACTGGAGCCGTGACACCGAGGTAGGCATTGCAAATGTTGGTCAGTATAATAATTGAGACATATAAAAGTCCAAACATGCATGAAGAAAACTGTTGGCTTCAGCAGATGAACTAGTGGGTTCGATAATACGTGGTGTTTAAAGTTCCGCAGCCACCATTTGATTATGGGACACGCCGTAGGGGATAACTCCGGAAATTTCGACTACCTGGGGTTCTTTAACGTGCACCCAAATCTTAGTACACAGGACTACGGCATTTTCGCCTGCATTGAAAATGCAGCCACCGCAGCCGGGATTTCATGCCATGACCTGTGGATCAGCAGACGAATAACTTAGCCACTAGACAAACGCTGCGGGGATGAATGAACCAGGGAACAAGTATGATTCTTTTATGATTGATATATGGGTTTTATCGTGAAAAAACCGTCACATGATTAGGAGATACGGCGTAGTGGAGGGCTTCGGGAATTCCTACGGCCTGGGGTTCTGAATGTAAACATTCGACAGAAGTCCGTCTCGTTGGGTTTGAAACTGGGAGATAATTTAGACCGCAACCAAATGTTTTGAGGAAACCCGACTTGGTTCCTTCCTCAAGGGTGAATGCGGGTAGTACGTAGCATCGGCATCTTCAAAGCACTCGCGGGGCGGATAATGACCCCCCCCCCATCTCTCTCTCGCTTTGCCGTGGAGCCCAGCCCGTAAGTGTACACTGGGGGAAGGTTTCCGAGAGAGTGGTTGATGTTATGGGCTGTCCTCTGCATGTGCCAAGACTCGGGTAATAACCTTTTCCTTCAGTTCAGATCGCTTTAAAGGCTTGCCATCGCTTCGAAATTTATCCGGTGATCTAACGTCTCAGCATGTTCGGTGACTGCGCTGCGCTATTTGTAGAACTTCCAGACATCGTTGGCGTGTTGCATCAGTCGTTCCGGTAGGTTTTTCGTCTCGCTGATATACGAAGAAAGGCACTCGGCACAAGGAATTTCGTAAACGACACCGGGGGTCTAGTTCATTGTTGGCCGGTCTTTCGGGCGGAGGAGGAGGCGGCTCAGTGTACACGAAGGCACGTGCGCGATGCGCACCGCTTGCTTCTTGAAGATGTGCGCCAACATGTCGCTGATTCCCTGAACGTATGTAACCGGTACGCGATTCGGGGGGCTGCCCATTAAGGTTGATTGGGGTTTTCGTATCCTCTGTTGCTCGGCGCGGTGGGTGGTGGCTCGAATGAAGTTTTTTGTGTATCCGTTTTTTCTGAGGTCCGTGATTACGCGAGCCTCTTCTTTCTTTGGCTCTGTGTCATTGGAGCATAAGTTCTTAGCTCTCTCGAGTAGCGTGGTCACAACCGAGGCCATGTGGCAGGTGGGGTGGGAAGAAACGAATTGAAGGTAGCGGCCAGTGTGAGTTGGCTTCCTATGAACGGAGAACTCCAGGCAGTTGCGCTTTCTTGCCACCTGGATGTCGAGAAAGGGCAGGCAGTGGTCACTTTCACACTCGGTCATGAATCGTATGGCTGGGTGCACGGAATTTGGGTGTTGTCTGAAGTTTTCAACTTTAGACGTCTTAATATCCGCCCCGCGAGTGCTTTGAGGACGCCGCTGCTACGTAGTCTCCGCAGTCACCTCTGAGGAAAGAACCAACTTGATTTCGAAACGTCGGGTTTCTTCAAAACTTTTGGTTGGTGTCTAAACCATTTCCCAGTTTCATACCCAACCAGACAGACTTCTTTCGAATGTTTACATTATAACGGGGTTTATTTGCAGAGCAGAACGCAGAAGGCGAAGCAGTCAGCAGCGTCCGGCCAAGCGCAGCAAGCACGAGCTTATGCTGATGGCGATGCCCCTGAGGCGCCGAGAAATGCCACTGAGGCCCCTCTTCTTCAATACAATCGCCCTCCGCAGAAAAAGGTGCCATCCTGGCGGATTAGGGAGAAGAGACTACTAATGGGTCTTTGTATAGCTTGAGGTGAGAGACGTGGACAGTGTCGCGGCCGCGGTAGCGTAGGTCTGTGGAGGAGATGATGGGCTCCACGATATAGTTGACGAGCGACGTTTGCTCTACAACGCGGTATGGTCCGAAGTATTTGGAGAGAAGTTTTGCGGAGCGGCTAGGTGAAGTAGCAGGTGCCAGAAGCCATACCAAATGAACCAGGTGGGAAGTTTTGAGCCGAACGGTTCCCCGGCTGATGGGATTGCTGCTTCCACTTGTCCTTGGTAGAAAAAAGAGCTGGCAAGCTGGGGGCATTCTTCAGCATGTTGGGCAGCTTCGAACAGAGTTGTACTTTCGGACTCTTCAGGCTTATATGGAGGAATAGTGCCTGCTGTATTGGAAGGTTCTCGTCCGCATTGAAGAAAGTACGGGGAAAACCCAGTAGTAGCTTGTACGGCAGTATTATACGCGTAAATGACAAACGCGAGAGCTTGGTCCTAATTTGAATAATCAGAGGCGACGTACACCGACATCATATTGCCAAGAGTACTATTGAAGCGCTCCGTCATGCCATTTGTTTGAGGATTGTACGCTGTATTTGTGCGGTGCACGATTCAGCATTCGTTGAATAATGCCTTTAAAGCGTCAGAAAGGAAGGTACGGTCTCTGTCCCTTAAAAGCTCACGAGGGGCACCATGACGCAGAAAGAAATGTCGCAACAGAAACGTTCCAACGTCACGGGCTGTGGCAGTCGGCAACGTGGCTATTTCGGCATAGCGTGTCAGATAGTCTATCGCAACAATAATCTAGCGATTACCAGCTAGAGTTGATGGTAGTGGTCTGTAAACGTCAATGCCGATGCGATCAAAATGTCGACTAGAACAAGGAAGAGGTTGTGATGGGTAGACTTGCCCGGAAGGTAACTTTCGTCGTTGGCACTTAACACACGAGCGAATAAATTTCCGCACGTAGTTATACATGCCACGCCAATAAAATCTGAGTCGAAGCTTAGCGTATGTCTTGAAGAGGCCTGCATGGGCGCACCGTGGGTCAGCGTGGAAAGCTTCAAAGATAACAGCTCGAAGATGGTGGGGTATCACAAGGAGACACTTGCGACTGTCGGAAAAGGTAGTCGCGTCGACAAAATTCATCCCTTAGTTAAAAGTTGCTAGCCTGGCGGCGGAGAGAGCGAGACGGCAAAAAAGTCAGAGTGTCAGTAAGAATGCTTATGAGGCCACAGATCCAGGGATCCTTTCGTTGTTCCACCATCATGTTGCGCAAGGTGGACGACGAAAGTGCAGGCTCGAGGGAAGAGAGGCTAACACCTTCATCCGATATGGGTGAGCAAGAAAGGGCGTCGGCATTCTTGTGCTTACGACCGAATCTGTAAGTAACGCGGATGTCATACTCCTGAAGTTTGAGCCCCCAGCGAGCAAGACGTCCAGAAGGGTCTTTAAGTGTGGATAGCCAACAAAGAGCGTGGTGGTCAGTGACAACGTTGAATGCGTGACCATACATTTAGAGACAAAATTTTCCAATGGCCTAAATAATAGCTAAACACTCTTTCTCGGTCACAGAATAGATATCCTCGGCTTTCGTCAGAGTTCGGCTTGCGTAGGCGACGACATATTCATCAAACCCTGCCTTTCGTTGCGCGAGCACAGCGCCAAGTCCAACACCGCTGGCATCAGTATGAACCTCCATGGGAGCGACAGGATCGTAGTGGCGGAGGCCGGTTGGTGAAGTTAGCAGGTGGCGTAATTTGGTGAACACATCGTCGCATGCTGGTGATCAGGCGGAAAGGTCCTTGTCGCCGCTAAGAAGGTCCATAAGGGGCACACATATGGAAGCAAAATTTTGAATAAAGTGTCGGAAGTATGACGACAAGCCGACAAAACTTGTAAGTTCCCTTAGGTTCTTTGGCTTCGGAAAATCGGCGACTGCTCGAAGCTTGGCGGGGTCGGGAAGTATGCCATGCCGCGATACGACGTGGGCAAGAATGGTGAGCTGCCGGGTACAAAAACGACACTTCTTGAGGTTGATTTGAAGGCTGGCGTCGGTGAGGCGTGTGAGGACGTGCTTGAGACGATTTAAATGGGTGTCAAAATCGGTGGAAAAGACAACTACGTCATCGAGGTAGCATAAACATGTGTTCCACTTGAGGCCTCGTAAAACAGTGTCGATCATTCTCTCAAAAGTGGCTGGAGCATTACAAAAGCCGAAAAGCATAACGATAAATTCATATAATTTATCGGGTGTGATGAATGCTGTTTTCGGTTGGTCAGATGCTTCCATAGGAACTTGCCAGTATCCAGAAAGTAAATCCAGCGCAGAAAAATATTCTGCTCCATGCAAACAGTCAAGGGCGTCGTCTATTCGTGGCAACGGGTAAACGTCCCTACGAGTGATCTTGCTTAGGCGTCGGTAGTCGACACATAGCCGAATGGAGCCATCTTTCTTTTTAACAAGAACGACCGGTGACGCCCAGGGACTGTTAGAAAGCTGTACAATACCCCGCTGGAGCATGTCAGCAACCTGGTCGTCAATAACTCGGCGCTTCGACGCTGAGACTTGGTAGGGCCGCTGCCGTAGAGGCGTATGGCTTCCTGTGTAAATCTTGTGAGATATGTTCGATGTGCGACTGAGGCCAGAAGTTTGGCTGTCCAAAGAAGTGCAAAACTATTGCACTTCTTTGGACAGCCGGTTGACCAACTGGCTTCGCTCTGAAGAAGACGTTGCGACATCTATGGAGTGGTGGAAAGCGTCAAGAAGTGATTGGTCAAAAACAGAGTCAGAAATGAGTGAGCTGAGGTCCGTAGAAAGCAAACTAGACGGAGCGTCAAAATTTTGACCAGGCACTGCGCCGTGTCGCCTGTAGGCAGACAGAAATTAGGTGCCTTCTTCCTTTGCCTCATAAACCACTAACAACAACAAAATTTGACGGGCGTCGATCGGATGCACGTGACGGAGACATTCACCATGGAATAAAGGTAAAGGCTCTTCGAGCGTGTTGTACACGAGCGTCTTCGTGACGCCATGGTGGAGAAAAAGGAGAGCAACTGGCAGTGGAGAACATTTGCGTTGAATGAACAGGGCAGAGGGCGTAAATAGAACATCACCGTCGGAAATAGCGTCACACGACACAGTCACAAGCAGAGAAGAGCGCGGTGGTACCATGGTGTCGTTAGAAACAGACAGTCTATAATACGGCAGGGAGGCTTCGACAGCGGGAACTTCAGGAAGTGCAGATAGCAGTCAATGACGGCATTATTATTTGCACGAAAGTCCCAGCCGAATATCATGTCATGAGAACACGAGGGAAGCACTACAAATTCGACGATATATATAATCCCTTCGATGACGACTGCTTTGGTAACGGCTGCGAGAGGTGTTACACTTTGTGCATTAGCCATTCTTAGAGACCAGATATTGGCTTCAGAAAGTTGCGGAGTTTGTGGCACAGGTGGACGCAAAGGACGGATAGAGCGGCTCCGGGGTCGACAAGCGCCATGACGACGATGCCATCGACGTACACTTCAATGACATTAGCTGGACAGGGGCGAGGACTTGTGCTTGGCGATGGGCACGCAGTTCGTGCCTCGGGAACTGCGGCCGTTAGTTTTCCTGATCGGTGGTTCCGGAATGGCGACGCATAGGAGAAGGCGAACGTCAACGTGGAGATGGAGAGCGGCGGCTTCCGCCGACTGGACGATAAGGAGAAAAGGAAGAGGAAGGAGGGCTTGAAGGCGTAGAGAAAAACGGGGAGGTCGAAAGAGGGCATTCGTCGAATGTTCGGAGCAGCCTGGCGTCGACGACAATAACGCACCACGTGGCCAACACTGCCGCAAGCAAAACATATCGGACGGTTGTCGTAGGTCCGCCGTTGGTCAGAGTGGGCGCCGAGTTGCGGCTGGGGGGGGGGGGAGGGCAGAAAACTGAAGCCGAGGTGGTATTGGCATAGGCGGTGGTGAATAGGTCGGCGGCGAAAAGGGCGGCGGCTAATACATAGGTGCTGAATGGAAACGAAGGCTGTCGAGGTCGAGCAACGGCCTCTGCGTACGTGAGAGGTTCGGTGACTGGCGACGGTTCACGGGCGGGAGGGGCGGAAGGAAGAACTTGTGCGACCTGGTCTTGAATGAAGTCGTGGAGCGTAGACGTCAATCTGCGTGGTTGATGGGGTACGCAGGACATCAAGGAGAGTTGACGAGCGACCTCAGCTCAGATGAACTCTTGTATCTTGAAGAAAAGAGGGCCACGGTCTTCTCCTATGCCAAGGGTTGACAGGCTAGAAGAGTCGTCGGGCGCCGAGGAACATCAGTTGGAAAGACGTTGCCTGCACAACTCGTCAACACTCTGGCATAACTCAGTAAGTTCTATGACAGTGCGAGGACTCTTAGAAAGCAACATTAGTAAAGCGTCATCCTCAATGCCCTTCATGATGTGCTTGATCTTAAGCTCTTCGGACATCGACCCACTTACTCGCTTGAAAAGGTCCAGAACGTCCTCAATATAGCTTGTGAAATTTTCACCAAGCTGCTGGGACCGAGTATACAAGCGTTCTCCGGCACGGCGTTTGCGCACCTCAGGCCGTCCGACAACTTGTGTGAGGCTCGTTTTGAAGACAGACCACGTAGGGAGTTCCGCTTCGTGGTTTATGAACCACAGCTTGGCCACGTCCGACAAGTAGAAGGGCACGTAGGTCAACTTGGCAGTGTCCTCTCATTTGTTGTGGGTACTCACTCGTTCGTACATAGAAATCCAGTCATCAACGTCCTTGTCTTCTCTGTCTGAGAAAACAGGGGGATCTCACAGACGCAGAGAACCAGCGCAGACGACAGTAGGTGGTGCCGGTGGAGGAGTTGGAGCGGCGCTTGTGTAGGTAGGCATAATGAATTGTAAAATGAAGATTCTGAAGTTCCAGGGTGATCGAAACTCAGCAGACTCCACCACTTGTAACGGGGTTTATTTGCAGAGCAGAACGCAAAAGGCGAAGCAGTCAGCAGCGTCCGGCCAAGCGCAACAAGCACGAGCTTATGCTTATGGCGATGCCCCTGAGGCGCCGAGAAATGACGCTGACGCCCCTCTCCTCCCTATCGAAAAAAAACGAATGGTGGGCATGGTGTAAACCACCACCCACCATTATAACGGATTAATGTAGTGGGTGAATGGTGGGAAATGCCCACCATGGCGCATGGTGGGATATGGTGGGTGCTGCAGTGCCGGCAACGCTTGGGCGCGAAATAGCGTCAGAATCACCGTGACGAGCTGCCACAAAAAATAAAAAAGAATTCTATAGAAACTGTATACAAACACCCGTTCCGTAAAAAAAACATGGTGCCACGGAGGATTCAACGTGCAACCTGCGGATTCCCATTTGGAGACCCTAACCACTGCGCCATACGAACATGAGCTTAGGTATGTGTTAAATAGTTACTTAGCATACAAACTTACGGTTCAACTTCAGTTATGTTTGTCGTGTACACGACATATACGAGATCGGCAACTGCTACAAAAAATTGCACATTTAATAAACACAAGCAACTGCTGCCTGTAACGATTGCCACTGTGTTAGTGGCACCAGTGCTATTTTTTTACAATTCACAACTGCAAGAAAAAAAAACCAAGTGGACTGGGGAGCAGGAACAGTTTACCGGTGGGGTCTGCCAAGTTTAATATCCGTTTCGCGCTCGTTCTAAAGGGCGACATCTGCTCACGCTTTATGACGCTCCCAGGCTCATTACATAAATAGGCCCACCTAATTTATTTTTTTGAGTATTGGGACGCTTTTCGCGCAATGTAGAGGGTGGTCGTGCCAGCGCAATGCTGTAGCTCTTTCGTTAAAGCAACAGCTACATAACGGCTTGGCCAAAACGAATGCAGTGTGCCGGAAACATTACGCTATCATATTGGTTCCCCAAGCATACGAATTGCCACGTCTGAGTTCTCGCACAAAAGCTAGAGAAGTGGCGGCGAGTGCAACCGGCGGCTGTCGGTGAGAAGAGACGTACGTTCTCTGCGAGTGCTTGAATCGCGTCGCATCAATGTTTGTTTCTTCTTGAGCGGACACCATACGCAATGAAAAGTGCTTTATTTAGGTTAATTGATGCCATGGCTGCGCTGTTTGGTGATTCTTAATCATCGAAATAGTGTATTCTGAAACCCGGAAGCACGAACAACACAATTGTATGGACTCGGTCGGCAGGCCTAACGTTTGGTGGAAATCATGGTGGTCGCACATGTAGAGTACAGATCCCAGCTTGGTACACTATATAAATTGCCCGCCATGATAAGCCCACCCATCATCTGCTTACTGCTTCCCATCATTATCGCAATGGTGGGCAGAGCTTCTCAGCTTGGTACACCATGTGGCCAACCATAACAAGCAGCACCCATCATCTGCTTTGTGCTTCCCAGCATTATCGCAAAGGTAGGAAGAGTTTCTCAGCTTGGTACACCATTTGGCCCACCATAATAAGCACCACCTACCATATGCTTAGGGCTTCCCAGCATTATCACAATGGCGGGCAGAGTGTCCCATTATTGCCCACCATCTAGCCTCTGCTATCCACCATCATTTCCACTTTAACCATCATACCACCCAGTATGTCCCGGCATATCCACCATATTTTTCCCTACGTCTCACCATATTCATCATAATTTCCACCATGCCCTATAATATTTCCACTACGTCCACCATGTTTTCCAGTATCCACCATGGCAATTTTTTTATTGAACTTCACTACAACTTTCAAGTCAATTGGCCAAGACTTTGGACACGATAGCATGGCGTTCGTCAAGCGCTACATGCGCTATAAGGAAGGCATCGAAGTCTTCAAGACTCATCTCGACCTCAGCCACACCAGCAAAGAAAGGAAAGTTGCTCTTCAAAGCCTGCGCCTAAAAGAACCTGTCTCGACCCCTGAAGGCTTGGAAGTTGTCACGAGAGCCAAACAACGAATGATCAACGCCCGTCTTCATGATATTAACGCCTCTCTGCGGAAAAAAAGAATTGGACCTGTTCTTCGCCAAGCGTCGACTTGAGCAGCGCATCCCTGAGTTGATGTGTGCGGTCGACGCGTTCACGGACTCCGTTGCGGCATCGACAGCAAATATGCACCGGACCACTCAGGATAAGAAACTCTCCCACCTGTTGGACCCGAGTTCCACCCAAAGCATCCAAAATTCCAGGTTTGTCACCAATATTTCATCTCGTCCTCTCACTGATCGGCAAACTTTTGTCCTGGCAAAGGGACATGACTATAACATGTCAACGACGCCCCGTCTACCGAAACTTCTTGCGGCTGTAGAAGAAGCCGTCCAGAGCGTGAGGCCGGGCGCCAGAGAAGAAATTAGGCTGAAATCAATTGGGATCCTTTCGAAATGACTGTTACAAAGAAAAAAGGACTTGACCAAAGAGGAGAACCAAGCGCTTCGGGAATTCCGACGGGATCGGAGGATTGTCATCTAGCCCACCGACAAGGGCAATTCGATGGTGGTGTCGGAACGCGGGAACTATGATCGGAGGGTTTCAGCTCTTTTAGAAGGGGGCGCATACACGCAGCTAGTAAAGGACCCAACAAAGCCAACCTAGACACAGCTAAACAAGCTACTCGCAGAAATTTTCAAGCATTACCCGAATCTCAGAGCACTTTACCTGCGACTAATCTGCCGTAACAGATCCACACCGAGTTTCTAAGGACTACGAAAATTCACAAGCCTGACGTCCCCCTCCGACCGATTGTAGACTTCAGTTCCTCCCCATGCCAAGCCCTTTTAAATTTTCTACACCGAATCTTCGCACCACAAACACGGAAGACACCAACCCATGTCCGTGACTCCAGCCAATTCGTGCAGCTAGCGTCAGATGCGAGCATCGACGATGACGAGAGCCTGGTCTCATGCCTGGGACAAGTTTCCTGCCTTGATATATAACATTGTAGTTCTGCACTTGCATGATAATAAAATATTATTTCAGTATTGAATGTTTGTGTAAGTGTTGAGACTTCATTTCTTTTTATTATTTCTGCAAACTTGTTATTAGCTTCTCAAAATACGGCATCTGTAAATACGAGCAAATATTTAACATCTGTACACTTTTGCATGTAGCATGGTTGTAACAATGATCAGTATTTTTTTAAGTTACAGTAGTAACAAGAGATCAGGTGCTCCACGGTCACGTACATTGTACTTCGAACAGAGCACCGAAGACCAACAAGTAGGAAGGGACTGCCAGTGATAGTGTTCTCCTGCTCAAAGTTCACGACAGCAGAAAGAGCACATTGTGATGTCTGGAGCGGCTTGAATTGAATACACAGTAACATTCTGTGCAGCTGCAATTTAACTTCTTAGCAGTTCATTATTCAGCAGTTATCTTTGCGCTCGAGCATTCCAAATATGAAGTTTTGCATTGAAGATACCAAACTATGACAGTAATTTAAAGGCTGCTGTAGTGCTAGTGGGCAAATGAATTTGAGCTCAAATTTTTAACAGGCATGTTAATCAAAGCGCCTGTGTGTGTCTGCATTTTACTGCCATAAATCGCAGCTTCCATACTCAGCAATGGTAACTGTATTTGCATTCTTTGTAGTGCAAGAAATAAAGTTATTGATGCGGTAATCTTGTACTTAGTCATAATAATTCTTCAGTATACACTCGTTTGTATAGCACCAATGACGTGACGTGTGTGTAAACTCTGAAAAGTGCTTCTATGTTAATTGTTTCATTGGGAAGGAAGACGATCATCACTACTCTAACACTAGATTTTAATACTTGTGTAATGTTATCCCACTGCCTGTCTGTCCTTCAAGAGTCTACTTCTCTGTTTCTATTATGTAAGTGTAACTTCAGTAATGCAGTATTTGCTCGGGTAGGTTTGTTCATAATGTAATTGTGTACTATGCAAATATGACTTATCATCTATGAAGGTTTCCTAACAATATAATTAAAAGTATTTATTTTAATTTATATGTTGCGATAGCTTGCATTTACTTATCTTTTTCTTGGTGCCTGTACCATTGTTCAGCCCTACAAAGGTACTGGTATACTCTAATATTGAAGCTGACCTCTTAGAACTATTAGGTTAGAGGAAGTAACAATGCGTTTATAACCATTATTACTATTCTCAGATGAGCTGTGAAAATTCCATGGAAATGTATTTACATTTTTTGAACCGCGTCACGGTAAATGTTGTTATGTTCTTTTATTGTGGCCTCTGTTTTGTGCAAATGAAACATAATTACTTCGTAGTGGCCCGGTATTAGTTGTGAGTTTACACATATGTGCTGAGCCACATTGCAATTGAGGCCAGCAGCAAGAAATACATGCCGTGCACTGGAGCATCACCTCACATACTAAGTGTACAGTCTTTGCCCACCAGTGAACGGATTTTTTTTTTCAAGCAGACTAACCAACAGCTGTATGGGAACTGTGCTGATCTGCAAACTTTTGAGCTTTTTTGAGGAGTGTTTTTGGGAAATGAAACGGGGTCTGTAGCAGTCAATATAAACACTGTTTGCACCGAGGAGCATAGTAGCTTTGAATTGTATTATTCATTTACTGTCTACAATTTTTTTGTGCTGTGCCGACCTTTCAGCCCAAGTGTCCTAACATGCTTTGTCACTGTGTTGGGAATGAGCCGAGCTATGTAAATAAACAGAGTAATATTACAGACCTGTACCAAATTGTGATGCACAGCTCTTTCCTTTAGCATGGCATTGTCAAGGATCTTCTTTGTCTGTTTCTTAAGGTGAAAGTGGGCAGCAGCAGAAACTACGCATCAAGCTTTTCCAAGATGGTTCAAGAAAGACAGAGCTTAGACATAACAGTGCTGAGAGATTGTTCTTTTACAGCCGTTCATCTTAATATTTAAATCTCAGTGGATGTACGTACGTACGTGCGTGCGTACGTACGTACGTACGTATGTATGTATGTATGTATGTATGTATGTATGTATGTATGTATGTATGTATGTATGTATGTATGTATGTATGTATGTATGTATGTATGTATCATTGAAGTTAGAGTCCGTTTATCATTGATGAGTATGTTTGGTAATAATTTGGCTGAATTTCTTTCTTGTTCATCTTCTGAGCCATTATACTTCTCAATTTCTTTTTTCTACATAAAAATAAATGTAACCTTTCACAAAATAAGTGCATTCGGAAAAGTTGTTTCATCTGTCAACGTGCAGTCATGAGCAATAAATTGGATAAAATGGAACCAACCATCAAAGTTTTGTTTAGAGCATAGCTCCTCTACGTATGTATGTATGTATGTATGTATGTATGTATGTATGTATGTATGTATGTATGTATGTATGTATGTATGTATGTATGTATGTATGTATGTGTGTGTGTATGTATGTATGTATGTATGTATGTATGTGTGTGTGTATGTATGTATGTATGTATGTATGTTTGTATGTATGTGTCTTTTAAATGAGAGCCCGTTTATCATTGATTTTGTACACATTGCTTGGGTCGAATGTTTCAATTTCAACATATCAATTTCAATCAGAATAAACGAGCTATCACCCGTGGTTTTATATGTGTGTGATATGTATGCATATTGTAATACCTGTTAGCAATCACTATTAAGGGCACAAACCTAGGCAAACTGAATACACGTATTTTGTCCATACACCGTTCATCTGTACTGGAGCTGTGGGTAATAAAATATAAACTTTGGTTTAAAATTTATTGTAGGAAGCAAAAACAGAGTATCTCTCTATGACGCAAGTCAGTTTGCCAGTGTTCTGTCCCCCTCTGGAGAATCGGGGACCCTTTCAGCAGAACTCGATTAGCTGCTATAGTTCTTTTTAACCACTGACAGCGGCATTACAATGAAGCGCGCAACAGGACAGGTAGCACGAGAGAAAACACAAACTTATCACTCGGTTTGTGTCTTCTCTATCTGTTGGTACTCTTTTGCCTTGCTGCAAGTAACGATTTCCACCAAATTAGCATGAAACATGTCCAGTCAGCTTGGCTGCAAGCAATTAGCTCACTGAATGTTTAGATTTTCTTCAAAACATCATGAAGACTAACGGGTGGTTGAATATTCAAACTCGTGAAAAGTAATATATCAGGTATAATGTTGGTATTTCAGCACTGGGAACTCTTGTGATAGCAGAGGATGGAGGGGGAAAACACAGACGCTGAATTTTGTAATTTACAAAGGAGCACGGCAGAGCGCTTTTGGGTCAAAAGGGGAATGAAATAAGAGAGCGCGAAAGCCACTTTCTCAAGATAGGACTATCCGCCGCCACGCATAATTTCAGGCGCGGCAACTTATAAAAATAAAAAAGAAAAACTCTTTTAATTACCATTGACTCTCACATCTAAAGACAGTCACATTTCATCTCGCTTTCTGTGTGGCTGTCACTCCCATAAAACGCGTACTCCGCCTTTTTATGCTCTCAATGCATCCGACGCTGCATTGCGGAAATTTTCGCTGACGTCTGCTAGGCCAGAAAATTGCCTTTAATATCTGTCACTTCGATTTCAGGCTTTTGTTGAGACGAAACGAGAGCATCTCTCTCTCTATCTCTCTATCTTTCATCCTTTTCGCGCGTGTGGTAATGTCTCTTGACTTCAAGACTCGTATACACGTGCCTTGCTTTGTTGGCTCACTCAAACACCACTAGACGAGATACCTGCACCAAGTTTTGTGAAAAGCATTAGCACTGAAACACCTCCCGACTGGTCTCCTTTGTTTTACATAGACACATATCTAATTGCAAGCGTAAGCATGGTCTCCTATTTCGGCTTTATCGAAATGCTGCGGTGCATTGAACCTGCGAAATTGCACTCACAATTTCATTTGATTACTGCTGCAGCATTCGACCGCAGGCACAGAAGCCGCTCCTGTGTCTCGTAATAAGAATATTGTAAGAAAGGCAACCTTTCACGTCTACCTACAAAATATCCTTACGTTCACCACTATGCTAGGCTCGATTACACCGGATTAGTTTAGTAGCAGCGCAGGTTCGTTAAAATGTAAGGTAACTGGTCGTGTTAAACAGGGGAAAACATGTGGGGTACATTTTCAAACATTGCATAGATCAGTTTTTGCGTGGTTTTATTTATGTGGTGCACCTGGAGTGTTGTTGCATTGTACTTGGCGAGATTGTGCATGGATTATTGCTTAAGACCATCCAGCAATTTTTTTAGCTACGGTCATTGATGAATTTCGGGCGCTTGGCTTTGAACCACACACCTAGGTGTCTATTACAACGCGGCATGGCGTAAGCACTGTAGCAGACGCCCGCGGAACTAAAACTGAGATGCAGCAAGTCATTGCCTATCATCGTATACTCTCGATGCTAGACGCTTTACGTGCCACTTTGCTAATATCGGCACACAATTCTTTCTTTTCTTGTCATTTCATCGGCTATCGCGTCTTCTTTTCGCGCTCATAAGTGCCGAATAAGTTAAATTCGTACCCGCGCTATTGTAATCCTTCAAGATAAGAGAATTCTTGGCGAAGAAAATGCGTAGTCAAGAGAAAGCTTTGTGAATACGGCCCCTGATGTGATACAGCCGCCTCTAGAGCGCATTGACATCGACTCTTGAAGTGTGGGTAAAAAGAGAGGAACATCTTCAGGTCTCCAACACTTTTTCCGTGAGAAAAAAGCTTCAGGGTGATATCATGCTGGGAAACGTGATTTGAGGCCTCTTACTTCTGCTCATTGTCGAAGCTTAAGCCTTCGGAAATCTGGTTCGTTGCCGGCAACAATTATGTTAACGTCCTTGAACATCTTCCGCTCGAGGACCGAAGTTACTGGATTCGCCTTTTCAGAGCCACCGTTAGTAGCAACATAGCGCGTGCACTCATCGATGACAACCAAAAACGCTTGCATTTTTCGTACGCCCTCACCTTTCTTCTTGATTTCGGCAAAGCCGAGGTGCTGTACTTTGAAAGATACATCAGACTATTTTAGTAACGCCATTTCATTTCCACCTGGTCTACACTTTTTCTTGAAAACGTGTCATTCAAAGCATGTTTTGACCTAATTAGGGACATCCTCTTTCATGTTCTTCCACGTGAACCTTGCAGTTAGCTTTCTGTATGTCTTCGAAATAATCTGCGTCCCTCAGATACTGAACTCTTATAATAGAGCCGCAGACTGATCGCAACTTCGGTTTTAGACGCTTGTACTTTTCCGTTTTAAATTAAAATTTTCCGGCTCCTTCCCTAACCTTAATAAGCTTACGCACTCCACTCCAGTTTCTTGTGATATATGCAGTCTGGGCAAGGCATCAGCATTTTGGTGATTTTTTTCCCGAAGAATGAGCTGCCTCAAACGTTCACCCTTGAACGTCACTCGTCCATCGTGCAATTCACCGCTTTGGCTGTGCGAGATCAAGCAGATAAGTCAAAGCCGATTTGTCGGTGAACAGTTCAAAATATTGACATTCCAAGTCTGTCCTGAAATTTCTCAAGACCATAAGCGTGGCTAATGCTTGTTTTTCCGTGGTGCAGTAATTAGCTTCCGCTTTAGTAAACGTGTACAAACTATCTGCTCACTTGTAGTTGTCTGACCGCAGGCTCCTTTCAACTCTTTGGTAGACACAAGCCCCAGTTCCATAGTATGAAGCATAGGTGTAGAGTTCAAAGGGTAAGGTGAAATCTGGAAGCGTCAATGCAGGGTCAGGCGAAATGATGGTATCCAGCTCCAAATTAGCACACGTTCGCATTCGTCCATCCAAAGCAATTGAATGCCCTTTTCAGTTAGGGCTGTGAGGCACTTGGTCTTCTTGGCGTAGTCTTTCTCAAATGCTTGCACGTTCCCAGCGAGTCTTAAAATATCACGCAGTGAATGGACGTCATAGGGTTTCGGAAGAGACTTCATTTGTTGCATGTTTTCTTTTTTAGTACTCTCTGTCATGCCGTCGAAACATCTACCGAGATATATTATAGTCCGACAAAAGAACTCACTTTTATTTGTATTGGTTAAAGTCTTGCGTCACTAAAGGTTTGTAACACCTCTGAAAGGCAAAGTACATGGTCGCAACACACAACAATATCATCCTCATTGACATCACAAAATTTTAGAATAAATGGTTTTGGTACGATGTTCATCATTTTCTGAAAAAAAAATGCGCCGGAATGCTTCCACCAGAATGCGAGGCCATTGTATTTATACACATGAAATGGTGTAATGAACGCCGTGAACTTCTACGTGTCTTCCCTCAGAGGTACTTGTCAGTATCCTTTGCAAAAATTATTTTCGGAAAACCATTCACACTCGCTTGTTTCATTGATGATCGGGTCAATTCTCGGCACTGCAAAACAGAATAGGTCTGCCTACCGGGTTATCAGCCTGGATCTGTGCATAAGCGAAAATATTGATCTTCTTTAGGCACTATGGTAATTGATGAAGCAAACAATGACTTAGATGGTCTGATGATGACCGCATCCATCATACCTTGAGTTTCCTGCCTTAAGCAAATTTTTTTGTCATGACTCATGGCATAGGTTTTTTTTTTATTATGTTTTTGTCACGCAGTTCAAAAATAACTTCAATTTCTGTGTTAGTTGGGGGTAAAAGCCAAAAAACACAAGATTCCCATACTTTGACGTCTTCCTCGGTGCGCGCTACAATCTTTGGCTGCTTTCCTACAATTCTAGAGAAATTTTTGACGTTGTCAGTTGTTATAACACCTTTCCACTGTATGTTCATTTGTAGAAGTTTCATATCCGGCTGGAAGAGAAGAAAATTAAAATTAACACCAGGCGTTACGAGGCATTTCGCTCTTACTGTTTGGGTCTCAATGACGCTTCTGCTTCTGTCCATTTCATGAGCTCTCTTGAAGTTTCGTGATAGCTGCAAATCCTGATTGGTTTCCCTGGTTGCATGTCACTAATGGTTATTATCGTCTCGCTAGTCAGGCTCACTGAAGCACCTGTGTCGATCAGCGCTGACAGGTTCGCACCATTAACAACCATATATCAGGGAAGAGTAACCTATAGACCGACAATAAAAAGTATCTTGCTTTAGTACGATTCTTCAAGTGGTACATTCATCTCATGCAGTTCATGTGATGCCTGATATGTGGCGTCACTAATCGGAATGAGAAGACACCTTGTTTAGATGATCTTGCCTCGTTTGGCACAGGTAGTGCATCTTTCAACCCGAGGGCATCTGTGGAGGCGGCAGTTGTGTATTTCATGCCATAAAGTAGATCCTCGCACAATACAGGTGGTTCTATTTTCATTTGCTTTTAATATTTCTCATCAACCTTTGAAATTTAAGAAGCACGATGCATGACTCTTGAAGATTCCGATCAGCATCGTAGAGTAAATGTTGCTTGATGAAGAAATATTCACCTTCGTCGCCACTCCTTCGTTCGTACATGATGGCTTCGTTCCACAATTCAACTGCGTTTTTTCTGAACGCGGTGACAAAGGTGCCCTTCCATGACTTCCACACATGGTGTTTATGTTTATCAAAACGCAAGTCTGGCGTCACCAGAAAGACATGCCCGTATATTTCGTATTTTGTCACAATGCTTGTACAAATGAGTCTGATAACATACACACTTGAATGCTTTAAATTAGTCATCCACACTTGAACTGCTTTCAAACGGGTCGGGGTTTGCCGTTATGTCCTGCCTGATGTCAGCATCGTCCAGAGTGCTTGTTGCTGCTGTAGTTCTTGTTTTGCACCATTGTCTCCTAAAAAGCGCCTTCTACCAGCTTGTCCTGTCGGTGACTGCATCGGAATGGCTAGAAAATGGCTCTTCACTGAAGTTTATCTTTTTAATGTTTCGAAAATCGGGAGAGTTATACTAATCTTCACTGTCCCTCTGGCCATAACTTCGCTGATTGGCTCTGTGACGCTAATAGTGATGGACTCAATTCGGCTCAGTGTTTTCATCTTTTTGGGCACCACAACGAAGCTCTCGCCATCCATTTCGTAGCCTGCAATCAGTGGATGGCCATCCCACTCTGTGAAGTACAAGTTTAGCCACATCTTCCGGATCCTGTCGGGCTGTGCCAAATATGAAGTTTCAACTACAGCAGCTTGGTATCAGCCATTTACTGATATTCCTCCAGTCCTCCTCTATCTCTCCTTCTACTCGCCTCCTCTTTTCCCCCTTGGATCGCTACATTCTTATGCACGTTACTTTCACCCACAACACAGCGGTACAAGAAAGCACGCAGGCGGCACTTTTCCCGCAGGTTTACGGAAGGAACCCCACAACAATGGTCGACGTTATACTGCCTGACGACACCAGAAAAAAAACCTTGATGTCACCGTGGGATTTCAGAGCAGCGAAGGCAGAAAACGTGCCTGTCTGTCTATGCAAGAATTGCCAGGAAACCACTGACAGCCATTGTACCAACTTTCGACAACGCCACGTAGCATACCCGCCCGACAACTCTTTTGCATACGCTTAGTAAAAGCGTTCAAGTCACGGCGATTATTTTTTGAACATTCGCTTTTGTGCTTTTGTTTCATCACGTAGATTGTCCCGTTCGACCAATATAACAGGAATCGCAGTTTTTGTATTGCATCATAAAGGTTGCTCCTGAAACTCATTTTCTTGTAGTGGATTTTCCCCATTGACAACCTTGTTGCGTAGCTCATTTGCTGGCATAAGCCTAAGTTGTACTAAGAGAATAATGGGGACAAAATTTTACGTAAACCTCGAATGCTGGCCTGTTTTTGATAAGCTTCATCATCTGCTGGGTGAGGATTCAGCACCCTTTTTCCATTTTCGTGCATAAAAGGGGAAAGATATTCGTTGTTCCTGTTTCCGGCTCATTGTAAAAATCGTCTTTTGCAGTTTGTCTTCACTAGAGCAAAGTAGGGTACACGATGCGTCTATGACGACACAACAGATGTATTGTGCCCGATAGGGTGGCAGGGTGCAAAGTCAAGATACTGGACATTGGTGGTTCAGTTCACGGCCGACGGAAGACATAGCGCCATTGGAGCGACGCACAAGTACCTCGGGCAAAGGCTGTGTGTTCACAAGTACCTCGAGCTTGTTGCCTTGTTCAAGTTTCAAGTGAATTGCAATGGGGTACATAGTAGTGCCAACTTGGAAAGCATAGATTGGTGAAAAGAAATAGGAGGCAGCAGGAAGGTTGGGCACTGGCTCTATGGCATTCGAGCGATGTAGAAACTGGTTAAATGTAGCAAGATACAAAATCACGGTGCAAGAAAACTTCCAATGCAGCTTTGAACTCTGCCAAAACTTTTTGCTCAAGGCCTTCTTCGAGAATACAACATTGAAAAGCGCGTAAAAACAAGAACGGACTTAAGAAGGGCGACGTAGACTACAGAGCTGTCCGTGTCACTTCCCTTTAGTTCATTCGTGTTTTCCCACGCTGTTGAAAGTGTTTTTGGCGATTATTTATCAACTCGCCCAAACGCTCACTTTAACCCAGTGCTTATTTTACAAGGATTTCATTCGTCCCTAAGGAAATGAAGTATATTCTTTACTTTGAACACAAACACAGTATCGTGCCGTAATATTGACTTAATCGACAATGACTTCCAGTTCATCTGAGTGAACCCATAAGCGATGGCAAAACATCAATATTTCTCTTCACACTAGGTGAGTGACCATGTTTATTTCAAGGTTCTTTGCAGTACACTTTCGGCAAAAGATTTAAAGAGGCGATGTATATATGCATTCGGGAGCTAGAAAGTGTTTCTCGCTTGCCGTTTTCCTTGAATCTGGTACGTGGGTACATTAATAGCTATAAATACACACATGTTTCATTCATTTGTTTTTTGGAAATATTCCACGCTAACCGTGTACAGGATGTGAGAGTAGTTAGCAAGATCCAATGAAGCGACCATAGAATGGTAAGAGCTCAAGTTCACCTAGATTTAAAAAATCAAAGGGATAAACTGATACGTAAGATACGAATTAACGAGCTAGCGGTGAGAGGGCAAGTACATGCATTCATAGTTTCGCTTAAGAATAGATTCGCGGCTCTAAACGAGGTAACCGACGTTAGCGTTGACTCAACGAACCATAATCACACTAGTATCCAAAGAGCGTACATCGGAAGTCCAAGGTACAGTCACTAGGCAGGATACTGACAAACTCTCCCAAGGGACGAAGAATCTCATCAAAAGACGGCAAACTATAAAATTCTCGAATGCAACCGACCAAGTAGAGCTAGTAGAGCTATAAGCGTAAAGTAGCCAACATCAGAAGGTATATAATTGAGAGACTCTAACAGCCTGCAAAAAGTGACAGAAGACCGACACCCTTATTCACAAACCTAAGTTAAAGTTATCCTTAGAATTAAGTCAGCCATAGTCTTAAGTTCACCCACAACACGTTTCAAGAACCTACCTTGCACTTTCTGCGGAATTTTCGTCGTACTTGAGTAAGGCTTGGTTAAGGTAGCGTCTTAAAAATGTGGCGTGGAATGACAACATTGCGTATTCCGTTTATTATGCGGACCACAAAGAAGAAATATTGAACGGCACAGCGTACGCATACAACTCGCCGCCGCGGCGAGTCCTAAACAATTGACAGCAGCTGGTTGAGACCTACGACAAGCAGGCTTTTGTGCCGCCCCGCTTCACAAAAAGTGGTTTGAAAAATCTGCTCTTTGTGCTGTTTCTGCAGGAAAATATTTATGGTAGTGAGTTCGTTGTGCCCCGTCTTATGCAGCTGCTCATGGCGTCACGCTTTCATGGAGTTGGCACGTTTCAACTTCGGAGCGACGGCTTTGTCAATGTCTCGTAGCCGACCGTGTCACGAGTATGCAGTCGAGCGGATACCTGCTATGGTTACAAAAACACTATTTCCCGTAACAATCAAACTTCCCGAAGTGGTGCAAACAATTTTCTAGTAGCGTGATTGGCCACTCACAGATGCATAGTGTGTCGATTGTTGAATTATCTCACCAGCTGCTTCAACGTATTTTGTTTTTTTTTCTTAAGCACACATAAAATCCATCAAGACGTCGTCACTTCGTCGGTGAAGTTCACTTCAGTGCACCGTTCGACAATAAATAGAACTTCGTAAAAGATGCTGTAAAACTGTTCAAACTATCAAATAAATCAAGTAAAAGAGAAGGTGCCCAAAAGGGGTGCCCGTGTTTTGCATGTTCTTTGGGCAGTGTTCGTTCCTCCATGCGCTGTTAGAATCATGATTAATCCGTACCAACTTGCTGAAGTTTCAACTCTTTATACATAACCTTCATGTATTACGTGAAGGCGTTTGACTCAGCCGAGATATCAGCAATGTGGCAGGCACTACCGAATTAGGACATCGATGAATGCTACAATAACATACTGAAAGAAATCGACTGCGGATCCACAGCCACCATAGTTCTCCGCAAAGAAAGTGATAGAATCCCAATAAAGAAGGGTGGAAGGCAGGGAGACACAATAACTCCAATGCTATTCACCGCGTGTTTACAGGAGGTCTTCAGGGCCCAGTACTGGGAAGAGTTAAGGATAAGAGGTAATGAAGAGTTTCTTAGTAACCTGCGATTTGCGGATGCCATTGCTTTGATCTGTAACTCAGGGGACGAATTACAGCTCATTACTACTGGCCTAACACGGAAAGCAGGAGAGTAGGTCAGAATATAATATGCATAAAACTCTTGTATTGTCCAACAGTCTTGGCAGCAAACAATGCTTTGCGATTGTTGAAGAGATGCTTCCAGTTCTAAAGGAAGATGTTTAGTTATGACCAGTAGCCACCGCAGAGCCACAACATTACAGGGAAAGAACTGAAAGAATA
Organism: Rhipicephalus microplus; assembly: GCF_043290135.1. NCBI lineage: Eukaryota > Metazoa > Arthropoda > Arachnida > Ixodida > Ixodidae > Rhipicephalus > Rhipicephalus microplus. The sequence goes on from NC_134710.1 coordinate 441,934,780, forward strand.
AGGATAGAGTTGATCCCATTCCACACGCATGCTCAAATCATGAATGGTAATCTACAACTATCCCTCAAGAGGAAGGCGTACAACAGCTGAATCTAGCCGGTACTTGGAAACCTGGAGGCTCACAAAGAGGGTTAAGCTTAAATAGACGACAACGCACCGAGTGATCAAAATGAAAATGAAAAGTGTAACCTGCAGAGACAAGAAGAGAGCAGAGTTGCCCAGGGAACAAACCGGCATTAGGTATATCACTGTGGAAATCAATAAGAATAAATTGACATGTGCTGGGCATTTATCGCGAAGGAATGATAACCTCTGGTCAATAGGGAAAGATTCCTAGAGAAGGCGAACGCACTAGGGGGAGATAGAAAACTAGGTGGGCCGAGGAGATTAAAAAGTTTGCAGGTATAACGTGGTAGCAGAAAGCAAAAGGCTGGGTCCATTCGCGGATGATGGGAGAGGCCTTTTTGCCATGCCGTGAGCGTAGTCAAGCTGCTGATGCTGATGAACATTATTCGAGATAATAAAATTTTTATCTGCGAAGTAGCAGCACCGGTGTAACCGGCACGCACTATTGTAGAACAGTCAATGAAGCATATCAGATGAAATAACACTGACATTTGTAGAATCGCCACTGTTTATCAGTGTATAAGCGTGGTATAAGCACTTGTTTATCTGCTTTTAGTCGTTAGCCATCAATATTGTTGCGAAAACATTCTGCGCTGCATGAACGCTCGTTCATTCAGCAACTTATCCGCAGGATGACATTTTAAGGATCAATTGGTGATATCCACGCACAACTAGGCAAATGCGTAAGAGAAGTTTATGTAAGACTCATAAACAACACCCGTGTTCTTGCGCGCACGCTCGGCAGTTGCAATCAGTCGCCTATTAGACGGGCACATCATAGTCGACGTGGATGTTGCCCCTTTCGTGAATCCACTTGGTCGCAATCCACTTAGACCCGCGCAGCACCGGGCACCCAGTGTGCCATGTGCGTGTGTCAAGAATCTTCTTTTCGTGCCAGAAGTCGAAGTGCCGCGGCCTGTCATCGCCTTCGTAGGGCCTCAGGTTGAACCAGAACAGTGCTTTGCCAATCCGGGGCTTCACTGCCATTGGGGGATCCACGAACGCCGTTGCGCCGCCTATCGATACGTCCGACAGGAAGAGAAGCATAGTGGCCAGCCGGTTGCCGTCAGGACGCTCGGCTATTGCTTCGTCCGCGAGGTCGCCAAAATCTTTCGCGTCAGGGTGAGGTGTGTAGTGGCCACCAAGGCCGTAGTTTGCCACTTGGTACAGCTCTGCTGACTCCAGCGAGAGTCCCGTGGTAGCAGCAATGCGCCTGGCAAGATTGGCCAAAAGCGGGTGCTGGTCCTCACTGAGCCAGGAGACCTGCCAACGAATAGACAAAATAAGGACGCAAACCAAAGTTACCTACCGACAACCAACTGAAGCTGCTGGCCAAGAGTGTTTTCAGAATATTCTTTGAAAGATCGCTATTTATGGCACTACATTGCTCACTGTCCTGGGCGAAGAGCTCCAGGCCTATTGTAAGCACCACTTTACTTGTTTGTTGTCTGCACCATAGATTGCACCATATAACTAGCCGACACTTAGAGCACCACTTCCTCAACTGCGCACGCCGAACGCCATGTAGCATTTGCGACCAGAGGCACAGCTTCTCAAACTATGATGCCAGGGTTTCCACTGGAAGGGAAGTAACATCACCTCAGGAGGGTAGCTGCGCCGAGTAAACGTCAAGAACGCCCCGACTAATGTCTTTTCTATTCATAAGCTTCAAACGTGACCCATGCATGGATCCTGAGAACTCATACTGTACACTATTAATAGCAATTCCACCAAAAAACATCACATGTCATCATACTGTTACATGCCATGACAAACAACAAAGCGCGTATTTCTGAGAAAAGTGGCTTCATACGGGCAGCAATTCTGCCTCCAGAATTCGAAAAAGTGCTGACACACGAGGAAAGAAATCTCTAGCATCACAAGAGCATTATGCATTATGGAAAAGTTAAATTGAGAGCGTGGCTTCTGTGTGAGGCGCAATGGTAAAGGGATAGCGGAGATAACGGTCACCCATATATTCTATCTTTTTGCTATTTTGATACGCTTTGCAAATCATCTGCCTTTCTTCCTGTATTGCTTTATGTTTCTCTGTTTATTTATTATGTCTTTTTTCCTATGTTCAGTTCTATTTTTCTCTCTCAATAAGTAAATTAAAATCAATAAAAAGCCAGAAAATTTCTATTTTTCTTTTTCTCAAGCACACATCCTTCTACATGAAATAACCACGCTGGGCAGCTTGGGTAAACTTTGAACACAAACATACGGTATTTAGGAACGTTTTCCTAACATTTAACGAGGCCACGATTACCAGTTAGCAATGATAGTCTTCTTGCTTCCCCATGCGAAACTCTCTAGAATACAGGTGTCTACGCTTTGAATGCTTAAAAGCAGGTCATACACCTGTCTTTATCGCACTACCAGTTCACAGAGAGCCTTAATCCAACTCGCCCAGATTGGGGCGCCACACGCTCTGACACTGCCCCTTATCGCAGAGTCCTCTACGCTCGACCAAAAGAGGCAAGCAGCTCTGTGCTCAGAACGTCTACATCAACTCAAAGCCACCGAAAGGGCTAGCGACGCGGCGATGAGGCTCGGCTCACCCGTTCCAATGTGGCAGAGGCCGATTACTCCAACAACTTTGTGCACTAGCGGTTCTCTGGACCTAGACAAAGATTTCTGTCTCATCTGTGTCTTTTGAAGACGATAGTGTTTCTTGGAGACCTTCGACGCAAAAATTTTGATCTGTCTGTCTGTCTGTCTGTCTGTCTGTCTGTCTGTCTGTCTGTCTGTCTGTCTGTCTGTCTGTACATTTGTGTGTTTGTCCACTCTTAGACGCATCGGGTACTTGGAACGGCTGACCGCCTCAGTAGCGATTACCAATGGGGCTCAAGATTCAGCGTTCATACTTGTGCAATCGTCAATTAAAAAGCAATTATTGCGCATGTCTGGTGCACCATAACAACACGTATATATTCTGCATGTGCGTCTTTTACTAGAAAAGGCATACATAAGTAATTTTATGGACCGCAGCGCTTATTAGGCTGCGCTAACCATGCGACACTTGAAAGAAAAGGCGAGTGTTTCCAACGCTTCGCTAAGACGAGACGGTGGTGGCAACTACCCGTCGCCTTCCATTCTACACCTTCTCACCTCTGAGACGGGCGCGCACACCCGTCTCAGAGTCACGCGCTTTGTTTTCTAAGCAAACTGCTAGGTGGCGCTCCTGTCTTACGTGTGACGTGACTTGATGCGCTCGTTCACATCCGCTGCATGCTCGAGGCTCTCTAACGCAGCGCCTCCAGAATATCCTTCACCAACTTTCTTGTGCCTCAAAACATCAAATAAATGTTTTATTCACTCTCTCCACCCGCAAGACTATCGTCTTTTGACGACATTTGCAGAATAACATGCAGATACGGGGCCAATTTTTTTCCTCTTGCTCGCTCATTCATTTCTTTCTATAGCTCTTTCTGGCTGGTTCCCCCCTTTTAAGCCTTTTCTCACTCTATCTGTGATTGTATTTCTTAGCCTCTTTCTTTGCTTCGCTTTCGGCGTCTCATGGCTCGTTCTCTTATATGTCAGGGTTACTAGAGCTCACTCCAGAGAAATCAGCGTGCCTCATTTGGGAGCGAAGAAGAAGGGGATGAAGATTGGGGAGTGGTTCGTGATAATATTCATCTCGGTTTGTGACAGAAAAATTACGGCGAGCTTAAACAGCATCATTGTCAAAAGACTGACTCAGTCTTTCGTAATAAAGGGTAAACAGTACTGGTGAAGAAGGTTGTATGGAGATCATACTGGACAAAGCCTTGTGCATATTTGCAAGGGCACACCAAGCTACCTCATATTACACTGTGCATTCTTTCATGTGGATGCACTTACCTTCTGTCTCTGCGCTATATGAATGTTGGCAGTGGTGTATCCCCTAGTTCAGGAGGGCGGGGCGGTTGGGGCGAACCCGGCCATGCGGGCTAAATCCATACCTACTGGCCATTTTGAGAATGACTATGCCTCAGTTACCCCCTTTTCTGGTTACGCCTTTTCAGTAACGTTGGTAGAGGAAAATGACAATGTCTATTCACCGTACATGCCTCATAATGGCATATTGCACCACACTCATTATACTCACCTTGCTGATTCGAAGCGGGCTGGAAACGCCGGAAGGGTTTTCTTCGGTGTAGACGGTGCCGCGAACGAGGTTCTTGGCGCCCATATTGCGGATGACTTGGCTCTCCCAGGCACTCACGAAGTCGTGTAAAACGACGATTCGAGGATCGTACGAGAGGAACTCCACCTTGAGCGGCTGCAGCAAGAGATGCGGATGGCCGCCACCGACGGAGTACTGGCAGACCAGGTCACCGTGCAGAGGCCAAACGTCACCGGAGCGAACGCAGATTGACTTGTAATGCTGCATATCACTTCCGGGCGGCAGTGGATACGCAGTCTCACCTGCTTTGTTCGCGAGCAGGGACGCAATTCCCATGCGAAACCGGCGTCCGTGCCTAGCCGCCACATGCCGTCTCATTTTTCGTAGGGCGGCTTTGGACCAGATGGTGCTGTTTCCGAAGCGTCCCTTTGTGAAACAACCTCGGGCCACATCCTTAAGGTCATTGGGAGATGGCAACGGCAGCAGGTTGGAGCGCATCGAGACCATTTGTCGAACGGGAACGTCGTAGACCTGCTGCAGCTTACACACACCTTCAGCTGCTCCCTTCAAGTCACTTGACATTGGCCACCAAGCCCACAAGGTTTCGGAATCGGGGAGGCTGCGAAGGATGTCTTCGTATTGCCACCCGATGACGGCCCTGGTGAGCGTTTCGCAGTAGTTGCCTAGGCGGCTGGCGAAAACAAACTTCGTCAGTGGATCGTCGTGCCGCGGTGGCACAGAGGTCGCAGTTTGGAACTCGTCAATGCTCGTTCTGATGCGTAGCTGCTCAGACAGCAGGAAGCGAGAAAGATCTTCGAAAGCGAGGCTTTCCGTCACCAGGCCCTCCTGGAGGTGGATCGTTGAAGTGTGCAGCTCGTTGACGCCGCCAACTTCGATCAAAAGGCAGCTGAGAGAGTAAACGTAGCGTGACCAGTGCATGGTATAATTCTTGTTCCTGTTGCAGATGAGTAGTACTTACCCACTACGTGGCCTTGACAAGGCAGCTCAATATGAGACAAAATAAGAGAGTGAAGAAAATTAAAGTAGAAAGTTTGTTGTCTGTGACTGTCATATTGTATTTTGGAACTTCCGTTTCTAGGTTGTGCAAAGCACAAGCTTTCTTGGTTTTACGAAGTCATATAATAATAAATATCAATCTGTTACCAAGCTAAATGCTTAATGTACACAAATTTTTTTGCATATCAGTGGTGGGAATGCCTTTGAGCATTTTGGAGAAGCACGCAGAAAATACACGCAGAAAATGATACACGCAGAAAATCAAAATTCAGCTTAAATTTAGTTTATTGTCCCGCCAGTTTACAATTTATATACAGAGAAGCAGAAAGCCCCCAAAATAAGCAGAAAAAAATAAAAGCAGGGTTCTGTACACAACTTCAGTGCTTGTAAACAAACTGACTTGCGCCGTACAGCCCACTCAAGGAGAAGGCTTCTGGTGCGCCACTTGCAGTAGTGCTTATTTATTAGAACTGGTGGTGTTTTCGTGGTGCGTTTGAGTTTGCTGCTTTATTAGCTCTGGCGCATTCCTAAGAATGTATTAATAGCAAAGTCTAGCGGCTACATGAAGGGGATCGACGTAGAACACTGGAGATACAGGCGCTGCCACTACTGCAGGTAACATGGCTCGCGAGGCCGACAGGCGGCGCGCAAAATATCCGCCGTGGCTTTGCGATCAACGCGGTCCCCTGCTTCGAGTTAAAGAGGTATTATAACATAAACCCCCTAAAAAGTTGAATTTGCAGTTTTGACACCAAAAAATTTCCTGCACTCTGAGAAACAAACCCGTGGAAGCGTGATGTCAAGCGGCCTCCCCAGGTGCTTCAAGTGCCGCAAAAGTGCGCCGCGTGTCCTTTGGCGAAAGCATTATGCGTACGTCAAATTTTGTTTATCTCGCATAGTGTTTTTTTACAAGTTTTTTATCTTTATTGCTCCTTTCCTCAAAAGTGTTGAATCGATTTCAATGAAACGTTTTATGGGTGAGCTAAATTAGGTTAGAAACAACGGGAACTAATAATTGATTATTTCATACAAATTGAAGCTGCAAATATTTCACAACCGTGTGCACCCTCTGTCACAGGTCCCGTTAATTGGGGAGGCGATCGCCGGAATAATTCCAAGGACCGAAGTATCAGTCTCCCGAACTGCAGCACAAAAGCGCGGACAATTTAGAAGTGGTTCTATTTGGCGCGCCAGCGGACTCCGGCTGTGGTCCAAAGAACGACTCAGAGCCGAGAGTTGATAATCAAAACAAAATATATTCTCAAATATGGCAGATCAAACGATACACAAATATGCACACTAGACAATAGTTGAATACGATATGTCACCAATCAAACAACGTACTACACAGTACAATCAGCCACACTCGAAACAACAGACACAAACAACAATACGCGCTACAATGCAATCACATGCATCGAACAACCAAGACACTTAAAAACTAAAGAGTTCGAAAACATATTCAGTCCAAAGTCCTTGGAACAAAGTCTAAATAATACTCTTCCAAGAATCACTCACCTAGAGTCCAGCGCTGTTGCCGATCCGCTGCCTCCGAAGTTTCTCCTCCAGGAAACCTCGCGTCTTCCATTGGCCGCTCTCCAAGCACCAAACTTCTTCGCAGCTAACACGTCGGCTTCTCACGCGTTGCAATAGCAGGACGCATCTTCGCTCTCAGGCGGTAGACTCATACTATTCTTCTGCCGGTAGCACCAGCCCTCACCCTTCAAGCGGAAATCTTCATTACCTGCTTTGTCACTGAGGACAGAAGCTCTCGCCGACACGGCGAAATGACCCTGCGCCACTTGCGCAAAACGTTCATCTCCGCCTACGTACACGAGTGGAAACTTTCTTTTTCTCCTGATCTCTCTTCTCCTCTGCTCTCTTAAATACCTTTCGCGCTAGATTCCAGAAAATTCTAGTCTTTCCGTCAGCGCGATGAACAGCCATGGCTGGGGAAAAGGCGTGACGTTTCGAGAGCCGTCTGCGACACGTGACGCAACTCTGCATCACCACGTCTCTTTCCTTCGATATCTTTCCAGAGCTTGCTCGGCCGCCGGTGTGAGGAGGTTGCTCGGTGAAATGACACTTCCGAGGAGGAGAGAGGGCGCGCCAGGTGACTCTTTGGATGCTTGTTTTCTCCTTTAGCGTAGACCTTGAGGCGCCTCTTGGCGCTTGGTCACCAGAATTCGGCGGCGCGCTCTTTTTTTAAAGACGATTGTCTTTCTTGGGCACCTTCGACGAAATAATTTTGGTCTGTCTGTCTGTCTGTACGTTTGCATGTTTGTCTGCCCTAACAGTACGTCAAACGGCACCAAACGGCCAACCCCATCCACAGCGCCCAGCAATATTGCTCAAGGTTTAGCGTTCATAATTGTGCGATTGTCAATTAAAAAATGCAAATATTGCGCATATCTGAGGTACCAAAACAACATGTCTATGTTTTGTATGTCGGCCTTTATGCTTAGAAGAGGCACACACATTTAACTCTAAGAGCTGTAGCGTTTAACGCGCTGCGCTGACTGTGCAACGCGATGCTCAAGAAGGTGTTTCCAACGCTTTGCTCCCACAGCACGGTGCTGGCACCTGCACGTCACTTTGCATTCTACACCTTATCACCTCCGAGACTGGCGCGCATCTTCCTCCGCGGTCACGCATGCCTTCGTTTTCGAAGATAACTGCCAGATGGTGCTTTTGTCTAGCGTGCCTAGATGCGCTTGTTTGTCTCCGTAACACGCTCGCGGCACTCTAACGCAGCGCCTTTAGAATACCATTCACCAATTTTTTTGCTCAGAACATGAAATAAACGTTTTGTTCACTCTCTTCAGACGCAAGGCTATTGTCTTTCGACGACATTTACAGTGTAACATGTAGATTTGGGCCATTTTTTGAGCACTCTTTTGTGACACTGCCCCCCCCCCACTTTAAGAATATTGTCGCATAATATTCAAAACCCCAGAAATGAGCGCGAAAAGATCCACACAACAACAGTCAATAACACAGTCCATCGTTCATGGCGCGTCAAATTCACACTAGAACACTCAATACAATTGCACAATGCAATTAGTTCTAACAACACATGAAATATAACCACATGCACTTGAGTGCAACTCTTCATCATACATTTCAAACAATAGAAATGTACACTTACAATTGTACAATCCTATACAACACGTCACCGCAACGAACACTTTGACTCGCTCGACATACACTTGTGACACAGGATAACAACAACACAACACATTGAGGCTCAACACTGCCAAACACATTCCGACTCGACCTCAGCACCTATCCTGTGTACTTCCAGCTGCGCTTGCGCCCTTTCTCGTGGTGCTCGCTCGATCTCTTCTTATTTTTCTTTGTTCTGTTCCGGTGAGCCCTTACAATCGTTGGTATCTGAGGTGGCGTCTCAGCCATCGTTGACACATTCGACACGGTTAACGGGTCATAACGTTCAACTGAACTTGCCTAGTTATTCACCAGCTTGTTCACGTCACGACATTGGGCCTGGCTGGCCGATTCCGTCAACTTTTGACTGTTGGTCGGTTGAGGTCGTTCCGTCGCGATTCCAGCTGCACAGCACGTTCTCTCGTTCAACACGATCATCTTCCGATTCACTGTCTTTTGTACCGCGGCTTCACCTTGAACTTTGGTGGAATCCTTCGCGAGATTCTCTTCCACTGTACCTCTCAAATGTTGGGTTGCCGGCGGCTCCATCTTCGGGTCTTCCCCCAGAAGTTCGGCATCGTTCGGCTTTCGCGCTCTGTCGATGTTTCCGATGACGAGGTCGTACAGGTGGGTCTTTATGCACAAGGCAGTAACTCTTCCGCTGAAGTACGGGGTTTAAACCTCTATCTCTTCTTCGGGAAGCACCCGAATCATACTGTCAATTAGGCAAACTAGTATTGTTTGGCCTGTATACTTATTTTCTCATACCAAGTTTCTTCGCACGATAACAGTGGAGATGCCGGTGTCTCTTTACACTGTAAACTTCTTACCCGCAACTTTTCCAGGCAGCGTTGGCATTACCTTCGTAACACCACTTGACCGTTTTGTCGTTACAGCACCCACAACAGGAAGTTTCTTCCCATTTTCAACTCTACGAATCCATCGGTGACGTCGTCATCATCGGCTCTTGAAGCCACCTTCACACAAGCTACTTTGACTCTCTCCGTTACGACATGCGTCTGCCTTGTGTCCAGTCTGACCACGTTTGAAACATTTTACAACAGTAGGGCTCGTAAAGTTACTTCGACAGCTGTTAGCGCGATGACCTACTCGATTACACAGAAAACATCGCGGAACTCTCGCCGGTGCTCGCTTCTTTTCTCCGGGTGCCGATTTCTTCAAATCTGCGGGACACTCGTTCTTAACTTTGGCGGGATTTCTGCCACCTTGCGCTTCCAAGAATTGGTCGACCAATTCAAGCATGTCTTCAAGTTACTTAGCTCTCCTCTCTTTCAAGTACAGCGACAGGATTGGGTGGCAAATGGTGAGAAATTGCTCTCTAATAAGGAGCTCTATAAACTCATCATTTTCCTGTGTTGTGCCTGAAAGTTCGATCGATCTGTGAAAATAATGGCTAAGCCAGGCGGTGTACTGCGTAGCCGTCTCACCATCAGCTGGTTTCTCTTTGCGAATGCTGTTCCGGAAACCTTCCACAGTAAATCTAAATCGCTTCAGTAAAGCAGCTTTCACTTTGCATAGTTGGCTGCATCGGTCGGCGTCAGCCTACCGTACATACTCAGCGCTTCACCACTCAAGCATGTATTCAAGCAATACCTTTCGCGCTAGATTCCAGAAAATTCTAATCGTTTCGTCGGCGCAATGCACAGGTAAGGCTGCGGAAACGGCGCGACGTTTCGTGAGCCGTCTGCGACACGTGACGCAACTCTGAATTACCACGCCCCTTTCCTTCGAGATCTTTCCACACACTAAACGAAAATGACCTGAAATAACCTCAAAAACTGGGTAAACCATTTGTCCTCTAGCGCACTACCTTTCCTTGGTTTTTCTTACCACCTACTATCGAGGTAAAAATTTACTCTCGTGCTGAGTTTGTAAAAGTAGGGAGAGTAATAATTATTTACCCCAGTGAGGTTTTGAGCGAGTATAGAGAGAGTAAATTTTTACTGCCTTCACAAGGTTTTTGAGGTGATTTCTGGGAGTTATTTCCGAGGGTAAAAAAATAAAAATTGACGCGTGCATTCACCCAGAGTTGACAAATTTATTAAATAGCAGACTTGATTGAATTTATTAAACGGCAGAATTGGTGACACATAGATTCACATACAGACAAACACGCACACACAACAAATGCAGAATAATACACCACTCGAACAGACTGCGTTGCTCAACTACACGTTGACAATCCGGTATATATAGGCACGACTTTTTGACCGGTCCTGTAGGACCGGTAGGAGAGCTCATTTTTGCATTGATGAACAACAACAGTTGTAGGTGCAAGCGTAAACTTAATGTGGGCTGCAGGGCACTAAATGTCACACTGACCTTTTATTTTAAATCTACCCGGTGTCACCTTTTTGAGTATCCAATAATTACTTAGCACACCGGGCTCATGTCCCCACGCGTGTATGCACTGCTGATGCACAAGTCCATAAAATATACCTAAGTACGCACAAACCATGGTAGCTGAATGATTTTAATTGAGCGACGGTGCATGACGGTGCACGTATTCATCACAACGGGCGTAGAGGAGCGGTGCACGCCTGCACACAAGCTTCTTACCGACGACGTACTAGGCCTTTTCGAGGAGCACGGCTATCCGATGAAACACAGCTGGCGATCACAGAACACATATCCTGTGCGAATTTCGTCGTCATTTCAGACACAAATGAACACGTGACCGCCATCTTACGGGGACGGGGCGGTGTATGCATGCTTCCAACTAAAGACCACCGTCCGGGTTTTCTTCGTGCTCACCGGCAGCCGCTGTTGGTTCCGTCTGCCTCGTATAGGCTTCGCGCTGCATGTTTGAGAACAGTTGGTGCATGAGGTGGGCAATTCGGGCAGCACTTTACTCCAGCAGACATCACCTACTGTGGAACAAAATATATGCGATGCCTATTTCACCTGCCCCGGCGACACACTCCCACTGGTCACTGGCGGCTGCGGCTCAGTGCCGACGACAGAGTGAAGCATTTTGCTTATTGCTTCTCCAGTAGGCAAGCACGGACGATGACACCAGATTGATTTTGTTACCACTGGCAGATATTCGCGATTTGGCTCGGAAGCGAGATATTCGCGACGTGCAGGTTCGGAGGTGCTCGGAAACGCACGTTCGCTCGATAATGTAGGAAACAAGTGAGATCCATCAGCCCAACCAGACACACAGATACCGAGCTCCTTGCACTGTCTGTCTCCAAGGCACCACCGCCGAGACGCTCCCTGGATTTCGTGCCGACCGGTTGTGCGCCCGCGTGCTCCGCGCGCTCGCGACCTTCGGCGTCATCGTAGCGCTGGCCGACTGGGCTCGTCCTACGTCAGCTCCTGTCGCCGACGACCTTCGACGACAGCGCAGCTCTGATTTACTGGTCCTGCTCTACGCCATCTACAGACGCCGACACCATCTCTCGCAAGTGTACCCCGTCCTCTGACTCCAGTGACCGTTCTTCCATCTTTCCTGTCTCTCCTATCCCCTCAGTCTGTTGTTGCTTCTTCTTCCTCTTTCCTATACCTTTACTTCTACCCTTTTATCCCTCCTTACCCCCATCCCTTTGTGAGCTCTGTGGCGGTGTCGCTCACTGAGGCAGACAATAACGGGGCTCACTTTTCTCTTCCTTTCTCTCAAGAACCACTCAAGTCACCACCGCCGAGCAAAAGCCAACAATTTGCGAAAATATGCAGGACAACTTTCCACAGCAGGTTTTCTTTCTTTTTTTTCTTCTTTTGAGATCTCCCCCCCCCCCGTCTTTTTTTCTTTTTTGTTCACACAATGCTGTTCTCGCTTGTTGTGCTTATGCTGCCCCCAGTTCCAGTGAAAGTGCGTTGACTCGAGGTCAGTCCTCAGGCCCGGCAATGCCAAAAAAAATCTGTGGTCTTCGCGTACCTTTATGATTCACTGAAAGCGTCACAATGGGGGGTATGGGGCACGACACCGGTATGGTATGGGGGCACGACACCGGTTGGCGCAAAATGTTCACGCCGCTGCTCACCTTCCAGATCGTGGCCTGTTGGGTTGCAGACACCGTTGGCCTGGGCGACTGCGCTTGGTCACCACCCGGTGACCTACCCGTGCCCATAGCGCCCTCAAGCCATCTGGATCAACCACGGATTTCGTCACCAATCGTCAGCCCGCTGATACCAGCCCGCGCCTGCAGCTACGCCTGGCAACGCTTCTCATCGTCGACGTCACCAACCACGTGGGGCCAATGCGGCCTACATAATCTTCACAACATCACCAAAAGCTCGGGGCACGACACCGGTTGGCGCAAAATGTTCACGCCGCTGCTCACCTTCCAGATCGTGGCCTGTTGGGTTGCAGACACCGTTGGTCTGGGCGACTGCGCTTGGTCACCACCCGGTGACCTACCCGTGCCCATAGCGCCCTCAAGCCATCTGGATCAACCACGGATTTCGTCACCAATCGTCAGCCCGCTGATACCAGCCCGCGCCTGCAGCTACGCCTGGCAACGCTTCTCATCGTCGACGTCACCAACCACGTGGGGCCAATGCGGCCTACATAATCTTCACAACATCACCAAAAGCTCGGGGCACGACACCGGTTGGCGCAAAATGTTCACGCCGCTGCTCACCTTCCAGGTTGGTTACCTTACCCATTCTAAACAATACTATACCAATAACTACTTCCTTGTCACGGTGTCGTGCCCCTACGACTTGAAATTGCGCTACTGGCTATGTACTTGTTACAATGTGTTCACCCTACAATTGTTGTCACAGTTGATACTCTTACTATCAGGGGATGTGGAACTAAACCCCGGTCCAACTAAAGCACAGATAGAACCTCTATCAGACGCTATCAAGAAGATCGAGCAAACCGTTTTAACCATTCGTGAAGATATTAATCAGCTCAAGGCAGTACAAACTAACCATGAAACAGTTCTCTCAGCACTAACAAACCGAATCTCAGCGCTAGAAACAGTCCAAATCGAACCCTCATCGGGCGCCGTACCCAATGACACCGCCAAAATCAAACATGAAATTGAAACGCTAAAAGCTGCTAACACCGACGCTAGTAATCGACTGCGCCGCAATAACCTTCTCTTTTTAGGTATTGAGGACTCTGTTAAAGAAACTTGGGAAGAATCAGAGCTTAACGTCATAAACTTTTGTTCCGCCCAACTAGATATTACGCTCGAACCAAGAGCCATAGAACGTGCTCATCGGATCGGAAAATTTGCCCCAGACAAGAATAGGCCAATCATGATAAAGCTCGCTCACTTTAAAACAAAAGAAAAGATTTTGAGCTGCGGAATTAAGCTCAAAGATACGACCTTCGCCGTAAGAGAAGACTTTGCAGCAGCCACTCGCCTTGCACGCTCTAAATTACTCAAATTCATTCGGCCACAAAAGTGTGCATTTAAGCTGAGGGTTGACAAACTTATTGTTGGAAATAAATCATACTTCTATGACGCGAAAACTGATAAAGTCACAGAACTTCGGAACTCACCCGTCATTACATTTGAAAACAGCGCATCATCGGAAGCCACCTCTGTTGGCAGAACATGACGGGTTTGCAATCATTCCGCCTCGTGTAACAAGTGTATCCGTCCTATGGCATTTCTAAACATAAACATTGCATTTACTAACATACGAAGCATAATTCCTAAACGCGACGAACTTTGCAGTTTCATAAATGATATCAGTGCTGACATGGTGATACTAACTGAAACATGGTTGCATGATGACGTCACAGATACGGAAGTGTTTCCATCCAATTTAAATTTTACAATTTTTCGCCGGGATCGCAAAAGTAAGAAAGGAGGTGGCGTGCTCATAGCTATTAAAAACACTCTAGCATCCTCACTTATTTTCCATGACGATAAAATAGAATTAATCTGGGTTCTTGTCTCCAACGGAGCCTCGAAATTTGTTTTTGGCGTCTGCTATAGGCCGCCAGACAGCCACCCCGACTTCTGCGACCTACTTCATCAATCCCTCCACACCATTACAAATAAACATTCTAATGCACCTATATTTTTGTTTGGGGACATCAATTATCCTTCAATCAGTTGGTCGTTGCTTTCAGCGTCGAATGGGACATCATCTAAAGAGCAACAATTTTTAAACACTGCCCTTGATTTTAACCTTCACCAGGCTATTACGTGCCCTACCAGGGGCAATAACATACTAGACCTCCTGCTAACTTCGAGCCCTGACGACATAAAAACCATTAGTACGCTCCCTGGTCTTAGTGACCACAACCTAATCCATATTTGCATCGCCTCCCCGCTTAAAAAGAAATCACCCACACGGAAGGTAATCACGGATTACAAGAGAGCAAATTTTGATGCGATTAATCACGAACTCGCCAACTTCTTAGAAAACTTTAGGAATACGCACCTAAAACGAAGTGTCAACTGTAACTGGGAACTTTTTAAGACTACAATGCTTAACCTCAAAAACAAATACATTCCTTCTACCCTCATTAAATCAGATTCAAACTGCCAATGGTTTAACAAACAGCTAAAATTACTCTGTAACCAAAAGAAACGCTTGTACAGAACGGCCCGCCTAAGCCAAAGTTCAACTGCGTGGGAGCGCTACCGCGCGTGCGCTAATCAGTACTTAACCGAACTAAAAGCTGCAAAAATCAAATTCTTTTCCCATGACCTACTATCAATTCTTCAATCAAATCCCAGCAAATTTTGGCGCATGCTGTCCCCCAAGTCACAATCTAATCGAATAAGCCTCACTAACGCTGACGGAGAACCAATACACGCTGACCAGTGCGCTTCTGCTTTAAATGACCACTTTACGTCTGTGTTTTCCTCTGCCAACACCACTGATACCGTAACACTGCCCGAATCTGCAGCTGTAGCGATGCCAGAAATTGAAATTACCCCAGAAGGAATATTCCTACTCATTAACAATCTTAAAGTTTCATCCTCGGCGGGCTGCGACAGTATTAACAGTAAATTACTAAAAAATACCGTTTCTGTCTCAAGCCAAATACTTTGCCTAATCTTCACACAATCATTACAAACAGGAAACGTCCCAGACGATTGGAAGAAAGCTCAGGTTATTCCCATCTTTAAATCAGGCAACCGCGCAATCCCAGCTAACTACCGACCTATTTCCTTAACCAGCATCCCATCTAAAATGCTCGAACATATTATAGCTTCAAACCTAATGACATATCTGGAATCCATCAAATTTTTCTTCGATCACCAACATGGTTTCCGGAAACAACTATCATGCGAAACACAACTGGCCGAATTCACACATGATATTCTTCACTTCATGGATGAAAATCTTCAAACTGACGCCATATTTTTAGATTTCTCTAAAGCATTCGACCGTGTTCCTCATAACCTCTTACTCTCTAAACTATGCAACCTTGGAATCCCTCCCAACATAATTTTCTGGATAGAAAATTTTCTAAAAAACCGTAAGCAGTTCACCAGCGCTAATGACCACGACTCACCTCTTTCCGACGTAACGTCCGGCGTCCCCCAAGGTGCCTGTCTCTCCCCGCTCCTTTTTCTAATATACATAAATGACTTACCCACCAATGTGTTAACCAAATTAAGACTTTTTGCCGATGACTGCGTTTTATACTCTCCAATCTGTACACCAGACGACAGCATTAAACTTCAACATGATTTATATTTAATTGTAACTTGGTGTGATAAGTCACTAATGCCGTTAAACCTAACTAAGTGTAAAATTATGTCATTCACCCGCAAAAAGAGCCCAGAAAAATTTACCTATAGCATAAAGTCTGTTCCCATTAGCCCTACCCTATCATACAAATACCTAGGAGTGCATCTGTCATCGTCGCTATCCTGGTCAACCCATATTCAAATAATCTGTTCAGAAGCTTCACGCACTCTCGGATACCTGCGCCGCAACCTAAAATTAGCCTCACCAGACATTAAAAAATTAGCTTATGAAACGTACGTCCGACCGAAACTAGAATATGCTTGCTCAATTTGGCAACCCTCACAAACATATCTAACTAACGATTTAGAAAGGATTCAGAACCGCGCTGCCCGTTTTATTTACTCCCAATACTCTAACGATATCAGCGTTACTGCACTAAAAGAATCATTGAAACTGCCGACCCTCGAATCTCGTCGTATCATTTCTCGATTGTGTCTGATGCATGCTTTCTATTATCACCCTCAATCACGGCACGTCCTCCTTCAACCATCACACAGAACTTCATCCCGCATAAACCACAGTCACCCTATCGCACCAATAAATGGACACACTTCTGCAATGATTACTTCCTTCTTTCCCAATGGGATAACACTGTGGAATAAACTACCTGATAATATAGTCACGTGTAATAACCGCCAAATTTTCCGCAGTAAGCTAAAATGTCACATGTCGCAATCTAACTGAATGTGCTGTTTTCCCTGCCAATGTTTAAATACTTTTTTTTAACTAATGTATAAACTGTCGTCACTTTTCTCTGGAAGCTTACCTTTGTACCATTACTTTTTTATTTGCATTTGGTAATATTGGCGTTTTACTTTGCATATTGTACCTTTTTTTTTTCATTGTTCTTTGAATGTTTACGTTTTGGAACCCTTCGAGTTTTGTTGAGTTGTTCGACATACCTTGTACGCCGCCCCCCCTTATGTAATGCCTCCGGGCCTTTAAGGTGGAATAAATGAAATGAAATGAAATGAAATGAAAAGCCACCGAAGCAGCTGCACCTTGCAGTCACGTGGTAATAAACTCTAAAACGCATGTTAAAAATGACGTGATAGAAAACTCCCTACGTGGTAAAACTGGATTTTGACATCCTTTTACTACTTGCCTGAGAGGTGGTGGTAAAACTATGTCATGTTCCATCTTTTACTCCTACACGAGGTAGTAATTTTAAGAGAGTTTTCAGAGGTCATGAGCCGCAAAACCCACAAACTCGGATAGTTTTTGCTTACAGTGCAGGGCTTGCTCAGCCGCCGATGTGAGGAGGTTGGTCGGTGAAAGCACGCTTCTGAGGGGCAGAGAGGGCACGCCCGGGGAGTCTTTGGATGCTTGTTTTCTTCTTTAGCGTTGACCTTGAGGTGTCTCTTGGCGCTCAGTCACCAGAATTCGGCGGCGCGCTTTTTTCTGAGCGATCGTTTGTGACACCCTCTGTGGCATTGTAAATGCAGTAATTTTATGTCTTACAATAACTTCATAAAAATGGTAGATTCTTTTAGTTCAGATATTCTGTATGAGTCTATGCTATAACACTGCTGAGTATTGTTACATTCATTTTAGTGGTAGTAGAGATAAGGTACATTGAATAGGTGAATCTACTTTAAATTTTGAGAGTGGCCCATGGGAAGGATATGGAACCTAGGCATAAAAATGCTTTTTTTTTTTGAATATACTGCAGGCCCTTCACGGCCCAAGCAGGAGTGGGTACACAGATACATCGAAATACATACATTGCCAGAAAAAAAAAATGAACAAACAAAAAAAGAAAAAAAATCATGGTGCAAATTCAATACACTGTATGCGGTTGATGAAAGAGTCAATCGTACTACAACAAACAATGTCGTTGGGTAGGCTGTTCCAGAGGGAGATAGCTGACGGAAAAAGTGAATGTTTGTGAGCGTTTACACGACTTAAAGGTTGGCGTATTGTTTTAGAATGATTTAGTCGGAATGATTGTTTAAGTGGATCTTGCAGATAATGAGAGCGTGATATGTGGAAATGACCATGATATAATTGGTAAAGGAATTTTAATCGTGACATTATTCTGCGTTGAAAAAGTTGTTTTAAGTTTGCCCTTGCGAGTAAATCTGCGGTACTGGACTGCCTCGCGAATTCTGAATATACGAACCTTACTGCCAATTTTTGTATTCGTTCTATTTTACTAATCAGGTACTTTTGATGTGGACTCCAGATGAGATCGGCGTACTCTAAACATGGTCTAATTAGTGTTTTGTAGGCATTTATTTTAATATGTGGTGGTGCATTGCGCAGTTTTCTTCTTAAGAAAGATAATTTCTTTTCCGCTTTCTGACACATGGCCAAGATGTGTGGTTCCCAGTTAAGATTCGGCGTGAGTGTAATGCCTAGGTATTTTACTTGATTGCATTTTTCGATAATTGAGTTTCCAATCCTATATGTATAGTTAAGGGGGGATTTCTTATTTGTAAAAGAAATGCAATGCGTTTTTGATGTGTTTAATTTCATGCCCCAAGTATTGCACCAGGAATAAATTGCCTGAAGTGAATTGTTAAGTTTAGTTTGGTCGTCTGAATTGCGCACGACTGTGTACACGACACAGTCGTCGGCAAACAGACGCATCTGAATAGGGTTCTCAACGGAAAAGTGGATGTCGTTAATAAGCATTAAAAATAGCAGAGGTGCAAGAACCGATCCCTGAGGTACACCAGAATAAACATCAAGTGGTTCTGATAGCTGATTGTCAATTTTAACGCTTTGTTTTCGTTTAGTTAAGAAGTTGTTGATCCAGGATATTATTTTGATATCAATACCAAAAGCCGTTAGTTTTTTGACTAAATCCAGATGTGGGACAACGTCGAACGCCTTAGAAAAGTCTAAAAATATAGCATCTAATTGGACGTTATCGTTGATTGCGTTGGCTATGTCATGAGTTAATTCAGCTAATTGGGTTATAGTTGAGAGGCCTGATCTGAAACCATGCTGTTGTTTGTATAGAAGTTCGTTTGTTTCTAGGTGGGTTATTATGGCCTTGAAAATTACATGTTCCATTATTTTGCAGCACGAACTCGTAAGTGACACTGGGCGGTAGTTGCTTATTTCTAGTTTGGGGCCTGATTTATGTATAGGAACTACTACAGCATTGCACCAGTCGTCTGGTATCTGTGAAGTTTGAAGAGATAACGTGTATATTTTAAAGAGATACTTAGATGTCCAATTAGCGTATCGGCTTAAAAATGAGTTAGTGATTTGATCGGGGCCCGTAGATTTCTTTTGATCAAGCTTTTGTAATAGAGAAAGTATGCCCTCCTCATTTACGATTAATTCTTCCATGGGTATTTTCACAGTATAAGGAGGTAGTAGCGCATTACTGGTATGTTTCGTGAAAACTGACTGAAAAAACTTGTTCATCTCATTAGCAATGTGTTCGGGATCTTTAATGATTTGTTCCGAATTTTTAATTTGTGAGATTGAGTCTCGTTCATCTGATAAGTATCGCCAGAATTTTTTGGGACAGTGCGCCATAAACGAAGCTAACGTAGTGTTAAAGAAGCGGGTTTTTGCTTCTGACATTTTATGCTTTAATGTCCCGATAAGATCACGTACGTTGTTTTTGGTTCCCTTTTTCTGCCGTCGTTTTATTTTTCTTTTCAGTTGAATTATCTCACGCGTTATCCAAGGGTATTCTCGGTTGATGCGTTTCTTTTTATTCGGAATGAATGTGTCTTCGCAATATTTAACAGTGCTTTTAAAATGCGCCCAAAGTTCTTTTACGTCTGTAAGCTCAATGAATTCATGAAATTGTGTTTCCAGGAAACGTAGCACAGCAGGGTCATTTGCACGTGCGTAATCTTTAAAGTAAGTAGGTAGTGGCTTTTTGTATTTCTTCGCGCATGAAATAGGGCAGGTTAAGGTAATCGATTTGTGATCGGAAATGCCATTCTCGATGGACGCAGAAGAACCTTCTAATGTACTACTTACAAACGCTAGGTCAAGTAAAGACGATGACGTCGCAGTGATCCGAGTGTTATCAGTTACTAGTTGATTCAATGAAAACGCGAACGCTACGTCCAGTAGTAATTCTGAACTAGCAACGTCACGACCATCATGTGAACCATTGTTCCAATTTATTCCGGGAAGATTAAAATCCCCAGCAAGGATAATTTTTGACCTAGAGTTAGTATGCTTTGAAAGATAATCATGAATCACTTCAATGTAGTCAGGTGCCGCATTTGGAGGCCGATATACCCCTCCTACAAATATACTTTTATCATAATATGTTATTTTGCACCAGACGCTTTCGTGGTCGGGAATGCCATCGAGTTCAAAGGTTTTGATATTTTTTTTTAATTGCTACCGCTACGCCCCCGCCTCTTGACCCTCTATCTTTACGGAGCAGTCTGTATGAGGGAGGGACGACTTCCGAGTCACGTACTCCGGAGTGAAGCCAAGTCTCTGTTATTATTAGAACGTGAGGTTGGTAGGACGAAATTATGTTCTCTAGTTCATCAAACTTGTTTAGCACACTTCTGGCATTGAGGGAAATGATTCTAAGTGTTTTAGTACTGTGCTGTCAGTTCGAGTTTTTCTTATTTGTAGAAGTTTTATGCTTAGATGAAGTTGGTCGGTTGTTTCGTGGTGGACCCGCTTTCTTCGATATATCTGTTCTAGCATTCTTTACTGGGTCCCAAGTATAAACTTTATCATTGACTTTCAGTTTATCGAACGACAGTTTGACTTTTGCTCCTTTGGCCCTTTCGTTTGCCGCAGAGTGCCATAAGTGCGCGCGCATATCCCTTACTCTTTTGGAAAAATCTTCGGAGACGGATAAGGGCGTACCCTTGAGTTTATAACAGCAAGATAAGATTTTGTTTTTTTCACTGTAGTCGAAGAGACGTAGGATGATTGGCCTTCCCTGGCTGGTTCTATGGTTGCCTATTCTATGAATCCTTTCGATGGTCTTTACTTCGATACCGAGTGTTTGTTTCAGAATGTCATCTTTTACTTTCTTTTCCAGTAAGATAGCATCTTCGTCAGACTCTTCCGTTACACCATAGATAATCAAGTTATTACGTCGGCTTCTGTTTTCTAAATCATCCAGTTTAAGTGCAAGACTTCCAATTTCATCTTTCATGGTGGCGTGCTTACTTTCATACTCGGCCAATTTTTCTTCGCAGTGTTTAAGTCGTTCCATATCAATTTCGATTTTAGTGAGCCTGGTTTCCATATTATCCACAGTTCGTTCAACCTTTTTCAAATTAGCCACTACTTCCTTTAACGTTTTATTTGTTTTAGTTTGTTCTTTGAGTATTTGTTTTAAAATGTCATTGTTGGGACGGGTGTCCGATTCCGAATCAGAATTCGGACCGGGATTTAGCTCAACATCACCCGATGTTAGTAACAGCAGCTTACACACATCATAGCAATCAGCAATCAGGGCAACAAGAAAGCGTGGACTTGGCAGCACCATCAGGGTTACATCATCGTCTATTAATGAGGTTACCGAGTAATTGTTACTAACCTGCACAACGAAAAGAGCAGGAATAAGCATCGGTCCCTGGTCGGTGCCACCAAGTCCACTGAAGTGTCTCGTGTCATGAGCCAGGCTTTTATACTGTTGGGCGCCTGCTTGCGTCGACGAGATCTCGTCCGTGGCGTGGTAGCTGCGCTGTAGAGGTGCGTAGAAGATCGCAGGCGCTTGCGCAGATTCGTTCCCTGTTGTTGTGTCATCGGCGATTACTGGCGTAGTTCCATTTGTGTGCAGATGCGTGACCAGCCCGGTAGAGAGGCCTTTAGGCCATAGCGCAATCTGCACAACGAAAAGAGCAGGAATAAGCATCGGTCCCTGGTCGGTGCCACCAAGTCCACTGAAGTGTCTCGTGTCATGAGCCAGGCTTTTATACTGTTGGGCGCCTGCTTGCGTCGACGAGATCTCGTCCGTGGCGTGGTAGCTGCGCTGTAGAGGTGCGTAGAAGATCGCAGGCGCTTGCGCAGATTCGTTCCCTGTTGTTGTGTCATCGGCGATTACTGGCGTAGTTCCATTTGTGTGCAGATGCGTGACCAGCCCGGTAGAGAGGCCTTTAGGCCATAGCGCAATCTGCACAACGAAAAGAGCAGGAATAAGCATCGGTCCCTGGTCGGTGCCACCAAGTCCACTGAAGTGTCTCGTGTCATGAGCCAGGCTTTTATACTGTTGGGCGCCTGCTTGCGTCGACGAGATCTCGTCCGTGGCGTGGTAGCTGCGCTGTAGAGGTGCGTAGAAGATCGCAGGCGCTTGCGCAGATTCGTTCCCTGTTGTTGTGTCATCGGCGATTACTGGCGTAGTTCCATTTGTGTGCAGATGCGTGACCAGCCCGGTAGAGAGGCCTTTAGGCCATAGCGCAATCTGCACAACGAAAAGAGCAGGAATAAGCATCGGTCCCTGGTCGGTGCCACCAAGTCCACTCTCGGTGCCACCAAGTCCACTCCACACCAAGTCCACTTTTATTTGAAACGTAGTGGCATTGCTTGTGAGCAGATAGAAATTTATTATTTTTTATTTATTGGTACTGCGATTCCCTGGAGGGATTTTAGCAGGTGGGTACAAAAGATGTAAACATCAGCATATACCAGGCAAACAGATAAAACAGCCTATCGCATTTCACATAGTCGGCAGCCATATAACACAAAGCAAACAAATAACTATCACTTGCGTTTTACAACGTAAACAAACGTAACAAAATTTTATGGATGACACACCACTCTCAATTTAAGAAAAGAAAACAAAACTAGCACACAAGTAAAATTATTTCCTCTGTTCTTCCGGACCAGCGGCAAAGAATGTTAACGACTGTGCAGAGACTTGATGGTTGTTTTAACTATTCTAATCATGCATAGCTCTGGATAAAAAACAATATTTGAAGCAGTTGTATTACGAGTACGGAAGGAAGTTACTGTACGATCATGACGTTGTCTAGTGGCGTAACCTGAAGAAAATGAAATATTTTTTTTAATATCTTTCTTGTTATGCCCAGTAAATATTTGACATACATATTTTAATCGGGATATGTGGTTTCTTTCTGAAAGTGAAGGTAAGTTAGCTCTTACTAACAGGTAATTTACCGAGGTTCAACCATAACTGTTATATATAAAGCGAACGGCTCTTCTTTGTACTTTTTCGACTTTATCATTCTTAGTTGAGTAAGTGTATCCAGGATCACCACAGCATAATCAAGTATGGGGAGGACTATCGATTTGTAAGCAAGAACACGGACAGATGGAGGAGAGAGTTTCAAAGTCCTTCATAAAAAGAACAGTTTGTGATTAGCTTTGGAAGTTACTATGTCAATGTGTTTTGTCCAGTTAGGATCATTTCTTATCGATAACCCAAGATACTTGTAGGATTGAACCTCGGAAAAAATGGCATTGTTTGTAAAGTATTCAAATTTTAATTTGTTTTTCTTATGAGAAATGGGCAGGTACACTGTTTTTCAAAATTGATTGACATTTTGCAAGCCTTGCACCAGGAAACAACCCTGGTAAACGACTCGTTCAACAAAACTTGGTCCTTTAAGGATTCTATTTCAGAATAAATAACGCAATCGTCCGCGTAGAGCCTAATATTTACAAGTATACCATTTACTATGTCATTAGTATATAAAATAAATAGAAGGGGACCCATAACCGACCCTTGGGGGATATCATAGTCAACGGAAACCCTGTGAGAAGAATGATTGTTAAAAACTACAAACTGTTCTTTGTTTTTCAAGTAGCTCATATCCATTTAATAAGTTGATCATTCCCGAGAATTTTTTTCTAATTTAAATGCTAGTTTATTGTGTGAAACCTTGTCAAAAGCTTTTGAAAAATCCAAAAAATTGCATCTGTTTGTTTTCCATTAATAATTGAAGTAGCTAAGTCGTGTATTGTTAATACTAATTGTGTCGTTGTTGAAAATTCCTTCCTGAATTCATGCCGATGTTGGTTTAGGGTACTATGTTCGTCCAGAAAACGAGAAATATTATTGTGAATAATGTGTTACAGAAGTTTACAAACGGTTGAATTGAGTGAGACGGGGCGATAGTTTTTTACACTCTGCTTGTTGCCTGATTTATGCATAGGCTTGACTCTAGCTGTTTTTCGGTCGTCTGAAACCGGGCCCTCACGCAGCGAATTTGTAAAAAGTGCATGTAGGTACTTCGACATCCATTCACCGTATCTCTTTAAGAACGCGTTAAGAATATTGTCCGGTCCAGAGGACTTTCTGGTATTAAGTTTCACAAGCATATTCAATATGCCATGTTTTCTCAGGTTTTTCTCAGGTTTTCAGGTTTATTCATTGCTGAGTACATGAGTACAAAAAAATGAGCTCACATAATATATACAGCGTCAGGAGGTCCCAAAGTAAGAAACTGTCAGGGGGACCTCCTATCGTTAATAGGGTACATAAAAGGTAAGTAACAGCAGCGAAAGCTACAAGTGCGAACAAAAATAAAAAGTGCATTCAACACAGAACAATAAATAGTCAAATCGAAAAAATTCATTTACCAGAACACCATTATACAAAACTACAAGAATACGAAAAAGCAGGAATTGAAAACGTAGAGGTAATAATGAAAATGTTTTATTACAAATGAACAAGGGGCTCAATTAACAGTATGCTTTTCATGTTATGTTTAAAAGGCCGCAATGAATGAGACGACTTAACATGAAGAGGGATATTATTCCAAAGATGAACACAAAAGAAGCGTGCTGTGTATCTGCCATAGTTTGATCTGATTTTAGGTAAGAGGAAGTTATTACGCTCTGAAAACCTGGTATTATTGTTGTTGACGAAGATATGGAAAGGAATATTATCAAGTGATATTTCGCGATGAATGAGACGGTATGTGATGAGCGACAATCTATGATAAAACAATTGTTGAATGGGTAGAATTCGAAGATGTTGATAGATAGGTAGAGAATGGCAACGGAATGGGCTAAAAGTCATTAACTTGATCGCCTGGTTTAGAAGACGTTGAAGCGGTTTGAGATGAATGGCGTATGTGTTACCTCATGATGATAAGCAGTATGATAAATGGATATTAATATAAGCATGATAAAGTGAGATGAGAACATGAGGTTGAAAAAATGCACGTGTTGTAATGATAATGCGGATACCAAATGAAACCCTTTTTATAAGTGAATTGGCAAGACTATTGTATTTAAGATGTTTATCGAGAGTAACACCAAGGAATTTAACATTGTCAGATGCCAGTAAAGTATAATTATCCAGCAAGACAGTTATGGAGGAAGAAACCACAGTTTGTGGGCTATGAAAAAGTACGAAAGTTGTTTTAGTAGGATTAATCTGAAGTTTGTTATTTCTACACCATGAATGCACGTTGTTAAGATCTGCATTAAGTGTGTGTTGAAGTGCGGTGAGCGATTTATGTGGTGAGTAAATGGTCGTGTCGTCAGCATATAGCAAACACTTAGAAAACGTAAGCGTATTAGGTAAGTCATTTACGAATAGTAGAAACAACAACGGACCTAATATAGAACCTTGGGGAACACCGCAGTTAATTAATTTAGTCGATGAAAATTGACCATTAAGATATACGACTCGTGGCCTGTTAGACAAGTAGCTACGAATAAGATTTAGAGTTGGGCCAGTAATAGCAAAAGACTCGAGCTTATCCATAAGAATAGAATGTTCTAGTGTGTCAAATGCCTTTGTTAGATCAATGAATATAGCACCTACAACGAACCCTTCGTCAATAAATTGTTTAATGTTATCCGTGAATTTGAGCAATGCTTGTTCCGTTGAATAACCATTCCTAAAGCCAAACTGGTGTGGATAAAGAAGATTAAATTTGTTTAGATAGTGCATCAGACGACTGTAGATGAGCTTTTCAATGACTTTGCCAAAAAATGGCAAAATGCAAATGGGGCGATAGTTGTTAATGTTATCACGAGAGCCTTTTTTGTACACAGGAATTATTTTATCACGTTTCAACAACTCAGGAGATATACCGGTTCTGAAAATTTTGTTAGCAATATCTGCAAAAACTAATGATATGTCTGCAGCAACCAGTTTTATTCTAGAGGGCCGGATGGAGTCCAGGCCTGGTCCCGTAACTTTGAGGGAAGAAATTACGTTAAAAACTTCTGAAGAAGAAACCGGGCGAAGGAAGAAGGACTGAGGGCTACGTGGAAGATGGGCTGGAACGCTAAGTGAGAGCGTATTTTGGCACGCGGCAAAATGATCGCTAAAAACATTTGACATATCAGCTTCGGTAGAGTATTCCTTGTCTTTGTAAATCATTTTTTTAATGCTGGCATCGGACTCCCTAACATTCAGAAATTCTTTAATTAGCTCCCAATTACGCCGAGTATTTGTTCTGTTTTCAATTATTCGCCGTTCATAATATTCCCGTTTTGCGCGTTTGAGGACGCTAGAAAGAATGTTGCTATAATTTTTAAATCTAGCTCGCAAAGATGCGTTGAAAGGCTGCAATTTCACCTTTTTGTGAAGATTATTTTTCTTTATTATTGAGCGCAGTAGCGCATTTGTAATCCATGGATTCCTAGGAGACGAGAATGTGTGCTTATGGGTTACATGGGTTGTGCAATTGTTAATGTAATTCGTTATTGTTGATAGAAAAATCGAATATGCCTTCTCAGGACAATCTTCTCGAAAGACGTTATTCCAGCATGTGTCATGCACTTTTCGTGCAAATAAAGCTTCATTGAAGGAATTTTTCGTATATTGACGGTGCTGTGCACGTTTTCCGGTACCAAGAACGAAGAACAGGGGATAATGATCTGTAATAGAATAATCTATCACTCCGGTGGTGTAATCAGAGGTTGATGATGAAAATATGTGGTCTATTAACGTGAAAGAACCGGCAGTGTCACACCTAGTTGGAACATCAATTAAGGAAGAGAAACCATAGCTAAATAAGCAGTTGATATAATCAGAGCACGATGGACAGCTAGGAGGAAGTATGTTTATATTGATGTCACCACAAATGATGATTTTCTTATTTTCATTGGTTAGGAGATTAACTATTTCTTCTAGCTGTGAACAGAAGTCCGAATAAGATGATGACGGGGAACGATAAATGGATGCCAGGATTGTAGGCCTGTTATTGAGTGGCAAGACATTCCGGTCGAACTCTAACCATACAGACTCGCACAATAAATTTCGGAATGAAAGATTGAGACGATGGGTGTGCGCAACCGACGAATTCACAAAAATAGCAGATCCGCCACTTCTCTGATTTCCACGGTAACTATGTTCACTGATGTACCCTGGCAGATCAAATAGATTGCCATCTACCTGTGTCAGCCACGTTTCCGACAAACAGATGATTGAAAAGTTATGGTCAAGTATAGAAAGAAAGTTGATCAGGTCATCGTGATGCTTACGAAGACTGCGAATATTGCAATGAAGGAATGAAAATTGAGGCGATTTATCATGGAGCAATGCTTTCGTTTTGTCACACGAGAACATGCCTCTGTTCATGGTAGAAACACGAAAAAAAAAGGATGTGCAGGCGCACTGATTATGTAAATATGGCCAGGTCGTTTGCGTTAGAAATACGATAAACACGACTATTTTCAGTCTTTCTGGCCTTAATCACACAATTTTCGGTCCAGAGGAATCGCCACCCTTTAGCCTTCTTCAATTCGAGAGCTTGCGCGAAAAGACGCTTGTTCTCTGGCGTGAGATGATCATTCACAAAAAAAGGTAAGTCACTGCTTCGCGAAAGACCAATTGCAGAAGTGGTGAGTTTAGCTTTCCTAGCTTTACTAATGAATTCCGTTCGCTTCGATCTCGAGCAGAAACGCGCGATGATGTTCTTGTCTTTTTTCGCGGGGACACGATGAGCGATGTCAATGTCAGAAGGTACAACAGGACAACCAATTTTTTTACCAATAGCTTGTACTACAGCCAGGCAATTTTCACCTTCCGTGACGGGAACACCTTTGATTTCTACGTTATTGAGGCGTGAATACTGCTCGAGTGACGTAAGACGTTGAGACAGCTTCGTGTTTTCTTCTTGCAGAAACTTATTTTCCTTCAAGATGGTTTCATTCTGAACTTTCACGGATTCATACAGTCCATTAAACATGCTCAGACTTTCTTGCATTGATGCCCATTCAGCACGTAGTGTTGCTATATCTTTCGCTAGCTTAGCACACGACGGCATCTTGAAAAAAAGCACGAGACACTCATGGCAACAGGGCAGCGGCTAAGAAGGATTAGTAGATGCAAAAGTTTATGTGACAAACCTGTACGAAGTGCAAGGACGAAATTAGTTGCTTGTCCGCTGCCGCAACCCTTGCTGCCAAATGACGGGCTGGCGCACAGGACAACCGCTTTTGTAGGCAGTCCGGCTGATGAAGTCACTCCGATATGCGTCGCTTCACTTCACCAGAGTGTTGATAGCAGCAGGCGCGAGTTGTGACGTGAACAGGATAGCTGACGTCACTTCAGTCGATGCCACTTGAAGCGAACAGTCCGTCGATGGCCGTAGGCGTGAATTGCAACCTGTACGAAGTGCAAGGACGAAATTAGTTGCTTGTCCGCTGCCGCAACCCTTGCTGCCAAATGACGGGCTGGCGCACAGGACAACCGCTTTTGTAGGCAGTCCGGCTGATGAAGTCACTCCGATAGGCGTCGCTTCACTTCACCAGAGTGTTGATAGCAGCAGGCGCGAGTTGTGACGTGAACAGGATAGCTGACGTCACTTCAGTCGATGCCCCTTGAAGCGAACAGTCCGTCGATGGCCGTAGGCGTGAATTGCAACCTGTACGAAGTGCAAGGACGAAATTAGTTGCTTGTCCGCTGCCGCAACCCTTGCTGCCAAATGACGGGCTGGCGCACAGGACAACCGCTTTTGTAGGCAGTCCGGCTGATGAAGTCACTCCGATAGGCGTCGCTTCACTTCACCAGAGTGTTGATAGCAGCAGGCGCGAGTTGTGACGTGAACAGGATAGCTGACGTCACTTCAGTCGATGCCGCTTGAAGCGAACAGTCCGTCGATGGCCGTAGGCGTGAATTGCAACCTGTACGAAGTGCAAGGACGAAATTAGTTGCTTGTCCGCTGCCGCAACCCTTGCTGCCAAATGACGGGCTGGCGCACAGGACAACCGCTTTTGTAGGCAGTCCGGCTGATGAAGTCACTCCGATAGGCGTCGCTTCACTTCACCAGAGTGTTGATAGCAGCAGGCGCGAGTTGTGACGTGAACAGGATAGCTGACGTCACTTCAGTCGATGCCGCTTGAAGCGAACAGTCCGTCGATGGCCGTAGGCGTGAATTGCAACCTGTACGAAGTGCAAGGACGAAATTAGTTGCTTGTCCGCTGCCGCAACCCTTGCTGCCAAATGACGGGCTGGCGCACAGGACAACCGCTTTTGTAGGCAGTCCGGCTGATGAAGTCACTCCGATAGGCGTCGCTTCACTTCACCAGAGTGTTGATAGCAGCAGGCGCGAGTTGTGACGTGAACAGGATAGCTGACGTCACTTCAGTCGATGCCGCTTGAAGCGAACAGTCCGTCGATGGCCGTAGGCGTGAATTGCAACCTGTACGAAGTGCAAGGACAAAATTAGTTGCTTGTCCGCTGGCGCAACCCTTGCTGCCAAATGACGTGCTGGCGCACAGGACAACCGCTTTTGTAGGCAGTCCGGCTGATGAAGTCACTCCGATAGGCGTCGCTTCACTTCACCAGAGTGTTGATAGCAGCAGGCGCGAGTTGTGACGTGAACAGGATAGCTGACGTCACTTCAGTCGATGCCGCTTGAAGCGAACAGTCCGTCGATGGCCGTAGGCGTGAATTGCAACCTGTACGAAGTGCAAGGACGAAATTAGTTGCTTGTCCGCTGCCGCAACCCTTGCTGCCAAATGACGGGCTGGCGCACAGGACAACCGCTTTTGTAGGCAGTCCGGCTGATGAAGTCACTCCGATAGGCGTCGCTTCACTTCACCAGAGTGTTGATAGCAGCAGGCGCGAGTTGTGACGTGAACAGGATAGCTGACGTCACTTCAGTCGATGCCACTTGAAGCGAACAGTCCGTCGATGGCCGTAGGCGTGAATTGCAACCTGTACGAAGTGCAAGGACGAAATTAGTTGCTTGTCCGCTGCCGCAACCCTTGCTGCCAAATGTGGCAGCAACAACAGCATCGGGAAATCACGGCGAAACAATTTCGAAGATCAGTAATACAGAATTGTCACAAGAGAAAACCGATTTGAAGTGATCTTTGAAAGCATTTGCAATTCGAGCATTATCGTGCGTAAGCATACTATCGACATTAAAGAACTCCCACTGTTCCGACGCGGGCGAAATTCTTCTCCAAAATTTTTCGGGACACGAGGTCAAGTAATTACGCAAAGATTTCTCAAAATAACGCTGCTTATCTGTTGAATGGGAATACTTGTAGTCATTTCTAACATAATACGTCAAAATTGACATATACCTTTTACCCTACCATACCACCTTAACTCGAACAGTGGCCATGCCTTTACAAGCATAAATTGCATAAACTCCGAGGAGAAGTATCTCAGCGAACTTTGTTGGGCCAGATGGTTTTGCGTGCGGACGATGTCGAGGTACTTTGAAAACGTGGACAGAAAATTGCCAGCACACACCTTTCTTGTGCCCGTCCGCGCTTTCAAAGCACACCCACATCGTGTACATGCAGGAAAATGGTTGCACCATTCATAATGAAGTTGTACAATTCAGCCTTTTGGCTACAACTAAAAAACCTGCCTCTTGTCGAACCATGAATATACTGGTGCTTTAATTTAGCACACAACCTCGGGATAAAATGTCTAATTTTGCGCCTGTATCGCATGAGAAAATTTTTATAGAGGTCGGCGGTGGTCGGAAAGGCTCGCCATGTGAAGTGTTCGTGTGATCGAGAAATCATAAAGTGTACTTATTATGTGACGATATCAATTACAGCTGGTCACGCGAACTAATATGGTTCACTCACGAGTAACCTATTCATGAATCCAACTTTGAAGTTGAGTCAACCTATATCCATGTTCACATTAAAATATAATTAGCGAGAATTCAGTGAAGTTCAGTGGAAGCAAAAAGACAGGCTGTGAGTTATTTGATCACGCAGATGAGAGCCCCCTCACTGGGGTCACTTAAAAAAATGAAATGCATTGACAACAAAACTTGGACACCGCGACGTACACTGCGCGGCGATTCACGTTGCGCGCGGTAACTTTGTGTCCCATGTTTCGAGCAGTACACCTTATTTATATCGCTCAAGTTACACAAAAAACGCCTTTGCGATGGATTTTCAGGGTTGGCTTTCCCGTTTTGCTGCTGATGTGACCACAGAGCGGGGCACTAGCGACAATTTAGGCACCGGAAAAGAAAGAACTCTTGAGAGGCTTACTGACGAAACAAGAAATCACGATTTATTTACTTAATTACAGGTGTTATCCAACTATTGGCGAGCAGACGCGCCTTTACATGGCACAAGAGAGGGACACTGAAGGCGAGAGAGAGAGAGAGAGAGAGATAGAGTGAGCAGCACACGCGCGACGCTGCTTTTATAATCCCCGGTCCGTGCATGTGCACCTTGACCGACACTGACAGCGCGACTGAGCGACGACGATGTACATTCCCTGCAGTGCACACAGACACCGCTTGCATTCCTGCAGCATGCGTTCCGCGTTTGGAAGGTACGCCTACTAGCGTCCCTTGGAGGCCATTTCCTTGCTCTGCTGATCATAACAGCCCGTCCGCCATCCAAAGAGGTCACGCAAGGGCTGCAGTACCACTGCTCCCTGAAGTGGCCTTTGTACGTGGTCTGTAGAGATTGTCTGTATGCGCCGCACCGGTTGTCGACCACACCACACACACGGCACAGAGCACGTCGCACAACAAGCGCATTTCAGCGTCGCCACAATCCACTGTACACCAACGCCCACTGGGTTCCAACAAGCAGCTCCACAGCTGCCGTGGCTCGGTCACCGCTGCCTGGTCGTTCCCTGCTCGAGCACGGCACGAAGTGACGCACCCAACCCAACATCAATGCTGAGAACCTTTAGCTCTCCCGAGATCGCCCAAGTGCATGGGCTGAATCGCTCTGCATGACTCCTTTCTTATTCTTTTTGTACAACCAAAACGTACACTATCGTGGTGACCAGGTAAACTTTACGCTTACATGACAGCGTCCCAAACCAATCTATTCACACACTCAACCGACCCTGCACATAAAGCCTCTTTGAAGCGCGTTAGTATACACGCGTGTCTGAAAATTCGCGTTATACCGCTGAGGCGATTCCAGGAATGTCAATGTTTCATGGAGGAAGGAAAGCTGCGGAAAGGCCCTCGCAAAGTGCGCTGCAGAGCGAAAAGTGTGGTGGAAGTCAATTGCTTTTGCAGGAGGTTGTGAGGCAATGTGGGCACGCCAGCGTTTCGTGCGCCAGCGAGAGGGAGACGCCGGCATCGGGCTTGCGAGGCGGTGAACACCTCCACGCGCTCCCGATCCAGGCAGCCGTGCTAGAGTGTACTAGAAGTGTTGAGTGGCGTGGCCACGCCACAGAACACCTACCAGTTTAGAAAACAAAAACTGTACCTTTGGACTGTTGTATCAAAATGACATGAAAATACGTAGCGGCGGCGTACTGAACTCCAATACCGCGAGGCGAGATGGCGCTGGTAGTACTATCATCATCAATAAACACGCGCATTTTTTTTTTGCTGCAGGTGGGGGGCTTGCGGCTGGGTCGCGCTGCTCGATTCCTCTGGTTTTTTTTTTCTTTCACTGCTAAATCGTGCTTCGCGTCTGTAATTATCACCAGGTGACCTACCTGGCCTCGACTGGCATAAACAACGTCAATCAAGTAAGGTTTGCATCGTTTATTGCGAGTGTCCAAGCCGGTACAATCAATGTATATGATAGGGTCCGAAAAAAACAAGTCACTTATACATATCGAAAGCTTCCAACCCGTCTATAAAGACTCTTGAAAGCTAACAAGCTTACGCATATAACTGAACATCGAGATCGCTGAATGAACGTCGCTTTCATTTTGTTGCAGCGTTCGAGTTTAATAGCGGGGCTTCAGGACAAAGGGCCGATTCTACCGTCAGATGCGTCGCTTGCCCTGTAGTGTTGACCTTGAAGTACAGTAAATGCATGATGTGGAATTGGGAAAGAAACTTGCACATTGCCGATAGATAGCCCGCGCGGTGAGAGCAATATAGTTTTGCTAAATATGTAAATAAGCAATTGCGGATGCGTGCAGTTCTGAATTTTTCTCGCTCTGCAATGCTACATTGAGTACTCCACAATTGTGCAATGTCGCGTCGTGTCGACACGGTAGGCACTAGTTTTACTTCTCAGCCGTGAGCCCGTATCATAGGTAATACGTATTTAGGTGATGGGCCTGAAATATGGCAGTCTTGCTACATTTATTGTTAGAGTTAAGTTACACAGTTGCTACAGATAGAACTTCTTGTTGCAGGTAATGAATTGGCTGCTGAGTATGCAGCGAACATGTATGCTAAAGACCCACTTATGAGGTGTGTGCTTGCAGATCGAAAAGGCCCAATTCTAATAAAATAAGCTTTAGGCAGGCATTGTACAATTTTGTTGTTTTTACATCTTTGTTGGTGCTCTTACAGTGAGATATCTGCTCAGCTCTGAGCACAATCTCTTTTTTTGCACAGACATATCAAAAGAACTTGAGTACTCTCTTGCAAGCAAGCACTCCTGAAATCAGTTGGTGGTATATGATATGAATCTGTCCGAATACTGGATCAATAAAGGTTACATTTATCAACCACTTGTTATTGTGTTTACCTTTTCAGTATACTAGTGCTTGAAAGCTGAAGTTGTTTTCTCTCTGCTACTTTTAGAGGTTAGGACTTGAAATACGTACTATCTTGTAGTGTGGCTGTGGATAAGTCAAGATGTTGTGTGTTTCAACTACCTGTAGGATTTCCTAGATTTTTTTCATGACCGTAGTGCGCAGCATTTCACTTCGTAGTGGTAGACACTATGGTTATGACAACTCAATTAAAACAGAAGCAGATGTGCTTAAAGAAAACTGGGACGTTTCTCTGCTATATGAAAAAAAAACAGTACCACATGATATAAACACAATCTTGCTTTTCACCACAGCATTCACGTCTTTGAGGAAGCTGCGATGCAAGTGCTCATCACCTTTACGATTTATTATTTTAGGAGCCCACTGAAGATATGTGCAAAGTTAAAACAATGGAGTGCAGCTTTATGAGCTTTGGTGCATCTTTTTGTGAACTTTTATGAGCTAAAGACAGTTAATTAAGTCAAAACAGTTTTGGGTGTAGTTCGCAAACTGTCACAAGGCACAACTACATGTCGGAAAGCCTGTTATTGACCCTCACTGTGGGGGTGTTCATTTTGTAATGCAATTAATAATTTTCTGATGATTGACATGCCAACTATGAAGTGATCGTAAGTCGTACAGTAGTGAGCAAATTTAGATTGATGTTAGCTTCCAGGGGTTCAAACAAATGACATTGTAGCCTCAGAGGAGACAACACTGCTTGTCGAAACATTTGCTCTGACATCTTATGTTAACATATTTTTCATATTTTCAAGCTTCCATCTTTTAAGGGTCAGTTTAGTTTACCTGTACCAATCAGAACTGGTTCACAGCTGTGCACGAGAAGTTCAGCACATCTGCAGCACGAGTTCAGCACTGCGGCATCACAAGTGAATGACAAGGTGGAATCCTTATTTTTGTCAGCTTATTCAATGAGGTGCAAACATCATGGCAATACACTCCGCGTTTGTAGAGGTGGGTACAGTACCTACGTTTAATGCTATTTTGTTCGTTAAGCTGTGCGTGCGGCTGAACCAAACCAGCACCATCAGAGCAAATTGTACAGGAAAATCATGAATTAGTTTTGGTGCTGTACCTCTCCGGCGCATTTTTGAAATAAATGGCACAAATTACAAGAAGCCGTTGCTCCGCCACTGAAACGAATGGCGAGGTGCAGCACTTTGTAAAATGGATCATGTGGTGCAGGCGAATTGAGCAAACTCTTAAGCACACAAATGTCTTAGCGCTTGACCCCCATCGAAATATGGCTACTGTGGCTGGAATCAAAGAGTGTGTTTTTAGCTCAGCAGTGCCACACAATCAAACAGTGTTAAAGTTTCAGCGTTATTGAAGTGTATATTCCATGCCACGGTAGACAGCCAATGCTTGTGGCTAATCTAAAGCACCCCTCCACAATATGCGCGGTAAAACATTCACAAATACAGCATTGAATATTTGAGGTTCGAGACGACCTGCAGTAGTAGACGTTCAGATGTTTCAACGTCCTTGCAGAGTGGACATTCGAGAAAGTCATCCGGTCGTTGCATAGAAGTCTCGAAAAACAAGTAACATCACCAGATATAAGTGCATGAAATCAATGCATAATTAATGCATTGAAGTTTCCAAAGTAAACAAAAAACTCAGTTAACTAGTAAACGGCAGTTTTATACATATATGTAATGGTACCTCATAACACGTGTATCACCCAGGGCTGCTTCTTCACAAGGCATGCCATGTAGCAGGTTCCTTGTCTATTGTACACAACTGCTTCCATGTCAGGTAGGCCAGGAGGCCGTGGCAGACAAAGAAGTATTTCTCATTTATGTGACGCTTTCTTTGTCACACTATAGCAAAACCAGACCCATATTTATGTGGTGTTTCTCAAACTTGACTGCAGTAAAATATTGACTAGTAGGTTTTTTGCCCTAAAATATAGGCTAGCTACGAAGACACATGCGAGGCGACAGTGACTTATTTGCCTTCTTTCATTGCAGCGGCCTGATTGGTGTTACCCGGTGATAGAGTTTCAGTATTAACTATTGAGTCAGCAACTCATTCGCACGTGAAACCACGCCGCAAGTAACGCACGTTTTTTTCCGGTGACGGATTGAGACGTTAAACAATTTTGAAATTTAGTATTGCAATGTGCTACCACCATGTTACGCCTACACAGTCATTGGCAAAAAAAACTACATATGTTAAAATGAACCAACTAGACCTCCAAACAACCGTCCTTAAAAAACTTAAGTGGTTTCTACTCACCGGCTCAGGCTTGCAACGGGTGTTAAACCGATGAAAGCTTCAGTGGTCGCTTCGTTCCTAGGAAGCCACCTGAATTTCCTTCGCGAAAGCATTTGAACGAGTCAAAATAAGCTGAACGAGAAAGAGTGTATTGGTCGGCAGAGGCTCAAAATATTTACAGCGAAATGAAACTGTCCGCGAGCCGTTACCGCGAGCCGTTACCTGCCGTCGCAAACGTTGGCCGCCATACAGTAAAGAAGGGGGCTGTAGAGTGAACGAGGAGGCCGCGCCGCATCTCGGCTGATTCTCCAGCGGGTGACAGTAGCGGCGGCGCTGTAGTTCCACGGTACTGAAGATCACGAAAGCGTCTGCATTGGGAGCGCGCGCGCCCGAGCCCACGAAAGCGTGTAATTGATCGTTTTCAGCGCTTCTATTGCGTTTCGAAGCCTTTATCAGTAGACGCACCTGCTACACGCCATAGTGCACGAGTAAGTATGCTGGCACGCTGAAATTGCGTCAATACATTTACTGTTTCAAGAGCCTGCCGACCAAGAAAAAAAATGTCAATGGAAATTTGCACGGATCCGCCTAGCTCCTTACTCAATCAGCGCTTTGAGCTGCGCTACATCATAGGTGGCTACTGGCGAACTACAAAAAGAGGAGAAGTATCAAAACTATGATTAAGTCAAGCGCTCGTTTTATCAGCTGTTTCTACGAAATTGAGAGCACAGTGTTCCTCATATGAGCGTACATGCGCTCGATTGTTTCACACAAAACCTTAGTGTAAGTAACGTTGTCACAACAATAATTAGTGACGACTCATTTTTATGATGCCAGTTTTGTAGAAGCTAGTATTTATTGGTTTGCGAAAGGCTTATTACATAATAAACTTAATAAATTACTTCGCAAACATATTAAAAGGTGCTAATTGTATATATACCCCGTCTGTTATTGTGCGTATATTCATTGTAACCAGTTCTGATTTTGTATCGACAGCTTAAGTTGTGCGGCTTTCCAAATACTCTATTGGCGTTACGCCATTGCAAGTGAGCAACTTTATGACGATGATTTGTATTTAAAGCGTAGTTCTATCAATAAGCGTCAAATGTACAGGCAGGCAGTAGTGCATCTTGTTTTGAGAAATTTACCTTCCTTGTATAGGTACACAGTAAACACACACACACACACACACACACACACCACACACACACACACACACACACACATATTATATATATATATATATATATATATATATATATATATATATATATATATATATATGCTTCCACTGCTTCCACTGCGGCCGTCGTGGCGGGATCTCATTGTATGCCTTCTTTGTCTACTAAGTGTCCAAGGACGAGTGTTTAGAGCTCTCCAAAACGACATTTCTTTGAGTTGAGCACCAAGCGAACTTTGCTCAGGCAGTCCAGCACGCGGCTGAGGCGCGTGTTGTGCTCACAAAAAGTGCGCCAAAAAATTACAACGTCGTCCAAGTAATACATACCCACTTCCCAGTTCAATCCACGCCGAATGTTGTCCATAAATCACTCAAAAGTTGCGGGCGCGTTGCAGAGTCCGAACTGCATCACATTGAATTCAAATAGTCCATGTGTTGTAACAAATGTCGTTTTCTCCTTATCTTCCTCGTGCATTGGAATTTGCCAGTTACCTGACCTCAGATCCACAGACGAAAAGTAAGAGGCCGATGATAGACAGTCGATAGCATCATCCATCCGCGGGAGTGGGTATACGTCTTTTTTAGTGATGGCGTTGAGACGGCGGTAGTCAACACAAAATCGCCATGTCCCATCCTTCTTCTTCACTAGAATCACCGGAGCAGTCCACGGACTTCATGATTCTTAAATTACAATTTGCTTGAGCATCTTGCAAACCTGTTCATTGATCACTGCACGTTCCGAAGGCGATACATGATATGGTTTCTATTGGAGAGGTCTGTGGTATGTCGTGTCGATTCGGTGCTTTATACGAGAAGCAGGAAATGACGGTGGATCGTGCTGAGCGAAATAAAAAAATACCGGCATGTTTGCGCAGAATACTCGCCAGTTCATTACGTTCCTTGGTGCTGAGTGACGTGTTAATCATAGTCATAATAGTGGTGTCTCTGGCGTGCAGATTATCGCAATGGGTCTTATCCGGGCAATCGCTGCTTTCTTCAAGAATGGCAAGCGAGAATACTTGGTGTTCACGAATCTCTGCAAGTTTCTGACCCTCCGGCAGCATTGTAGGTTCATTAGAGCAGTTAATCACCCATAAACCAGTATGCCCTTGCGCAACCAATAGCATGCAGTAGGGTATTAAAACTGTCTTCTTTATGCAACTGAGATTCACGGGCTCCACAGTTGCGTCAAATGTTTTCTCGCTTGCAGGTGAACAGATAACATGGATATATTTCGCAGACAATGGTGGCACAGTTGTGTCCACGGACACGCAAAGAGCACTTTCCTAACAGGGCGAGTTTTCTATAAACGCAACTGGGATATCGGAATCTACTGTAATTTGTCCTGTGCGGCAATCTACAGTGGCACCACATAGCTTCAAGAAATCGAGTCACAGAATAACGTCATGCGTAGTATGAGGGAGAACAGCAAACTCTGCAACAAAGTTCTGGCATGCCAAACTAACAGTCACAGTGCAGACACCAACAGGTTGTAATACCTCTCCGCTCACTTCACGAAACATACCAGACGGCCCTAACGAAACATAACGTTTCGTCCAAGGAGGCGGGTGAAAACTAAACTCATCACTGACACGGTTGCGCCTGTGTCCACCAACGCCATTTTTGGTACACCATCGATAAGCACTCGAACCTTATTTCTAAACATGGAAGCTAACTGAGGTATATCTGTTCAAATCGAAGACTGTCCGGCGACGTCACCTCCAACGGCCACGCCGGCTAGTTTCCCGTAGGAGGCGTGGAGTGGCGGCGCCGAGGAGATGGTGATCGGTTGGCGCGAGAGGCAGGTGGTGGTGTCACACTGCGGTCAGAGGCCGGAGATTGGTTTCGTAGTGGTCCGGAAATTTCGTGAAACGCGCTTCACGGGAATGTGGGTGCTCGGGTAAAGCCTGAACGGTTATATCTCTTTGATCGGTCGTATCTTGGCGGCTGCCGGTAGTTGCAAAACCTGGCAATGTGGCCTTCGAAGCCACAGTTGTAGCAGACTGGTAGAGGACGCCCGCCGAACCAATGCTGATACCACTCAGCTGTGAAGGGTCGGTGACGATCTTGCTGAGCGGGGGCTGCCCACCTCTATGTGGCGGGGCCGTGACGAACGCGTTGGCCATAGCGCTGGTTGGCCGTGAATGAGTCACGACGTGGCCACGGAGTTCCAGTTTCGCTGACGTCTGTCACACATACCGATGGTGGCAAAGGAGCTAATGGCGCCATCGTGTAGTAGGGTGGATTGGTAGGTGGATGAGGAATGCTTTCGTCAACCCCACCACATTGTCGCTGCAGCTCTTCACGCACTATTGCCCAAATAGTAGCGGCAAGGTCGGTGGGCGGGCTCACGTCGATGCTGGCGACCATTGCCACATTTGCCAGCTGCCGTATTTCGGGGCAATGCGACAAGTCTTCAGTTTTTCAAACGTGCGGCAGTGATGTAGAACGTCGGAGACAGAGATGAGGTGATCCCTGCCTATCAGAAAATTGTAAACGCCTTCCACTATGCCTTTCAAGAGGTGTCCAACCCTGTCTTCTTCAGACATTTGTGGGTTTATAATCTTGTAAAGCTTAAGAACGTCCTCTATATAAGCAGTGCACATTTCTCCAGGAGTCAGCTCTTCCAGCCACAGTCCGCTCCACGCTTTTGTTCTTTGAGTCGGAGTCACCAAAACACTTATTTGGTTCTTCAGAAAAAAGAGCCCACCTTGTCAAGGACTCTTCATGGTTTTCATACCACATCAGGGCAGTGTCCGTGAGAAACAGTGCTACGTTATCCAGCTGATTGATAGAGTTCCAGTGGTTGCACCGGCTCACCCTTTTGTAGTGCGTTAGCCACGCGTCCACATCTTCTCCTGCCATTCCCGCGAATGGGCGGGAGTCCATGTAGTGATGCCTAGGTGTTGCCAGCGTAGACCTGCACGAAGTCGAGGGAGTTGAATCCCGACCTTCGCTCTCGCCATGACGGTTGTTGTCGGTGGCAGACCGGCAAGACGACTGCTCCGGCGATTTCCGCACAGCTGCGGCTCCGTGGTACGTCGACGTGCCGTACCCAGCACCTCAACTACTCTGTTACGTCTATAAGAGGGGTATATTAGGAGCCGACGTAACGGTCGACTGGACTGTATACAGCAGTGAACGCGCACCAGCGAGCTCCTGCCACCAACCGAACGTCCCCTTCTTCTGTCACCACCGTGCTCCCCGCTACACAGGCACACATACCTAAATAATATATGCGGTAACATTATATATATATATATATATATATATATATATATATATATATATATATATATATATATATATATATATATATATATATATATATATATATATATATATATATATGTGTGTGTGTGTGTGTGTGATGTGTGTGTGTGTGTATGTGTTGACTGGTTTATTGTGTACATATACAAGTTAAATTTCTCAAAACAAGATGCACCACTGCCTGCCTACTCTTTCGACAGTTAATAATGGAACTACACTTATATTACAACACATCGTCATAAGTTTGCTGGCTTCCAATGGCGTTACGCCAACAGAATATTTAGAAAGCAGCACAATGTGAGCTTTTGAGACGGATTGAGAAGTGGTTACAATGAATTTACGCAGATTACCAGACGGGCTATATATATACAATTGACACTTTTTAATATGTTTCTGTGTTGTTTTCAATATGTTAAATATGTATAAGCCTTTCAGAAAGCCATAACTATTATCTTCCTCAAAACTGGCATCATAAAACTGAGTCGTCTCCGATATAAATGTGTTAAAAACATTTCTTATACTCGGGTTTCTCGTGAATCAAGCGAGTGCATGCAGGCTCATATGAAAAACACTGTGCTCTGGATATTGCAAAGACTACCGAAAAAACGAGCGTATTATTTAATCGCGGTTTTGATACTTTTCCTTTCTTTGTAGTTCACCACTAGGCACTTATAATGTAACGCAGCTCAAAGCTCTGCTTGAGTGAGAAGCTAGGTGGATAGATGCGAATTCCGATTGACACTTTTTATGGGTCGGCAGGCTCTTTAAACGATGAATGTATCGGCACAATTTCGGCATGCCTGCATATTCACTTATGCACCATGCCGCGTAGCAGGTACGTCCGCTGATAAAGGCTCAGGAACGCGTTAAACGCGTTAAAACGGGCAATTACACGCATTCACAGGCTACGGTGCGTAGACTCCCAATGCAGACGCCGCTGAGATCTTCAGTGTCATGGGACAACAGCGCCGCCGCTATTGTCACCCACCGGAGAATCAGCCGAGGTGCGGCGCGGCCACCTCGTTCATTCCACTGCCCCCTTTAGGTAAACTGTAGCCGTGCGCCGGGCAGCGAGTTTACCAAAGTGAGCCAACGGGCACGCCGGCGCCTCCCTCTCCCTGCCGCTCGTTGCGCATGCGCGAGCCGCCGTAGCGTTCCCACAATAGGTGACTGGTAATATGGGCAATCGCAGGGAACTGTGGGATACGATGGCTTCCAGTGCGACGCACCAGGTGGGTTAGCAGTGGCACGCGTGCATTTTTGTACCGCTCCATTGAAAAAAGCATCTATCCGTGCAATGTCAGTGCTTTAGCAGTTGTTTTTTTTGTTTCTGCTAATCGTGACTGCGACAATGACAAGCTACGAAAGCCATGAACACTAAGCAAACTTTTTTACCGCACTAAAATGATCTGCAATGATCTTGTGCTACTCGGGATATGCTGTCAGTTTGGCTAGCAGGTCACTCGTTACAGAAGACAGTTTTCAATGTATGATACGTTACTGCAGACAAAAACCACAATTTTCAAGATATCAGGGGATGTTGATGACTGTAGCAGTGTGCTAAGAGTTTGTTTCGGGATCGCTGCTTCGGCCGACATCGTCGGTCGGTCGGCATGAAGCGCAGCGCTTGTTAAGCGCGTTGAGATATCTTTTTTTTTCTAGCCTTCAGTGCACCATAAGAAGCATTTCTTAGTCGAAGCCAGACGCCTGTTGGAACGGCGATCTTGATCAAGCTGCGAAGCACGGCAGCACATAAACAATACAGTCAGACATAGACAGTGCCAAATAATCAAAATACTGCGCTTGTTTAACGCAGTTCTTCCTTTGTGTGCCATCCTGGCGCACAATTTAACCAAGATAAACGCAAACGGACTTGTCCAGCGCTTCGTGTAAACTTACTTTTGAGTGAAGCTTTGCATTTTTTGTCATATACTATATGGGTGCAATGGCCTGTGCTCATCTCTTATGGCAGATAGATTTCGCTCGTGCGTTCCCATAATATATTGGCTAGGTGCGCCTGCGTGACTATTTGTTTCGCCATATAATATTCGGAGCAAGTTCACGCGTAAGCTTTTTATTAGTGCGGAATACACACGTATATTAGTGATAAAATGGTCTTCGCACACTCTGACGTCAACGTTCGGTACCCAAAATCTACCTGGCGCTGTGGCTCTCTTTACAGCCGCAGCCCACCTCATTTTTCTTTCTTCGTTTCATGGGAATCAATACATGCATTTGCCTTTCACGCTCAAGTTGGAAAAGCCAACGGCTGAACAACCGCCCATGGTTTATCGGCACAAAGATAAACGGGTGATCGCACGCGGGAATGCCGAATATTATGAGGCTTGAGGGGAAGCGGTTGACCGTCGCCTGCTCTTCTCGAACCGGAAGCCGGCAGCAGACGACGCATCCCCCTATTCCTCGCTCTCTTACTGGTCACCAGTTGAGAGAAGGAGTCTTCTACTCTTCCCTACTTCCAGCTTCACAAAATGTGACGTAACGGCATCTTCTCAGTTTATGCCTTCCTCCATGCATTGTTACAACTACAGTAGACCAGAATGTGATCTAGTGGCGTGATCGGCCGGGTTATGGCATCAGCTTTCATGCGGGTGCTGCCAGGTGGCACCGCTACTACTTTAATGCCAGATTCGGCTGCATCGTCAGGCAATCGCAGGCTCCAGCAAAGCTGCAGCTATGGCTACTTGGAACGCGTGTTTGCTATCTGGCCCAAACAGGCGTATAGTGACAAAATTAGTTCGTAGGCAACCTGAACACAGCGTTTACATGGGAGATCGAAACAGTGACGCCTTCAGAGCGCCCCGTAACGGCTTCGGCAACCCGGGGCAAAATAGTGACAATCTGTTCTCCGCTTCAACTTGTCACAAGCTACATGTAGGTTGGTGCAAAATATCTCCCAAAAAAAAA
The DNA here is from genome assembly GCF_043290135.1 of Rhipicephalus microplus. Classification (NCBI taxonomy): domain Eukaryota; kingdom Metazoa; phylum Arthropoda; class Arachnida; order Ixodida; family Ixodidae; genus Rhipicephalus; species Rhipicephalus microplus. Next base: position 441,978,283 of record NC_134710.1, read on the forward strand.
AAAACTCCACCATGGTCCTTGTGCAGCAGAGTGCAATGGCGCACGTGCAGTAGAGTAACTCGTTACAATGGCAAATGCAATAATCCGGCCTGCAAGAGACGCTCATCAGCTTCACTCTCTTACACGGCTCATAAGAGCGCGGTATACGCGTCCCGCAAGAGCACTGGTTGAGAAGCACGCACACAGACTTGGGGAATACAACAAGCGCGTCTCGTGTACACTATAGGATCTTCCTCTGGCCGTTGCTGGCCCTATTGTCTATATCGATTGAGCTAAAAATTATTTCGAACATTTGCGAATGACAACAAAGCAACAGCATTATTTTCCCGTTTATGTTATTGGCCTTAACGTGTACTTCAAAACGCGTGCATAGGATAAAAATGACACCGAATAACACGATAATAGACGTAACACAATACTAGAAGCGAAAAAAGCAGCATATTTACTTTTTCATGTTTTGTTGGGCTAATACAATCTATTAGGATAGCCCGTATCTACCCGTATCTATGCCTTCCACGCGTCTTGGTCAGTCGTAAATTCAAATATATACACTCGCGGCCCACATTCACGGTTTCCACAGAAATGTGAACTCAACACTTCCTTCGCAGCTGCTCGCAATCTGGTCACTAACAAACGCACAGGACCACAACCACAAGAAGCACACATCTCAACTCCGAAGAGCTCGAAGGTACACAGAGAACGACGCAACATTCGTTGTTTCTCGTCGAAGCGCAGTAATGTTGCATGGACTGCAACGCCGATGCGAACAGCCGCCGAATGCCGGCGTCGGTTGCTTCGGATACGACCACAGCGCACAACACAACTATCGTCGTCAGCTCGCTGACATATGCGGTAGAGCTTGAAGGCCTTGACGAAGTTTCTTCAGTTGGCGGTGACTCAACGCGTCAAACTCGCACTGATTGACACACACTAACACGCACTGATTGACTCCCGCGCTGCCCGCGTTATCCAGATTGATTGATTGATATTTGGGGTTTAACGTCCCAAAACCACTATATGATTATGAGAGACGCCGTAGTGGAGGGCTCCGAAAATTTCGGCCGCCTGGGGTTCTTTAACATACACCCACATCTGAGCATACGGGCCTACAACATTTCCGCCTCCATAGGAAATTCAGCCGTCAGAGCCGGGATTCGATCCCGCTACCTGCGGGTCAGCAGCCGAGTACCTTAGCCACTAGACCACCGCGGCGGGGCCCGCGTTATCCAGAGAAGACGCCGCCGGCGCTCGCTCGCCTGCACACATGACAAAAAAAAAAGCGCAGAGGTGCCACGAGAAGTCCTGCCGGCCGTAAGCGTCGTTTTGAGCCACCGAGACAGCACCTGTGGTCTGCCGGTTGCGCCCCTAGAACATATTCTAGTTCACTATAGTTGCAACAAAGGCGGGAGTTTGATTATTAGATTTGCTTTCACGTGCATGGAGATGAGAGCGTCTGAACCACCCCCACCTTCATCCTCACGTCTTCATATGGCTCAAAGTCTGGCTGTCAAGTTATTCTTGAGGAAATGCCCTCTGTAACCGCAGAAGCCACAGAAAACGATTCAGCCTTCGAGACGCTTAAGAAGCATTGTACCGGCAATCGGTTACTTCCTTTGTCTTTTTTTTTAGCTTTAACACTGTATGCCACACAGCTGACAGTTACCGTTTGGCTATTCTGCCCATCCACATCGCCATCTACTGATCATAGCACTTCCAGCTGTGTGCTTTCTGGTTTGACGAGTCTTTCTGCACACTCTTTCTGCTTAGTGAAGGATACTGCATACGCCCTAAGCCGAGAAAAACCTTTATCCACGAGCAAGTCAGCCTGGTTTTCGGCCACGCTTGAGATGCCTGTCATTTCCGACTAGCGCTGGACGCTGCATTCACCAGCTGCCGCCGTGATAGCTCAGTGGTTAGTGCATCGAACGCGTTAATTCACCAGCTAGCTCAGCCGCACCTTCGAAGTTTATTGTGCCTGGTCTATCTTGAATCTCTTCATTTACTGCTGCCTGACCACCGGCACGTTTCGCCAGGACAATCCGAAGCTCAAGCTTCAATCGCTCCATTTCCCTTTCATGGGCCACAGATAGACAGAGTGAGAGATAGAGAGGAAAGGCAGGGAGCTTTAGCAACCTTGGCTCGATTGGCTATACCCTACACTGGGGTGGAGGAAAGAGGAAATAATAAAAAAAGAGAGAGAGAAAAAGAAAAGTAACAAACAGATGAATAAATAGACAACTTTACACTACAAAGCATGGTCTCACGCTGCTCTTTCACAAGTGCTCATGAAGTCTGGTGGTCCTTAAAAAACACGAGAGATTTCGTGGCGTTCCGCATCTGTGAAACAGTCGCCCAATGTCCCAGGATCTTTTTTTTTTCTCCGAGCTTGGCTTCCATAACTCATCGTTCAGACCAGCATGCTGGGCAGTGGCATAGAATGTGACCGCCAGGCGTAAAGATGAAGCTGCATTTCATGTGATTGAGCACATGAGCTGCAGCTTCCTCTTTATGCCTGACAGGCTCTTTCCCTTACACCTGGCCTGTACGAGCTCCCACAAATCGCAAAGCCTCTCCTCGTTGACACAGGAATTCTTAATCGCCTGTATCAAATGTGGCTTCCCATGTATCATCACTGTGACAATGCTCAGTTCTTCTCACATAATTCCTATATTCGGTTTCCTCAACCTGTTCAAATCTACAATCACCCAGTGCAGACTTCCATTGCTGAAGCCGCTGTACAGGTAGCTCTAATAAACACTAGTCTTTATGAAGCAGCATCCAATCTACCACTTTGTATAAACATCACCATCTATCCAAAACACCTGGTAGAATATATACGGAAAGCGAGCACTCACCAGCATAGGTACAAGGAAAGAACACCACAGAATCCAACCAAGTCGCACCGCTGCTAAGCAGTTAATGAAACTTAGGAGCGGGGCACAAGTGGCAACCCAGGTGCCGGGGAAGCAAGACCCTTTGTGAGGCTTCTCTATTGAAAAAGCTACACCGTAGGAATGGTGGATTCTATCATCTACCATTTTGGTGGATTATGGTGCTGGATATATTGGTGGCACATGGATGACGGAGTGCCGACATTGCTGGAGTGCGAAACGGCGTAAGAACCACTGTGACGAGCTGCCACTAAAAATGAAAAGAATAATTGTATTGAAAATAATGCAGAAAGCACCCACAAAAACGTGATCACTTTTCGAACGTGTAACTTTAGGATTTTCAGCTGAACATGCTAACCACCACGCTAAGCCGACTTGTTGGTAGTTTGTTGTTAAGTCGGAAGTGTACTTAGGATTTGACCATTCAGGTTTAGTTTTGTCTGTTGCTTACTTCAGATAGACAGAATCTGCACCTGCTACTAAAACTGGTACATTCGTCAAACACAAAGAACTGCTGCCTAGAACGTTGCCACAGCGACAATGGCGACAGCGTTTTTTTTTCACAATTAACAACCCCAAGAAAAAAAAGCCGTGGACTGAAGACCAGGTACAGTTGCTGTCAAGTTTTCATTTCATTTATTTCATTTTTCATTTATTGCATCCTTAAAGGCCCGAGGGCATTACATAAGGGGGGGCAAAGAATACGCTGTGAGAGTGTATAATTCAAGTTGAACAAATTATTATAAACAGTACAGTTCTAATACGGTAGTTTGGTCAAAAATGACAACAAAAATGAATCAAATAACACACAAAGGAAACGCTTTGGCTGGGAATTAGAGTACAAACAAGTAGGCACAAGCAAATTATACATACAGTACGCTGGTAGAATATATTTACAGCCACGGGTTAATGGGTGGAATCAAAGTGGGATTCCAATTTTGCGCGGAGTGATGTGCGGTCAGGTGTGGCACCAATGGTGTCGGGAAGGCGATTCCAAAGTGTTATTGCTTGGGGGAAAAAGGAGTCGTTCATTGCGGATGTACGGCTGTTGATTCGTGCAATGGGGTTTGAATGGTTAATGCGGGAAGAAGTTCTGTTTGGGGGCCGTAAAAGTTCGTGTCTTGATTGGGGTCGAAAAAGAAACTGTGGAGGAGGCATAGGCGCGAGATGAGGCGGCGCGACGCGAGTGATGGCAGTTCAATTAATTGTTTTAGGGCGGTGACGCTGATTTCTCTGGAGTACTGTGAGGTTATAAAGCGGGCAGCGCGGTTTTGAACTGCTTCTAGTTCGCTAACGAGGTATGCCTGGGATGGATTCCAAATGGACGATGCGTATTCGAGCTTTGACCGTACGTATGTTAAGTATGCTAGTTTTTTAACGTCAGGAGATGCTGATTTGAGGTTACGGCGCAGAAAACCAAGCGTACGCAGAGCGTCTGAGCAGATGGAGTGCACGTGCGGTGCAAATGAAAGAGATGGGTACATGTGCACTCCGAGATACTTGTATGACGAAGCCGAATCGAGAGGAAGCGAATTGATAAAGTAGGTATGATGAACAGTGGTGCGTTTACGGGAAAATGACATCGATTTGCATTTGGTTAGATTTAACGGCATTGATGAGTCTTGGCACCATAGCGCAACTGTGTCGAGGTCTTGCTGTAGTTTAGTACTGTTTTCAAAGTTGTGAATGGGGGAGTATATGACACAGTCATCTGCAATTAGTCGAAGTTTTGTTTGAATGTTTGTTGGCAGGTCGTTTATGAATATTAAAAATAGAAGAGGTGATAAGCCCGCACCCTGAGGGACGCCTGATGATACGTGAGTTTTAGAGGAGTTATGATTATTAGCCGAGGTGAATTGTTTACGGTTGGACAGGAAGTGTTTAACCCAGGAGACAATATTCTGTGCAATGCCAAGGGAATTAATTTTGCTAAGTAATAAGTTGTGTGGTACGCGATCAAAAGCTTTGGAAAAGTCTAGGAATATGGCATCAATCTGCAGGTTATCATCCATGCTTTATTATCCGTTTCCCGCTCGTACTAATGAGCGACATCTTCTCAAGCTTTATGACGCTTCTAGGCTCATTTGATAGACAGGCCCGCACAAGTGATTAAGTATTGCGATGTTTTTCGTGCAACGTACAGCGCAGTCATGCCCGCGCAGTGCGGTAGCTTTATCGTTAGCAACAACTGCATAACAGCTTCGTCAAAACGAATGCACCACGCAGGAAACATTATGCTAACATACTGGTTCAGTAAGCATACGATTGGACAAGTCTGTGTTCTCGCATACAAGTTAGAGAAGTGACCAACGGTTGTCGATGACGGGAGATGTACGCTGCTGGAAGTGCTGGTACCACGTCGCATCGATGTTTTTCGCTTCTTCTGCGGACACTATACCCTACAAAAAATCCTCTATTTAGTTTAAATGATGCCATGGATGTGCTGTATTGTGGTTTTGACTCATTGAAATCGTGTATTCTGCCACCCACGGAAGCACCTATAACACTTGTCCGGGCTCGGTCCAAATTTATCGCATCCTGTTTTCTCGCGTAATCGCTGCCATGCGATCGTTCTATCCTTATCTTTATCCTTATTCTATCATTATCTATCCTTCTCTATTCTTATCCTTATCGGTCAGAAATTCTATCCTTATCGGTCAGAAAACAGAACGTTTTGACGATAGCATACAGAATTAGTTCAGTCTTGCAGCCTGCATCCTGGCTTGACACAGATATGCACGAGTTACGAGCACTTCGTGGGAATAATTTTCTCCGCACAAAAACATCGATAAAGAAGCAGCGTCAGCCATCAGCAAAAGCACGGAGGACCAAGAAAAGAAGGAAGTTTCCGAGGCTGGTTTTCCGGTGAACGCACAATGGTGCCAGAAACCGGCTGGTGCGGGCGAAACCATACGTTTATACAGAAGCAGTGACATAAAAGATTGAAGGATATTGCACCAACAAACTGCAGCATGACGTTTTAGCAGCGCGCACACACTTACTCACATAGGTGTGTGCACGGGAATGCAGGGGGAAGGGGCTGGAGGAGGCGTGCAAATCCAGTCTTATGCATTGGCACCATAGGGAGGAAGTGCAAAGTCAGCTCCATACATTGAAATGATGCAGAGGGGAGCGCTGTGACAAACCTTTGCAGCCTCCCGAAAAGGGGCCCTTGCGCACGCTTATATGTACCTCACCCCCCCTCACACACACACACACACATTCAAAGCTTGTCAGATGGAAGCCTCGTCAATACGCACATAGGCGCAGAGATCAGGGCTAATGCACACTGAACATACAAGTACCAATTCTCTACGTGCGCCATCGCTGCTAAAGAAGGAATAGATGCAGTGCGACAGCAAATCTTGCCTAAAGTGTCTGCCACAAAGCCACTTCTTTCTGTTTGCCCATTTTCAAAACCCAGTGGCACTTTCGCACAGCCATCGGACGTCACACACTGCCGATACCAAGGAGCATTTGAACAACACTGCGGAGCTCAGGATACGCAGCCGACACAGCTACTGACATAGCGACGAAACGGACATGAGCGGCTGTCTGCATAAATATCTGAGGTAAAAACAACGGTTGTCTACTGGCGAATTGCGTACATCACTTCGCCTATTGGCGTACACAACGTGCCGAGTCGCTGGCACCCACTCCGCTTCAGGCCACGCACAGATGCGGCGAGAAGGCTGTTGCGTTAACGTGAAGGTGCGAGCTTTCTGTAAACCGGTCCTCGCAGTGGACGGAGGCGCGTTAGTGTTTCCGCCTTATGAAAACGTTTTATGTGGTTATAACAGCTCTACGCTTGCTGTCTCGGTACCTGCGATCCGCAACGCTCAACTCTGAAACAGTGAGCTGCGTTCGTTTGTGCAAAGAGGCGCTCGCTGAACATGGTCCTATGCAATGATTGAGGCGGCGGCACCCGGCACCTCGGCGCGCTCAGGTGGTCGCCGGCTAAGTAAAAACGTGCAGTAGGCCGAAAGCGGCGCTGCGCCACACACGTAGTCCTTTAAATGTGAAGCATTTCTTAGCGAACTTCGGCGACTTTCAGCTTATCTATCTATCTATCTATCTATCTATCTATCTATCTATCTATCTATCTATCTATCTATCTATCTATCTATCTATCTATCTATCTATCTATCTATCTATCTATCTATCTATCTATCTATCTATCTATCTATCTATCTGTCTGTCTGTCTGTCTGTCTGTCTGTCTATCTATCTATCTATCTATCTATCTATCTATCTATCTATCTATCTATCTATCTATCTATCTATCTATCTGTCTAGTTGCCTACGACTCTTAACTCTCCTGACCGTTTCGTTAATGATATTGATACCAAATTTTGTATGGCATAACGCAAGTGTATGGCGACATAATTGGCTAGTCATAACATGATAAATATATCATGAGTGTCACGAATGTCTTGGTTTACATTTCATGGTTTGCTGCTCTTGCGGTGGTTTCGTTGACATGGCATGTTAAAAAATTGGTATGGGATGACATGACTCAGTAAAACTTGTAGCTGGACAAGTTGGTTCTTTATTCTGAAAAACCTGGTGTGCACAAATGCAAATTAACGACAACAGGAAAGAATAGATAGTGACAAGCGCTTGTCCTGTCTATTCTTTTCTGTTGTCCTTCGTCTGCATTTGCACATACCAGGTTACCCAGAATGATGACAACACTGCATGGTGAACGCAAGAGACAGTCCCTAACGTGGAAATCATGACATGCATGTCACATAAGTCATGAGTCATGACTGCACGACACGCTCATGGTGCGCTCGCAGCTGCTTCGCTAGCTTCACATATACAAAATTTGGTATTACGGGATGTGATTTGATGACAAAGGTGTATGACTGGTGCAAACATGATAATCATGAAATGTGTATCATGTAAGAGCATGTCTCCATTCGATACTGATGATGCGCTTGCGGCCATTTCGCTAGCTTCACACATACGAAATTTGGTGTTAAGTGACGTCAATGAATGATGAAGGTATATGACTGCTGCAAACATAATAATCATGCCATGCGTATGATGTAAGAACATGACAACATACAACGCTCATGATGCGGTCACGGCCGTTTTCCTAGCTCAACATATGCAAAACTTGGTATTCCGAGACCCGAACGCATGACAAAGGTAAATGAGACAGCCAAACATGATAATCAGCACATGCGTGTCATGGGAAACATGACTACTTGCTACGATCATAGCACGCTTACGGGCGTTTCGCTAGCTCCACATATACCAAATTTTGTATCACGTGATACAAATAGATGATCAAGGTAAGTGACACGTCCTAACATCATAATCATGACAAAGAAATCATGTACGGCATATTTTACGTCCGCTTCAAAACGTTGTGCCAATTTTAGAGTGACCTATCAACCTTCCTGATTCGTGCTTCGCATATCACTGATTCCCACTGTCCGTGGGATCTGCCAATTTTTTATCAGCGATGTCGTACTGGTGCGCTTTTTGATAATCACCACATCACCTTCGTTCTTTGTCTATGATTACCTGAGAAGGCACTGCTGAAATTGCTCAGAAGTCAGAATAATTGATCAGCCAATTTCGGGCTGTTGCAGCAACGCAATTGACGATTTTCAGAAATCTGCAAAGCGTCTTTCTTGCAAGGTTGTTATCTAACTAAAAGAAAACAAAAACACTCATGCCCATACTGCTTTTCTTGCTCATTGTAGCACTCCTATTTTAGCGAAGGCACGCGAGCGCGACCAAACGGCTTTTTCCCGATTAATTATTATGGGCTTGTCCCACCTAGAACGAACCCTCAGAACACATGGTGGGCGAAACACCTATCGTTCGTAAACAAGGGAGAGAGGCTACAACACAATGAGTGAGAAAAGCATTCTGGGAACGAGACCCTTTGTTTGGAAAACAACTTTGCCGGAAAGCCAGCTTGGAGATTCGCGCAAATGGTTAATTGCACTCCAATGCAGCAGCGCAAGTGTACAAGATGGCGACCATCAAGTAATATCCGCTCATGATACGTTCTGTTACTTTCGGTTCTAAACCCACTTTGTGGCACAGCAATGACTCTTCCTTTTCCCTTTTCAATGTCACTTTCGCAAACCACATTTATGAAACACGAGCTTTATGGGTTTACCCTAATTTATTTCTTGTCCAGGATAATGAGTGTGCACTTACTGTGCAAATGTGTAGTCATAAACTGGTGTTTTTTTTTTTTTGCATTTCCTCTGAAGAAAAGTTGACTTTTTGTCCCCGTGAGAAACTCGAAAACAAGGTTGCTGTTGGTGACTACTTTGAGCCCTAATAGCAGACCTAAATAGCGACTTTTTACACCGTATGGCAGCGAAAATTTCAGGTAGGTGCCATGGCTAGTTTGTGTGTACTTTCAACCTATATTTTGGCGCGTTCATCAGTCATATTGCCTATTATTTGTTGACAAAAAGTCGAGCAAGCCTGAATAATAGCGTTGTTATTTTCTAGCCTCAAGTGTGACAGCCGATGCATGCGCATGGCCTTCATCTGCCAGTCATCTCGCCAGTAAGGTGTTCATTGAAGCACTTCAATGTAACGCGTGGCGGCCCTGGAAAACCGGAATCACGAAGCTTTTTTTTCGCCTAGTGAGTCTGACAGAAGCGCTTGCGAGGATCAGCCCCACATTTTAAACAATTTATAAATTTAAAACAGAATTTAAAGGAGAGAAGTTATGCATCATAACTTGCGAATTAAACGTGAAATTTAGGTTTGCCCTTGGGCTAAGATATTACTGAGGAAGTTGCACGCGTGGCTAACTTGGTGTTCACGGTACCCGCCATCGAGCTTGCGCTACGAGCGACTCTGTAATGCTGGTGCACAGCAAGCTGTCTTCGTGTTAACTTGACAAAAGCAGATATCCGCCGTAAAACAAAGCCGGACCGCTCATTTTCATGCGCCGGTATGCTTGAAGCTGGACTGGTACTTTTGTTGGACGCAAAAAATGCTCGAGGCTCGTGTACTTATACTTAGGTGCACGTTAAAGAACCTCAAGGAGGCGGTCCTACTCTGGCGAACTGTGCTCCGCATTTTAAGAATTGTTTGCGGACACAATGTGCTCGCTGCGCTTGACAAATAAATTTTAATTGCAATAATTCAGAAAGCTTATGATCCCCGCTTTCCCATGAGACCTAGTGTTATTGCCTGGTCGGAAGCATTACCTGAAAGCAATGAAATTAGTGTGAGCAACAAAAGGTATATTTGTTGTACAAGGCTGCGTTGTACTGCCCGTACGGTGAAACTGTTCGACATAACAAGGCGAGATTCACCGTGCCTTCAAAAAAGCGCTAATGAAGGTTTATATAAAGAGATATTAGCCATAAAATAATTATTAATTGTTTACTTTATAAAGAAAATGGGCGAAATAATAAAAGTTTGCGTGTAGATATCTTTTTTTAAGGCAGAACCATAATAATTAATGGGCCTTCAGACTACATTACACTAAGCTACTATGCGAAGCCTATTTGTGCCGTGACTAAAAGTTGATGAATTATTATTATGTGAATGTGTCAGTTTATGGCTGCACTTTCTCAAGCATTACCGACAAAGCGAGAAAACTATACAAGCTGATACTCTGAACTCCTATATAACGAATTGACAGGCTCCTTTCTAGGATTCTATGAAGAGAAATTTCTTTTATGTTTATAAGGGGACTTATAAGGTAGCAGTGAATTTACATAATTTTTCTGCTGCCCTGTTTTGTAGAAACTGGCATTTCCTTTATTTTAGATGCTAAATACCAACGACTACTGCATATTAGTAGGTGCATATTGTGTCTTGTATCTATTTGTGGTTACTAACTTGACAGCCCAGTTTTTCAAGCAAAATATTTTCAATAAATTATAAATCTTGCAGGCGTTTTTTTGGTTGTAGCGCTATTTATGAAATAAAAAAAATTCAGCAAATCCCACGTACCTAAGAATTGAGGTTATGCGAACCATGTGGAGGGAAGGTTACCATGTTGCATTTTTTTATCAATTGACACGTCATGAAATGAGGCCAAATATATGTAAAATTGCTGCACGCACAGGCATATGTTGAAGATTTCCAGATGTTTATATAACCATTTCTTTGTACTTGCGCAACGATGTCAACTGAAACATGCGTATTAGCAACACCAGAAGCTAATATTGATACATAACAGCCGCTAAACACGGCTGCAAGAAAGAGAAGGACGAAGTGAGTTTCGTTCGATGCTGGACTGGCGCCTTCTTGCTCATCAAGTTCTGTTCGTTCTAAATAGATTATTTAGGAAGTTACTCATAACATTATTGGTGGAGGTGGATGACCCCCTTACCTCGATGGAGACGCGCTGCGGTCGCACCATCGGCGACCTTTCGACTGCTTCGACTGCTGGTACTTCCTCTACGCCACCCTCATCAGTCCAAGCCACCACCTACGTCACAGTCCCACACCTTCGGGATCCCGGCACTTTCTCCGGTGATGACACGATCGATCTTGACACTTGGCTGAACCGGTACGAGCGCGCCAGTGCTACTCATCGCTGGGATCCCACGCTCATGCTCGCCAACGTGCTTTTCTACCTGGATGGCACTTCCCGAACATGGTTTGAAAGCCACGAAGCCTACATAACGAGCGGGGATCTCTTCAAAGAAAAGATACGCGACTTGTTTTGCGATTTATCTGGCCGTCAGCTCGCTGCGAAGGAGACTCTTGCCACACGGGCCCAGTCTTCTACCGAATCCTACGTCTCCTACATTCTTGACGTCTTGGCCCTTTGTTCGAAGGACGACCAGTGCATCTCGGAAAACGAAAAGGTTAACAACGTCTTAAAAGGCATTGCCGATGATGTTTCGACCAGCTGGTTTTTAACAGCGTCTCGAGCATCGACACCATCCTTAAAGAATGCCGACGTCTCGAACAAGCTAAAGCCCGCCGCGTAGCCCAAAGCATCGTGCGCCTTCCGAACACAGCGGCCACTTCTTCGTGTGAAGATGCCTTCCACCAGGCCCCTCGATGTGACAACCTCAACGCATCATTCGTCGAGAGGTCGAGGCAGCACAACCGGTAGCCACGCCATTACCGACGCCTACGCCTTCCTCGACCACGATCTCTTTGATACAAGCCATCGTTCGTCAAGAGCTGCCGAATGTGGCCTACATCCTGTTCCTGCCGTATACTCTGCTGGGCCTTCTTATCGTCCCCCTTCTGCTTCTCGCATACAACGCAATCCGTCCGAATGGCGTACCCTCGATGACAGTCCCATATGTTTTAACTGTCGACGCGTTGGTCACATCACACGTCACTGCCGCAGCCACTGGGCTCCACTGTCCCATTATGCACCTCAGTATCACGCCACTTCTGTCGGCCAGTCGTCCTCATCACTTTCTCCATCAACATTGACCACATTTTCCGCTCCTGCAGCATATCTGAGCAGACCTCGCTACGACCGGTCACCGTCCCCTGCTCTTCGTCAGTCCCGGTCGCCCCAACAACGCCGTGCTGCCTCCCCCGACCTATTCGCAGTACCTTTAACCGGAAAACTAGGCCGTGCAGCTTCTGGAGGTGGCGCTGCGTTGAAGACCTTCGTAAGAAATCCTCGATTAACGTTAACGACAAACCGGAACCTTTTGGACGTTATTGTCGACAATGTTCGTGTGAGTGCATTGATAGATACTGGTGCGCATGTGTCCATTATGAGCGCTAACCTTCGCCGCCGACTTAAAAAAGTTGTCACGCCCGCCCTCAACAGAGCTGTACGAGTCACCGATAGAGAAACTGCCGCAATTCTTGGCATGTGCTTAGGGCGAGTGTCTATTGGGGAGAGAAGCACTGTTGTTCTTTTCGCCGTTATCGAACATTGCCCTCATGAACTCATTCTTCGTATGGATTCTGTAGCCACGCACTCTGCCCTCATATATTGTTCAGCTGGCTCTTTCCATCTCAATTTACCTCTCTTTTCCGGCCCGTCCAGCCCACCACAAACCAGCCTCTGCTGCATTGATTTCACGCGCCTTCCGCCTAACTCTGTCACACATGTCGACTTATCCTCCACGCTGCCAATACCTTATAGTGATTACATGGTGGCCCCGATTCCTGCCGTGATGCTTACGCATGGAGTTGCTGTGCCGTATATGATTCTGACAATTACGAGAAACCACACCTTTCTTCCACTGGTGAACTTCTCACTCAGCGCCAATATTCTACCGCACGGTATCTCCCTGGCCAAAATTAGCGCTCTCCAAGATGACCATGTCGAGCCCTTCAGAGTTGACGATTGCTGCAGCTCAGTCAGTGGTTCCACTCCATCACGTTCTTGGTGCGCCGACATCGAGCGACTGATGTCATCGGACCTCACATCTGAGCACGCTGCAGCGCTTTGCCACGTTCTTGAGAGCTATTTTAGCATTTTTGACTTTGCCAGCGACTCTTTAGGCCAAATGACCATTGTCACTCATCGCATAAATACTGGCCGTGCAACTCCTATTCACCGACGCCCCTACCGTGTCTCTGCATCGGAGCGTGCAATATTACAATATGAAGTCGGCAAAATGCTTGCGAAAAACATTATCGAGCCTTCATGCAGCCCCTGGGCTTCTCTAGTCATTCTTGTTAAAAAGAAGGATGGAACATGGCGCTTTTGCGTCGATTACCGTCACCTCAATAAAATTACAAAAAAGACGTTTATCATTTACCTCGCATCGACGACGCCCTCGACTGCCTGTATGGTGCTACTTATTTTTCAACTATTGACCTTCAGTCAGGATACTGGCAGATAGCCGTCGACGAGATGGACCGCGAGAAGACCGCATTCATCACTCCTGATGGCCTTTATCAGTTCAAGGTGATGCCATTTGGTCTCTGCAATGCGCCAGCCACGTTTTAAAGAATGATGGACTCATTGCTCTAAAGGTTGAAATGTTCCACCTGCTTGTGTTACCTTGATGATGTTATTGTTTTTTCGCTCACATTCGACTCGCATCTTGATCGTTTTCAGCTATTCTGCACGTTTTTCGTCGAGCCGGACTCCATCTTAATGCCTCCAAATGCCACTTCACTCGTCGTCAAATTTCCGTGCTTGGTCACTTTGTTGATGCCCAAGGCGTGCGTCCAGACCGAGAGAAAATTCACGCAGTCACGAACTTTCCCGTTCCAAGGACCACAAAGGATGTCGGCAGTTTTGTGGGGTTGTGCTCATATTTCAGAAGCTTTGTTAAGAACTTTGCGACTATTGCACGCCCCCTCGCAAACCTCTTGAAGAAAAACACCTCGTTTATCTGCGGCCATGACCAAGCGCCATCGTTTTCCCGACTTACGACACTGTTTACAACGCCACCAATTTTGGCTCACTTTGATCCATTAGCCCCAACCGAGGTTCACACGGACGCCAGTGGACACGGCATAGGAGCTGTGCTATTGCAGCAACAAGGGGGACACGACCGTGTTATAGCCTATGCAATCCGACTGCTATCTCCAGCCGAGCACAACTATTCCATCACGGAGCGCGAGTGCCTCAACCTTGTATGGGCAGTCGCCAAGTTTCGTTCATACCTGTACGGGCGCTCATTCCGTGTTGTCACGGATCATCACGCGCTCTGCTGGCTAGCCTCTTTGAAGGACCCCACAGGACGTCTCGCTCGGTGGGCCGTACGCCTTCAAGAATACAGGTTCTGTGTAACGTATAAAACAGGGTGATTACATCAAGATGCGGATTGTTTATCCCGCTACCCTGTTGACGAAGGAATCGATACTGATGCTATCACGGACGTTTTTTCCGTGTCGCAGCTGATGAACATTGGCGAAGAGCAACGTCGGGATGCTTCTTTACGAGCTTCCAGTCATCCCAGCGCACCGGCGTTCCACTGTCCTGCATCAACTTCATGACGCTCCCATGACGGGCCATTTGGGCATTTCTCGCACATACGATCGGGTACGACGTCGGTTTTTTGGCCTGGACTATCCCGCTCTGTTCGACGCTATGTCGCCGCTTGTGAGCCCTGTCAGCGTCGCAAAACGCCTTCTGCCCTCCAGGCCGGCTACCTTCAGCCGATCGACGTTCCCACTGAACCTTTCTTTCGAGTTGGCCTTGACCTGTTGGGCCCTTTTCCACTCTCCACAGTCAGAAATAAATGGATTACTGTTGCTACAGACTACGCGACGCTGTACAAACTGGAGTCAACGCCTGACAACCCGTCCCTACGAATATTTTTGGTGAAAGAAGGGATTCTATATCGCCCTAACCTTGATTCCTTCGGATCAGACTTGCTTCTTGTCATCCCAGCGTACCTGCGTTCCACTGTCGTACATCAACTTCATGACGCTCCTATGACCGGCCATTTGGGCGTTTCTCGAACATACAGTCGGGTACGACGTCGGTTTTTTTGGCCTGGACTTGCCCGCTCTGTTCGACTCTATGTCGCCGCTTGTGAGCCCTGTCAGCGTCGCAAAACGCCGTCTGCCCTCCCGGCCGGCTACCTTCAGCCGATCGACGTTCCCACTGAACCTTTCTTTCGAGTTGGTCTCAATCTGTTGGGCTCTTTTTCACTCTCCACAGCCTGGAATAAATAGATTGCTGTTGCCACAGACTACGCGACGCGGTACGCAATCACACGAGCACTCCCGACCAGTTGCGCTACCGACGTTGCGGACTTTCTGTTGTACGACATAATATTAGTGCACGGTGCTCCCCGCCAACTTCTCACCAACCGTGGCCGCACGTTCTTATGAGCTGTCGTTAGTGAATTCCTGAGGTCTTGCTATACCAAGCATAAATTAACTACTTCGTACCACCCCCAGTCAAATGGGTATGCTTGCCAAATACGTGGCGCCATACCACCAGGATTGGGACATTCATTTGCCGTATGTGACTCTCGCCTACAATTCTTCTCGTCACAACACTGCCGGCTATTCGCCCTTCTATCTCCTATATGACCGGGACCCAACTCCACCCTAAGACACTTTGCTACCTGCGCCCACTGAATATGCCGGGGAAGCCATTGCCCGCTCCGACCACGCGCGCCAAGTCACCCGTAACCGTCTACAGGCTTCGCAGGCGCACCAACAACAGCTCTACATTTCTCACCATAGGGACGTGCGCTTTTCCCTGGGTTCTCTCGTGCTCCTCTGGTCACCTACTCGGCGTGTGGGACTGTCTAAAAAACTGTTGTCTCCCTACACTGTACTATTCCTTATCGTTCGCCAAGTGACAGAAGTCACGTACGAGATTGTTGCAACCGATCCAACAAAGTCATCGTCAGCTCCGAGCGACACCACTCGCGTGGCTCGGCTAAAGCCCTATTACCCCCCTTCGACATCATATGCGTAGACTTAGCACCGGGACGGTGCTTCTACCGCCGGGTGTTATGATACATAACAGCCGCTAAAGACGGCTGCATGAAAGAGAAGGACGAAGTGAGTTTCGTTTGATGCTGGACTGGCGCCATCTTGCTCATCGAGTTCTGTGCGTTGTAAATAGAGTATTTAAGAAGTTACTCGTAACAATATGAAGCGCTGATGCTCGCGTAGATGCTGGCCCTAGACACTGATACATAAATCAACTTCAGCGCATGGCAACTAACCACAATTGACGCTAACCCAACCTGAAGGCTGTATGAAAGGAGTACATATGTAATGTTTATAAAATTGGGTAGGCAGCACTGCAACTACTATTGACGTTTCACGAAGATTATCATCTATCTGAAAAGTAGTTCCGAGACCTGGCGTAGCTCTGTGGTAAAATGCTTCATTTCCACGCAGAATGCTTGCGTTCGATTCCAGCTGGAACCCTCACATTTATTCTTTGCATTCGTCAGCTGGACGCTACCGATGTCGGGTACTTCTTAACGCTTGCGCGTTCAAATTGGCCACATGTGTTCTCGTCATTCATGGGTAGATAATAAGTCTCAATCACGTGTGGCTCATACCCGCATACCAGAGGCACATACCCGTCCATGTATATGTGCCACGGTCTGGTGGGAATTGTTTGACGACGTACGCGATGGGATTTAGACATTATTCATATCGTGACCAGTGCGTCATATTAGTCAAGCCGTTTTACCCCCTTATGCTAATTTTAGTTCACGCAAAGTTAAGGGGGTCACCATGAGAGCACCCAAACGTAAGCGGCTAGACAGACAGACAGACAGACAGACAGACAGATAGATAGATAGATAGATAGATAGATAGATAGATAGATAGATAGATAGATAGATAGATAGATAGATACGGTCAAAGTCGCCGAAGTTCGCTAAGAAATGCTTCCACATTTAAAAGTCAAGTTGTTTTATGCGAGTTCAGACGTTCGCCAAACGTGGCGCAACTAGACATAAGGAGAGTTGCTACAGCAGGCATCGATTATTTCTCCAGGCTTCATTGGTTGCCTCACTAGGTAAATCCAGTGGCCGTGCGTAACGATAACAACCACCAACCGTAAAAGGAGGAGGGCTTAGTTATATATCTTTTCCACTCGAACCACGTCAGCATGCGGGGCGGTCTCGTCAAGCGGGAAATGGTTAGAATATTGCTACATGCATGTTGACATTTTGTGGGACGATGCGCGTGTGTGCCTGACGACGAGGACAAAGAGTGGTCTCCGCTCGGTGTCGGGTAAACCGGTCACGCCGCTGCTGCTGGTTAGAAATATATTTCATCCACAGCCTCGTCGATACGGCGTCTCTTCTCCTCCGTAACAATATGTATATAGGTACGCCGGAGCATTGCGCGTTCATCGTGTGTCCACAGAACCAGCGTTCCCCAGCACGTATTTACAATATAGTAATGTGCATCTCTTCGTAGCTCAGCAGCTCTTGTTTCGCGCGCTTCTTTGAGTGTTTTCGTGCCTGAGAGGTTTGAAATTGTGTAAGGAGGGACGCTGACATGCCGTGAAATTCATATGTATGTAGCGCCGCTTCCAATGGGACGCAATGGTCAACGCTCTCAAAGCCTGCAATAGACCTCTCCCTGTTTGTAAACAGTGTGAAGTCACTGCGGGCACATCGCCCACCATACCCTCTATTAGAGCAAGTGCTGGTTGGCAAGAAAGTTCCGCCGGCCGCATCTTTCTGCATAGCAGAGCTGTGTGTCCACATTCCTTTGACGAGAATTTTGACATTGCTATGTTGTAAAGTCGCAACTTTTGAAAGAATAGGGTCGCGAAATAGTCACTGCTCATAGTCTGAAAATTTGCTTGTCGTAGATGGATGGATGGCGAAATTTTATTTGGAGTACTCAGAGGCGCGACTAGCACGCAGTGGGCTTTACCCACGTAGATAGCAGCAATAAAAAAGTATGATCTTTTTCGAAAACGAAGCTTTCAAATGTACATGGTGACTGGCACTTTGAGAAATATTCGCATGGCATAGATGTAAACTTATTCAATTTCCATCGTTGCATGTGCAACGCAGGTTTAAACAAGGTACAACATTGGCGGCAGCATCGCTTTGAGCTGCTGTGCGGAACTTCACGGATACCATTCTCACTCATTGTGCAAAAGTCTGATCGGTTATGAATGAAAAGAAAAAAAACACTTCTTACCATGCGTTAGGCTGAGGTTAACATATTCTCGTGAAAATTAAAGTGAATTTCTGCCACTGCATTTCTCAATAACCCAGTGAAAATTCATGTGAAGTAGAACTGTACAACTTAATATTATATATTAATATCTGGCACAGATACCTTGCTGCATTTGACACTTATAACGAGTTTTCGTACTTATACTGCTTGTTTAGACCTGATACACAAACGTTTAATGCGCATTGTCACTTGATAAGGATCAAGCCGTAAAAGTACAAAGTATATAAGAAACTAAAATCTCCCCTGTTTCACGTATCAGGTATCCGATAATAGAAGTTATAGACGTGGTGAAGCCTATATGCAGATTCGGAAACAATACAACATGTTTATAGCTCATGCGTAGTCGTATATATCACTCGAATATCATGCACTTCGACTTTCCTCCACGCCGCGCATACGTTGTGATGTACCCACTCGCATTATGATCGCGTGAAATTCATTTTTACCTTGAATAAAATGTCAGATTGTAAAGTTCTATTGACCACCACTTACTGCAACCAGCCCACAACGAATACCAGTGTTTTTGCAAACAGGACGCATCGCGTTATTCACACTGCACACACCACACACAATATTCCCAGTTTCACCGCCCTTAAAGGGGAACCAATTTTGTCAATGCCTTTCAACGCACACTACATGCCACAGCCGACACTGCACATTTTCGAAGACGATGCCTCTGTTCCTCGCACAGGCTGCCACGTGTGTTCACTTCTCCGAGATAAAAAGCCAGCCAGCGCGGTAAATAATTCATCAGGCAATTTACCACACACCTATATGTTCTCTTGCACATACCACAGCTAATGTTGCCACTGTCAGATGAAGATTAAACTTTCAAAAAAAAACAGACTTGTCCTAAGCCCCGAGCAACTGCACCCCACTCAGCTACTGGTGGAACTGTTTTGCCAACCACTGCCTTGCATGGTCACCAGTGACGTCACGCTGTGACGTACCCGGGTGGAGGTCTATTGTCGAGAACTTCAGAGTAAGCCAGTAGAACAGCGTTTCGACAACTTCCACTGACCAGTACTGGTCAGCGGTACACAAGCAGGTAATTACACCCTAGTTGCAACGATGTGACGGAAGCGAGACTTTGTCGAGGATGCAGGACGTTGTGGTCAGAGTGGCAGGATATGCAATGTACGGGACCCTAGAAAAGTTAAATATTCCTAAATTCAGGGACGCCCTGACTACGAATTAGACGATCACTGTCCCTGCCACTCATGAGTGGTATACGGTGTCGGGATGCAGTTCGACCGAGGAGGACACCTCTATCTAACGATAACGCTGTTGCTTACGGCTACTATGTCGTAAAGCAGATTGCTGCGTTGCCAGAACTGCTAGTAATGCCCGATTAACACCTGTCTGTCACTTAGTACAAAGCTTGTGATGTAATAGCTGGTCAATGAAGAATAAGCTGACTTAGACGCCCGTGAGAATAGTCACATGAACAAAAAATAGTGCTCATACATATGCTATAGTACTGACGACCGTCTTGATGAAGTTTCGCCGCAACCTAAATGGCAAACTTGTCGATGGTGCCTGTAAGTCAAAATAAAGGGAAGCCACAACTTTACAGAACAAGTAGGTGTATTCCTGCTATTATAGGACAAGCATAAAGCAACTCTGAATTTTGTAACTGCTTCGCTTCCAGAAACGTTTAGCGTTCACGTTTCTTTCGAATTGCCGGCGTGATCGTGCTTGTTAGAAAAAAATATCGAAAGAAAAGCATTATTTAAGGAACCTCCTCGTCAAGAGAACTTCATATACTTACCAATCCGCCCCCTCCTGAAACGTCACGTCGTTTTTGCAAGCACACTACTCTACAATGAAGCCTTAATTCACATCAAAACCGTTTAGAACTGATGTAAGATGAAAGACAGATATATATTGCAACACCCGATTTTCAGTAGATTGTATTCTTGTTGACACACGTATCTATGTACGTTACAATTACACTTGCATAATTATAACACAACAGCTTGGCCTTTTTGTCGAGTCACAGACAGACAGACTGATGAACTTCATTTGCGTCCTAGGAAAAGGTTCCTGGGAACCACGACCTCCTGTACAACCCACCTAGGGCGGCACCTGCAACGGGGTCTGGGAACACAGGTTCCCCATCATTTCACATGCTTCCTGGACCGCCCAGAGTTGTTTGGCAAGTTGTGGACTTGCGATAAGTTCTAAGACGCCTGTTTTGTTCACGTAACGCTTGCTTGCTGAAACGCGCAAGCGGGGGCAGCGCAACATCAAATGAGGGAAGGTGGCGAGCTGATCGCATGTCGAGCAGCCAAAGAAAATATCCGTATTCAGCACTAGAGTTTTTTGCGAGTGTTCATGGCATATTCGATAACCACCGATACAAGTGTAACTTTATTTTTGCACTGGATGGCAAATGATCTAGGAGAGAAGAAATAAACTTTGGATAGCATGTAAAAGGTAAAATGCGTGCACATTTTACGATTCGCGAACTCGATAACCTATGCAATGAAGAGATTCAGAAAATAACTATACCTTAACAGCCACGGCTTGTTTAGACCATATATCTTACTTTATAAGCAACGTTAGGTGACCACAGGGTGCTACGTAACTGTCATTGACCACCTTGGCATCGCCGGTGTCGTCTGGCGGATACACACGCGCGGAGGGTTCTCCTTCAAGGGGGGTGGGTCAATAGTTAATCGCAATTGTTAATCCCAATCAATCAATTCATTACATGGGTACAGTGCCTAGAATATTTTAGGCACTGTAGTACGGGACAGATTTCACGCACCGACACTAAGAAAACTAGAGGGGCAGGGTCGCCTGCCCTGCCTCCTTCATGTGCACGCCTATGCTGGCACTCCGTTTCGTATATAAAGTCCAACGCCGTGGAAGCTATGCAAGAAGTTCGGTCAGAAATATGTATGACCAAGCGTTTCTCGCGCTTGACTTTCATCGTTGTAAACGCTCGTGCGAGACGAGCACGAACGCTACTGCACAGCGTCGCGAAAGCCTACCAATAAAACACAAAGAAATGAGAACAAAGAGAATGCGTACACCGAGGTGTTTTTATCTACGACGCGCGGAGCACAAAGAGGATAATATATAATGTCTCAGATGCAAAAGTGACCACACTAATTCTTAGTGCAAACGCATTCATTGCAAGAAGTTTGGCTAGCCTTCACAGTGTTGCATTTGATGTATGAAACGAAGTATAGGAAAAGACGTCCGTAAAACACATGGGAATTAGCTCTGAGGTGTCGCTCAATCTGGGTGCCATCATAATCCCCTATTATTTACAAATATACATAACCCCCTTCCCTTCCTCCCACTAAGTGCGATGCTGGGTCAAATTGTGCTCCTACTTGCTGATCTGTGTGCCCGTGCAAATACGTCGCATTTAGAATCAACTGTTGGCGAAAGTAAAGAGTTTCCTAAAGCAAACACTTTATGGGAGTATAGTTTACCATAATTTAGGCAGTAGAAAAAAAGCTGGTGAAAACAATACGGGAAACCGAGTGAACCAACTTATGAATGATCCCACGTGATCACTTATACTAGGTGTCCTATGTAATTCTGATAAAAAGTTTTAGAAAAACCATGTGCTCCAGGTGGTTCCAACTTCTATGTATTTGTGGAAGTCATGTTTTCAGCTAATCATCAGTAAAATTCACTTTATATAGGTAACCCTTTTATTGTAGTTGGAGAGGGTGAAATTCAGCAAGCAGCCCCGGCATCCTCAAGCTATTTTGTGCTCAAATGTGCCTGAGTGTTTTTGTAACGTAATCTCAGCAGTTTCGCATAGAGTACGGTAAGCAGTTTTGTGCAAACACAAGGAGCAGTCTCGTAAGAAAGCGCACAGTTGGTGCGCCGAAGGCCTGGAAGTCTCTGCATTGACTTGTCCCTAGTAGGCTGGCTCTTCTTTCATGTGAGATCGCTCACTCACTAGTACGTCTATCCATCTGTCCATCCGTCCATACCGCATGCTACGTATATCCTAGCACAGCTGAGCTAATCACTGCAAAAATTTTCCCAAGACGAGAAACATGCCAAGGAAAAAAAAAAGGACGCGCTCACGCGACGCTACATCAAGCCCGTACCAAGGTCACCACATCAGAAAGAAGGTTAGCGGCCATGCCAGGGCACTCAAACGCTGTCACGCGTTTGGTTCATATTACGATCAATTGTTGTTCGACAGACTTGAGTAAGTGAGAGAGACAGAGAGAGTGTGCGTTTGTGGATGTGCGTGTACGCGCGTGTTAACAGTTCAGCAAAACGATCCCGGTTTCAGTCTGCCAGCTGTCTGTCACTGGGGCAATTTTGGTCATATCGTTAAAACGGCGGCAACACTTGGCTGATTGAGAGTGAGAGACACCATCCGCGTTTGTGCTCCTTGCTTTTCGTCAGCCGTTTTTTGTGACCTCACGTGAGACGACGCTAACCGTACTTACGAGCGGAATTCTCTCGCTTTTGCAAACGTGGATGAGTGGCGTCATCTGGTGTCTTTTTCAGAACTATTGACAAGAAAGAGGAAGCGGAACCGCCAACTTAAATGGTCGAAGTTTTCGAAACCCTCCACTACGGCGTCTCTGATTGCCTCATTGTGCTTTGGCGATGCCAATTAAATAATATTATTATGGTAACTACTAAAAAAATCTGGTGCGCCAATACAAGCTCAAGGAATCACACTTGCGCCTCTAAAATGATGCTTCCAGTGATCAGTAAGCTAAAATACTTAAATTCTACTCTGTCTCTAGCAACTATTGTATATATGCTATATATTCTAGACGCAGATGCACGGAATTCGTAGTTTGTTCTGTAATTTGGAACATTCTTACGACTTGAAAAGGAAACAAGAAGCAAGAGGCTCATTGTTCAATAAAAAAATCTTGATGATACAGCTTTTCTCCTATTTGGCTACAAGTTGGACCAATAAATAAATGGCTTGGCTGCTTTGGCTACTTTGACCTTGAGTTCTGGCACCCTTTCAAATCTGCTCAGCGGCAATCCTGCTTGAGCCGGTGTCGATAATTCTGTTTCGATTTCATCGCCTTGCTGGCTAGGCACCCTCTACGGTCTAACTAAAAGACTACAGGCAAAAACATGAGGACGAATATTGTCAATCATGCCTGAACTACCTGTAAATTAAACTATTGCAAGAAGTCTGTTAAAGTTATCAGCATGATATGGTACATTCATGTCCAAGATGTCTCAAATTCGTAAGACAATTGTGCATTACAAAGCCAAACGATGAAGTTTTCTGAATGGCATGAAGTGGTGAGTGTGACTTTCAGTATTAGTTACACGTTTTTGTGCCTCTACAAGGTAAGCCTTCTCTATAACATAGCTCTGACATAAACCACAGCCTCACATAAATGAAAATGTATTCGCGCGTTTAGCTCCCTTGCATGCCTGTGCCACGTAGATACGAAAAACTGGTTATGATGCTTTTTTTTGCGTACGCAAAGCTGCATATAGACAAATCACACGCCTGATAACGCATCAAAGGGCTAACAAAAAGTGGGCGAGGCGTCATAATCAAATGCCTAGGATGAGCGGAGGACTCTTGAATATATTGCAACGCACGTAAGCGTTCCCACGTCGCCACCTACATCGAACAAGGCCGTCGCGGCCGAAGTTCAGATATGTTCAGGAGAACACCACACCTCACTACTGTGTACTGCTGGAAAGCATAGTGAACAAGTCAGCCTAAGAGGTCTTGGGTGTTCCTCCACTTGACTTGAAGCATTATGTTACGAGCCGGACTCACTGTAACCGACGGAACAATGAATTGCATGGGGTGGTCAGTTTCGTCGCACACGCTGAACACGTACGTCGACAGCAGCTTGGCAAGCACCGTCTTCAATTCAAGCAGCGCAAAGCGACGCCCTATGCACTCGCGAGGTCCCAAGCCGAATGCCACAAATGCCGCCAGGTTCCTCTTGTCTGCATGCGCCATGTCCGAGAGAAATCGATCCGGAATGAACCGATGTGCGTCGGGCCACACATCCGGATTGTGGTGAACGTGCCAGGTTGGCAGAACAATGTGCACTCCCGCAGGAACGGTGAAGCCCGCGAGCGTGGTGTCCTTGTCGCAAACTCTGGTCGTGAAGAGGACGAGCGGTGGGTAGAGCCGCAGACACTCGCTGATCACCATGTCCATTCGCTTGAGCTTCTGCACGCTGTCGTAATCGACCAGTTCATTGTGGTGCGTTAGCTGGGACTTTATCTCCACGAATAGCTTGTCCTGCTCTTCGGGGTGGCGGGAGAGCTCATAGAGAATGAAGGCGAGCGTCGTGGCCGTCGTCTCGAATCCAGCGGCTAGGAACACGAAACAATTCGCCAGCAGGTGCTTTTCCATAATTTCTATTTCCGCACCGTTTTTCCTACGAACGGCCTCCGCTTTTGCCTCCAGCATCAACTGAACAACGTCGGCTGTCGTCGTCCCGTCCAGCTTTGCGGCACGAGCATTGATAACCTCCCGGAGGTTGTCGTTTATCAGGAGGAACAGCTTACCGTAGCTCAACATTGGGAATATCCAAGCGAAAAACCTTCGGAGAATAGGAATGGCCATGGCGGCTGCCATCACCCCTTCGTCCACTTCCAGGAATATTTTCTTGAGCCGTTTCAGGATGGGGTTTTCCAAATCCCGTTGACAGTCAACCTGAAGTGACATTTGCACAAAAACCACAAGGTTACCTTTCTTTTTACACTCCAGTAAGTTAGAAATTTAGAAAACCCCCGTTTACGAGCAGAAGATGTTGCAGTTAATGTACACTACTTAACACAGTGTTTTGACAGCCTGTCACAATCTTTATCGTTTAAACCAGATATGGAACGTGTTTCTTCAGTAAGACAAAGCAATGTTTTTTATTAGTTGAAACTCCTTTCAGACACAAGCCTAATATTTCTCAATCACTCAAAAAGTCACAGCTTTGCCACAAAGACGAAGCAATAATTGTGATAGCAACAAATTGTAATGCCACGCGAAGAATGGCAAGCAAATCAAAACTTGCCCCGTGCTGATCACGCACAAATGACGCACGAAGCGTGATCACAGGCACAGTTCAACGCGATTAGGTGTCTCACTTTGCTGTGTCTGAAAAGTGCGTCCTTTTCGGAAACACAGAGTGCGCAGCCATTGCAGTTACCTTTGTACGCCGGGTAACTGCAACAGCGTTTCGATGAAAAATCAAGGCGTCCCATTCTCGCCTCGGCAAGGTAAGCACTCGCTCGCGTGAGTGACTACCCCCTCCCCGCTCTGCGGTGCTAAGTACACGTGGGAGATGAACGCATCAGTACGCGTCACCGCGTCATGACAATTTGGCACCGCACGCTCATTGCGCCATCTCGCTGGTTATGCTGAAAACACAGTAGTTCCCCCGAGATCGTCGCCACCAGCGGTAAGGAGTATATATAAATAGCTTGCCGTTTCAACGTAAAAGGCAGGCTGCTCACAGGCTGAGTGGCTAACGCCACGCACTCACAAGCAAGAGGTCAGACTTTCGATTCAGTGCGCCGGAGTCTTTTTCTGCAATATTTATTTCTTTCTTGCGTTTTCACATATGTATATACGAATACATATACGGTAAATGAAGGCGTTCGTAAACGCCGATGCTGACGGTGAAGCCTAGCCGAGAATGTCCATATAATTGCTATTGAATTGATAATAACTTGATACGCCATTGCCCATAAAGAGGGGCCACCTCTGTTGAGCATGGACGCTTCCGTTTGCAAGGAACATCATTCATATTATAAATATAAAACGTTTATATGGCACCCTTGTGAAATACAGATAGGGGGATTGTAGAAAAAGTGTGGTCTCTACACAGCTTCACTAGCCTCACCTTTAATAAGGCATCAAGGTAAAACTGTAGTAGCGCGACCACGATGGTCCACTACCACTAGGGTCATAAGCAGAACGTCCCTGAGACGCAGGTGCATGTTCGGTGTGGAGCCGCGAGCTCTCTTGTATGGCCTACTACGGTAGTTCCTCTCCCCTCTATCCACACGCATCAATAAACTTGTCTGTCCGCTTATTCTCACCCCCTTTTCATTTGATTCTATTTCGCTTCAGGTGCGGTAAATATACTGTCCTACTCTCCGCTTTCCATTCGCCTCTTATTCTCTTGTCACTTTCAATGCTATTATTTCACCAGCTCGGTTTGCTTTCTGGTTAAGACAGAAATAAACACAACGTTGTTACAAAACAACACTCGCTGTCTCGTTCGCCAGGGCTCTACAACATAAACAATGTTAGAAGCACAAGAAATAGGCAGCTGCTATTTATTCAGACTTTAGCGACATCTTCCCAAAGGGAACTCTGACAAGATGCGAAACAGCAGCGTTGCGCACGGGTGGCATTACGGGTTAAACGGAGCTTACGTGGGTGCTGTGGTCAGCTCTGAAAGATTTGTTTAAGCAATGGCTGGCGTAGGTCTTGTCATTTCTTCAGATTTGACATGGGCGCTGGACTAGAGCTGGCGCACGTTTCAACTTGAATACCATGGTTTCGTGATCGGTTAGGTGAACACTGACATGTTTATGCAGACGTTCGTTGCGAAGTTGGCAAGGCGAGATCGATGAACGTTCCCCTTATCGTGGTGAGTAGTTTCCGTTCCGGCAACACGCGCTTCAGCGAGTGCAGGCCACGCATGGGATCGACGAGTCATTATCCTCGTGCTCCGCTGACGTCAACGTTGAAGTCTCCCGCGACTATAAAAGGCACGCGTCGACATGCTTTGCCGCAACCAGCATCTCCTCCAGACCTGTTCCTTTGGCAGGTTGGGAGCGAGGAACAGTGTGGGGATCGCAACGTCGCCGACGTGCGCGGCAACGCACTCGGAGCAGGAGCGTCTTCAAGAGGTCTCGGATGTTTCTTCCAGGTCGCCTTCGGATATGGCAGTGGAGCCCGGTGCTTACGGGTGGCAGAGGGCGCGCGGGGACTTCGAGACGTCAACGACGGCAACGTCGAGGATTCGACAGCATTAGCCTTCCGCTGTCGGCGCTTCCACGGTCGGCGCTTCCGCTCGGCTGCCCTGGATCGCATCTCGTCAGTGTTGCGACGCGTTGAAGACGTTTGCGCTCAGCTTCCTTAGCTCGTGTCTCGTCTGTATTTATCGCGCGCCGTCTCCATTCTCGCACGTGATCAGCGTGCTAAACTGGCACCTCTTCGGTGTGGTTGGTCTTGCACTGCTGACGCTTGCATACGGCTTTTCTGGCTCGCGCCTCGTCGGTGATGAAGGCGCGACGTCCCCATTCGCGAACGCGATCGTCCCTGCTAACCATCGCAATGCCGGTGATGGCAGGGTCAAAGCATATAGCTTCGGCGCATCTTTCGGTGGGCTAAGGAGCTTCACTTTCCGGCGTCCTCTTCATAGCAGATAAACGAGCCGAAAGAGTGTTCACTCGATGTGCGCTCGAACATTGCGAGCGGAAAAGAGGCAGTAGAGAGAAAGAGGTCACACGCCACGAGCGCGTGGCGGGCGAGGGAGAGAGTAACGTCATGGCGCACTGCAAGTGAAGGCGTGACCTAATTGGCACCGCCACATCTGCGGCGAAGGGCAGTGATTTTTCGCCCTGGACTGAAGAACTCCCTTTCTGAGGCCCGGAAATTCACTATTGCTGGCATTTTTTTCGCATACATTGCCAAAAATCCCCACGTATTTTCCTGCACAAAAAGGCCCAGGAATTGATGGATTTGATTTGTGGGGTTCAACATCCCAATACCACCATATGATTATGAGAGACGCCGTAGTGGAGGGCTCCGGAAATTTTGACCACCTGGGGTTCTTTAACGTGCACCGAAATCTAAGCACACGGGCCTACATTATTTCCGCCTCCATCAGAAATGCAGCCACCGCAGCCGGAATTCAATCCCGCGCCATGCGGGTGAGCAGCCGAGTAACTTAGCCACTAGACCACCATGGCGGGGAAAAAATGGCCCAGGAAATATATGGATTTATTGTGGGTGGTGGCACAACAGGAAGAATTTTAGGAACCTTAACGACGCATGGGGAAACCGGCGATACTTGCGCATTTCAAGGAATACACCGAAACAGAAGGGCACACCGACGCAAGCCACGTGGGACTCGGTGCAGTCCTTGTGCAAAAGACTGTCGGCCTGGAAAGGATTATCAGTTCTGCTAGCCGGTCACTATCCAAAGCTGTGGCCAACTATTCCTCAACTGAAAAGAAGTGCCATGCCATCATCATCTACACAGCGTCAAAATTTCCTGCTTACTTCTAAGGCATGCCATTCAAAGTTCCGATTGAGCACCATGCCTTTTCTGTGTTATAACCTGAAGAGCCTTTCATGTCTCCTCGTGCGGTGTAGCTTAATTATTCAAGAATTTTCGAATTTTTTATTACTGTCGTGCACAAGGACGGAGGATATTATACTCCGACGCGAACTGCCTCTCTCACGCTCCCGTTGATCCACCACCGCAGGACAACAAGCATAAGTGTTTCTTTGGAACCATCGATGCCGATGACTTCACCGACGGACAGTGAGCCAACGCGGAACTGAGGGGCCTAGAGGAATACCTTGATGGTGGTACCATCACCATCCCTGAAACATTTAGGCGAAAACGGGCATCATTTTCTTGAAGAACAACCTACTCGTTAAGGAGAACTTCTCTCCGGCCTGAGCCAGCTGCCTTAGCATTGTACCTTCGGCAATGTGAACATAAATTCTGCAGGCCCTGCACGACAACCCAACGGCTAGGCACCTCGGTATTTCCGCATCGCTCGCGAGGATACAAGAGGACTACAGGCCTTCACGCCAACACCGCTGAGCCGTGCTCCCAAATACGGTTGCATAGGTCGTGTCTTTTCCTACCCCCAACCTCTCTGTGTCTCGTTGCGTGAAAAGATTCCGGGACTGACAGTGACGCAATACACCACAGACAAGACAAGACCAGCAGGCTTCCTTCAGTAAATCGAACCACCTCAATGACCAATCCAGCAAGCCAATAGGACTTACTGGGACCGTTTCCTACATCGACTTGGGGGAATAAATTGATCGTTGTCACCACCGACTACCTCACTCACTACGTGAAACTAGGGCCCTACCAAAAGGCAGGGCTGCCAAGGTAGCGATGTTGTTTCGTTGAATACATTGCCCTGGGAGCCCCAGAGGTCCTCATCACTGACACAGGTGTGGTCTTCTCTGCGGAGTCAAGTGAGGTGGTCCCGGCATATAGCCAGACAAGCCAATGCCTCCCCATTGTCTACCACCTAGCGACCAGTGGTCTCACCGAGCGCCTTACTAAGACTATCGCCAACGCGTTGGCCATTTAGTTGACGTTGAAGAGAAGACGTGGGACGCCAGTCATCCATACGTGATCTTTGCATCTAAGACGACTGTCGAACAAACGACGCAGATGCCACGATACAAGTCGGTCTACGGAAGGAACGCAGCGCTGCGCAATGCGTTCCTCTACGCAATGCTGCCTAACGTCGCTGACAAAGGAAACATCACCGTCACAGCATACCTGGAGCGCGCCGAAGAAGCTGGAAAATTTGTTTTTCTGCGCATCCAATGCAGCGAAAAACCGAAATCTGTAGCTACGACCTTCGACGACCCTTCGTCGAATACCATCCTGGCGACTGCCTATGGGTATAGACGCCCATACGCCGACTTGGCCTCAGCAAAATTTGCGATGGTACTTCGGACGCTACAGGGTAGGTCGATGTATCCGTACACTGGACTACGAGGTCGTCCCCGATGGAATCTTAACAGCGGCATGCGACACCCGAAGTTGTTCATGTCGTGCGTCTGAAACTATTTCATGCGCGTGAACTGACGTAAGGACAGTACGCGCAATATTTGTTGTTGTTACTATTTTGTTGTGCTTTATATTTGCATCTATTTATTGTGCTTTATTGCTTTATTGTTGTTGTTTCTTCATATATTTTTTAGTCGTGTTCTGTTTTAGTCACCGGGGCGATGCTTCTTCAGAGGGGGCAATGCCACACGCATTACTTATTTTTAAATATAAATACGAAGCATTTCTTAGTAAACTTTACCGCCTTTGAGCGTATCTATCTATCTATCTATCTATCTATCTATCTATCTATCTATCTATCTATCTATCTATCTATCTATCTATATAGCCGCCTACAACATTTAGCTCTCCTGTCCGTTTAAATAATGGTATAGATATTAAAATTGGTATGGCATAACATGACTGTATGACGAGCGTAAGTGACTAGTCATAACATAAAATCATTAGTATGTCATGAAGGTCATTATTTACATTTCATGGTCTTGCTGCTCTTGGGGTGGTTTCATTCACATGACATGTTGCAAAACTAATATGGTATGACATGACCGCATGGTGAACACAAGCGACAAACTAACAAAAATTGTGACATGCGTGTCATGTAAAAACATGACTACATGCCCCGCTCATGATGCGCTCTCGGCCGTTTCGCCAACTTCACCTATACCAGACTCGGTGTTACGGGACGTGAATGGATGACGAAGGTATGTGACTGGTGCGAACACCATAATTATGACATGCATGTAATGTAACAACATAACTACATGCCACACTCATGATGTGCTCGCCGCCGTTTCGTTAGCTTCACATATGCCAAGCTTGGCATTACGTCGCGTGAACGGATGACGAAGGTATGTGACTGCTGCAAAAATGATAATCATCAGATGCGTGTCATGTAAGAACATGGCCCCGCCGCAGTGGTCTAGTGCCTAAGGTACTTGGCTGCTGACCCGCAAGTCGCGGGATCAAGTCCCGGCAGCGGCGGCTGCATTTCCGATGGAGGCGGAAATGTTGTAGGCCCGTGTGCTCAGATTTTGGTGCATGTTAAAAAACCCAGGTGGTCGAAATTTACGGAGCCCTACACTACGGCGCTTCTCATAATTATATGGTGGTTTTGGGACGTTACATAAATCAATTTTGTAAGAACATGATTACAATTCACACTCAAGGCGCCAATACACGTCCACGTGAACCGGCACGCGTGCACGCTGGCATTCGTTTTGTCGCGTCACGCCGGCGGCGCTTTGACTGGAGCCGATCTGCCTGCCATATGCTCTCAGGTGCTGCGTTTCTTTGACGTATGTGCATTTCGGCGCACCCGGACGTTGCGTCATGCGTGAAATGCAGCATGCCGCATTTCGCGCTGGTGGCCGCCACCCCGCACCGACGGACGCTGGTATACGCGCCTGCCGTCATACTATAGTGTGCTGCATGTTTCGCTAGCTTAGCGTCGCTGCACCTAGCGTGTGCGCGCGTCCACGTTACACCAGAATATGATCGGCCCTTCATGATGAGCTCGCCGTTGTTTCGCTAGCTCTATATATACCAGATTTAGTATCATGTGACGTGAATAGAAGGTAAATGACACGTCCAAACATGATAATCTTGACATGGAGGTCATGTACGGTGTAATTTACCTTTTTCTCGTAACATTCTGCTGATCTCCAAGTGACATATCAACCTTACTCATTCGTGCTTCGTATCATGGATTCCCACTTTACGTGGGATCTGCCAATTTTTTAGTTCATTTGGTTTTCACCCACAAAGCCTGTCAGGATTGTTCAGCGCGAACTGCGCTTTACAGTTCGAGAAGGTTCGCGATTATTGTGATCGGTTTACGAAGATGGCACGCAAGACGCGCAAACTTGAAATTGTTCCAGAGATTGCCCGTCAACCATTGATAAAAGTGGAATATTCGACAGCACATGTAATAATGCCAATGCGCTTCGCCGCTTGTCAGTTTATCGACGGCTGACGCTCTGTTCACCGCTATCATTGCCAGTGTGTATCGCTGTAATCTGACTTTCTGTTCACCGGCCACAAGTTCCGTGACATGAAGTTCCATCTCTGACCTACAGTCTGCTCTCTAGATACGCGTCACCACCCCTTGACTATATCATGACACAGCTGCCATGTCAGTTGCTGATTATGATCTCTATCGATAGCTGCCACTACATTACCGATAGGTCAAAACTACGTTGAATGCGCAAGAAAGTATGGCATCCTGTTCTTTTAATAAGGCGTACCAAAGGGCAAGTCTCTCTTTTTCACACATGAGTCAGCGAAGGCCTGACGAGTGTGCATGGCAGCTTTATGCAGCGGTCTTTTTGCGTTTTCTTTCAGCGAGTCGCATGGATGCTCATCTCTCCTTGTGCGGACACTGTGCGCGATAAACAAAATAACAATGAGTATAACTGATGCCGCATCTCTACTGCAGAGTAATTCTTACTCCTCCAAATCACGTACTTATAAGCCCAGAAGCGCCGATGAATTGTAGATGAACTCGGCCGGTACACCATATGCGTTGGCTCGTAGTCTTACGTGTCTTATTTTGTGGTATTGATCACGGCGCAGGGGCTCGCGAAGGATGAATTGTGCACTTTTTAGGGGCTGAAAGCTCCGCACTGTTGCATTAAAGGGTAGGCGACGTGAGAAAAAACGTAAGAACCGTGAGAGCAGCGTTTTTGTTGTTGTTCTGTACATCGGCCTTGTTTTTGCGATGCCACGTATGGCACCGCTTGTCGGATCGGATCCGGGTCGTAACGTCGTTCCTAGGCCAGCCTTCCCAAAAGATTGTCTCAACTGTATTTGTAAGCGCGTAGTAACAATTATTAGACTTGGGCCTATAGGTCGCTGCACTGTATTGAACCAGGTGCCTGCTGGTAAATGGAATTCTATTGATGTAAACGGCGTTGAATGTTATGTCGGGTTATCGTAAAAAGTCGATATTGGTATACAGTGTTTCTAACGACCACCAATTACTTACATGTGCTTGGCGTACTTGATGTTTAAATGCTCACAATGCAACACATGAAAGGAGGCTATAACCGGTTGTTGTTCGTATGGTTGTTCTTACAGTGCAGGTGGTGCACATGTTCATTATCACTGTGTTGTGTACGATTGCAACGCCTGTTTGTCTGTATATATGTGACGTAAGCTTCAGACATACTCAGTCAGCATGTTCACTCTTAATCTAAAAAGTGTAACCCGATTTTTTTTATAAGGGGAAAGTCTCAGATGTCTCATCTCACGGTTTTGGATGTCACCCAGCTGGTCACTGTTTGTCATTCCTTTTCATAAACACTTCACAAAAATAAACAAACTGACACAGTTTTTCTATACTTCAGAAAAGCCCGGTCTGCTATTTTCGCATAGAACAAATTTTTTTCTGAAACTTCAAATTGCCGGAATTGATTGATTGATTGATTGATTGATTGATTGATTGATGTGTAGGGTTTAACATCCCAAAACTACAATATGATTATGAGAGACGCCGTAGTGAAGGGCTCCAGAAATTTAGACCACCTGGGGTTCTTTAACGTGCACCCAAATCTGAGCACACGGGTCTACAACATTTCCGCCTTCTTCGAGAATGCAGCCGCCACAACCGGGATTCGATCCCGCAACTTGCGGGTCAGTAGCCGAGTACCTTAGCCGCTAGGCCACCGCGGCGGGGCAATTAGCGGAATCGCGGGTGGCTGCATAATTTTTTAACCGCCATAGATTCCTACGGATTATTTAGGCAAAATCAGGCTCCCTTCTAGTCAAATTAGGTGTATCGAAGGGCGGTGTCCTCAGCTCTCTTTTATTTTATATATGAACGTCACTGTTATCATTATTTAGGGTGGTGTGCAGATTCAAAAATTGCTGATAATTTCGTGCTGTTCATTAATAAAATTTCTATCAATGATGAAATTAGCTTTGTAGTATTTGAGGTAATATTCTTGAATGTTGCTTCAACTAGCAAATGACACAAAGCACACATAAAAATTCACCTAGGTTAACGACACCTGAAAAATCACCTTTGCTTTATACGTTGAAATTAGGTGCATCCCTGTTGCATTAAGTAACACAACACATGTATCTAAGAGTCCCCTTCAACAACAACCTAACATAAAATGACCACAAAAGTAACACTTGCACTTCGCCCTTCAGAAAACTTTTTCTCTTCAAGCACAAACCTACAAACATTCATTCCGAGTAAAACTCCTACGCTGTAACGCCCTAATTAGACCTAAACTGAACACGAATGCATTTCGGGGGATACTAAAACTAATATCAATACCCTTGAGAGTATAGTAGCAAATTGGACTCGTTGGAACATACTCATCACAATCAGCGAACGAAAACACAAGAAATTGCACGACACACGCGCTGTGTCATGTATTTTTTGTTTTTTGTGATTTTTTGTGTTCATATTGTGATGAGAACCTTGAGAGAGTGCGGCAAAAAGCTGTTAGGTAAACAGGAGGGATAGGGCTGCTTGTATCACACATGCTTCC
Organism: Rhipicephalus microplus; assembly: GCF_043290135.1. Classification (NCBI taxonomy): domain Eukaryota; kingdom Metazoa; phylum Arthropoda; class Arachnida; order Ixodida; family Ixodidae; genus Rhipicephalus; species Rhipicephalus microplus. The sequence continues at coordinate 442,013,010 of NC_134710.1, forward strand.
GAGCACTTTTTCATGGAAACGCAATAGACGTGTGCCCCTCTCTATCATCTTACGTGTCTCAGATTTCTCCCTTCATGCTTCAACTTCGTGACTGGAAGAAATGCCACCGCCACCTCACGCAGCGGCATCACCGTGACGCGTCCCCAATGATTGCCTGCATAGGACCACGAACGGCGATACGCTATCTGAAATTGATTGATTGATTTGTAGGGTTTAACGTCCCAAAACCACCAAATGATTATGAGAGACGCCGTAGTGAAGGGCTCCGGAAATTTCGACCACCTGGGGTTCTTTAACGTGCGCCCAAATCTGAGCACACGAACGCTATCTGAAAAGGCCGTATTACTTACAGAGCCAGCGTGACCACGAACATTGTGATAACAAGGAATGCAAGACGCCGCCCCACAGATCTGTACACAAATGAAGGAAAAATTACTTTATATTATTCTCGTTGTGAGACACTGCATGAAGGGTTGTCTTCTCTATGACCGCAAAGCACAGGCGTAGGCTAGATGATGGGTGAGAGCAGCAAAGGAATAGAGAAGAAGGTGGTGAACAGCTGCATCAGACGTATCTGGCTGGCATCAATAATAATGAAGAGACACGGTCAAAGCGCTTGTTTTTCGCGCGGTGCCGCGCAGATGGCGCCTCTGCGTTTCGGCTTTTCGCTACGCCGTGCACGGATTGCAGACGGGCGGACATTGTGAGGTCTTAAGGTGCTTCGCCCCTGAAAATCATTGTCACCTGATGACGTCACAGATCATTAAAGTTTATGACGTCATTATGAAGTCGTCACATGACAACGTATAGCTTGGTCTAATTACGGTAGTGTCATCACGCAGGCAATGCAAAACGGTAAATACCGAAAGCTGTCGATGGGTGGAGGAAGGAAGATAAATACATCGGCTCAGAAGAAAATGACGCTGGCTCTCACCTTCGAGTCGTCTTAAGTGAAGGGATAAAGAACCCTGTGAATTTTTTTAACGTTAGTACTAGCATAAAGATTGATTCTACTCTTGGGGGGAGTTCATTTCCTGTGTATTTTTTACAACCCCATATTATCACTGCGTGTGTTAAGGTTCTTTTGTATGGCGCTAAAGATGGGGGTTCGATCTGGGTCATGGCACTTGCCGGGACGCTAAACCGCCTTGCGTTTAGGTTCAGGCACACGTTCAAGGGCAGCTAGTGGCCTAAATTTACACAGCCTTCCATTCCTGCTTACCTGATAATCACATCGACGTTTTGACGTGTAAAATCGCAGAAGCTTGTGTCCTCTTTATTACCTCAAGAAGCAAACTTTTCTGTTGCTTGTTTCGTTTACACAACGTAAAAAAACTCCTCACCTGCCACGCGAGAGCACACTTTGTAACGACGTCCAAAGAAAGCCCCTGGGAGAGTTCGGTAGCGTTGACGACGGCTCGACCAGTTGACAGCTGATGCGATATGACCTCGACCAAAGTATTGGCACAGTCACTCATCACTTGTGACATCAGCTTCATCTTGGCCGTGCTAAATATTGGATTAAGCACGGAACGCATTCTTTTCCACTCGTCACCTGCAAAAGAAAGGTACACGGTGAACAGACCTTGTGTGGTATACATCAGTGACGAAAAAAAAAGAAGGTTATCGCTTGATTCATCTTTTTTCTGGACAATTTATGGGTGTGCTCAACGGGTGCACCCTTGTCACCCACTTCAGCTGAATATTAGAATGTCACAAAAAAATTAGAAAGGTTAGACCATAGCAGGATTGAGAAGATATTGCCGTTAGAAAAAAGAAAGACGAACTGTGTGCCTAGCGGTACGCTGTTTGAGTATCTCTTGCCATGTTTCCGCTATAACACGTTCCCTTCGTGAACTCTGCTGCTGCGTTATCAGTGATGTAAAAGTGCCAGTTCGGCGGAAGCGTAGCGCACCGAACACGTGCCCCCCCCCCCCCCCCCCCCCAAATTTTTTTCGCCATGGCATAGAGAGCGAAAAATGGCCATTTTGAGGGGTGCCCCTCCCGAATTTAATGTGGTGCCCCCCTCCCAGAAAAAATTTTCTGGCTACGCGTCTGCAGTTCGGATATCTACCAGGTCCCCCTCCTTCTGCGACGGCCACATCCAGGAAGCGGACGGGACCCGACTGCGACAGAAAGGACACTGATGCCTACTCACTGACAAGTGAGGGACCATCAGTGAAATACAAGGACCAGTTTGGATATCCACCAGTGTTAACAATCAACGTCTTCAGAGGAGAGACACACACTCACAGGGCTACTTCAGGCAAGATGAAACAGTTTTATTAAATGAAAAGTAAACAAAGAATGTTCAGACTGAAGAGAGACTCACTCGAGTTCGTCGCACAGGAGGACACACAGCGTCCGTCGAACTACCCAATGTGTCTTGCGCTCGCACGCACACACACTCGTATTGTCGCACGAACGCGCACACACTGCTACTGAGGCTATGCTTGAGCCATTTATTACTTGTCGTGGCGCATTACAAAGGTGGCGCTAGCTACTAGCTGAATAGATAACATTCGGCCATCCTCAAAGCTGAACGTCCTCGTCGAGACGTTGCAAAAGGAAATTGATTGCTGTTTTACAACACGCAGTACGTAGTCTGGCAAGTATGACCTGTTGCCTTCGTGGGCGCCTGACTACCAGGGGCGCACTGATCTTGGTCTGCTTGGTGCTCGGTATTTTCGACGTCATCCAGGTAAGACGTCTTGCTTGTAGACGTCGACGCCTTCAACTGCGAAACATGCGCTGTCGTAGCGTACCTAGCAGCCCCAGTAACTTTGTTCAACTCTGACTCTCTGTACGTGTCGGCAGGCAATACTTCTGTTATCACTAAAGGTCCTCGGTATTTCGGTTGTGATTTAGTTGGGTGTCCCTTGTGTTTGGACTCTACCTCGAAGAATACCACTTCGCCGACATCATACAGCCTTGCGGGGTAACGACGGTTGTCATATGCTGCTTTACTTTTGGCTTGTTCTTCCACTGAGTGTTGTGTCGCAGTTTCTTGAAGCTCACTTGGGTTACACTAAGCGTTTTCCTCACCCATTCTGGCCCTTTGCAGAGCATAACCAACTGGCCTATGGCCGTGTAGCACTTCGTCAGACGTCTTACTCATGCTTTCGCTCACAGCATTGTTTAAATTTCACTCAACATACTTGATGTTTCCATCCCAATCTTGGTACGCCGGCACCTTCATTGCCATAATGACGACGGGCCACACAGCTCGGGTCACTCGTTAGACTTGTCTGTTAGCCTGAAGGTTGTGTGTCGAGTTGAAAACGTGTTAGAACTATGTCATAGAGGCTCCAACGTTCACGTCAGAGCTTCGTTTGAGTTTCTTGAAGTTGTCGAGGGCTTCACTTTCACCATTTTATTTCCTTGCTCCATGTCATCAGAACTGAAGTTTCGTCCAGAAACTTGCAGTGCCTCTCCTGGTGTAGCTCGTACAAACTGGTGACGCCTTCGATTGATAGAAAAAGTAATCTATTTGAAAGTGTAACTTTGGCGTACGCATTTCCTCTTTGCGCTCAGCTGCAATCTTTAATCACTTGCATAAGGTTCAACATGAGCAAGCGGACAGTCACTACAATGCCAAAACCGCAGAGAACATCCCGTTCTTGCATACGAGATGTAAGGCAACTCAGCGAATGTCCTTCCGACCAATAAATCCACAAATCGGGATTCTTCGGGGACAGCGAGGTAGGGTACGTGCTTTTCTAAAACACCATCGATGAGTAAATCGCTCTTGCATCTTACAATATTTTTCGTCTCAGGCACAGTGCTACTTTCAAAACCATACAAGCGTGTTGTATCAAGAACAATCTCTCAGACAAACCTCGCTGCCACGGAAGCACACAGGAGACAACGAGAACTTCCTGTATCGATGAGTCCAAGAGTGAGCCTTCTATTCATAGTGACTTCCTTGAATAATTCACTTGTGCTCTTGGTTTTATGTATTGGCTCTGTTACCGCGTTTGCTTCATTGCGCTGCAGTGCCGCGTTGCAGTGACGTTGTTTATGGTCTGTACCGTTGCAGCGAGAACACTTGATCGGCCGTTTTGGTTGGGGACAGTGTCTCGCTATATGGCCGTACTGGCCATAGTTGTAGTTCATTCGTTCTCCCTTCTTATTAGACAAAAGTGGTCCCTTGATCTGGTACTGCCCTCGTCGACTGTCAACTGATAGGAAAGCAAAATATAGAAGAGAGAGAGAGAGAGAGAGAAAACGTTTATTGAATGAAGCTATAGAAAACAGCATTATTATTCTGCTCATCGCAGGATTCGTTCCTGAAGATTAACTTCATCAAACATGTTAGCCGTAAGATCAACAATATAGACCAAACTAAATGTATTCTTTTTTTTTGTCTGGTTAGACTGGGGGTGGAGTCCGCTTTGCCTGCCCCATCTTTCCTCCTCAAAATTTCACTTGGCTCTGCCCTGTTCATTTTTCTTTTCTGATTGGCCTTGCCTGCTATATGTTTAGTGTGCAGACCGAGGATTTGTTTTATTGCGATAGCATTTATATGGACACTCTCCACTGAAGTTTGTGAAGTTTGCCATTGGCGTCAACGTGAACGTTGCTGTCACTCACATTGTATATATATATATATATATATATATATATATATATATATATATATATATATATATATATATATATATATATATATATATATATATATATACATAGATATATATATATTATGAGACCACGTCCGGTATGGCAGTAACCAGGTTATCTCTTTTAATCCAGATGCACGAGCCAAAGAGGCCAGCCTGCGTGACATACGATGATGATCACTACAATGGTTTGGTCCTACAAATGAAGGTGAAGTACATAGTCAGCGCTCAAACGATTTTCCCCCTTTCGCGAAAGAGGGCAGCAAGTTAGAAAGGGTTGAGGCGCCGAATATATATTTTCAGTCGAGAGACGTGGGCGATCTTGGTGTGGCGGGGACGACGATCAGGAGCCGCGTTGACAGGAGCAACGCGATAGTCGACTTCGGATGGTCGTTCCAGGACAGTGTATGGACCGAGATATCGGTGAAGGAATTTCTCGCAGAGCCCAGGTGCACGAACAGGTGTCTACAAAAGGACTTCGTCGCCTGGGCGGAACAGAACAACTCGACGCTTTGCATCAATGTCGATTTTTTTCTTGTCCTCAATGGTAGCAGTGTTGGCGCGGACGATTTCATGGCAGCGGGCGACGCGAGGGTCGAACTCTACCGGGAGAGATGAAGATGGAACGGAAGATGTGAAAAAAAAGGTGGTGTCCAGAACAAAAGTCGGTACAAGGCCATACACGCGAAAAAAAGGGCTGAAACTCATCGTATGCTGTATGGCAGTATTATATGCGAACGTGACAAAAGGAAGTATAGTGTCCCAGTTTTTGTGATCCGGTTGAACGTACATGAAGATCATGTCGTACAAAGTTCAGTGAAAGCGCTCAGTCAGACCATTAGTTTCTGGGTGATGCGCTGAAGTGGTCTTGTGGATGGTGTTAGAGACCTGGAGGACTTCAACAAGGACATGTGAAAGCAATGTCTTGCCATGGTCACTAAGAAGCACACGCGGTGCGCCATGTCGTGAAATAATGGCACGAAGGAAGAATCGGTGACTTCAGAGGTAGCACCAGAGAGAAGAGCTGCCATCTCCGCGTAGCGAGTGAGGTGGTCCACGGAATTAACAATTCAACGGTGTCCAGCCGGCGTAAGCGGAAAAGGTTCGTATAGGTCTATGCCCACAAATTCAAAGGGAGTGGACGGGCATGGCAGTGGTTGCAATGGTCCCGCGGGAAGATACGTGGTATGTTTTCGGTGCTGGCATGACGCGCAGGCAGCGACGTACTTGGCGACCAAAGTGGAGAGACCAGGCCAAAAGCAGCGAGTCTTGAGGCGGTCGTAAGTCTTGTGGAACCCTAAGTTGCCAGCTGTCGCGTTGTCATGAAACGCTTGTAGAACTTCCAGACGAAGTGAGCGAGGAGTGATGGGAACCCATTGGTTACCGAGAGAATGGTAAAATTGCCGACATAATGTTCCATCTTGAAGCTTGAAACGGGCAAGTTGTCGTCATAGGTGGCTGTTTGGAGCACGCGATAAAGCAGTCAGCCGATCGATGATTGTGCGGCAGTAGGTATTGGCATTATGGAGCGAGGTGAGATCTGTGGACGAAAGAAGATCCGCCGAGGCAACGAACTCTTTCGAATCAGCAGCTGTCTGCTTGGTCACTTTAGTGGGTGGTGACGAACAGATGAAAGGTGACTCTTCGACGCTTTGCGATAGCGGGCAACATGACAAAGCAACGGCATCTTTGTGCTGCCGACCCGACCTATATGTGACGTTGTAGTCATACTCTTGCAATCGTAGCACTCAATGGCCAAGGCGTCCGACAAATTTCTGAGATATGATAACCAACACGGAGCATGATGGTGAGTCACTATTGTGAAATGCCGGCCGCATAAATAAGGGCGAAATTTTTATATGGACCACGCGATGGCGAGACATTCTTGCTCAGTGATGCTTTAATTTCGCTCAACAGGTCAAAGAGAACGGCTCGCGTAGGCCACGACTTGTTCTTCGAAAGCGTGGTTCCGCTGAAGAAGGAAAGCATCGATGCCAAGTCCATTTGCGTCAGTGTGTAGCACAGTAGGTGCTGCAGGGTCAAAATGGCGAAGCACTGGCCGTGATGTGAGGCATCGCTTGAGGGTGTGAAAGGCGACTTCGCAGTCATCCGACCAGACAAAGGGTGCGCTCATGGTCAGAAGTTAGCGCAGAGGAGCCGCAATAGTCGCAAAATTACGTAAAAAGCGGCGGAAATACGACGCCAAGCCAAGAAAGCTGCGGACGTCTTTGGGTGTGGTTGGTGTAGGGAAGTGCAGTACGGCAGCAACCTTTTCGGGATCGGGCTGAACGCCATGTTTACTGACGACGTGACCTAACACCTTGATGCTGTGACTGGCAAACCGACACTTCTTACTGTTGAGCTGGAGACCGGCCTTAGCTAAACATCTGAGGACTTCGCCTAGCCGTTCCAATTGCTGTGAGAAGCTGGCCGAAAAGATGACGATGTCGTTCAGGTAGCAAAGGCAGGTCTTCCATTTTAATCCCCGCTGTACCGTATTTATCGTTCGTTCGAATGTGGCTGGGGCGTAGCATAGACAAAAAGGCATCACATTGAATTCCAAGAGCCCATATGGCGTAGCAAACACAGTCTTCTCTTTATCAGACTCGTGCATCGGAATCTGCCATGAACCAGGGCGCAAGTTGAGACTTGCGCCCAGGGCGCAAGTACTAGGCACCTTGTACAGTATCAAGAGCGTCGTCAATGCGAGGCATTGGGTAGACCTCCTTACGAGTAATTTTGTTGAGTGATCTGTAGTCAATGCATAACTGTACCAAGCCATCCTTTTTTACTATTACGACAGGAGAAGACCATGCGCTTCTCGAAGGCCTGATGACGTTGTGTGCGCGCGTGTCGTTGACTCGTTCCTCTATAAGCTTGCGTTCAGAAGCCGACAAACGGTAAGGGCGGAGGCTAATGACACGGGATCCGTCGGCGTTGATACGATGAGCGGCCACTGTTGTTTGACCCAGACCTTCGAAACAAACGTCAAAGGAAGTTTTGTGCTTTATTATTAACGCCGGCAAGGCATCAGTTTGCGTTGGGTTGAGATGTTTAAACGAAGTGGCCTTGCGAGCAGGAGATGAATCTTCCGCTGGAATTCACTTTGAGAATGGCGAAGCAGATAAACCAGTGACGCCACAAACCGGTGCTTCTTTAGTATTGCTGGCAACAGTGGTCCCCTCTGGCAGAAGTAGTGGTTTTGGCGTCCTGTTGCAGGTGATGACGCTTGCATGACCACGTGAGCACCACACTAAACAAGATGCGATGGTGATCTCTCGAAAAATACAGCGCTGGCAAAGAACAACCACAACGTCACCATCTAGAATGCCTCGTGACTTGATTGTAATGACACGTTCTTGTCCGGGAGGCAGGAGGGAATGCGCAGCTGTGACAAGGTTGGGCGACGAAAGGTCAGCAGCAGAAGAAAGCTCAGTGTCCGTAATACAAATGAGGGGCCGACCACACGAAATTACAGCAAGCGCAGGTGACAAGTAGTCCCAGCCTAAGATCATCTGATGAGCGCAGGAAGACAGCACAGCCAATTGTATGTGATGACGGATTCCATCGATGAGAATACGAGCAGTACACAATCCGGTCAGGCAAATCGGACTGTCATTAACACAGCATAACAAGGAACCGGCATTGGAGTGTGCACTTTACGTAGGCGAAAACACAATTCACGATTAATTACAGAAATGGCGACTCCAGTGTCTATAAGGGCGTCAACAAAATCACCTTCCACACAACCAGGCAGTAAATTACCTGGACGAGACGGAGGAGTTGTAACGTTTTGACAATAAGCAGTTTACTCTCTAAAAACTGCATATTCTAGTTTTCCGAGTCCGGAGAGATCGGCGCGGGACGCAGGGGTGATGACGTACGTCGAAATGGTGACAGAGAAAGGTGGCGAGATGAACGAGAAGGATGAGGTCAAGCTCTAGACCATGGAGGGCAGGTTGACCCACGGGATGTGAACGGATAGGGTGCGGGATTGTATTCATCGGGTTTCGGAGCAAAGTCTCTTTCGTAAGCTGTGTAAACACGTCGTTCATCCTGCTGACGGCGGCGGCAGAAACGGGATATATGACCCCTCATGCTACAATAGAAGCAGACGGGGTGCGAAGAACGCTGTGTAGAATAGTGGGGTTGCCTTGGCACTTGCGTTGCCATCGCAGCCAAATGGTCACATCCGACGTCCGCAGGTACGGTTAAAACTGGTGCAGGGGCCCGTGATGCAACTTCTGCGTACGAAGGCGCCGGCAAGCGCACACGATACGGGGTATGCGCAGCGCTTGTCATTGCTACCAGTTCATCCTTGATTATCTCACGCAAGTTGGGAGAAGGTGCGCGGACAGACGCAATTGTTGGGTTGCCTGAAATAAGGCCGTGGAGTTCCTCTTACAATTATGCGGATAAGGACTCGCAATTCATGCTCTCCGGTAAAGCGAGCGTCACAGGAGGCGTGTGGAAGCCGCATGGAATGAAGCGCGTCCAGGCGTTGGCATGTGGTGATGACGTCCTGGACGGTACTTGAGTTCTGGATAACGCGAGCATGGAAGGCCACAGAGTTGATACCTTTTAGTAGGTGTCAGATGCGATCGGCCTCCGTCCTGTCATTTTGAGCTCGGTGATAGAGAGCCAGAACATCTTCAATGTAGGACGTATATGATTCGTCGTCCCCCTGAATGTGGGTGGCGAGCTTCTGTTTCGCAACTGCAGAGCATCCTGCAGACGTTCTAAATACCCGACAGAGATGCCCCGTGAAGGCCAACCGATTGGAGAAATCGCTCTCGTGGTTATAATACGAGGTTTTAGCGACACCGTTGAGGTAAAAAGAAACGTAGCGCAGTTTGGGAGCCTCGTCCCGATAAATACAAACGCTGGTTCGATTTTAACTGGCCAGCCATTCTTCGACGTCTTCGCCGCGAAGGCTGTAAAGTACCGGAGTGTCTCGGTGAGATGTACTGAGGGTGTAGTGAAGCCTAAGTGGCTGAGAAGAAGCAGTTGCAGTAGCGGACGCATTGGGTTCTGCCATTGCTGATGCTTGAGGGCACAGCAGTCTACCAGACCGGAGCTCCAGGGCTGCTCCACCACTTATGAGACCACGTCCGAAATGGCATTAACCAGGTTATCTCATTTATTTCAGATGCACGAGCCAGAGGCCGAGCCTGCGTGACATAAAATGATGATCCCTACAGTGGTTTCGTCCTACGGATGAAGATGAAGTACATAGCGCTCAAACACACACACACACACAAACATATATATATATATATATATATATATATATATATATATATATATATATATATGGGAAAGAAGTGTATGCCTAAAGGCTCGTTTTTCCGTGTTTTGACACAATATTAATGAGATCTAACAGACAGTAATGATAAGGAAAGTACAACGGAAGTTAGTAGAACCAATGGAATGTAAATAAGAACAAAGAAAAGTGGGTGATAAAATAAACAGCCTCGAGCAGGAATCGAACCTACGACCTTCGAATACGCGTTCGATGCTCTAACCACTGAGCTATCACAGCGGCCTTCCCTCCATCCACTTTTTTGGGGTTATATGTGAATTTAGAAGTAGGAGTGTGAGTCAGCGCCATCTATAAGCCAAGCGACGAGTGTGAAACATTTTTTATGCGCTGGTGTGGCGTCACGTAGCACGTGAACTTAATACGAGCGGGCAGCTGAATAATAGTTCCCCGTATACAACCTACAGACACCAAGTCTGCCAGTACGAGACCCTCGTTAGTGAATAAGGGAAAGAAGTGTATACCTAAGGGCTCGTTTTTCCGTGTTTTGACACAATAATAATGAGATATAACAGACAGTAATGCTAAGGAATGTACAGGGGAAGTTATTGGAACCAATGGAATGTAAATAAGAAGAAAGAAAAGTGGGTGAAAAAATAACCAGCCGTGAGCAGGAATCGAACCTACGACCTTCGAATATGCGTTCGATGCTCTACCCACTGATCTATCGCAGCGGCCTTCCCTTTATGCACTTTTTTGGGTTTATATGTGAAGTTAGAAGTCCAATCACAGGATGATTGGCCAAGAGCACACGCGTAATACCAGGCAATACCTCCTAAATGTCGACGTACGGATTCGGATACGCGCCATGCATATACCAGGAGGCATCACCAGATGGCCACCTGCCGTGCGCAACTGGGGTCTTTGCCACGGTGTGGTAACGTTCCTCTGTTCAGATGCCAATGCAGCGCTCAATACGGAATATTCGACGCTGGTGTCGACGAAGACACTGAAAGCATGGTTGTCGACGAAGATGGCCATATCGGCTGAAACGATCTTTCTGCTTTCCGGGAACACTGAAAAACTGGAATGGTAGTCGTCTGGTCATTGTGTCGAAGAAGGGTCTTTAACATTTCGCCTGACCGTGACTTCACCCCCAGAAGTCACCGTTCCTAGTTTCCTTATGGGGACTTAGTGACCGGTTCCTGAAGGGAGTGGAAAACGACGAGGGCAAACTGGGTGACGTAGACTGGCGAGGCGATGGTGACTTAGATTTGTGCGGAACAGCTGAAGGGGTTCGCTGGCCCGTAATATGGGCTTCGATTTCGCGGGGGTGCTCACTGTAGCGTGGGCATCGAGCGTCAGGGTGGAAACCGTGGAGACCTAGTTGGCGGTACTGACAGTTCCGGTACATGTGACCCGCTTCACCGCAGTGATAGCAGAGCGGGTGATTATCCGAGATGCGCCACGTGCTTGCCTTGCTAGCACTTTGTCTTCAGGCCAGCAGACGGGAGGATGCACTTGGAAACCTTGAGCTGAGAGGTGGACTCAAAGCAGTGTCCTGGACGGGGGGCATAGACCGGTGCATTGTCCGCAAAGCGGGACCTGTCGTCGGTGGCGCAGAGGATCGCAATGTCACCGCATATGTCCAGACTGGAGCCTCGGTTATTGGTGATGCGATTGGTGCCGTGGATGTGACTGCCTGCCGGACTTCTTGTCTGATTACATCCACGATATCTGGCACATGTGAATGGCATTCCGCTGCCTGAAGCTGTCGCAATCGATTCCGCAGTATACTTCAAATGAAGTCTGCGAGGGTCTGTTTCTCTCTGTCAGATCTGATAGAGTATGCGATGGCCGGGACGTGGCGTTCGTATTGTGACGACCGCTGCTGCAGAGTACGCTCCATCAATGTTGCCTCACGGATGAACTCGGCGATGGTCGTCCTTGGATTGCACACGAGTCCAGCGAAAAGCTGTTCTTTTATACTCCACAACAAATGCCGTACTTTTTTTCTTCCAACATGGCATGGTCAGCACGCCTGAAGAGTCACAGCATGTCCTCGAAAAACATGGAAACTTGTTCGTTCGGCCACTGGTTCTTGCCGGATGTGGCTTGTTCAGCCCTCTCCATTCTTTCGGCGTTGCGTTAGGCGTTACGTAGCTGTTTGGCTAAACTCTTGCCATGTCGGAAAAGTGCCTCGTGGTTCTCGTACCACGTCTTCACAGAATCTGCGCAGCTTGCGAACACCATCCCATTCGTTGATTCTGGCAACCCTGCGCAGCTTGCGAACATCCTCCAATTCGTTGATACTGGCAACCCGATCAAAGTGGTTGATCCAGTCATCAACATCCTCGAATATATCCTCGAAAAACTGGAGTAACATCCTCGTAACATCTTCGAAAAACTGGAGTTAAATCAGGCAGCCTCACTGAAAAGAACGAGTCAAGCAAATCAGACGCAATGCCTACACCTGCCTTTTGATTATTTACTGAAGCATCTGTGGCTATTATATTTTTAGTTTCTGCATGCTCCAAGTAATCTAATGATATGTTATTTAAAATTTTGAGAGATTGTAACTTGGCTTTTCGGAGGAATATATCATCATACTCAATTATAACATGACAATTCGAGTCATTAGTCTCCATTACACTTTAATGTTCACATATATACATTGTAGATTCTGTTGTAAAAACAATATATGGGGTGTGTGAAACCGTGGCCAATGAGCATGAAAGAAGGCGTCGGGGTTTGCGATAAAAGCATATTGAGATCTTCTTGCCAGTAAGCTATAAATTTTAACAATGCTTGTACTGTCAAAATGCGAAATCAACAAAGTAGTGTAGGCAGGCGCTTCCTTGTACAGTACGTTGATAGCCACAAACCTAGGTAGTCCCAGACACATTCGCAGTGCTTCTCGCTCCAAGTTTTGTTTTATAAACAGGGCCGCCCGAGAATAGTATGCATCCAAATTCCACGATGGGGCGCATGTACATCTTGTACAACATTATCAATGTGTGCCTCCGTAACCCTTATTTTTGGTTAGAAAGCTTGTGCAGTAAGCCTGAGGCCGGCTGTGCCTTGGTATTTATATACTATATGTGTGGACTCCAGTTAAATTTTTTATTATAAATGATTCCCAAATATTTTATAAAGTCTACTTGCTGGATTGGTTCCTGTTTTTGTAGAATTGAAATTCAAATTGGGTCTGCAAGCGGACACACCAAGGGCACACTTTTGTTGACATTTAACGATAATGAAATCGACTGCGATCAAATTTATAACATATTAGAGTAAGAAAACGTTATAATCTTCTTCACACCTAAAAACGAGTATGAGCCGCAGCGCTCGCTATTCAATGGTGACATGCGTCATGTGAAGCACATGTGGCTTTGGGGCGTTAAACCCCGCATATCAAACTTTCTTAAGAAGAAACCAAACGACACCAGATAAGCTCTAAACTTGCGTGTTCAAAAAAGGCGGCTGTTATAAATGCGCTACACACGATACAAACTAAACGTGAATATAACTTGTGAATACCTGTTCCTTCGTGACTATTTACCTGTGGTGTACGCACGAAGTCGTTCCAAAAAGTAAAAAGAACCGCCACAGTGATACGCGTGAAACTACCTTCGAAGGTCCGTTTCGACTTCTAGAATGAATGAAAATTTCTTTCTGTTTTTGACTAGTTATGTCTGTTGCATCACCTTCATAAAAATTCCATTGTTTATTGTCGCAATAGTTTGCTACATTGCACGCTTGACATCGGAAAACGGTTGCGCACAACATCCAGAAAACAAAAAAACATTGTGGGACGCTTAAGATGGGCCTTTAAGAGTTGAATGCTATAGCGATATTTTGTTCGTAGAGCGTACTTCAAACACTTACCATCTCGAATTTTTTCGAACTCGCTATGCACCCACTACGTGGCCTTAACTGTGCAGTAGCGTGTGTGCCTTTTGTAGTGGGTGACTGGCTTCCGTGTTGTGACACCTGATGGCTATGTAGCTTATACCACACATTATCAAGGCCATCTTTCATGTTGTTTTGTGAAGCATGTATATAGTACGCGTCTGTTTGTAAAGCATGAAAAGTTATTTCACTGCATTTCCAAGCAGAGGAAGTTAGTTTCACAGTGTTCACAAGTAGAGGCGTATGTGTGTGGTAGAACACCCTCTTGCCAGGCAAGCGACTACGGTTCAATCCCCACTACCACTTGGAATTTTTTATTACTTATTGTGTTTGCATCTTTCTCGAGTTTTGGTCACGCAAAGGGGATCATTTTTCGCTCACAACCAACAATTCCGACACCGACGCCGGAATTACAGTGAAACGAACTTTTTCAAGCTATCACGCTAACACAGAGACCAAAACAAGCGTAACTTATGGCCGTAAGAGCAAAATAGAAGTCATTTTATCTATGCGGTTAAAAGTATATTCTTCTTAGCACTGTTCATTTACAAATACACGCCACTGCTCAGTGAATATTCTCAATAAATGCACGCTTCTTCAAAAATGTGCTGAAGTATTCTCATTGTGTAAGAAAAAAGTAGCCCCTATTGACATTTACAGCTATTGCAGCTAAGAACGCCGACTCACACGCTCGGTAGAGCAGTGGTACAATTATTCACCATGTACTTTTGAATGCACTGTTGAAGTGGAACGTTACGTATAGGAGAGTTCGAAGCCACCCTTTTTTTCTTGCGCGTCGCACAGAAAAAAGTGTGGCTGTCGGACACATGGCGTGACGTAGCACGCAAGGAAAGGAGGGTGTGAAGACGCCTGAAGAACATTGGTGTTAATATCACTCACATTCTGGCTCCGCTACGTTATCGAAGTTTGTCTCAGGTAGTGCTTCGTCGTTAAGCATCAAGGATGAAAGTGCCATATTGCTTCCTCAAGTGTTCTTATCCCGCCGTCACACTGCAACTAATAGTCAGCGCAAGCTGTGCCTGCAATGTTCGAGAAGCTTCAGGACTGTAGTAGATCATTTTGTTATGGTTGTGCGGACAACTTGAACACTACAGATTATTCTGGAGCCCGCGCAATCGCTGGCGATAATGCCAGAATATTTGACGGCACATGTATAAATGCCGACGAGCTTCACCGCCTGTCAGGTGATCCATGGTCGACGCTCTGTTCACCGCAATCAATGCCAGTGTTTTGCTCCATTTCTCGGTCACAAGCTTGGCCAAATAAACAGTTTAATACTCGTCATACAGTCTGCTGCCTTCGTAAACGCCCCGACCACTGGTGAAAGTGCATTGCGGTCCATATACCGAACATCCCCTTCCACCCGTGAGCCAACTACCAAACGCAAAGAAAACATCGACATCAACCTAGACCAGCGAGCTAGCCACAGGCAATGAGGGCAACCTCCAGAGTACATGCTTCTACCGGAACATACCACATGAGCCAAGACTCCGACTTCAACGCAGACACGATGACCATCCCCATGCCACCTGCACCAACCGTGCTCTGGCAGCCCAAAGATCCACCAACGCATCATCAGTGGAGGACCCGGAAAGCTGGTTAGCAGCATATGACTGGTTCACCTCCTTCAATCAGTGGAACACCGGCGACAAGCTTCAGCATGTTTATTTCGCTTTCGAAGACGCTGTTCTGACCTGGTCTCAGATTGAAGAGCGAAACCTCAGAACGAGGCATGTTTTTCGCACCAGATTCTTGACCAGTTTCACAAGCGTCGTCCGTAAAAAGAGGGCCGAAACTCCGCTTCAAAGCCGCGTACAGCTACCCAACAAAAGCGTCGTGCTCTTCACAGATGACTAGATAGTTTTTCCACGCACACCTATAAATGCCAAAAGACAAGGAAGTCCACCAACTGAGGCGAGGAGTTAAACAGGAGCTTTTCGCGGGACTGCTGCAGAACCCATCGAGTATTGTACAAGTATTCGTCTCAGAAGAATATACGGGAAGGCGTTTGACTCAGTCGAGACAACAGCAGTAATGCAGGCACTGCGTAATCAGGTGATCGACGAACCCTATACATAAAAAGACTGGAAAAATCTACAGCGGATCCACAATTACCTTAGTTCCCCATAAATAAAGCAACTGAATCTCAATAAAGACGAGTGTAAGGCAGGGAAAGATGATCTCTGCAATGCTATTCACCATGTGTTTACAGGGAATTTTCAGGGTCCTAAATTCGCAAGATTTAGCGAGAAGAGTTAATGGAAAATATCTTTGTAACCTGAAATTCACTGACGACATTGCCTTCATGAGTAACTCATTGGATGAATTGCTGCTCATGACTAGTGACCTGACACGGAAATCAGAAGCGTTGGCCGTAACAATATAATGCATAAAACTACAGTAAAGTGCAACAGCTTCGGCACAAAATATCTCTTTCCGACTATTTACTTAGGACAGCTAGTAGGCGAGGAGCCGAAACATGAGGGTGAAATAACTTGAACAATAAAGATGGACTGGATTCTATTCGGCAAGCATTCTCAAATCATGAATGATAATCTGTCGCTAATCCTTAAGAGAAAGGTATATAACAGCTGCATCTTGCCAGTACAGTATTAACTACGGAGCGGAAACCTAGAGACTTACAAAGAGGGTTCAGCTTGAACTGAGGTCAACGCAGCGAGGGGTGCAAAGGATAATGATATGTGTAACTTTAAGAGACAAGAAGAAAGGAGAGTGGGTCAAAGAACAAACTGGGGGTAAAGATATTATAGCGGAAATCAAGAAGAACAAATGGGAATGGTCTGGACATGTAGCAAGTAGGCCGGATAACCGTTCGTCATTAAAGGTAACTAACTGGATTCCCAGAGAAGGCAAACTCACGAAGACGAGACAGAAAGTTAGATGGCCCGATGAGAATAAAAAGTTCGCAGGCATAACGTGGCAACAAAAATCCCAATACAGGGTTGATTAACGGATCATGAGAGAGGCCTTTGCCCTGCAGTGGATGTATTCAGGCTGATGATGACAATACCTGAGCACATGGACCTACAAATTCCGCGTAAGTTAACTAGAGAGACTCGACCATTGCGTGTACCAGCCTACTTCTTTCGACACTTAAGCGTTCACGGAACACAAAGTCTCAGTTATATAAACTTTCATGATCTCGAAGTTTTTCCCAGTTCACTGTCAATATTTTTAAAAGCGAAGCATTTCTTAGCGTTTACTATAGGCACTTTGAGCGCCTACAGCACACGTAAAGGAATCTACAAAGGAAGCCAATCTGTCTAGAGAGAGAGAAAGAGAGAAAGGAAGGAAGGCCGGGAGGTTGACCAGATATTGGCATCTGGTTTGCAACCCAGCACTGGGGGTGGGGAAATATGGGCAAGAAAAAGGGGTAGATAGAAAGAAAGGGAGAAGTAAACGTTTATTTTCGAAACAGTGCCCCCAGCAATGCACAGTGTCACCCTGAGGTGGGAGGTCGCCTCAGTTCAGGAACCCTCTGGCTTCTGCTGCTCTCTTGGCCCTGGCGACGAATAGTTGTTGGTCTTCCAGGTCCTAGAGAGCGAGCTTCTTCTTCCACGTTTTGGTTAGGCCTTCGTTTCTCCATCCTGCTTCATTATCAGTCGTGTGTTATTGCAGATTACGTTTGGCAATACACTGGCATGCAAGAAACAAGTGTGCCAGGGTGTCCGGTACGCTGCAGAGCGGGAACATAGTGCTATATCTTGTTGGGTAGAGACTGCATTAGCGCCCTGTGTGTGTATGTGTTGCTTTTCAGGCGTCTTAGTATCACACTTTCTTCTTTTGTCAGTTTTCAGTTTGGTGGAGGGTATGCCCTCCACCTCACCCAAAACTGATAATAGAGAGAGAAGAAAAAAAAAACGCACGCGCACTCATCAGAGAACGAAAGCACACACAGGAAGGGCGTTCTAGCTACAACCGTTCAGAAAGGCCGGCGGATCGCAAAAATCGCAGTAGTGCTTCTAGGGCCTTCTTCTGTGAAGTTGCGTCTTGTCGATATTGTAGAATTTTTTCCTCCGACAGAGGTTGACTATCTAATTTGTTGAGTTCCTTGCGAAGGCATAGTTGTGGTCTACTATACTCTAGGTCGTCACAAAGGATATGTTGCATGGTTTCTTCTTTGCCACAGTGGCTGCAGAGGCTGCAGTGTTGGCCATCCCAATGTAGAAAGCGTAGGCGTTCTATCTATCTATCTATCTATCTATCTATCTATCTATCTATCTATCTATCTATCTATCTATCTATCTATCTATCTAGCCACCTACCACTCGGTGTTCTCATGATCTCATCCTTGAATTGGGGTAAACCAAAATTAGTATGAGAGGGAGAAATTGTTAGACGAATACGACTCGCTGGACACGAAATAAACAATGTCACGATCCCGTCGCGTACATCGTCAAACACTTTCCAGAAACTAGTGGGCATACCCAAGGGCAGGTATGTGACACTCATATCCGGGTATGTGCCACATGTGTTCGGCAGTTTATATCTACTTAATAACGGCGAAAACACACAGGCGTACTTTTAACGCTTAAGCGTTAACAAAAACTTTACCTCGGCAGCTTTGACCGGACGAATGCAAATAATAAATATCTTCAACATATGTGTGTGCGTGCAACATTTGCAAATATATTTAACGCCATTTCATGACGTGTCGCTCAATAGAAAAACTGCAACACAGTCACCTTCCCTCCGCATTCCTCGCATAATTTCGATTCTCGTACGTGGAATCTGCCGAATTTTTATTATTATTATTTTTATTAAAATATTATTATTATTTTAACTAATCTTTAGTCATAGAAAGACAGAGGTTTCCTGGTTAATGCCAATATCAGGGGAAGTACCACTGCTATTTCCAAATACAGATCCTAAATAGCTCTCACAGGCATCCGAGGCTTTCGAGGAGTCAGCAAAACAAACAAACAAGATGGCTGGCAGGATGTAGTAATGTTGATAACTTTTGCAAGACTTCAGTGGGCTGTTTTTTTATAGAAGAGGCATTATAAAACAAACTGTCTAGTTTTACTCCCTCCGGCTTTTACTTCAGCTTTAAATAAATTACCTAAGGCTGCCCTTCATTGTGTGCGTTCCTTCATTTCCATAGACGCTGTGAGAGGCGGACCATGCGTACTTTACCCCGATGCTTTACATTTTTCTGACACACAAATTGCGCAATGCACTCTTTAAGTATACTATAAACTCTGTACAGTTAACGTATAGGCACTACAGCAATGACTACACATGGATCGTTAAAACGCCATGCAAAAGAAAATTAGAAGGAAAGATTTTTATATTCGAGGGCTCGTTTTCTTCGTTAGACACAATATTAAGGACATCGAAGAGAGGCAAAAATACCATGGAAGGTATAATGGATGGTACTAGAAGTAAATTTGATGTAAATATTGTTACGGGGAAGATTTATTCACCGAGAGCTGGTCTTGCTAACAGCTTAGAGAGCGCACAGTCATTCAGGCCAAGGGGAATCCAACCCACAACAACCACGTTGTCGTCTTCTTCATTTGGGTGCCAATTCAGCTGTGTCGGGGCAACACTTCCATACACGTATTATCACCCCGGCCAGTAAGGCACCGTCTCGGTGCTTGTTAAATGAGCGAGTCGGCGTTGTAGGGCTTGAGACGGGAAACGTGGACTACTTCCATTCTGGGTACAGCAGCTGATGAGTTTGTGGTAGCGGCAATCTCGTAGGTCACAGGTGTGACCTGACGAATGACTCGGTAGGGCCCAGCGTATCGCGACAGTAGTTTCTCGCAGAGGCCAACACGTCCAGATGGGAGCCACAGGAGAACAAGAGATCCCGCAGAAAAAACGGCATCTCTATGTCGACGGTCATAAAGGGACTTCTGTGCTGTCTGCGACGACGATAACCGAGCGCGCGATACCGCGCGTGCCGTCTGGGCCCGGGTGATCGCATCCTGAGCGTACGAAGTGGAGGATGGGTGGTCTGATGAAAGCAGTGTGTCGAAGGGCAGTAAGGGATGACGTCCGAAGAGTAGATAAAAAGGGGAGTAGCCCGCTGTTTCATGACGCGACGAGTTATAGGTGAAGGTTACAAACGGAAGAGCTATGTCTCAATCAGTGTGGTCGGTAGATACGTACATGGCAAGCAAATCTGTCAATGTGCGGTTTAGGCGCTCCGTAAGGCCGTTAGTCTGAGGGTGGTAAGATGTGGTGAAGTTGTGACGGGTAGCACAAGATCGGAGTAGATCATCAACCACACGAGATAGATAGTAGCGACCACGGTCTGTGAGCAGGTGAGACGGAGCGCCATGATGGAGAATAATGTCGTACAGAAGGAAGTCGGCAACATCAGTTGCGCAGCTGGTTGGCAGCGCTCGAGCGATTGCATACCGAGTGGCATAGTCTGTGGCCACTGCAATGCATTTATTTCTAGTTGTAGAAGTAGGAAAGGGACCTAGCAAGTCCAACCCCACTCGATAAAATGGCTCGGCTGGAACTTCAATAGGTTGAAGAAGACCGGCAGGGGGAGTCGTAGGCTTCTTTCGGCGCTGGCAGAGGTCGCATGATGCGACATAACGGTGAACAGAGCGGTAGAGGCCCTTCCAGAATAATCGTCGTCAATGCGGTCGTAAGTTTTGGAGACTCCTAGATGTCCAGAAGTTGGAGCGTCGTGGAATTGTCGCAGAACATCCTTTCGCAGGTGATGCGGTACGACGAGTAAAAGTTCCGCGCCGTCGGGATGTAAGTTGCGGCGGTACAAAACGTTGTCTTGAAGTAGGTATCTGCTAAGAGAAGGGTCAGCATAACGTGATTGAAGGTAGTCAATGATGGTGAGCAGCGATGGATCTCGGCGCTGTTCGTCGGCCACGTTCAGAAAGTCAGTGATGGCTAAAACGCAGGCATCGGATTCCAAATCACTGGAGCTAGGTGGATCAACGGGGTGCCGGGATAAGCAGTCAGCATCGCTGTGCAGCTTTCGAGATTTGTAAACAACCGAGAACGTGTACTCCTGTAATTGACATGCCCATCGGCCGAGTCTTCCTGTAGGGTCCTTAAGCGTCGAAAGCCAGCAAAGCGCATGATGGTGCGTGATGACTGTGAACGGACCTCCGTATAAGTACGGACGGAATTTCGCAATAGCCCAAACGAGGGCTAAGCATTCCCGCTCAGTGATGGAATAATTTCGTTCTGCTTGCGATAAATGGCGGCTAGCGTAGGCTATCACACGGTTGGTGCCATTCTGTATCTGAGTGAGTACAGCACCAATTCCATGGCCGCTTTTATCGGTGCGAAGCTCTGTTCGAGCCGCCGGATCAAAATAAGCCAACACAGGTGGTGATGTGAGGGCGGTAATTAGCGATGCGAAGGAATGTTCTTGGTCCCTTCCCCAAAAAAGGCCACATTCTTTTTGAGGAGATCCGTGAGGGGCCTAGCAATATCCGCGAAGTTGAAGACAAAGCGGCGGAAGTATGAGGAGAGCCCAATAAAACTGCGAACTTCTTGTGTGCAACGCGGAATCGGGAATTCTCGGACTGCACGGACTTTCTCAGGGTCGGGTTGAACACCAGTGGCGTAAACAAGGTGGCTGAGTAGCTTAATGTGCCGGCGTCCAATTGAGCATTTCGATGAAATCAGTTGTTGACCAGCGCAACGAAAAACGTCAAAAATTTCTGAGAGACGAGACAGGTGGCTTTTGAAGGAGGGCGAGAAAACGATTACATTATCCAGATAGCAAAGGCAGGTTGACCATTTGAAACCGCGAAGATGAGAGTCTATCATACGCTCAAAAGATGCCGGGGCGTTGCACAACCCAAAAGGCATGACCATGAATTGGTAAAGGCCATCGGGTGTGATGAATGCTGTCTTCTCGCGGTCACGGTCGTCGACCGAAATTTGCCAGTACCCGCATCGAAGGTCAAGGTACGAGAAGTAGTTGGCGCCGTGGAGGCAGTCGAGCGCATCATCGATTCGGGGTAAAGGATAAACGTACTTCTTGGTGATCCGATTCAGGTGGTGATAGTCGACGCAAAAGCGCCAGGTGTTGTCCTTCTTTTTAACTAAGACAACAGGGAATGCCCAAGGACTCGATGAAGGCTCAATGACGTCTTTACTCGGCATTTTCTCGACCTCCATCTGTATAACTTGGCGCTCAGCATGTGACACGCGATAAGGGCGGTTGTGGAGGGGAGTGGCGTCGCCGGTGTTGATGCGGTCGGTTACGGCACATGCGCGGCCCAGGGGACGGCCGTCGACATCAAATATATCCAGGTAAGAAAATAGAACACCCCGGAGCGCTGCAACTTGGAAAGGTAAGATGTCGCTGGGCATCATTTTGTCGAGGAACGCCTTGTATTGCGACGTGATGACAGGTTTCGCCATGGTCTTAGTGTCAGGGGTAAAAGAACAAATCGAACATTCATCAAGCCATTCTTCGACGTCCGTGCTGTCCGTCCCGGAAAACGTGCCAGGGTCGAGAAGATGGGGGGAATCACAGGTGATGGAACCGGCGCGGATGGCGAGGCCTGAGTGCCGGTTTCAGGCATCGCGGCTGTACAAAGCTGGCGTCCACTGTGGAGTTGCAGAGCCGAGTTGTGTGAAGACCCCGCACCTTCCACCAAAAGATGTTACGGGGAAGATTTATTCACCGAGAGCTGGTCTTGCTAACAGCTTAGAGAGCGCACAGTCAAGGAGGCCAAGGGGAGAATCTCGAGAGTCCAACCCACAACAACCACGTTGTCGTCTTCTTCATTTGGGTGCCAATTCAGCTGTGTCGGGGTGACAGTTCCATACACGTATCAATATTAACGACGTAAAGATTACTGACAGTGGACAAAAACCAAATTCACTATCTTCTAATAAGGCATCCGATGCTCCGAGCTGCCACGGCGGCTATTCCTACGTCAACTTTATGGGGCATAATTGTGGAATAAACGTGGGAGCATCAGTCCGCACCGCCAGTAGCCATGACGGTGAGTGTTACATACTGGCCGTGATGCTCATGACCCCGCCCGTGACAAGCCTCTTTTCATCATTTTTTCTTTGTTCACATTCACGCTACAATTACTTCTAATAAGGTCCTGTATACATTATTGGCATGGTTCTCTGTTATATCTCATCAATACCTGCAATTTAGTTATTTCAGGTCTATCTCTGTGGTGTAAGTGCAACTAGGCAACAACAATTCACAACACATAGGCACACACGAAAAGAGAGCATGCATCTGGCATCAAGTAAGCTTCCCCACCTTTGAGGAAAAGCAGACTGCTTTTAATGGGTTCCACTTCAACGACGAAAGGTCCTCTGTCGCGGAATACATGTGAATCTTTCACGAAGCATTTCTTGATGATCTCTAGATCACTTATGACAACCTTGGGAACTTCACCCTCGTAGAAACCGAAAACTTTGCCGTACTCTTCGATCCACTTTTCCATGACCTGGGGATGGAAAAGTATGTACATTGGTAATCGCAATTTTTGTTGTTTTTTTATTTGCTAACCTAGAGGGAGAATGCAGTTGGTGGAAACAGTTTCGAGCAGTGCTGGTATTGCCCGAAAAATACTTGACAATGTGCAAACGTTTCCACCGACTCCTAATGATTTCAAATGATAAAGACTATAATGTTTAGAGTGATAAAACTATACCTGAATAAGAGTTATCTTGGCTGGTTTTTCACTGTGCACCCGAGTCTAAGCGCGGCAAAGCAGGGAAAACTTGAAATCGTACAGTGAGAAGCCTTGAGTCTTCAGGCTCATAACTATAAAGTGACAAGAATTTGAAACACAGAAAGGCTTTTGCATTTCGCCCCTATTGAAGTTCTGCTCCCATGGTTGGCTTTCGAACACACGACTTGTACATAGAAACGTAACACCATAACACTAATCAAGCTTAAAGCATGAATGCGAATTCGGAATCAGGCATTGAAATTGCAGAGGTCGTCAGCCGAACTAAAGAGACGTTGTTAAGTAGAGTAAAAGCGGAAAGGAAGGAATGTAAATACGTAGCGAAAAAAAGATAACGGAGCACACAAGAGACATATACCCAAGGGACAAGCCCTACTTACAGCTGTTTATCCTGCACATATATATATATATATATATATATATATATATATATATATATATATATATATATATATATATATATATATATATATATATATATATATATATATATATATATATATATATATATATGAAATCTAACAGACAATAATGCCAAAGAAGTATAGGGGAAGATATTAGACCATATTGTATTGCAAATATGAAGAAAGAACAGTGGGTGAAAAGATAACTTGCCATGGGCGCAGCCTGCCCATGCCAAGTCATCTTTTCACCACTTTGAAACCATAATTAAACAATGGTTCCATGCACCTAGGAATCATTGAATTACTAAGGCACTAACGCATTCTATAAGGAAAAGGACAATCTTCGCGAAAAGGTCACGGCAGAACCATTCAATCATTCACTCAAATGTCGTCTAAAAACTTATTCCAATATTCTGGGAGCTGCCCTAAAGCACGCTGAACGGGAGTACTATCAAAGTAATATTATAAATAATACTGGCAACACAAGGCAGCAGTGGCGTGTACTTAAAGAATCTGAACAGCAATGAGCCTAAATCTCACCCAACTGCTATATCTGTTAATAAAAACAGATACACTGATTCTGATTCTATTGCGGAGGTTTTCAGCTCTCATTTCAACACCCCTGTGAATACTAATACTAACACTCAGTCGGAACTCTCACTGTCAAGTCTTCCACGTACTCCTCGATCTTTCTTTTTGTATCTCATGGTAGCAGATGAAGTTAAAATATCATCTCATCATAAAAGAAGACTGCCCCAGGGCTTGATCAAATCTGTTCTTCTAAAAGTAAACTTGTATCAAAGAACTTTCCCCTATCTTAGCCTATTTATTCAATAAGATTTTCGCGGCTGCTTTGTTTCCTAAAGGCCATAAAGCAGAGAAAATTATCCCCAATTTTAGGAAGGTGATCGCGAATGCTGTAACAACTATCGCCCGATTTGCACTTTACCTTTGTTTAGTAAAGTCATTGAAAAACTAATTTGCAACCGTTTATCGAAATACCCATCGAAATTCAACATATTATCTGATCACCAATTTGGCTTTCGTCCAGGTCTTTCGACTGAAGTTGCACTAATAACTTTCACTGGCAGGATTAAATTGACAATTGATGAAGGTGTTCTTCTTGGAGCGGTGTTTATTGATTTTACTAAAGCTTTCGATACAATTAAGCATGCCATCCTATTTCATAGGCTTGACATTTACGGCATATCTGGACCAACTCTTCAGCTCATTAAAAGCTATTTTGGTGATCGGACGCAGGTTTTTCAGATAGACCAGAGTTTTTCATCTCCAAAAACCACTAACATTGGCGTTCAAGGGTAAATTCTGGGACCGCTCCTGTTTTTGTTATTTATAAATGACTTACCACTTCGTCTGAATCACACTAACACTCTTCTCTACGCTGATGACACTACTATTTTTACCGCACACAAGGATCCACTCACGCTACAACTATCACTAAACGTCGACCTAAATGACGTTCATTCATGGTGTGTATCGAATCTGTTACTCATCAATTCATCAAACACTAATTTCATGGTCTTCCGTCCTCGCACTTGTTTCCAAACATCGCTTCATTAGCAGTGACACTTGATTGACAATTCATTCATGCATGTTCATCTACAAAGTTTGTTGGTGTGGTATTAGATAAACATTTGAAATTAAACGAGCATGCGCAGGCCTTAATTCAAAAGGTGTCTTTCGGTATTCACGTGATCATCAAAACACGACCTTACTTTTCCACTGAAATCCTTTTATCTTTATATTACGCATTCATTCATAGTCACCTGTCATACTGCGTATCATCATGGGGAAATACATATTGGTCACATGTAAATCATCTAGAACGATTACAGAAGCAAGCTTTGAGACTCATTACTTTGAAATCATTTTCATCACCATCAGCCCCCCTTTTTAGCAACATGAACCTTTTACCTCTGCATGAACTCTTCAGCTACAAAATTCTGATGATCATGTTTTGTATCCTAATATTGAATTATACATTTCCAGTTTCTCGGGAGTTACTCTTGTAAATACTATCAACACGAGGTTTTCAGCTAACCATAATCTACTTCTACCTAAAGTACGTTCCAACAATGGTCAAACGACGGCAAGATTTATATGCATAACACTGTAGAACGTGCTGCCTGTTGATCTCAAATCATGCTCAATGTACTCCTTTAGTAAGCGCTTGAAGCTCTTATTGGGAATGGCCTCCCGGTGGCGAAGCTGTCTACGTCACTCCCCGAACAGCCAATAAATGGTGCTGAGTGATGAACTGGAGCATTGGCGGAGCATTCACCAAAGCAAAATCGAGCAACCACGAGAGCATAATCAGAGGATGAACCTCGTTTTTCTTCGTTCGAAGCCCACGAGAGGAAAATGGTGGAAAACGCATGTATTGCCTTCGGCACAATTAGGTTTCAGTGAGGCCACCGCAGCAGAGCGGGCGCATCATTCCCCGATTCCTCCCAGTTGGGTATATTTTTATTTAAAGTGTACTTGGACCTCTTCTATACAACGTGTACATTAATGATATCGCGAACCTTGAGGATCAATCCAGATTCATCATTTATGCGGATGACACTGCAATAATTTTGTCAGCTGATACACAAAAAGAGCTATCTTCCCGTGGTAATAATACATTTGGTAAGATAGAACTTTGGACAAAGAAAAATGCACTTCCAGGTAATGTAAATTAAACTAAAGGTGTAATTCCTATTTGAACAAATAGGAAATCTTATACCTAAGTAATTTGTAATAGACATGCCAGTCAGTTTAAAATGGTAGGTCAATAAAATCACTAGGAGTTTATTTCACAACGGCAGCATTTGTAATAAAATGATCATGTTCGCAGCATTTTATTGTTAGCTTCGAGAGCGGTTAGTATACTTTGGCAATATAAATCTGTTTTACTGTTAAAGGCAAAGCTTGCTATATACCATCATTTATTCCTTTCAAACTTGAAATGCTACACTTACGGGGGGGGGGGGGGGCGACAATGACTAAGACTAATTTAAGAGAAATTTTACTTGTCCATAATGAAATCTTACGACTAATTTACAAGTTTTCTCAGAGATATACAAAAAATTACTTGTTTAAGGAACATGAAATCATCAATATACAGGACATATACATTTAAAGGTACTTACGCCACTATAAAATCGAACAAAAAACCGTTTAGCTACAATCACAGATGAAACATTTTCATTCAAAATACCCACACCACCATCAGCCACCATGGATGCTTCCTCCTACTAGAACTAACTATATGGACAACAAAAAATTACATCAGCTACCATCGCAAATAAACAGGTTATATTTATAAGGTGTTAATAGAGCACATATCATCCTTTCTCAACTTCGCCAGTAGCTTATTAGCACTCTTTACACACTCTTCACATTTAAAACCTTATCTTCCATTTTCCTAGCGAACATTAAGGTAAAAGAGTCAACAAAAATGACAGCATATCCACGGGTTGAATGATGGAGGGTGGGGCGAAGCTGGGTCCACACGCCGCTTCAGCCTCCCATTCTCGTACTGCAAGGTCTTGGCTTCGCTTCTGCCTCACGCATCCGCACGTCAGGGTTTCTTCTTCAAGCGCGAGCCACCACCTTCTTCGAGCCGCGAGCCGCGTGAATAGCACAAGCCGCTCAGCAGCCTTACCCAGCCTCCGTCGCCGAGCTTCTGAATGCGCGCGCGCGCCAAAACGGCGCTTTTATTGTACTATAGAGTGCCCCCTGGCGTACGGAGCTGCCGAAGAACACGCCACCGTCTCTCTCTCTTTTTCTGTACGTGTGACGCCAATCCTTATTTTCTACAAGCAACACCCTCTTATGTCACACCATTTGCATTTTCAGTGCATAGTACAAGTACCTCTTCTATGGCCGGTTCAAGAATTAACAAGTGTCGCTTATGTGCCCTCGGTGGTTATGACGAGGGCACATACCCGCCAACGACGCAATAAGGAGCTTCGCCCCTAAAACAAAAAAAGAATGAAAATGAAATCACCGCTGCACGTAAATCTTGTGTTTGTTAGTGTATTTGTTGTTTACACATTTAGAATTTTTATTTCCATTTCTATATATGTTCATAGCACTGTGCGTGTGTGTGTGTGTGTGTGTGTGTGTGTGCGTGCGTGTGTGTGTGTGTGTGTGCGTGTGTGTGTGTTTTTCCGCCCCCTATATGTGAAAATAACTAAAAGGAAAAGGGGGGGTAGCCCGTACCACCAGGAGGTATAACGGGCTAAGCATAGCCTCCTTTATTTTAAAGGAGGCTATGGCTCAAGCCAATCTAACATCAATGAAGAGGGGAAACTTCCCAAATGTTTATTTTTTTTTTTTTTGAAAAAGCCAATTAGTTAAAAAAATAACATGGGTGTGTGTGTGCGTGTGTGTGCGTGTGTGTGCGTGTGTGTGTGTGTGTGTGTGTGTGTGTGTGTGTGTGTGTGTGTGTGTGTGTGTGTGTGTGTGTGTGTGTGTGTGTGTGGTTTTTGTTTGTGAAAGCAGCTGTCTGCAGTTTTTTGAAATTTTATTATTAAAAATTTGGTTAGTGTTGTATATTTTTGTCACCTGTGGTGTTGTGTTGCCGCCACCACCATTGCCTTATGTTCATAAGGGGTGAGAACTCATTCAGGCGGATAGCTGATTTTATTCTCACCCCCTCCATCAACTATGTATTGGTCGACATGAAAACCATTATTACTAAAACACGATACAAGAATGCGCTCTTATTAAGTAGTCGTGGCATACAAGGGGACCCTAACCATGTTCTATTCGGGACTACACGAGGGGGGTGCTTCTTAAACACATACACATGAAGTTCCTGCGCAGAGCACATTGCAGTTTTTAGATATTTAGCTCTTCGGGACTTTTAACTTTTGACTCGTCGCATTCCAAGACATTAAAAAGAGCCATTGCATCACTTTGCCTCACGTCTGCGCTGAAGAAAGTGTGCCACCGCGAGATGCAACAAGGCTGTGATGCAAAAGAGTGCAGAATCGAAGCTGCCGGCCTATCCGCCCACTGCAATCCCAGCATTTGCTGAAAGCCTGTTTCAGATATGCAAACAACACACAAATACAGACGCCAGTGGTTTCGCTCGAAAGATTGTGCGTAGAGTTTTTTAGGAAAAAGAAATGAAGAGGAAAGCACGTCGTAGTAACTGTCTCTCTCGTAGAGGTCACCTCTATGAGAGAAGGAATGCAGGAGAGAGGAATGCAGGGGAGCTGAGAGAAGGATGTCCACGTTCGAACTGCCACCGAGCAAAGCCATCAAGCAGGCCGGCAAGCGGGGAAGACGGGGAGCGTCACGTGATGAGCCCGAGAGAAGTGGGCGGGCTCACGAGTTGTGAACTAACACACACGCATACGTGGCCACGAGCCTCCTTGCGTAAGAATTCGGCGTCACCACAGAATTTGAGCAAGGCGTCGAAGGCCTGCCCGAGTTTTATGAGATGCGCACGAGAAAACCGCAGATAGACTTCATACTCTGCCCTGGCGTCACTGCGAAAAAGAACCCCATCAGTGCCCCCATCGACGCACCGGCCATAGATGGGTAGAGCAAAGAGAGCCGTTTGCAAGGAAATGTGCATATGCCCTCCTGTTTTGCTCGTCTTGAGGCAAGGTTTCTTGAAAGTGAAGGAACTGGCAAGCTTCTTCCGTCAATCGAACCTCGCTTCAAAAAAGTAGGAAGCTCATCAAAGAGAACTGTGCGTACAATGTAAAAGGTGTTTTAAATATTTCGGTGTGCTGCAATTTAAGTGCCAGCGACCATGATTGATATGTGGGGTTTCACGTCCCAAAACCACCATTAGATTCTGAGAGACGCCGCAGTGGAGGGCTCCAGAAATTGCGAGCACCTGGGGTTCTTTAACGGGCAGCCAAATCTGAGCACACGGGCCTACAGCATTTCCGTCTCCATTGAAAATGCAGCCGCCGCAGCCGAGATTCGATCCCGCGACCTGCGGGTCAGGAGCCAAGTGCCTTAGCCACTAGACCACCACGGCGGGGCACACTGCTACTGTCATCCCTAACCACTGAGATCTTTAAAATGGTGATCTTTTTGTCTGATGTAACATATCATACAATAAAAACAGTCTTCTGTATCGACTGATCTGCTATACAAACTGACAGTAGCCCCAAGCAGCATAAAATCATTGGAGATCATTTTTGTGCAATAAAAAAGTTGATTTTCCTTACTGTTCGTGGCTTTCGTAGCTTTTTATCGTCGAAGTCACAGTTAGCAAAAAAACAAACAACTTCTAAAGCACTGACATTGCATGGAGAGCTGCTTTTTTTTAAACGGAGGGGTGCAAAAATGCGCGCATGCCACTGTTAACCCGCGTGGTGTGTCGAACCGGAAGCTGTCGTATCCCACAGTTTTCTGCGATTGGCCATATTACCGGTGATATGTTACACCTAAGTTTTAGCTCAATCATTGGTTCGTACGCTGTAGTTGCGCCTGGTTGCGCAGCAAGCTGTGCAAGGGAGTCGAGCTTTGCACAACTCCAAACTGCGTCGACAAGTGGCGCTGCGTGCCCGCAAAAATCCTGAGCCAGACTTCTATGGTCGAGACCACGGAGAAAGAACGCAGTCGAGACTCATGTGTGGCTGTCCCAGGTGGCCGTATGCACCAAAAAGTCTGTGGCATTGATATTTGTAGACGTGGCACTGCAGCATAACGTGCTCAATTGTCTCCCCCACCGGACATTCCGCACACGAACGGCTCCCGCTGTTGCTGTAACGAAATTGTCTCTCAGTGGTTCGGCAGCAGTCGGTGCGGAGACGGAGAAAGGCCAGGACACGCGTGCCGATGCCGGTCCCCGGTAACGGTCAAGGGGGTTTTCAGCGGCTACACGTGATTCGGACTGTACAGTACGCACATGGCACGCAATATGAAGTTACGCAACATCACCTACGCGTATTAACGCGGTGACAGGTGTGCTGGGGTGGTGAGCCTCCTTGGCTAGGGCGTCCTCTGTGCCATCGCCGTGTAATCCATTGTGATACAGCACCAATTGGAACACATCTCTGATAAGTGAAGTGCGCGCGTTAAGTGAGTGCCTCGAAAAAATGCGCGACACTAAAAATGGTGAATACGACGACGAGAAACATCAGCACGAGGACGCTAAATCAACACCATAAAAAGAAAGTGGCCCAATCAGAAGTTACCACAAAGATTTCAGGGGCCAATGACTTCTGAACCCGGCAACTCAGGAAGCCCTATAGTGGGACGACGAGTCGACCCGTGGAGTGCTACGGCAGTTGGCAAGGGGCTCTTGGTTCGGTCGGGCAGAAGCAGGGTAGAGGTAGTTCACCAGCGTCACGGTCGTGGCTTGCCCCGAGTGCCTCACAGAGGTAAGAGTAGGAAAGGCCTGCTTCGCTTGACCTCAAGCTTAAATGGTCAACGGAGCCAGCGGGAAGCTGCTGCAGCCACCAGGTCCACTGACGGGCGGCAGCCCGATAGCTTTCCTGTGGCCCCTGGTCTGCGCGTCCGAGAGGAAAACTGCATGACTTCCGCAGCCCTGGTTTCGGCACCTACACGTTCCGTCGTACCCTCATCTGAGCGTCGCCCTGCTCTTCGCTGGATTCTTTCAACGACGGTCTCCCCGTGCACACATCTGCTTGCCGTAGACGTCTGCCACACCTCAGTACACAAGGACTCGCCGGTGACACTTTGGGTTACGGTTGGACTAGACTTGTTTTGTGACTTAGAGCTCTGTACATAGACGTTAAATTGTTTTGTTATCATCAGTGGGTAATGCGTGTTTCATGTTCATGTGCGGTTTTCGAAAAGTGAGAGAAAACAGAAAACCGCCTCGCCGTTTTTCTTACAGACGTTGTGGCCTATGACGCAACGAAGTCTGTTTAGGCTGAAATACGTGGCGCAAGGTTGACAAAGAGAAAAAGACGAGACAGAAAGAGCGCCATTTCTGTCTCATCTTTTTCTCTTTGTCAACCTTGCACCACGTATTTCAGCCTATTATGTACCAACTAGCCCAACATAACGTACTGTTAAGTCTGTTTAATTCAAACATATTTTGAAGAACCCCATCGTGACATCACAGCCATTCCGCAAGATCTCCATAAACTCCGAAAAGGGGCCGGGAATCCGCACGATCTCCAAAAGGGGGCCCGGGAATCACACAACACTACCGGTGATGTTAGTAGCAACTCGGCTAGTTGATCGGTGGCGATGTCGATGGCGGCGAGTTCCGCAGTAGTAGACGATGCGCTGAAGGGAAATCGGCACTTCCCCTGGAGGCCAAGCGATGGTATGAAGCTTGTAGATACCGCCGACCCGTCCGCAGTCACCGAGCCGTCGGTGACAACGAGGACTCGACCGGAGAATCGCTTCAAAATCACTGCTGCATTTTCCTGCTGAGGGGAACAGTGGGGGGTGTTCTCCTTAGCCCACATGCTGGGCATCGTAGTTCTAATAACGAGGCCACCATCCTGGTGCAGCGGAAGGGAGCCAGCCAAATTTTGGTGGTTCCGGGTTAAGCTAGGCGTACTCCAGCGCTCACTGGCCCATGCCTGAGTGTTGGTGATTGAGTGTGGGCCAGTCAGCAGTCGGGCGGCCAGACGTCATCCGTCAGACCTCTGGTACATGCGGTGTACGTGTCGAAGGCCACCCCATTTTGCTCGGAGTGAGAGGTGTGTCTGATCGGCTTCCGCCAAAGTGGAGCTGATCAGTGACTTCCGCGGAAATCTAAAAAGACGGCGAACGACGCCGCGGTGATTGAAATCGAGTGTGGCCAATCGCGCCGGTTTAAGCGTGATGAGTGGGACTACGTAGAGAGTTCTGGTCGAGGCTACCGCGTTGAATAACCGGAGGGTGATGTGCGGGAGCAACCTTTGCCATCGCCGATGATGCAGGAGGCCATGTCGTCAATACTTCACGAATCTTTGCGGGTGTTTGCCAGCGCGGGCTTCCAGTTGAGCTGGTAGTCCATGGTGAGTTTGAGGTAGTGAACTCTCCACGTCCACAGAAACTGGTGTCTACGAACGAGCACTTTTAAGGCATCGAAACTAATAATTAAAATAACAAATAACTAGAAAAATAAGTGTGCCGTGGATCACATTCTGCTATCATTCTCAAGTCATAAATGGTAATTAACAACTAACCTTCAAGAGGAAGGTATATGTCAGCTGGTACCTGCTGGTACTTACCTGCGGAGCAAATGCCTCTACGCTTAAAAAGAGGGCTCCGTCTAAATTGAGGATGATGCAGCGAGTGATGGAAAGCAAAATTATATTTTTTGAGAGACAAGAAGAGAGCACAGTTGGTCAGGGAACAAACCGATGTTAAGAATATTACTAGGACTTCGCCCCGTCCACTTATGGTAGGCCTGTTTCCTGAAAGGGTATTGAAGATCCGGAAATTATTACGTTCTGCGAACTCTGATAATTTTCATCTGGCATTTTTTAGCTGAATCCACATTCTTCCACTGCATGGTCTCTGGCATGTTTCTAGCCTACTTTGCCATTAAAATTGCCCATCAGTAGAGTGTACTGTGTCTGAGTTATTAATTGCCGACTCTACATCTCCATAGAAGTGTTCAACCAAATGATCATCAAGGCTCGATGTAGGCGCGTAGGCCTGTACCACCTTCATCTTGTACCTTTTGTTAAACCTAATTACGATACTTGCAGCCCTCTCACAGAGGCTATAGTATTTCACTACGTTGCCAGCAATATTCTTGAAATTGAAATTGAAATTTTATTCCGCAACAAAGATATGTTACGAGGAGGGAAGGTTAAAGCTGTGAGAACAGCTTGACTAGCCCTGAAGCTCTAGTACACAAGGTAGCACAGAAGAAAGGCGGCTAAGGACAACCAAAATAAAAGTGTTTCGCAATGTGCATTAAAAAGAAAAAAAATGAAAGATGACAATACAGGATTTAAAAATGTAGTCACCAGGTCGCATAACTATATAAACACTAATCGCAACCTTATTAGTTATATGCTAGATATGTCAATATTATGTTCCCTAGTTAGGCAGTTTAGAAGTGCACGCAGTTTGATTTCACATTTGGTTTCATTTGAATATTGGTTTCATTTGAATATTGTCCGCGACAGTGGCTTTGCTCTTACTGAATGACAAAAATGTCGCTACTAATTTGCTCTCTGAAAGTGGCTCTAGAAAGATTCTTTGATTGTTTTCATTATTTATTTACTTTAGAGCAGTACTACTGGTCGTAGTGGCACCAACTGACAAGAAAAAGTCGTTAAATGCATCAGCTAATTCAGACCCTTAATTTGTGCACCATGTTTTACCATTTTTCTTGATGGCTGCGGTGGATTACTTACTAGGCGTACTGTTAAGTGCCCTTCAAACATTTTCTGTACACCAAGTATGTTCAAAAAGTATAAATTCTTTTCATCACGAAGGCGTCTGGTAACAAAGTTTCGGTGCTTTTTAAATGATTTGAGGGCTTCAGGCAACTTACTCACTATAAATGCCTTGAACAATTGGTCCCACCTTTTTATAAGCTCAAGACATTGTTTATTTACCCAAGGTTTCCGACTCTTTTAGATGTCTTAGATGACTTTAGAGGAACATATTCAAACTATATTTCGGTGAAATTATTCATAAATAAATTGTATGCTAAATTGTGGCGCTTGCTGCAAAAGCATTGCTTCAACCGGTTCTGCTAAGCGTTCTTTAAAGAGGATCATTGTTTCAAAATATATAAATCTATAGAAAAATTTTGCACGCACTTGTTTGGGTACGTTATTAAATTGGTTTACAAACATAAATATAGGCATGTGGTCACTTCTATTGTGATTCAAAGTACCAGCCGTAACAAAGGAAGTATCAAAGTTTGTTATAAAAATATCTAGTAGTGTTGATGATTGTGGTGGGATTCGCGTAGGAACCGATATAACATTTTGGCAATAATGCGAGCTTACCATTATTATGTACAAAAAACCCCAACCCGAGTTCTTTTTTTTGTCAACTAATTCACTGTATATAGCATATGACGTTCTTCAGCACTGTCTTAGCCTCACGTGTCTTCCTAACTTCGCTGATTTATATTAAGTCCCATTTTACACCCTCTAAATCCGAGGATAGCATAGCTAGACTAGCTTCACTAGATAGCGGCATAGCGTTGAACATAGCCGAGTTTAGATCACAATGGTGGCCTGTCCGGACTCGGAGAGTCTTAGCACCCTCCGCTGCATAGCCGGTCTGACCACCACCTAGCACAGTTGGTTCGCAGCCGCTGGGTACTGAGGGGCAAAGGGTAATTGTTGTATTCATAGGGGGTAGTAGCCAAGTGGTGCACCATGCAGGTGGAAAAACCTGCTCTGGTGAGGGAGTATATTACCAGCAGGTGTTCGCTAGTGAGGCCACATTCCAGACCTTTTTTTTTCTTTGTTATTCACAATTCTTTAACTAAGCATTTAAAAAATATGATTGGGAATAATCCAGCATCGGCATTTGCTCTGGATTTTGTGATTGCATGCTAGGCTGCAGCGGTATCTCTAAGTAGAAAGTTCTGGTGCACTTTCTTAGCATCATAGATTAGCACCTGTCTACCTATCATTTCTCAACTCAACATAACTTGTAGCTTGCCTGGCCTTTTGTTAACTGTTTCAAACTCCATATTTGCATTAAAGAAAGAAAAAGGAGAACGGCTGGCTTCGATTGCCCGGCCTTGCAAGTTTAGCCCGGTTTAGTGCTCTAGACGACCTTTCTTTTGTCGCGTTCATTCTATCCTAACTTCTCCTGTCTCGCTCAATTCTGCCATTGTTTGCTTCAAAGTGTCCGCAATGTCGAAGTTTTGTTGATTTCGAGGACTAGCACTGCTACTCTGTCAATTGACGAGTCGTGCTCGCTACTGTATTGGGAACTAATCGGTTACTTCTATGTGATCGTTATGCTAAGCGTATACGTCGCGCGTGCTTTGATAGCTTAAGAGGTGAACGCGAAACATTTAGCGTTCCTTCTCAACACACAGCCGCTGTCCTTAAGGCTGTATCGTATTTTGTTGGCATTTAGGAGTGATACGTTTACCAGAGTTTTAGTAACAAAAATTCTGGTAGACTTATAGTTTAGTAGTCTGTGGTCCTCAGTTGGGAGTCAGATATACGCACTAGTAACTACATGTAAGGCTAGCCTAATAACGTAGAATAATGAAAGCAAATGTAAGGGGTAAATTATCTCTAGTTCTCGAGAGCAGCAAAAGGCAGGGATCTTAGTACGAAGCTAATGACATGTTGGTGTCACTCACCACACAGCATCAGCTTAAACTGATAGACCCCGACGACTTTCAGCACACATACACCACGATAAGCCCACGCGACACCTTCATTTTCACGTGACCCACCTACAACTATATTTCCTGTAACATGTACTGAACTAATTCTGACACACACACGCACGCACTCACACACGTAAAGGAACTACCGATGGAGGGAAGGCTAGCCCCCTCGTGCACACGAATAAGATGGTACGCCCTTGGTTGACTTAGTATTCATCACCACCACCACCACCACCATCCTCATCATCAGCCTGACTACGTACACTGCAGGACAAAAGCCAATACCATGATCCACCAGTGAACTCTGTCCTGTGCTTGCTGCTGCCACTTTGTACCAGCAAACTTCCTAATCTCATCGACCCACCTATTTTTCCATCTCCCTTTCGTGCGTTTGCATTGTCTGGGAATCTAGTCAGTTACCCTTATTAACCACTGGTTATCCTGCCTCGTGCTCCGCATCCGACGCATGCTCATTTCTTCTTGATTTGAACTTTCATAACCTTAACCACCGTTTATTCCCTGATCCACTCTGCTCTCTTCTTGTTACACCTATCATTTTCTTTTCCATTGATCGCTGCGTCGTCCTCAATTTAAGCAGAACCCTCTTAGTAAGTCTCCAGGTTTCTGCTTCATATAGCTAGAATGCAGCTGTTAAGTACCTTTCTCTTGAGGGATAGTGGGAATCTACCTGTTATAATTTGAGAGTGCTTTCCAAATGTGCTCCACTCCGTTTTTATATTTCTAGTTACTTCAGTCACATGGTTTGGCTCCCCGGTTATTACCTGTCCTAAGTATGCGTAGCCGACCCTTTACAACTTCAAAGGATCTTCACGGGAAACTATTACATATCTCGAAACGCGCTTCCCTTCCGAGGTGGTTGTGCATTACCTTCGTTTTCTGCAGACTAATTTTAAGACCTTACCTTTCTGCTCTCATTCTTTAACTCCGTATACATGAGTTAGAATTTGCCCCCTGAGTTAATCAGCACTGCAATATCATCGGCGAAGTTCACATCAATAAGGTACTTTTTATTACTCCTATCCTTAACTCTTCCCATTATGGGCTTTCGAAAACCTCCTGTAAGCCCGTGGTAAACAACATTGGGGAGATTGTATCTCCCTGGCTTACACCCTTCTTGATAGGTATTTTGTTGCTTTCTTTATGAAGCACTGTGTTGGCAGTTGATCCCCTGTATATTTATTCCATGGTGTTTATACATGCTTCATCAACGTCCTTATTCCGCAGTGTCTGCATGACTGATGGATCTTATACTGAATCAAACGCCTTCTCGTAATCTATGAAGGCTATGTATAGTGGTTGGCTGTATTCTGAGCATTTCTTTGTTACATGATTGATAGTATGAATGTGGTCGATTGTTGATTAGCCTGTCCGAAATCCTGCTTGTTCCTTCGGTGGATCGAATTTCAATATTGCCTTAATCCTGTTAGCAATTGAATTTGTAAATAGCTTCTATACGACGGAGAGCAAGCTGATCAGCCTGTAATTCTTCAAGTCCGTGTCATCTCCTTTCTTATGTTTGAAAATTATGTTAGCATTTTTCTGAGTTTCTGGCCATGCTTCCCGATGAATAATATTATTAATATGTAGGGTTTAACGTCCAAAAATTATAATATAGTTATGAGAAACGCCGTAGTAGAAGGCTTTAGAAATTTCGACCTCCTGAGGTTCGTTAACGCGCACATAAATATAAGAACACGGGCCTCAAACATTTTTGCCTCTGTCGGAAATGCAGCCACCATGGCCAGGATTCAATCTCTCGAACTTCGGGTTAGCAATCGGGTGCCATAACCGCCACACCACCATGGCGGGAAGCCACTCGTTGACTTACAGCTGTATTATATGCGAACTTCACAAAATGATTGGCTGCATTTCAGTGTGGGCGGAGCGTTCAATTTTTTTGCGTTTGGGGCCAAAGAAAAGATGGACGCAGGGGGTGTGGTCATGGCGTGCCTACTCTCCTAATGCGTCTTGTTCATATTCAAGCCAACGAAGATGATCTTACTTAGTGTAGAATTCAAACTAGTTTATGAACTTGGCGACTGTGTTATCAGCTTTTAAAGTAAATTTGCCATAGTAGCTTTGATTGGACAATTGTTGTCGAGAATCCAAGCTCAAGAACCATGTGTTCGGTTTCCATAAAACTTGTAGCTGGGCGAGTTGGTTCATAATACTGGGTAAACTGGTGTGCGCACAAAAAACAGACAAACGACAGCAGAGAAGAGACAGGGACAAGCGCAGACTTTCAACTAAATTTAATTCTTCGTCAACCTTCAATTTACAGTCGCACAGAACATAGTCAAGTGGTCACGAGGACAGAACCTAATAGTTTACAACAGGCCACGCAAAAAATGACGCTCACTATCAAAAAGCGAAATGGATGTATCACTAACACAGGTATTGCCTCTAGCAGAAATATAAAACGCTTCCATCAGTTCCCGGGCTGTGGTATCAGCACTCCGACCCAAAATCCTAATCTCCGAGAAAATCGGTGAGCACGTGCAAGCTTTGCAATGCGCGGGCAAATGCGTGATCCCGTTATTTTTAAGTGACAGCTCATGTTCCCTTGCACGGTCGTTCACGCAACGCCCCGTATGACCCACGTAAAATTTCCCACAAGACAGCGGTATTTCGTAGACAACGCCCGTCGCACATTTCACATACACAAACGCGTGCTTCTTTCCGCAACCACCGGATCTCTTCTCGCCAGGGAAGATTCTGGGACAAAGTCCAGCCAACTTACGTGGGGCGGAGAACACGATCGGCACACCGTGTCTACTCGCTATCTTTTTGAGGTTGTGGGAAATACGATGCATATAAGGCATCACCTCCGGACGCCACCTGCGACGCAGGCCAGGGTTCCCGCTGGAACGGACTGCTTTGGCATCACGCAGAAGCACTTCAGCGACTGCCGAGACTACCGTGCAAGGATACCCAGCGGCAATTAAACGCCGCACCTGATCATTAAAGCTTTCTTGCATTGCATGTGAGCATGACTTCTCAAGAGCGGACCGTAGACACAGTTTGGCAATCCCCCTTTTTACAAGTTTAGAATGCGCAGAATCATAGGACAAAAGGGCCTTCTGCGCACGGGGACAATAACGCCAACATAGGTGGTCATATAAAACGAGACGTAAATCTAAAAACTGCAACGAATTATCAGTAGGAAATTCATAGGTGAAGGTCAAGCCCTTACCGCACAGTTTAAATGCATTAAGAATGCCGATCGTGTTCTCCGCCCCACGTAAGTTGGCTGGACTTTGTCCCAGAATCTTCCCTGGCGAGAAGAGATCCGGTGGTTGCGGAAAGAAGCACGCGTTTGTGTATGTGAAATGTGCGACGGGCGTTGTCTACGAAATACCGCTGTCTTGTGGGAAATTTTACGTGGGTCATACGGGGCGTTGCGTGAACGACCGTGCAAGGGAACATGAGCTGTCACTTAAAAATAACGGGATCACGCATTTGCCCGCGCATTGCAAAGCTTGCACGTGCTCACCGATTTTCTCGGAGATTAGGATTTTGGGTCGGAGTGCTGATACCACAGCCCGGGAACTGATGGAAGCGTTTTATATTTCTGCTAGAGGCAATACCTGTGTTAGTGATACATCCATTTCGCTTTTTGATAGTGAGCGTCATTTTTTGCGTGGCCTGTTGTAAACTATTAGGTTCTGTCCTCGTGACCACTTGACTATGTTCTGTGCGACTGTAAATTGAAGGTTGACGAAGAATTAAATTTAGTTGAAAGTCTGCGCTTGTCCCTGTCTCTTCTCTGCTGTCGTTTGTCTGTTTTTTGTGCGCACACCAGTTTACCCAGTGTTCGGTTTCCGACTACGGTGGCCACATTTTACACCAGTGTACTTACATTACGCTGCCGTTAAAGCACTGCAAGTGTTCAAATTAATCCCATTCTGGCCGACGTCATTATCATATTCTTTCTTGGCGAGTATATTCCCAAAAATAATTAAAACTTCCTGTGACAAACTGTATATAGTTGTCACTGTGATTTTCTTATTTTGAAGTTTTTTTCAGTGATTTTGGGCATACTTTTACAAGCAACTATAGGCAAAAACTCTGCGGCATACCTTGAGGCGATCCTTTTTCAGCTGCATCCAGTTTCCGAAAAAAAAATCGGGCTTTGGACCAGGAATGCCGTATCTTTGGAAAAGCTGCTGCTGGTGCCTCCTTTTGAGTACCCAGGTGACGCACAAAGCCACCGCAGTCAGCAAAAGTGCTGCCGTCACATCCCATGTCGCAATTTTCATGACGTACACACCGAGTGAGCTCGCTCGATCAGTTCCTGAAAGGTAAAGAAATGCAAGGAAATCTACATAACCTAAAGACCATTTTACGAATGGGCTAGAAGGCCATCATACAAGGCTGTCAAACTTTGTGTTTGGCATCTGAACAACAAAAGGAACAGCACTACGGTAAACGCATCCAAAGGTTGAGTTGCTGCTTACGGTGTTTTATGGCCTTAATAATTCATGTCGCAATGTAGGAAAAGAAAAAAAACGGCTTAACAGCCCATGGTGGCATCACCTAGATGTCTTACGGGAAATAGTCTATCAGTCAGTCAAGAACTTTAATATATGGTCCTGAGGAGTTTAAGCCACCAGGGTGCCCACGTGGGACATCCTAGCAGCCGCTACCGTAGGCGACGCC
This sequence comes from Rhipicephalus microplus, assembly GCF_043290135.1. NCBI lineage: Eukaryota > Metazoa > Arthropoda > Arachnida > Ixodida > Ixodidae > Rhipicephalus > Rhipicephalus microplus. Next base: position 442,053,860 of record NC_134710.1, read on the forward strand.
CGAGTCGGGGCGGGAACGTGGTGGCGTTCCGCCAGTTCTTGGGCCCTCTGGACTGCCTTAAGTTGGTTTCGGAGATTGGGGCTCCTGAGTGCCTCCTCCCAGTCGGACTCACTGGTGAGAGGTCCCTGAGGTAACGCGGGACATTGCCAGAGCATGTGCGCGAGTGAACAGTACACTTCTGTGCAATCTGGGCACTGTGAATTTATGTCTGAGTTATAATGGCTGAGTCGGCCCCGTGATGGGTACGATCTCGTTTGTAACATTCTAAAGGCTACTTCTTGCGCGCGTTCTAGTTTTGAATGGGGTAAAGGGTATCGGCTTCTGTTGTGTCGGTAGTGGGAGGTAATTTCATGGAAGGTGAGTAGTGGGTCATTAAACTGCACGTCTGGGCCCAGCTCTTCGGTGGCTGATTGATCGTCACGGCGGGTCAGTTCTCGTGCTCGATCATGAGCCATTTCGTTGAGGTTGGGTTGTTGTGGGTGAACGTCTTTGCCCATGTGGGCAGGGAACCAAGAGAGGTAGTGCGAGCCCGTATATTTCCGTGTTTGTAAAATGCGGGCTGCTTCTGGAGCGATGTTGCCGGTTTCGTAAGCCCGAATCGCGGCGCGAGAGTCTGTGAAGACATTAGTGAGTGAGGGGTCGGTCATCGCTAAAGCTATAGCAACTTGTTCGGCTATGGCGCTTGTTGATAGCCTAACCGAGGCGGCTGAGCGTAGGGCTCCGTCGCCATCTACTACCGCGAGTGCGAAAGAGGAGGAGTTACCGTATTGCGCTGCGTCGACGAATGCGGTAGAGTTGCGATTCGCGGCGGTACGGTTTAGGATCGCGCGAGCGCGGGCCAGCCGTCTGCCTTCGTTGTGTTGTGGGTGGACATTTCGCGGAAATGGGGTTACCATGTAAGTAGCTCGGACAACTCTGGGGAGGGTTACTGCGCGTTCAAGGCAGGGGTGTGGGGACATGCCGGCCTCGCTTAGAAGTCGGCGGCCTGCCTTGGAGGAGGAGAGGCGGATCACTTGGGCCGTGGTCTGGGCCTCGATCACTTCATCGATGCCGTTGTGCATGCCTAGTTGGTCGAGACGGGAAGTGCTCGTGTTTTGAGGCAAACCAAGGACTTGTTTAATGCTTTTGCGCATGAGTGTGTTTAGTTTCGTCTTTTCTACCTTCGTCCAGTTGTGGGCAGAGGCGACGTAATTGATGTGACTCATTAGGAACGCGTGGTATATGCGCAGAAGGTTGGCCTCTCCAAGGCCTCGTCTACGACCCGAGACTCGCTGAATGAGTCGGAGCATGTTCTCTGTTTTTGCTGTGATATGTTTAATTGTTCTTGCATGACAGCCAGTGGCCTCGACGAGGAGGCCGAGAATGCGTATGGAGTCCACTCGGGGTATTCGCTGCCCATCTTTGGCGTGTAGCGCTATGGGTAGATCACCTAAGGGTGTTAAGTTACGAACGCCTTGGCGAGATTGCCGGTACAGTAGCAACTCTGATTTTGTGGGCGACAAACGAAGTCCAGTGTTTTTTAAGTAGGCTTCTGTGGTATCGAGAGCAGTTTGAAGGGCTTGCTCCAACTCCGCCAATGAGCCTCCTGGGCACCAGATGGTGATGTCATCTGCGTATATAGCATGGTTTATGTTTGGGATGTCGCGGAGTTTGTCAGAAAGTCCCTTCATTACTATGTTAAAAAGGAGTGGAGAAATGACTGCCCCTTGTGGTGTCCCGTTGGAACCTAATGTGTAAGTATCGGATGTAAGTTGCGATAAATGCAGCTGAGCTGTTCGATTTTGCAGAAAAGAACGAATGTACGCCTGGAATCTTTTACCGAGACCAAGGCTGGCAATGGATTCCAGTATAAAGCGGTGTGAGACGCTGTCGAATGCTTTAGTGAGGTCTAGGGCGAGAATGCCACGAACATCTCTCGTTTTTGAGTCGAAGATCTGTTTCTTTAGTAATAGCATGACGTCTTGTGTTGAAAGGTGCGGACGGAACCCGACCATGTTGAACGGAAAGAGTTCGTGATCCTCTATGTAGCGCGATACACGATTTAGGATGACATGTTCAGCTGCTTTTCCTATGCATGAGGTTAGGGAAATCGGGCGTAGATTGTCGAAGTTGAGTGGTTTACCTGGCTTTGAGAGAAGGATTACCGTGGCCGTGCGCCATTGTTCAGGTACCTGGCCAGTTTCCCACATGTAATTAATGTCTTTTGTGAGTAGTGTGATGGCTTGGTCGTCTAAATTTCGCAACAGGCGGTTGGTTACCTTGTCAGGACCGGGGGCTGATCTGCTGTTGAGGTTGCGTAATGCCTCCCGAATTTCTGACTCCGTGAAGGGTTCGTCGAGTTCGGGTATCGTTTCGCATTCTATTTCTGGGTAGTCGGTGGGTTGTGCTGTGTTTAAGGGGAGGTGACGTTTGGAGATTTCTTCAAGAAAGGATGAGTTTGTTCCTCCCATCTTTTTGTGCGAGTGTAGGAGCCGGTCTATGGCATGACTCTGGTTGTTTTTTGTTTCGCAGTCGTCCAGCATGTATTTTAGGAGGTTCCATTTACCCCCAGTTCGCATGCGGCCGTCGACTGCCGAGCAGAGTTCTTGCCATTGGAGTCGTGTGAGCTCCGTGCAATATTTGGCAATGTCTTGGTTCAGTATTGATAGACGTTTTCGTAAGCGTCTGTTTAGTCGTTGTGTTTTCCAGCGCGCGAGTATTGACGCTTTTGCCTCGAGCAAATGTGCGAGGTGTGGGTCCATTCTCGGGACCTCGAGTTCTGTTTGTATTGTTTTCGTTGTTTTGGCTATGTCTTCCTGTAGTGAGGTGAGTAGTTCGATGAATGTGTTGTATTCCTTTGTGTTGTTTTTGCGGAGGGTGCGGAAGGCATCCCAGTCCGTCAGCGTGAATGTACGGGGTGGGGCTGATGCGTTGGGTAGTTCGGTTCGTATGATGAAGTGATCGCTGCCCAGATTTTCCTGCGTATTGGTCCAGGTGTGGCCTGTGACGTTACGGGTAAATACCAAGTCCGGCGTAGTGTCGCGTTGTACCGATGTTCCAAGTCTCGTAGGGAATCGGTGATCTGTGATGAGTGTGAGGGACAAGTCGTCAATTGCTCGCGTGAGGTTAGTGCTATACATTTATTTTCTTTGTCGACATTTGCATGCAGCAACATAAAAAAAATCTTGTCATGGGCAATCATATTTTGTTGGATAGACACAATGGCATCTTAGGCCTGCATAGTGACAAGCCCTGTGATACTGCAGCTAGGTAAATTAGTAGTATTCTGCGCTCTGTGTTTATTGGTTCAATAATAATTAGAAGAGCATTTTTGTAGACAACTGTACTTTGTGCAGAGCATGTCTGTACAGTGGTTGGCTGAAAACATTAAATTAATTTACACCTCAGATACGTCGCCTGAGGGCATTGCATGGGGGGAGGACATAAAACAGCCTAGCTCACGTTGCAAAGGGTTGTTCTGCACAAGTAGCGAAAATGACAGGCAACGCTTTGAGTCTAAATTATTCGCCAAGCACAACTCACCAGGGTGGTTTTTTCATTGCTCGTTTAAATTCTGCAAGGGTATACTATTCAGAAAAAAAATAATTTTTAGAGTATGATAAAGTGACAAAAAAAAATACTGGCGAATGGGCTTGTAAGGCAAGTGCTTTCGCTCCATTACCATGAATCCTGGAAAAAGGCGAAGTGTGTAGTGTTCGCGGGTCTAATCGGAGCTACGCAATGCAGTTTGCTTCGATTAGACACAGAGACACGCATAGCGTTTTCTATAAATAATGCGCACCCTTCGGATCTTTATTGTTCAAATACGCCTGAAAGAAATGCCCCACGACGAGTACGAGTGTATTTTTCTTCCTCTAAAGAAATTGAGGTATCCAATATTTTGATTTTGTCGTTTATATATGCAAAGCTTCGTCTCTTCGTGCTTGCGCTAAACAGGTGATTCTTAGCAAAGTTTTTGCGGGTTGCCTTGGATCACATTCATCTGGCATGTTTTTCCGCAAAGCTTGTTAGCGTAGCTGCAGATGTGTCACGGCAATCGTAGTGAGACGCTATGCGGCTGGTAATACCATTGTAGAAAACAGCGTTCATTTGTATTGCTCGCTGAACACTGTAGATTTTGTCCCTCGATAGTTTGGAACTTTTTTTCTGTCCTCCTCATTTACGTTATGCGTACGACAGCCGCCGCACTTCACTCCAACCAAAATGACCATTAGGCTTAGGGCCGTACTTATTGTGCCATGGTTGTTGTGAAGATCGTAGATATTCAGTTGGTAAAAGTTTAATAATTGTTAAAGTGTAGTTTAGATCAAAACTAACTCATGAGTGGTCCTATTTTCGCCTTCGACTACACAAATGAGAAGCTTAAAACAGCGAGAGTGGGCATTGCAACGCATAACTGCTGCCAGGGACGTGCAGCTTCCTACGGTGCGAGCCACAACGATTCACTGCTAGAGCAGGTTGGTCTTGATTATCAGGCTGATTCAACTCTCATACTTTGTTTCTAATTATCAGTTCTATCGATGGCGTTTATGAAATACATTGACGAAGTTCGACCAAACTTCAAGGAAAGCGCACCCACGCCAGGGCGGGGGGGGGGGGCACTCACGGGTAGGCTGGAGCCTTTTTTCCCGAAATTCTCGCAAGCCCCCCTTTGCCCTCCCCTCTCTCAGGATCAAGCATAGTTAAAACACAACGCATCTGTTCTGTGCCGTCCTGCCACCCTGCAAGAAGAAAATTGTCGTAAGTCCCCACAGAAAAATCCTGACGGCGCCCCTGACCGGCGTGCTCGACATATGAATGCTTCAGCATACTCGCATCCATTGCCTAACTAAAACAAAGCTATATATGTCCAGCACATATATAGAAATACCATCATATTCGGTACATCTTATGCTCGACATCTCGCGATTAAATGAAGTCTTACAGAAAGTGTGTTAATCACGCCTAGTTTCTTCCAAAGTGCCGCTAACGTTATCTGTGTGCGGTAGAGAGTGTGCAGCGTGACCAGTGTCTTCCACCGCGCTTTGAGACACTTTAAGACACTGTACGGCGTGTCCCAGTGCGTTTCAGGGCTATGGGCGACGCTGGCCCCACTGTACACCGTGTCCCAGTGCCTCGCAGCACGCTGCAGTACACTGGGACACACTGTACAGCGTTTCCAGTGTCACCTAGTGCGCTGAAAGGCACTGGGGGATACTGTAAACGCTTATTTTTTTTTTCTCGATAGAGTAACGTGTAAATCAAGATTACACGCCACGTTCATGGTGCACTCGCAATCGTTTTGCTAGCTCCGCATATACCAAATTAGGGAATACGGGACGTGAATGGATGACAAAAACATATGACAGGTTAAACATAAAAAAACATGAGATGTGTGTCATGTAAGAAGTTGGCCACATTTCTCACTCATGATTCGCTCGCGCACGCTTCGCTGGCTTCACATATAACAAATTTGGTGTTACGTGACTTGAATGAACGAAAAAGGTAAATGACGCGTCCAAATATGATAATCATGACATGTGTGTCATATAAAACATGACTACAAGCTACGCTCATAGCGTGCTCGCGTCCGTTTCGCTACGAAATTTCGTATTAGGTGACGTGAAGGACGACGAAGGTAAATGACATGTTGAGACATGGTGATCATGATAAGGGTGTCAAATAATACATGAACATATGCTACGCTCATAAGTCGCTATCGGCCGTTTTGCTAGCTCCTCATATATGAAATTGGTATTAGGTGACGTGAATAGACAATGAAAGTAAATGACATGTCGAAATATGATAACCATGGTAGGCGTGTCAAATAATACATGAACACAAGATACGCTCATAAGTAGCTCTGAGCTGTTTCGCTAGCTCCACATATACCAATTTCGGCATCACGTGACATGAATAGACGACGAAGATAAGTGACACATTCAAACATAGTAATGATGACATGGAAGTCAAGTACGGCATAATCTACGTCCACGTCGTTACGTTGTGCTGATTTTAAAGTCACATATCCACCTTCCTCATATGTGCTTCGCATATAATGGATTTCCACTGTACGCGGTATCTGCCTATCTTTCTTAATGCTCTCGCGTTAAAATTACCTGATATCTGTTCTCGTTGTCAGTCAATCATCTGTGGAACATGCCAGCAATATTGGAACATACCTACTCGCAGGTATGTGCCGCATGTGTGGTGAAAAAGGTTTGATGAGGTAAGCAACGGGATTGCGACATCATTCATGCCATGAGTAGCGAGTCATATTTGTCAAACTCTATTACGCCATTTTACTAATTTTGTTCATACCAGAAGTTAAGGAGGGGATCGCGAGAACAACCAGACGTAAGCGGATAGATAGATAGATAGATAGATAGATAGATAGATAGATAGATAGATAGATAGATAGATAGATAAATAGATAGATAGATAGATAGATAGATAGATAGATAGATAGATAGATAGATAGATAGATAGATAGATAGATAGATAGATAGATAGATAGATAGATAGATAGATAGATAGATAGATAGATAGATAGATAGATAGATAGATAGTGTTACGCCTGAGAGTCCAGACCGAACGTCATTGCCTCTGCAAAGGCAATCTGCGTCAAGGTCAGCGAGCAAGCCCGCCTGATACCATCAACTCAACGACGTCGTCAAGCGGTGGCGCCGGTCTATCTTACGCAACGCACGGCGAGCTCCCTCATCCCATGGGCCCGAAAGCATCCCTATGAAGCAATCGACGCCATGCAGCCTGGTGAGTGTTACGCACTGTGTGGCAACATCACTCGTCCTTGGGTGCAACCCAGTGCAGCGGCTCCGGATTTAGGAATCTGCACCTACCAGTGGTGGTTCCGATTGGACGTTGGTGACCTAAGGGATAACCCGGGGCCTATAAAAAAGCCAAGCGGCGCGTCGACAAGCAGCCCACGTATGCGTCAGAGAGAAGACATCTCGGCTAGCCCTTTCGCTGTCGGCCCGGCTGGTGACTTTGGCAGCGGCGAGTTTCGTAGCAGTGGCGCCTCGTAACAGTGGATGGCAGTTTCGGGATCGACCGGCGTCAGCGGCATTGATGCGGTGAGTGCTTGATGTTTTCCTCTCTGTTCACCAGACGGCTCTAGCACAGGTTATAGTAGTTTAGAGAAGGCTGTGTGAAGCAATAGAGGGTGTCGAAAACCAGGAAGCGGAGCCGCATTAAAGAACGTCTTGTTTATTCGACGCTGGGTTAAAACACTAAAAAGAAAATGGAACGCACGCGCGCTATTTGGACACGTTCTAGTCCTCTTCTTCTTCACCACTCTTCCAAATAATTATTTAACAGCTCCCGATCGAACAACTTGCACGGGCATTCTTCTTTTAAGGTGATTTTTCACAAGGTATTGCAGCTTGTCCGGCATATTCGAGGGGTCGACTATCGTCGTTCTGTCTGCGAAACAATGTCCTTTACAAAACGAACATCTCGTCAGATGGGTCCACCTACCTGCTTGTCGTCCCTACCACTCTTCGTTCTGAGGTGTTGCGAGCGTGCCACAATAAGGTAACATCTGGACACTTAGGCTACAGGTGCAAACTGAGCAGAGTTCGAGGATTACTGGCCTAGACTCACTGCTGCCGTGAAGCATCATGTTCGGACCTTCCTCGATTGACAGCGGCGCAAGTCACCTCCAACGAAACGAGCCGGTTTGCTACACCCTGTCCAGATCCCGACAACGTCATTTGACCAGATCGGAATGGACCTTTTAGGCCTACTTCCCACCTGTAGTGTTGGTAACCGCTCGGTTATAGTGACGACCGCCTACTTTACTCGCTACACCGAGACAAAAGCCATCCAGAGAGGCACAGCAGAGGACGTGGCCCGGTTCTTCATAGAGAGCATTGTGCTGAGACACGGTGCGCCATCGATCGTTATAACAGACCGCGGAACCGCATTCACAGCCACGCTTTTAGATCATGTGTTGGTGCTCAGCCGTACTATCCATCGCAAGTCGACAGCTTACCATCCACAAACCAACGGGTCGACCGAGCGACTTAACAAAACTCTGGAAGACATGCTTTCAATGTATGTGGACATCGAACACAAAAATTTGGACGGGATTCTACCTTACATAACGTTCGCATACAATACTGCGAAACAAGAAACCACATGGATGACCCCATTCAGCTTGTTCACGGACGAGAAGTAAGAATGATGTTGGACGCGATGCTGCCACACGAGTGCAATGACAACGAAACGAGTGCTGACGCGTTTACCCAACGCGCAGAGGAAGCCAGGCAGCTCGCACGTCTGCAAATATACAAACAGCAAGAGTACGTCGCAGGCCGCTATAACCTACGTCATACACCTGTAACGTACGAAACCGGGGACAGGGTATGGGTGTGGACTCCTGTATGAAGACGGAGACTATCCAAAAAGTTGCTCAGAAGGTACTTTGGACCTTATCGAGGGCTGCGACGACTAAGTGACGTTACCTATGAAGCCGTCCCGGATAGCCCAAACTGTACAAGGCTTCGCCAGCACCGACCTGAGCTTGTGCACGTAGTGCGCATTAAGCCATACGTCAGCGAGTGACTCTGAGAGGCACCGTCGCTTCTACAGAGTGACTTTATGCGCGAATCACTGGCTCAGCTATAGCATCGGGGTGATGCTCTTTTAAGGGGAGGCAAATGCCGCGCCCGAAACAAAGAACGAAGACGATGTGCGCGCCAACAGCCTCGTGAAAAGGGAGACTGAAGAAGACGACATGCTTTTGTTTTGCTCTCCTGCTCTTGGCTCCTGCATAAAAACACACGCCGTCGGTTCTCGTGCTCAACGTCTCGGTGCACTGCTTTCGTTGAACCGCGACAATATGCATTAGCGATTAGTGCTACAGAAGTCTTGTTTGCAATCCTCGCTCGTGTTTTATCTATAGCTGCGCTGAGATGATGAAACCTAATTCAATTTCCCGTTTTCAAAATAACGCTAGTTCGTTCACAAGTGAAGTCGTGACAGGCATTAGTGGTCTTGAAGAATACTTGATTGCTTCATATGTCGAAAGAGGCTCGCGTTTTGGCCCAGAAGGCAAGAAAACGTGGCACGGCTACGCTGCAGATCGAGTAGTGCCGCACTTTAGGTTTTTTACAATCCACACTGCATATGGTGTTCCCCTATCCAGACGGCCCCGTAGGTGCTTGCGGTAACTCGCGTGCCTCGGAAAAATATGTTTGTGTAACACAACAATGGCGTTGCGAGTACATATTTTACAAGTATTTATTATTCTGACATATTATAAGATAGACAACAACATGTATACACACAAACATCACATATGCACAACACAAGAATCGAATTGGCGAGCACACGCACTTACATCATTACGCTTACACCACAACATTTACGCCAACCACTACACCACTACGCCAGAACTGGCTAGCACGGTGTTTCATGAGGTTATAGATGCATAAAGCAGCTGCTAACCCATCGACGGCAATTCGAACGTGTTTTCATAGCATCGGCCTGTTTTCGCCCTTGTGTAAGGCTAGCACTTTTATTGCGGGGTGTCATGCAGTCTAAAGTAAACACCTTCGACTCTGAATTCTTCTATTGGTGGTGTCCTGCCCCCTGAAAATGAGTAAACGTATATAGGACCCTCTTGAGTGCTTACCACATGAATCACCCGAAATGCGGGGGTAATAGCGCGACAAATCTATCTTGAAATGGCCGAACGTATGATCATTCCATGGGCGTACAATGCTGTGCAATTCCGTTAGTTTTGCGTCGAGCTGCCCGCGTCCCATGACAGCCATGTTCGGAGCTGTTTAAGGATCGCCTCTATTTCCATTGTAGTTGTCTGGGCCTGCTTCTACGCAGAAACGCTCGGAGACAAGGACGATACACTGAGAAAAATATCTTAACTATTCCAAGACTAAGCGCCATAGCTGACTGTCAGTGGCCACTGATCGCGGGCGCGCCTATGTCCATCATTCTTGTCTACATTTGGCGCCCACCACCGCCACTCCCATATCATAAAGAAAGTTACACACGCAGATGCCCGTAAGCGTGCGCGGCGATTTAGTTTTGCGGCATAGAGAGGGGGTTGTGGTTTGTAGCAGCACCCACCCTACCCAACGTACGGGGCTGATTTCGCACCTCCCTTCCACATAGATGATTAGGTGAAGTTGTTGCCCCCCCCCCCTTTCGCACGCCTATGGAGATGCAAACTTAAGGTCATTGTAACAAGCCTACAATAAATACATTTATACATGCGTATTGTCGCGAACAAAACGCAGGGACAGCATCGCTTTTTGAGAACCTGAACGACTATCGATATACCCAATTAACACAAATTCGCAAATTGCTCTTTTGCGTAGAGTACAGTGGTTCCCTAACAGAGCTCAGCATTAAGTTGCTTGCAGACTCAGAGACTAACTACCATGGTAATATTTAACCTTTATTGTTAAATACAACACAAATGCATTAAAGCGAATGTATAAGATCTGCCTCAATATTAAGTCCAACGGCCACAACGTTGCCAGAGACAAGTCTCCCGCTAAATACAAGAGTTAATGGGACTCCAAGAGTTAATGCCTTCATGAACATCCATGTGTATTTAACACTCCTCTTGCACAGATAATGTAGCACAAGTTGAAAAAAAATGCTATGTTACTTTAATCCTCAAGGAAACTGTTGTTCTCTAAAAAATTGTTGTTCTCTTTAAATTGCTATTCGCTCACAAAAAAACTGGGTAGCTTGTTTGCCATCCGAAATTTTGTACCCATAGCACAGAAACATTTTAGCAAATTAGGCACAAAAGTAAAAAACCTTACTCTTTTTAGCATTGTGTCATTCACCTCAGATTATAATAAACTTTACTTGTACCACCCACAGCTTCAATACCATTGATGAAGGATCACCCAACATACGCAAGAATACTGTGAACACTCTCCGCCTATCTGCTTGTTGCCCATTTGTCTTCACCAGTAATTATGAAGAGTAAATAATCTGTTCTGCTTGCTTGCTAATCAAAACACAAGCCACTCCGACCGAGCTGTCACTAACACCTTGACAACTTTTCGGCACGTTTTATTCCCCTACAAGTGACATACGAACATTCGGTCGATTTGACCATGAGGTTTTTAGATCTAAGATCGTTTTTAGTAACTGATCATGCATGTTGCCATTATGAGCTCCGTGCAAGCAAACCACTGCTACCTTTTAGCTCGTTTCATTGTAGTTTTGTCAAGCGTACAACCACCCACATGTGTTTGCTGAATGCTTTGAAGAACTCCTGCACACACAGAGCATCACCTGACAGTTTCCTAAAGCATGTTGGCCGTCTTCAGGAGCCAGGTTAACCACAGCACATTTTGGTGTCTGTTGCGAAAAAGATGTTCAAAAAGTCGCGAAACTGCCACGTAATTGAAGAGCCACTTCAAAATATTGTTAAGCTTGCTGTGATTCTTTGTGCGCACCGCATATTCCGAAATTTGAATAAAAGATTGCCAAACATTTTGATGTAAAGGTAGTCTTCCCCCCAAGGAAAAGATTGTAAGCTGTCAGGCGGGTGTGGTGTAAGATATCCCTTGTCGTGTGGTAGACGTTACGTAGGCCAGACGAAGCGATGCCTGAATGGCAAGCTAAGACAGCGTAATGCCAACGTCAAAAATGGCAGAGAAGGCCACCTCACGATCATAGATGTTATTGTGTTCCAAACTTTAGCGCCTGCGTGGTATTCGCGCGAAGCCCCGATAAATCAGTAGGACTAATTATTGAGGCCAACAAAATATCTCACTGGGGTGATCTATGCGTCAGCGTGGCCTCCGTTTTTTTATCATCAAATGAGTTACGCTATTTGAATGCGACGGCACATTGAGGCACGATGGCGTGCGTAGTGCGTATATATGTTCAGTGTTGTTTCGAAATAAACCTTTGTTGCTTGTGGCGCTCTATGTGTTTGTACTTTGTCTTCGTCCTTGTCGTATTCGCACTTTACACTTCAAATATATTAAACAAACAAGCCCAGACTGTCATTCTTACTCGGTTTAAACGTGGTTTTGTCTGCATAATAACTGTACACTTTGTTTCTTATTTTCTGATGCTGTCTATTCGTGTTATTTACTTGTTCTATGGAATGTTCTCTCCTATCTATTGTTCTAGTGACACTTATCATGTGACATCCTCTCTGTAGTGATCCCAAGTGGGGGGGGGGGTGACAGTATAAATGAACAAAACAAACGAGTAAAATAAATATTATTGTTCTGCATTAGAACTGATAAACTTTCATTTCTTGCATGAACATTTTCTAATTGCTTTACTCATAATATCACTTGACAGAAACCTTGCATAATGTTGTGTTATCGTGTTTGTGCATAGGGGGGCCGACGCAGACGCGTTTCGTTATCAGCGGTGACCCGGACTCGGACTGTTGGGCTTCGTGACGTCAATGTTCGGTGTGATAGTGACTCGATCATGTATATAAGCAACCGCCCCTTTTCCTTCCTGGTTGTAAAACAGGGCAAGCTGATGATGCCGGTAAAGCACAACAACCAGACATCAACGCTGCCTCTGATCGTGGTCCGTACGTTGCAAAAGAGTGAGACTGCGTTGCTAGGGCGAGACTGGTTGGAATCTCTTAAATTGGATTTGTTGAGGGTGAGTGGGGTGGGGATCGATCGAGTAGCTAGCTTGCTTGAAAGGTTCTCGGAAGTGTTTGAACCAGAGCTCGGACAGATAACGGATTGTCAAGTAAGCTTGTTGCTCAAGGATGGCACAACACTGGTCTTTTGTAAACCTCGACCGGTGCCCTTCGCACTCTGAGATCCCGTTTCACAACAATTGAGGGTCTGGCAGAACGCAGGGGTGATTGTTCCCGTCCTAAAAAGCGACTCGGCCACGACACTGGTGGTGGTTCCAAAAGGAGACAAAACGGTCAGGATTTGCGGAGACTACAGAATGACGGTGGATCCCTGCTTGCGCACCGATCATTATCCGCTGCCAGTCATGGAAGATTTGTTTGTAGCCTTGCATGGGTGCAAATATTTCACTGTGCTTGACCTTTCAACCGCGTATCAGCAGCTGCAGTTGCACTCTGAGTTGCAGTCTTTGCTCACGATAAATACGCACATGGGGCTGTTTAAGTTTACGCGCCTACCGTATGAGACAACCAGTGCACCCTATATTCCAGGCAGTCACGGACGATGTTCTAGGAGGCTTAGATTAAGTCGCCTGCTACCTGGATGATGTGTTGATTGCCGGGGAAAGTTTTGAGGAGTGTTGGGAAAAGGTGGAAAGCGTGCTGACAAGGTTCAAGAAACGAGGCATTAAATTGCGCAAAGAAGAGTGCAAGTTTTTCGAAACATCGGTGGCGTATCTGGGTCACGTTCTGGACGAAAATGGCATTCAGCCATCCGAGGATAAGGTGCGCGCTATCAAAGACGCACCGACACCCAAGAACAAACAGGAGCTTCGAGCATATTTGGGCATGCTCAATTTTTATGCCAAATTCGTTCCGAACATGTCAGCAGAGCTGAAACCATTGTACGAGTTGTTGGGCGAAAATGTTAAGTGGGAATGAACGGACAGGGTGGCGGATACTTTTAAAAGATCTAAAGATTGGGTTATGCATCCCAGAGTACTAACATACTACAATTCGGATCAGGAACTGGGTATCGTATGCGACGCCTCGGCATATGGACTAGGGGCGATTTTATTCCATAAAATCTCGGGGGTCGAAAGACCGATAGCGTTCGCATCGAGGACACTAAGTCAGGCAGAGCAGGGCTACGCCCACCTGGAGAAAGAGGCTCTTGCAGTTATTTTTGGTCTAAAGAAGTTCCACAAAGTTTTGTTTGGTTGAAAATTTTCCGTTTATTCATCACCAACCCCTGGTTGGAATTTTCGGGCATGGCAAGCTAATCTCTACAATGGCAGCAGCACGGATACAGCGGTGGGCCTTAATTCTTGCAGCGTATGACTACCGATGGGTCTACCGAAAGGCAAGCAAAATCCAAAATACCAATGCCCTTTCACGGCTACCGCTCCGAGACAAAGCAGAGGAGTCGGAGGGCGTTCATTTCTTTTCGGTGCTAGACGAGGTTCCATTGTCGGCAAAGGAAATCAGATCGGAAACGCGTAAAGATCGATTGCTGTCCAAAGTAATGTTTTTTACGCAGAATGGTGGCCTGCGCATGTGTCGGACGACGATCTTTCACCACACTTCGTTCGCCGTAACGAACTGTCGGTAGACCAAGAGTGCGTAACATGGGGCGATCACGTGGTTATACCAGCTTCGTTGCAACAGATGGTTCTAGAAATGCTGCACGAAGGTCACCCAGGGATGACTCGAATGAAAATGCTGTCAAGGAGTCATGACGGGTGGCCTGGCTTAACGCTAGACATAGAGCAAGCGGTGAAAGAGTGCATCACTTGTCAGTTGTCACAGAATGCGGCAGCTAGAGTGCCACTAATATCATGGGGCTGGCCAACGCGTAGATGGCAGTGAGTTCATCTAGATTTTGCGCAAAGGGACCAGCATTACTATTTGGTCCTAATGGACGCTCATTCTAAGTGGGTTGAGCTGTTTGTCATGACAACAACAACAAGTGAAAAGACGGTAGAGAAATCGCGAGGTGTTTTTGGGCCTACGGACTACCAGAGGAGATCGTGACCGACAACGGGCCCCAATTCACATCGCAGCACTTCGGAACATTCCTGAGCAGGAATGGAATTCGTCATTCCAAATCTCCTCCCTATCACCCAGCTTCGAATGGTTGCGCCGAACGGTGCATTCAGACCGTCAAGAGGGACTTGTTTAAACAGATACTAGACGAAGAAAGAAAAGGAGACAAGAAGTACATACAACATCGCATAGACCAATTTCTCTTCAGTTATCGCAACACCCGGTTCATGCCCACTGGTGAGACCCCGGCCCAGATCTTCTTGTCGTGGCAGCCAAGAACCAGGCTGTGTCTGCTGCACCCTGAAATGGAACAACGCATGCGCGAAAGCGGGGAGCAGGCGAAGCTCCACACAGACCAGAAACGAGGGCCATGGAGAGACTTTAGGGAAGGCGACCAGGTTTTGGTAAAAGGGCTCCACCCGGACGACGACAAACGGCTGTTGGGTACAATTGCTCAGTGGTGCAGCGCATGCACGTACATTGTTCGCGTCGGAGACGAGGACCGATACGTTCACGCTGATAACCTGCGACTGCGTACATTTCAGGAGAACCAGAGCTGGCTTTAGGCTGCGGGAACAGTGCTGGACGGGCCGAGAGTGGAAAACAAGGGTCCGCTCTTTAGGGACACTAGAGAGCCCACCTCGACCAGCACGCCTACTCGGCTCAACGATCAGGCCCCGCCGCGGTGGTCTAGTGGCTAAGGTACTCGGCTGCTGACCCACAGATCGCGGGTTCGATTCCCGGCTGCGGCGGCTGCATTTCCGATGGAGGCGGAAATGTTGTAGGCCCGTGTGCTCAGATTTGGGCGCACGTTAAAGAACCCCAGGTGGTCGAAATTTCCGGAGCCCTCCACTACGGCGTTTCTCATAATCATATGGTGGTTTTGGGACGTTAAACCCCACAAATCAAATCAAATCATCGGCTCAACGATCAGGACCAACCAGCATCGAACTTGACGTCATCAGCAGCTGAATCAGCAGGGCCTTCTACCGAGCCTTCTCCGGGCCTTTTACACGACAGAGGGCTGATGCTCGATAGTGGTCTCCAGAACGGCGACCCCTCGGGAAAATCAACACCGCAGCTTCGACGACCCGGTTTAGGCGACCGCCAGAGCGTTACGTGCCGTGAGACGAAACCTTGTGAGGGGAGAGGAGTGTTGTGTTATCGTGTTTGTGCATAGGGGAACTGACGCAGATGCGCTTCGCTATCAGCGGTGACCCGGACTCGAACTGTTGGGCTTCGTGACGTCAATGCTCGGTGTCATAGTGGCTCGATCATGTATATAACCAACCGCCCCATTTCCTTCCTGATTGTAAAACAGTTTGTTGTGTGACCGAATAAACATGTGTTGAACTTAGCCACCGTGTGCTGCCTGCCGGTCTCGCCCCTGTTTAGACGAAGATATAATACATAACGCTTCGTTAAAGAGGTCAGCGAATTTCGTTTTGTTATGTTGAACAGCTTTCTCGCACTCACAACGGAGGCTTGTTCAGGAAGAACGCTATTTTTTACTCACACTGTTTTCATTTATATTAAATAACGCTTCAGACTAAGTGATGTTACGACTTCTAATTTTAAAGTGGAGAACGTAAGCTTTTTAATGCTACACAATTCACGTCGAAACAGCACAGTAAGCACAGTGCGTCAGCAAATAATGTCTAAAGTGCGTAGTGGATGCCACCAGAGTAGGAATACCGCCTTAATTGCGGAGTCACAGACCATTCACAAAGGTAAATTAAAGCTTTTGTTGGACTTTGTTTTTCCCATTCTATAGGCAAGCATCACGTAAGAAGGATAGAAAAAATGAACAATGTAAGTGCGGCAATTTTCTACCTCCATGCGTATTTTTGCACTAATTCAATTAAAGTACTCACGCTTGCTGACACGCAAATGGTAGCGTTTTTCTAATATAGACATGGTGCCCAAGAAGAAGGCTGCCGTGTACGTGCTGTTATGAAAGACGACGCCACAAAAACATAGCTTCAGCTTACCGGGACAATGAACTCCGTTAGCGCAGAGCTGCAGCGCCCGACGCTCAGGAACGATAAACGCGAAGTTATCCGAAGTAACGCCAGTGAACTGCACGCCTGCACAAAAGTCGTTTTAGCTGCGTCGATGTCCTCGCGCACCCTGGATGAAAGAGGAAAAAAAGAGGGGGCCTTGGTCGAGTGCCCGCGCCAGACTTTGAAAATGTTACCTTGGTTTCCACAACGGCAGAAGGCAGCCATCGTATATCTCTGGACAGCTTTCACCTTCTCCTTCTCCACGTCCTTAAAGCGTGTGTTTTGTATCGCAAGTTTTGAAACGTGAGCTGTTTCCCGACACCGGAGATAGTGGCGGGCGTCGCCCTCCTCGCCCCTCCCATAACGGCCGCGGTTGAATAGGCCGATTCTTGAGGTCATTGGTCAAGAGTGGGGACACGAATATGACAAGGTCCATGCTCCTAAAAATAATGATTACATAGCATACGTGCGAGTGCTGCTCTGTTCGAAAGTCCGCTTCTCGTGTACATGTGGAGTCTTGTCCCTTGGGTCTGGTCATTTTGCCATTATTATTGATCCTGCGCATTCAGGAGGCAGGGTTCGGTGCACACAAAAAAAAAGTAAGGCTACCCTTTGAACAAGAATGTAAACAAGAGACAGAGTTGACAGGTTTATGATTATCTTAGCTAATGAACTACGGCTCAAATTCATAAAATTCGCGCATTAACACTTTATAAAAACATTTTGGCAATAAAGAACTTTTTTCAATGTTGCGATACCGAAAAATAGTCAGTTTTTTTCTGCGCTTTCATATGCACTAAAGTCCTTATCACATTCTTTGAGTAAACTGCTCACGTTAGGTACCGCATAACGTCTAGACCACTGTTGTTTGGTTAAAGGCATTTTCTAAGATGCTGGTAGTACACGTTACATAAACTTCGCTTTCTGTTTCTGAACTGAAACACCTGCAAGTGGAAACATTCATGTAGCGGGGGACACCGTTGCTGCAGCAAGACACACCACAATATTGTGAAGTTTCAAAATTTTTTATTGTTCCGATGGTATAACATATGCGTGAAGACGACGCCAGTTATAAGCAAAAATACTTGGAACAATTCAGGTGGCTTCATTTTATATATACAGCTTTGAGAAAAAAGCAGTTGTACAATTAAAGTGCATGGCTATAGACCCTTCGAAAAAACGACGGCAACACTGGGCGGCACCATCCAAGGTAAAGGAAGAAATGACAACAAAAAAGCATGCATCCGCCGCACTCCGTTCTTCTTTATTCTGTTTTCGTTATGGGAGCCGCGTCCCACACGATTCTACGCTGAAGTTGTTGCTGCGGTCGTAAGAGCGTCCTGTCGTTGACTTGCTTCGGTAAAGCTGCCCTGTCTGTCTTTGTTTAGAGGCGGAAGACAAGAAACATCACTTTCCCACCTGGTCGTGAGGAAAACAATCGCGTATGACGCTGCTGCTATAACGAAAACGAAATAAACAAGAACGGAGCCTGGCAAACGCACGATTTTTGTTGTCGTTTCTTCCTTTACCATGAACGCTGCGACCCAGCGTTCCCGTCCTTTTTGCTATAGGGGTCTATACACTAAGGGTGTTTGCTTGAGCGGCTGCACAGTGCGAAGCGAAGTCTTTTGCCAGAGTTCTGTTATAGCCTTGAGGAAGACGAGTCCGCTTGTCGAAACGCCGGCTCGACACAAACCCAGTTTACAGATTTTTTCTTCGACAGTATAAACAACGCATGTTCAGTCTTCTTGTGTTCAACGGCCCCAAGGCGCATATATCTAGTCTTTGTTGGGAATCGTCACCATTGCTGCCTCTAAAAACAGAGCGAACAGTCTTAACGTTCCAGTTCAAAAACGTTCCAGTAGAGGTGCATCTTCATGAGCACATCTGGCTGTGTCGGCTTGAAGCATGAGATGTTATTGTAAGCTTTTGTTTGGTGAAGTCATGTGTGTTGGCTGGCGAAAAGTTTTGAACAAAGGCAAACGGTCCTGCTTACGCGAGCACACAGTGAGACACGATCACCTGTGTTGCGCAAAGCGGCTACGGCGCCCTGAGCGCCCAACAATTCACTGGTTTTAGCGGGAAAATTAGCTCGTGTAACATCGCGTTTTCCCTGCCTTGTTGAACCGCGGCTTTATTTTTGCATCAATCAAATAGCCCAATCTCTCTCTTTCCAATTTGTTCAAAAGCACCTGAATTGAAAAAATAAAAAGATACTTTTGGGGAGGGTATATTTAAAGGATAGCAGCAACCTTTGAAGGTAGCACAGCGGAGAAATTCGATACAAAAGACAGTCTGTCATTTATCGTAATGGTTGCACGTCGATTATGTTTACGTAACGTTGACTAACCATTGTTACTTTCAAAAATGTTGCCAAGAAACTCCTTGATAAAGGCTACAGCCATTTATGATATATCTGTAGTGGTCACATGCAGATAGCTCTGTGCAACTCCTCAGCATGCCAAGTGAACGTATCCGGAAATGCTGACCTTTGGCGCGTACAAACGAGCGAGCGCGCTGAAATAATGCGGCACCAGCTGGCTTCCAATAAGCGTCATTTTCCATTTGAGGTCAGAAGACCGCCGCCGGGCTTCGACGTCCACTTGCTTGCTGGAACCCGGCACATTTGGGGTACGTCCGTACGTCAATTGGCTTCACAAACTCACGATATATGCCGGCCTTCGGTAGAGTAAATGAGGCGCGCCTTGTGCATTCGGTACTTTTTCTTCTCCAGGGTCGTTCAGGAAGTGGCTTCATCTTATAAAAAATGCGATTGTAAATGTCAGCTACGCGTTTCTCATAAAATCTCTTCCTGCCTTCCTTTGGTACCGCACAAAACAAGTCTCACTGTGTAACTTAGCAAGGTGGCTGTTCGGGGTAGTTTGTAGGTAATTGAAATATTAAATACCTCAAGCTTAAGGGTCGAGAGAATGACGGCTACTTGAACTGTGCTGCGAAATGTACGACAAAACCACCAAAGGTTGCGAAAAAAAAAACAATGAAGGAAGCTGGTATAAAAGTGCTTATCTAGTGCAGGTTATCGAGCGTGGGAACTACTCGCTCATGAGGCGGTTTGATTCTGTGACTTAATCGATACCCAACCGCTTATTCACACATTGCCGCGTTTTCTGGCAATCGGCCTTCTCCAAGCGCTTGGCGACGCAGATCGCGATAAGATCAATGTCAACCAAGCCCATATTTAGAGGAAAGGCGGCGATGCGAAGTTTTCTAAAAGTGCAATTTTATAAAAATTTTATCCAGTCGGAAAAACTGTCATGCACATAGAAGTATACACTGAACGCCTGCACATGCCTCTTCCCCTGGAAACAAGGTGGCTGGAGATCTTACTCATTAAGCAAGCCGGCATCCTCAGCCAGAGATGTGATAAGAGTGCGTGGTTAATTACAATAGAATCAGGTATTATAAATTGGCGAGGGCACGGTATCCCCGCGTCCATGCGATATTCAAGAAGCCGAAGAGGATGGTCTGGACACTTCATCAAACCAACATGTACCCAAATCCGGAGGCCTACAGCCATTATTATGTGTAAAAGAAGGAGAGACCTGCACAGCTGGTACGCTGTGATATCGCGATATAAAAAAATGGCAATGGCCCTTGGGAGAAAGTGCATTGTAGCTAAGAAGCCAGCACCTTGTCGCAAAACGACCGTAACTTTGAAGCAAATTCGCCTCGTCTTAGCTTGCGTGCGGAACGTACCGCAGCGTGAATTCCACAAGTAAAACAACTACTTCCCTTGACCTCTTTGATGCCTGAAGTTTTGCTTCAATGAACAACATTCAGAAAAGTGTGGTTTGCATAAAGAAATGATCAAATATGCCAATAATGTTTTCAAAAAACCTATCTATATCTATAGGTGAGTAACGACTACAAGCCACGCTCATGATGCGCTCGTGGTCGTTTCGCCAGCTACTCATATACCCAATTTGGTTTTGCGGGACGTGAATGGATGACGAAGGTGTGTGACTGCGGCGAACATCAAGATCATCACATGCGTGTCTTGCAAGAACATGACTACATGCCACGCTCATGATGCACTTGCGGCCATTTTGCTACCTTCACATATACCAAACTTAGTACAACGTGACGCGAACGGACGACGAAAGTGAATGACACTTTCAAAATGATAATCATGACATGTGTACGAAGTAAAACGTCACTATACACACTACGCTCATAGTGCGCTCGTGGTCGTTTCGCTAGCTTCATATATGGCAATTTGGGTGTCACGTGACATCAATGAATGACGTAGGTATTTGTTTGGTTCAAACATAATAATAATGACACGCGTCTGTTGTAAGAAAATGACAACATATTTATTTACAGTACCTCAAAGGCCCCAATGAAGGGGTTTCACATGAGGGGTGGGCTATTACAATTGGTTAAAGGAGTAGATGCTCGATCGCTGCTTTGAAGTTGATGATACTGGAGTGGTGCGCAACATGAGGAGGAAGGCCATTCCAATCTTGTGCGGTCTTGACAAAGAAGGATGAAAGGTGCGCAGTGGTGTGAGCTCTTGGCGGGTAAACAGCTTTCATGTGATTGATGCGGTCTGAATGACGATGGGCTGGCTTGATGGTGGGAGTACGAGGCGATCCATGATAAAACTTGAAAAACAGGCACAGACGAGCTAAACAGCGGCGTGACGAAAAGGTAGCGAGGTTAGCACAGATTTAAGTTCGGTTACGCTTGACTGATATGAATAATCTGAAAAGATGAATCTTGCTGCCCGGCTTTGCACTATTTCAAGTGTTTTAGTATTGTTACTCTGATGAGGGTCCCAAACAGCGCATGCGTATTCGAGTTTTGGTCTGATTAGTGTCTGATAAGCGAATAGTTTGACAGGGGTAGGAGCTAGATAAAGGTTTCGGCGCAGGCAGCCAAGAGCACGGTTTGCTTCGTTAGTAGTGGGCGTTATGTGAAGGGACCATGTTAAATCTGAAGAAAAATGGACACCTAGATACTTGTATCTAGTTACGCATGAAATTTGAGTGTTGTTAATGAAGTATGCTGGAGATGAGTAGCACTGTCGGCGATGGAAACAGACTAGTGACGTTTTGTTTGCGTTAAGGGACATTAACCACGTTGTACACCAGATTTCAATTTTATGAAGGTCAGATTGAAGTTTATGAACATCTGATGTGTTGTTATATATTTCTTTAATATCACAGTCATGATGCGCTCGCGGCCGTTTCGCTATCTTCACATTTACAAATTTGGTATTAAGTCACGTCAATGGACGACTAGGATAATGTCACGTCCAAGTATGATAATCATGACATGCGTGTAAAAAAACATGACTACATGCTGCGCTCATGGGGCGCTGGCGGCCATTTAGCAAGCTCCACATATATCAAATTTTGCATAACGTGACATGAGTTGAGAACGAAGGTAAATGACACGTTCAAACATAACTATGATATGCTTGTCATGCAAAATATGGCTACATCCTGTGATCATAGCGTTCTCACAACCGTTTCACTAGCTCCAGGTATAGCAAATCTGGTATCACGTGACGTGAAGAAAACGAAGATAAATGACACACCCAATCATGACAATCATGATATGCGTATCAGGTAAACCATGACTACATGCTACGCTCATAGCGTTGCCTTGGCCGGCTTGCTAGCTCTACATGTACCAAATTTGGTATTACGTGACGCGAATGGACGGCGAAGGTAAATGACACATTCAAACATTATAATCATATTAGCATCATAATATGCGTGCCATGTAAAAGATGACTGATTATGCTATGCTCATAGCGCACTTGTGGCCGTTTCCCTTGCTCCACGTATACCAAATATGATAGCATGTGACGTGTATACTCGACTAAGATCATTACCCGTCCAAAATAGATAATCATGATATGGAAGTCATGTACGGAATAATTTGCGCCCGACTATTAACGTTGTGCTGACTTCAAGGTGACCTACCAACATTATTATTCGTTCTCCGCATATAATCCATTCCCACTGTACGTGGGTTGTTACAGTTTTTTTGCAAATGGTTCACAGTCTTTCAAGACGCTGCTCAAATGATAGACGATGGCAGAAGTTGAATTCTAATTTTTTAGTCTTCACTACTGCCTCAACAGTCTGCCTCACCCTTAACAATGGTGTCATACAAAATGCGCCCTTTTGGCTACATAGCTAACTCCCATATCAAGGAACTATTTGTTAGAACTTAATTAAATCGCCAATGTGCACCAACACTGGCCAACTGTTATTGTATTCATTGAGTGTACTCAAATATTGTTCTGTTGAAAATATCCATACTTTTAAAAAACTCTATATCTTGCCTCACGTCTGTTATATAAAACAAATATTGTTCCAGTAAAAGCACGTTTACTTGAACTCTGTTCATCGAAAGCTACAGCGCATTCGAAAAGACGTCGAGGTCCTGGCACAGCCCTTTTTGCTCTTACGGGAGAAATTTCACGATAATTTTAACTCGTTGGTGTCGACAAGAGTTAGGTCTGGGAGCCCCTTGTTTTCATCGTCGCTTGCAGAACCCGGTCCAGAGTGATCACAATATGTTGCGAAAGCAAACAAAACTAAATTTTCAAGAGGCGTGAAACAACGGCACAGCAGCGTTTCTTAGCTATGAAAATTTCGAATGCTGAACTGGAGCTCTTTGCCAAGCGCAAACGATGCTCACGGAGTCACGATGGAAGAAGTGCAAGTAAATGGAAATTACAAACGACATTCATTTTGATTGTCTTAACACTGCCATGTAAATAAACATGTTTTGAAGCGTAAATATTCACATATATTTCTTTAATAAGGCTCACTGCTCGCATGCTTGTAGGTGCTGGATTTGACATTTCAGAGACCAGCCAGTTTGGTTCACTGTTAGAGCTCCATGAACGCAATTAACAAAATCACCTGCTACAAATGTGCGGTAGCACTTAGTTCATAATGATGCGTCTAGACGTGGCTACTTTAGATTCTGCCAGCGCGTTATTTGCCACAAGGTTTGTTCACTTTAGGGCCCCTCCCCTCAAATGTAGAAGAATTAAACCGTCCCCATCGAGTAGGGATTAATGAGCTTTTACTTTGTTTGCTGTTTGTCTGTGGCTTCACTTTTCATACCAAACAAATTGCTTCCAGAAAAGTAACAGTAAAGTGCCCTCTTTTCTGAACAGTGTGTGCTAAAATATCCTATTAATAAGTTTGCAAACTTCATTGAACAGAGCTATGAGCAAGTATTTCGAATGCTATAAATTTCGTCAGCCTGTTTTATGGAACATTACCCCAATTTTCCTGATGCACATGCTTTCATTCTCCTACTCATAACATTCCACCGTAGTGAGCCGGACCATGCCATGCGGTGCCATCTGCAAGACCTGTCTCGCTTATAATAAAGCGACGAGTACTCGCAAAAATTCTTTTTGTAGAACCTTGACACTGTAAGTGCAAAGAAGCAAGTGGTATCAGTAACTTTTTTTCTTTCAGCACTACTGTATATGCCCCTGCCCATTGCCTTGAAAGAGTCTTCCCAATCACAACAATATATACTCAGTGTGAAAAAGTGCTGATAATTATGCGCTACTACAGGTCCATTTGCTACCTATATGTGCACTCCATCACATTAACTACCTAAGAAATTGGAAGCCGGCACATTTCACTTAAACTAAGTATTTCATAAAGCAACAAACAAGAACTTGCGCACCCAATTCCGCACAACTTGAACCTACTGTACACTATCACTGCTTTTCAGTATAGGGCCCCAATTTGTCTGCCTGATGTATATCGGTGGCGTACAATATGTTCACTGCGACAACTGTGAAGTTTCTGGTGACTTGATGTGGGTGGCCTGGACACCAATGACCTCGCCCCTCCACGGTGGTATAGTGGCTAAGGTACTCGGCTGCTGTCCCGCTGGTCGCGGGCTCAAATCCCGACAGCCACGGCTGCATTTCCGATGGAGGCGTAAATGTTGTTGGCCCGTGCTATCAGATTTGGGTGCACGTTAAAGAACCCCAGGGGATCGAAATTTCCGGAGCCCTTCACTACGGCGTCTCTCATAACCATGGAGGGGTTTTGGGACGTTAAACCCTAAATATTAATCAAAACTAATGGCCTCTTTTTTGTCCAGTATTCAGAAAAGAGAAAGTGAGTCATGAGAAGGGTGAGACAAATACTAATAAAAGAAAATTAGTTAAATAATTAAAGGCTTTTCAACCATAACTTACGAGAATTTAGGCCAATGAGTTAGCTTTGAGTGATGACCTATTCCCGTCTGACTTGATGTAGGCTGAGAGGTAAAGCAACCAAGCGTACGCTGAACATTTTTCGGAGGCTGCAGTTGGGCTGTAAGAAGAAATAAACAGTCCTCGTTATTCTGGTATAAGCGTGAATGAATTTGTAATGCATGTCAAAAAAGAACTTATATGAGAAGACTGCATAAGCAAGTAGCATCCAAATGACATTGATATTCTTAAGGAATTGTTTTAGTGGCATAATTCGGAGGACTATATGGTTTATGCAAATGTAATATGCTTTATTGTAAACTTACAAAGTGTCTAGAATAGCGTAAACATACTGCAAGTTTTCATGACTCTACCGTGCATTGAAATAATAAGAATAAATTGCATTACACTCGTTTGGTGCAGAAAATAGTAAAACTTATGATGTGATGGTGTAATTTGTGTTAAAACGTTTAGCAGGAATATATTTTCGGTGAATGTGACAGCGGAGTAGACAATACGAGAATATGGCATTAAAATCCGCAAGCTGGTGCAACTGGCTAGCCGGACAAGTCAAAAAACGTGATGAAAAGAGAGAAGCTACAGCACATGCAAAAATAAAAACGCGAGGTTTAAAGAAAACGTAGTGTATTTTGACTGATTGGAATACACTTCCTCATTGTACACCTTTATTGCGTTTTCGTATATGGGTAATTTTTTAAAATTTTGCAGGCGTTGAATTTTCTCGCTGGATCCTGCTCAGCCCGTAGCCATTATAATGTTGGCGAAGTGCCGCAGCTAACCCGATTCACAGGCTTTAAACACGTTCACTTTGTGGTAGCCGCATGTAAAGTGTGGCACACAAGCTCACAATCATATATCCAAGGTGATTTACAACGGAGCTGTCTAACGCCGGTCAAAGAAAGAAAACTACCGTTGTACACTTTAAAAGAATTACCCGACTGAAATACTGTCAATGCCAATGGGCTACTGTTTTTCGAACTTCATAATATTCGCAATAAAACAATTAAGTTGTAATAATTTTAGAAGTGACGAAAAAACCAATCTTCATAAATTTTATAAAAACGTTGGGGTGACTGGGCCCATAACGACAATTTAATACACCCTGAAATGAAATTCGGCCCCATATCTGCATGTGTCACTGCAAATGTCGTCGAAAGACGACAGTCTTGCGTGTGGAGAGAGTTAACAAAACGCTTGTTTGATGTTCTGCGAGAGAAAATTGGTGAATTGTATTCTGGAAGTGCTGCGTTAGAGCCTCAATCGATGCAGTGAAGGTGAACGAGCACATCGAGGCACGTTAGACGCGAGCGCCATCTCGCAGTTATCTTCGAAAACGAAGGAAGGAATGTGTTTCAACAGAGAAAAATGCACGCCTGTCTTGGAGACGATAAGGTGTAGATTGCAAAGCGACGGGCAGATGCCAGTATCTCGTCTTAGCAGAACGTTGAAAACACTTGCCTTTTTGAGCATTGCGTTTCACTCTCAGCGCAGCGCGATAAACGCTACGGTCTTTAAAATTACTTATGTGTGCCTTCTCTACTATGAAGCCACACATAAAAAATATTGACGTGTTGTTATGGTGCCTCAGATATGCAGAGTTTCAAAGACGATAGTCTTTCTTGGGGACCTTCGATGCGAAATTGGTCTGCCTGCCTGTCTGTCTGTCTGTCTGTCTGTCTGTCTGTCTGTGTGTCTGTCTGTCTGTACATTTGTCTGTTTGTCTATTCTTAACAGCATCGAGTATTTGAAACGGCCGACCCCATCCGCAGCACTCACCAATGTTGCTCAAAATTCAGCGTTCATACTTGTGTGGTTGTCAATTAAAAAGCAAATACTGCGCATATCTGAGGCACCATAACAAGACATGTATATTCGGTATGTGCGTCGTTTACTAGAAAAGACATACATAAGTAATTCTAAGAACCGTAGCGTTTATCGCACTGCGCTGACGATGCGACGCTTGCACGAAAAGGCGAGTGTTTCCAACGCTTTGCCAAGACGACACGGTGGTGGCACCTACCCGTTGACTTGCATTCTACACCTTATCACCTCTGAGGCGGGCGCGCACACCCGTCTCAGAGCCATGCGCTTTGTTTTTGAAAAAACTGCCAGATGGCGGTCATGTCTTACGTATGACGTGACTTGATGCGCTCGTTCACCTCCGATGCACACTCGAGGCACTCTGACGCAGCACCACCAGAATACTATCAACCAATTTTCTTGAGCAGAACATCAAATAAATATTTTGTTCTCTCTCTCTGCACGCAAGACTATCGTCTTTCGATGACATTTGCAGATTAAATGCAGATACGGGGCTATTTTTTTTTTTGCTTTTGAATAAAGAATTGCACAAATATGAACGCTGAAACTCGAACAATATTGGTGGGCGCTGTGGATGAGGTTGGTCGTTTCACGTATCATTGGGTGCCGTTTAGGATATTGTTAGCGCGGACAAACAGACAGATCAACATTTTGGTGTCCAAGGTCCCCAAGAACGACTATCGTCTTTAAAGTTTTGCTGCGTGGAGCTGACACCTCCCCAAAACTGTTCAGGCTTGCGTCCAGCAGCAATGTTATGTCACTTACGGCCAGCCTACACTTCGGAAGAAGTATCGGCAGCGAGCGCATCTGGCGCAGTGTGGGTTCGTTCACTGTAGTCAGTGGCACGTACGTTTGTCGCTTAATTCCTAATGTTCAAGTGGTATGACGATTCCGAATAAATGTAGCGTTCCGGGGCTCAACGGCAACTACAAGTCGGAAAAGAAGATGGGAGATATGAGTATAGTTTCCCCAAATACACTTAAGCTATGAACAAGTGGCTACGCACTATTCCTAGGATTGATTTCGGGCCTACTTTGCGTAACAGGGTGAGGATTTCTGATGCTTTTTGTTCTTAGCTCCTCGTTGCTTATAAAAGTTGTACGACGAGAAGTATGGAATTGTCTAGCCACCGTGCCTTGCAAAGCGCTGACGCTACAATCGGCCACTAAGATCCGTTCACAACAGAGAAGACCAGCTGCCCTTTAATGACGCAAAACCGCCTGCTGCCACCCGTACTTGCAAGCTGTCTATTGCAGAACTTCATAACGTGCGCTTGCTACTCGATCACGTATTTTTCTTTTATATTTCTTCTACCTGTACTCGTGCAGGCGCTCTCATTTAATTGCTTCCGAAGCTTATGTAGATTTCGTTTGGCTAACACGCTAATGCAAATCAGAGTGCATCTAGTTCTCTTTTGGTTCTCATGCATTCATGAAACGTTTGCTGGCTTGTACAGGTGTGCGCATAACGTTTTGACGATTCCTGCATCGAGATAATAGCATTGTACACAGATACAAGGACAAGAAGGGTTATCGATGTCGCACTGCTGTTACGGCGGTTGTGCCCTGGATCTGTGCCAACGTTATTTTCCGGTGGCCCATCCTACCTTTTAGTGCCACCACAGCACGAGAGAAACACCTGATGCTAAAAGGAGCCGACAAGAAGCCTCGCAACTCGCCCTTGCTGTGCAGTAATCACTGGCGTCGTAAGAATCGTAGCAGCAAAGAGACCGATTTTTCTCCTTTGAATAACTAAGGGCTCTTCTGCAAGAGACATCAGTGTCGCTAAAGTGGGTGTTGATCCATAAAGAAGAGGGCTCGCGGTTTGTGGACATTATCGACTTACGTAAACCTCGGTTGAATGCGTCATTGAGAGGGTTTGAAAACATTGAAGTCTCTGCCTGCTATCAAGTATAATCAATCAAAAGGTTAGTAGCGCCGTTGTAAAAGACTCAGTTCAAAAGTAAGCTCCTTGATGGTAATTTGTAACAACCTGTGCTTGTTCTCTGAAGAGCGCTTCAGTTGTCGCCACTTGCGATACATTTACTTCTCTACAAATTAAAAGGTAGCATAGGTGAAAACGAAAAAGAGGCAGTAAACTTTATGAAGCTGTCACTGCTTTCTGCAGAACATATTCAGTATACAGCTCACAGGTGATGAGGTGTTTTCATGCATCTTGTCTACAATATCACCGCATGCATCCAAATTTCTATGAAGAACAAGTGTACTAACTTTTCCACGCCCAATCACTACTAGAAATTTGTACGTATCTATTCAAATGTGCCCACAAATTGATTCCTGTGATGCCATTTTTTTAACATGTCCCCAGAAATTCAAACGTATGCGTCGAGGGATTCACTCACAGCCTTCCTATCGGGGTTCCCTGACACCCACCGTATACGGGTGAACTTCACGAGCAACGTAGTTGTGGTTGACACGCATCCCACCACCAATCGGACAACCCTGCTTTAGGTTAGGACGATAAGCGAGATTGAGGTTCGCGCCAAGCAACTGCACCTGAACACCCGTGTTAGCATAGTCTTTGGAGTTGACCAGACGATCCCCTTCGAGGACCTCGCTGACAACATTGCCTCATCAGTGCCACTCGAGAACGGAGTTCGCAGGGGCAAATGCCTCACACTGAGATTTCGAGGACCATGGTCACCCTGAGATCCTTCTTTACAAGCAAGGGTGCCCAGTCCAGCCCCGCTAGCCCCGGCCTCTGCAGCGTTCCTGTTGCGGTCGCTTCGGGTACACAACCACAACCAGCTCACGCTACGGCGCAAACCACGCCCCTGGACCGTGTGCAGTACAACAACCACGCTGCATAAACTATCGCGGGAAACATTCTGCAACCGAGCCGCGCCGCCCTTCCTGGAAGCTCCAGCGCAAAGCCGCGGTCATCATGGCATCATCTGACAGCACTGTAAGTCGCCGCCAAGCCTTGGAGCACGCCGGGACCCCTGGGAGTAGTGCGAAGATCATCAAGGGCCACTCTTTCCGGGATGCGCTCGCTGGTACCGTTGGCCCGACATCGGAAGCCGCCCTTCAACCAACCACGAGTGCACCCGTCGTCCCCACGAACACGACGACGACTTCATCCTCATCCTCCCCTCAGCCGGCCTCTGCTGTCGTCGCCACGCGCTCGTCCGTGACCCAGACACCTCGCGCTCCCTCGCATCCGACGGCTGCTGCTGCCATCTCTGAGAGTTCGACGACAACAACGCCCGCTTCCTCGACGACGCCGGCCTCTGCCAACGTCTCTACAGACGCAACGATTGGCACACTCCTTGTGGCAATACGTGTTGCGATCCCGGTGCTGATCATGTGAAGCAAATCTAGATACGAAGAAGCTTCATTTCATATACAGAAGCATCCAGTATTTCACGTAGGGCATATCAGTGAACAGCATTACAAGCCGAGAATCTGTCCCGGGCACGGCCTCTTCCAAAGACTTACGACCTGCTCATGCCACCGCTCATGTCACCAGGTTTTCTTTGCTTGTTTGATTTTTTTTTAGTTCTCAAAAGTGCCACAGCACGCCCTGGCGCCACAACTAACCCTCTTCGCTGCAGCCGCCAAAGCGCTTTCCTGCGTGGTGCGTCAAGCGTTGACTCGTTTTTGTGCCATTTCAAGGTAAGCGTTTGTCAGGATATTTGTTCCGGACTCGGGAGCGTTAGGGTACCACAGGTACAGCACTATTCTAGTTCACTATATGCAGCGTCATTCACATAATCATGTACTGCTGCATTCTATTCTGAAAGTCGAGTGGCTGGTGGTCAACTGGGATATCGTTTCACTAGTTTCTTGTTATTTAGATTCGACAGCGTCCATGCTAAAAGCTCATGAAATAGAACATGAACTGTTAAAAGTGATTTGGGCAGTTAGAACGCATAGTTTACACTGATAATCGCGTTTCTGAAAAAACATCATTATAATTACGGAAATGAAGCACGACAAAAGCTGTTATCACCTAATGCGCTGTACTTTGCTGCTCCAGTGATAAAATCTTGGTGACATCACTGGTGAGAAACTCACGAAAATGCTAGCAGCGCTGGATTAGTGGCGATAACTGCAACGAACTGCTGCAGGTGCGAGAAATCACTGTAACGACAAAGCGGTAACCCGCCGGTTTTATCGCACGCTTCCATCGATAGTTGGACGTTGGCCAGATGATAGCTCAATTACTCACTTCTATTGTTATTCGAAAACAGTATCATTGAAGGACAATATGCAGAGTATGTAAACTTACACGGGTCATCACATGCGTTGTTAGTACCGTATGAGTCTTCCCGCCGATCGCGGGTTTGAATCCCGGCTGAGGCGGCTGCATTTCCAATGGAGGCGGAAATGTTGTAGGCCCGTGTGCTCAGATTTGGGTGCACGTTAAAGAACCCCAGGTGGTCGAAATTTCCGGAGCCCTCTACTAGGGCGTCTCTCATAATCATATAGTGGTTTTGAAACGTTAAACACACATATCTATCTCTACCGCGTGAGTCTTTATTTGCGTCGCAGAAACACACTGATTTCAGGGTACAACTCGTTGCAAGATCGCCGTTTTGTCCTAGGACGTATTATTTCAACACCTTCTAGACAGCGGTGAGGTGGGGCGTACTGCGCAAAACAAACAGGTGGTGTGTCACATATTGCGTTCGCCTGCGCTCAGACGGGGACACAAAAGCGCTCACGCAGATTGAGTTCCTGTAATGTACATCCCGAAGCCATCCACCATGATGCTCTTCACAGCTAGAATGTTGCTTCGATTCGTTAAATCTGTAGGTCGCTTGATCGGTGCGTTATAAATAAGATAAAAAATGGCCTTGTATCGACATGTCAGTGTGCAAATGCCGTCGAAAGACGATAGTCTTGCGTGTGTAGAGAGTGCACAAAACGTTTATTCGATGTCCTGCGCAAGCAATCGGTAAAAGGTATTCTTGAGGCGCTGCGTTAAATTGCCTCGAGCGTGCAGCGGAGGTGAACGAGCGCATCAAGTCACGTCACACGTAAGAGATGACCGCCATCTGGCAGTTTTTTTCAAAAACAAAGCGCATGGCTCTGAGACGGGTGTGCGCGCCCACCTGAAAGGTGATAAGGTGTAGAACGCGAGGCGACGGGTAGGTGCCACCACCTTGTCGTCTTGGCAAAGCGTTGGAAACACTCGCCTTTTCGTGCAAGCGTTGCATCGTCAGCGCAGTGCGATAAACGCTACGGTCCTTAGAACTACTTATCTATGTCTTTTCTAGTAAAAGACGCACATACCGAATATACATGTGTTGTTATGGTGCCTCAGATATGCGGAATAATTGTTTTTATTTGACAATCACACAAGTGTGAACACTGAATTTTGAGCAACATTGGTGGGTGCTGCAGATGGGGTCGGCCGTTTGGGGTATCGTCTGGTCACTCTGGTGCTTGTTAAGGTATCGTTGAGGGCGGACAAACAGACCATAATTTTTGCGTCGAAGGTCCCCAAGAAAGACTATTCTTTAAAATTGCAGAAACGCTCACACACGAGTGCACCAATACGGCAGCACGTCGTCTGCTATGAGGGTAAGTCGCGGTGGCATCTCGCGGTATCTCCGGTCCCTACGCGCTAATATTTGGTCCCACACGCCTTCTTAAGGGTGCCGCCGGTGAGCAGGTCGTAAGTTTACAGAGGAGGTGTGGTCCAGTGCAACCATAAAGAACACATGAGCCGGGAACGCCCCAACACCGACACTGAACGCGACGAGCCACCGACCGAAGTCCTTTCAAGTGTGGTGAGAAGGGACATTTGAGCCGCCATTTTATATGCGTACACACGGGTGTGAGACACGCAATTGTCCCACGACGCACCCACGCTTTCCTAGAAAGCATTTTTTGTTTTCTTTATTAACCTAGTTCATCTCAGATATTGTCAATTTTCAGTAGCAAAATAAAGTATTACGGCGCGTACTAAGCTTTTGTTTCGTTACCGAGTTCGCAAAGGGAGTTGCTCCAAATGCAGGGAGAATCGTCATGCGAGCCGAGGCTTACTGGCACCCAAAGGGGTGCGTCCGGGAATTTTAATACCGCTACATAAGTTACATTACAACAGAGCTCTTGTATACAGTCGAGGTTGACCATGGGTCGTAGAAAGGAAAATTATCGTCTTGAATTATCGTCTTGTTCGAGTTCTGTACGCGTAGCTCTACTGGCGATGGTAAAGGCTGCGTTCAGATGGGTCGCCATTGTATATGCTCGGGAAAATGGCATCCTGACCGCCGGAGGTAACTTAAGGTCTTACGCAACCCTAAAGACAATGGAGCTCATTTCCATCTAAAAGTGCATATAATATTATAAGCGTGGCAGATTATAGCTATTCTATATGCTACCTTTAGGTAGCATAGTGGCGAATTTGTTTTCCAAATGCTGGTAGCAATCATGCACTGCAGAGAAGCTGATGCACAGGCCGCACTCAAAAAGCATGGCCGCGCCACCAAAAGTGGTTGCCGCCTTCCTAGAGTATATTAAGTCGTGTATTCTGTTGGTCATTAGCTACACACTGGTGCTTTTACTATTATTATTATTATTATTATTATTATTATTATTATTATTATTATTACATCTTAGTCCCTAAGCATCAACAGTAAAGTATTTACTATGTAGATTAGGCAGCCTTTTCGAAAAACTAATTGAATCACCGACGCTGTAGGCTCATCGTGTGGCGACCGGCGCTCTCTTAATGTCGGAGTACATATCTAACGCGTGTGTGACTCTAGTTTTCATCGTTCACAACTGGTGCCACTCGGCGTGACGGCGGCAGCACCTGCGCATAGTACTTAGCACTAAGCTACGTTTTTGGTTTACCGGATGGACTCAGAAATGCTCTTGTATTCCCGTGGCCCAGTCTCGAATGTAGGTGTTTCTTCTTCCATCGCTGGTCGTTGACACGCCAGTGATGCCGACTGGCGTCTGGTGACAGGCTTAAAGGAGAATCCTACAGAAACAGTGCTGCTATGCCGCATAGCTATACTTCACAACCACGATAGATGGCGAACCTATGCGGCGCTATTCTGTATCCTAAAAGGGTGGTGCCACCAAATTTCGAGGCTATCCCAAGTCTGTTGTAGGTTTGCTCTGTACGCAAGGACTCTCTACATGAAGGGTCGGGCCCAACAAACGCATAGAATATGTTTTATTTCACTTCTAAAAGTGCAGCTGAATGCTCATTCTCGCGATCTAGACCAATCGCTTGCGCAACAACGCTGACATTTAAGAATAGGAGAAGCAACGGCAGTTGTCGTGTCGTCACACCAGATTTGTAGTGACGTGAGTCACGTCCACCATCTCCGAAACGAGCCTGCTGTTATGAGTGTGCTGGCGTCCCTTGCAGGTACACCGTGATTTCATGGAGGACACTGAGTGCTTTCGAGGAGACATTCAATGCGTCTTTCACGGACAATCGAGGCGTCTGTCCCAGACGCTGCGCGCGTCCAACAGCGGGGCTGCCCCCTCCTCCTTCAGCATCTATAAAAGGCTGGCGCATCTGGCGTTGGGCGTCTTTTTCATCCACGTTCTGTACATAAGTTGTAAATATAAACGCTTTCTTTGCTTCTGTCTGCCTTTCGCGTTGCCACCGCGTGGATGCTACTTCAGCTGGCTGTCAGCGCATTTGTTTTGCTGGCGCATGTGTGGCACGTGTGCGTGGGAGCAGACGAAACTCAGCACAATGTACGTCACATCATTGTATGGTCCTATGACGAAGCCACCTATGCATCGAAGTCGCTGCCCAACTTGGCGCCGCGAAACCGAAATTGGTCCACATACGTAGAGCAATATTAAATTATTTAGTGAAAATGAACATACTTTGTTGCGTGTATCACGATTCCTGGAGCTGGAGGAAACGCTTACAGCAAAGAACACACACGCCACGAATTTGAGGCACCACCCCTTCAACTTTATGACATAAGAGCGAGCTGCACCACAGGCCAAGCGTATACATAACTGGCAAACAGATACGTTGCCTCACTTTTTTTCTGTTTTCTTTTTTCTCCTTATGTCCACATTCTTGGATGTATACAAATCATTCCCCCTTTCGATATTGCTCCAATAAAGTTGAGCCACAGGAAGTTGTGCAAGGTTTTGTGCGAGTTCCTGTGTGGTTGAAGAAACTTCGATAATAATTAATCTCCATATAATATATTTTGGCATTTGTAAATTAAGCAACTGACAATCATGAATTTGCCGGGTTTCAAGATCGATATATTCTCCATTCGACTGCCTGAAATTACTATGTAGCGAAGCCTCCGAACCCTGAAATGGATCGAACTCTTGAGTACCTTCTAGTGGGGCTACCCAACAAGGACGCCGCTCGCGCTGAGAGCCCGTGCTTGGCTGTGACTGTCGCCATTGTATATTCTCGCTCGTTGCCGGCTAATAAACGCCTTAACAATTTGGTGGAGGTGCTGCGATCCCTGTCTATGTCTTTGGAGCTACGATCACGTACCCTGCCATCTACTATGTACCACGACGCTTCTCAGCAAACGCCTCCTCCAATGCCACCCCCTTGTCCCGGTGTTCCCAGAATCCGTGATCCACCCATCTTCACTGGCGCTGATGGCACTGACGTGGAGGACTGGCTCGCCATTTACGAGCGCGTGAGCGTCCCCAAGAAATGGGACGAGGACGGCAAGCTGACCAACTTGGTGTTTTACCTTGCCGGTGTCGCCAGTTTGTGGTACAACAACCACGCATCCGATTTTGCCACCTGGTCCGATTTCAAGACCGCAATCGTCAACATCTTCGGCCGCCCTGCTGTTCGCAAGCTGCAAGCCGAGCAGCGCTTGCGTGAACGTGCTCAGGAGGCTGGTGAGTCATTCACCAGCTATATTGAAGATATCCTGGACCTATGTAACAAATCCAATCACACCATGTCCGAGTCTGACAAGATCCGAAACATCATGAAAGGCATTGACGATGATGCCTTCACGATGCTGCGCGCCAAAAACCCCGGCACGGTGGCTGAGGTCATCACACTGTGCCAGAGCTACGAGGAGCTCCGCCGGCAGCGTTCGATGACCCGACGCTCCCCACCACGAGCTGCAACGTTTGCTGGCTTGGAGGCCAGTTGTGACCAAGTGGCGTTGATGGCAGACCTGAAGTCCTTTATCCGTGAGGAAATCGCGCGTCAGTTCTCGCTCCTGCCCTTTGCCCACCAACCTGCTGTTCAGCAATCGGCTACTACCCTTCTCCCTCCCATCCGCCGAGCGATTGAACAGGAAATAGCGGAGGTAATGCCTGCTTACCACCCCCAACAGCCTCCGGCTCCTGCGTCCCTGAGTTACGCGCAAGTGGTCGCCAGGCCGCCCCAAGTCGTTCAAGCACCCGCCCCTCTGACCTATGCTGAAGCTGCTGCACGACCTCCGTCCTTTGCAGCGGGTATGCCCGCTACGTATGTTGACGTAACCCCTCAGCCTCAGCTTCAGTCCACCATGCGGCCACCGTTCCGTCCATCGGCCCTTACGACATGGGTGAGACCTACCCCGGTGAACAGATGGCGCACACCCGACAACCGGCCCATCTGCTTTGCCTGTGGTTACGCCGGTCACGTAGCCCGTTATTGCCATCGCGTACAGCCGGCTCCGATTTCTTCACCGGTTGCTGGCCAACTCAGCCGTCCTTATCGCGAAGAACCGCCGTCTATGCCACCTCGATCTCGCCCAGGTCCATCTCGAAGATCGCCGTCTCCACGACGCCGTTCCCTGTCTCCCATGCGGCCAAGTGCGGCAGCTCATGAGCGGGAAAACTAGTCGTCGCAGTCCTCGAGGCAAGGACTGCGACGCTATCGCAATGTGAAGGCCCTCAGAGCAGCCCCTCGAATGTCATTGACGTGCTTGTGGACGGTGTTTGTGCATCGGCTCTTATTGACACTGGAGCTGCCGTATGAGTTATGGACGAAAAACTCTGCCACTTACTTCGAAAAGTGACGACGCCACTTTCTGGGTTATCCCTCCGTACTGCAAGTTTGCACCGCATTCGTCCTACAGCAGGGTGCACAGCTCGCGTTGTCATCCAGGACGTTCTGTATGTCGCCCAGTTCATTATCATTCAGGCATGCTCTCATGACGTCATCCTGGGATGGGACTTTCTCTCCCGCCATGACGCCGTCATCCATTGTGCCGCCGCCGAAATTGAGCTCTCACCCTTCTCGCATTTGACGCCAGAAGACAGTCCCCCGACACTGAGCAAGATTCTAACGAAAGACGATACAACAGCGCCTCCAAACTCGACGACGGCTGTGTCTGTCTACTGCGCTGGTCTCTCCGACACCATTGGACTTGTTTCGCCATCTGACCGCGCTTGCAGCAGGAAAGGGTTGCTAGTACCTTTCGCGACCGTGCAGGTCAACCAGGGCAACACTGCTATTTTTGTAACCAACCCGTCCCCGTACGCTGTTACCTTGCTTCGAGGGGAATGTCTCGGCAGAGTGGAACCAGTCGACGACGCACAAGTCCTGGACGTACCCGATGACACGCGCGGTCCCAGGTCGTGTACCATCAATGCTGTTTTCACTTCTGATTCGTCATCTGCTGATGTATTTGGCCCCTCCATCGTTGACAACCTTACGGCCGTACAGCATTCCCAACTTCTGGACCTGTTGCAAGAATATCGTTCTTCTTTCGATGTCAGCCGAAGTTCTCTCGGTCGCACGTCCGTTGTTACGCATCGCATCGACACTGGTGCCCATCCACCTTTACGGCAACGTCCATATCGCGTGTCGCCTGCTGAACGTCGAGTAATTAATGATCAGGTTGACGATATGCTCCGACGCGACGTTATTCGGCCCTCGGACAGTCCATGGGCGTCTCCTGTTGTTCTTGTTGCGAAGAAAGACGGTTCTGCGCGGTTCTGTGTGGACTACAGATGGCTCAATAAGATCACTCGCAAGGATGTTTATCCACTGCCACGCATCGATGACGCGATTGACAGCCTTCATGGAGCCGATTTTTTTTCTTCTCTCGATCTGCGCTCGGGGTACTGGCAAGTACCCATGGCTGACGACGCTCGACCAAAGACCGCCTTCGTCACGCCAGACGGCTTGTACGAGTTCGACGTCATGCCATTTGGTCTATGTAATGCACCTGTGACCTTTGAGCGCAAGATGGACACCGTTCTGCGCAACTTGAAATGGTACACGTGCTTGTGTTACCTCGACGATGTCATTGTCTTCGCACCGATGGACACCGGTGATTCAATCGGTGACCTTGACAAACAGTCAGCATCTAAGTGTTGCCTTCCGGACTTGTAAATTAAGGCCATGTCGTACTCTTGTAGCCGTATGCTCCATCGTGCTAAACGTCCAGATGGGTCTTTCATGTTGGTCAACCGACAAAGAGAGTGATGGTCACTTACGACTTGGAACGCACCGCCATATAAGTACGGGCGGAACTTCGCAACTGCCCAAACGACAGCCAGACACTCCTTCTCCGTTGTTGAGTAGTTGGACTTTTGGCGTGTGAACGTTCTGCTAGCGTAGGCAACCACTCTCTTCACACCATCTTGGCATTGGACAAGAACAACACCTAGGCCCACATTGCTGGCGTCTGT
Source organism: Rhipicephalus microplus (assembly GCF_043290135.1). Classification (NCBI taxonomy): domain Eukaryota; kingdom Metazoa; phylum Arthropoda; class Arachnida; order Ixodida; family Ixodidae; genus Rhipicephalus; species Rhipicephalus microplus. Next base: position 442,092,134 of record NC_134710.1, read on the forward strand.
ATGGATGGCTGTTGGTGCATTCTCGTCGAAGTGAGCGAGGACAGGTGGAGTTTGTGGACGCTGTCGCCGCTTGTTGAACGAAGCTTCTTGCTCTTCAGCCCATACAAACATAGCGTCTTCCCTTGTAAGGTAGGTGAGCGGAGAGGCGATGTGTGCAAATCCTGCTATAAATCGCCGGTAGTAGATGCAGAGACCCTGAAAACGCCTGACCGTTTTCTTATCAACAGGTCTTGCGAACTTTGCAACGGCTGCCATCTTATCTGGGTTAGGCTTCACACCTTCGCGACTGATCACGTGTCCTAGGAACTGGAGTTCTTCGAAGCCGAAGTGACATTTTTTCGGTTTGAGTGCGAATACAGCAGACCGTATGGGTTTAAGGACTCACAGTAGCCGCTTTAGATGCTCTTCAAACGTGGCGGAAAAAAACGATCACGTCGTCGAGGTACACAAGGCTTGTTTCCCATTTTAGGCCGGACAGAATGGTATCCATTAGTGTCTGAAACGTGGCTGGGGCTGAGCATAGACCGAAAGGGAGGACTTTGAATTCATAAAGCTTGTCGGGCGTCACGAAGGTGGTCTTTTCTCGGTCGCGCTCATCTACATTTAATTGCCAGTATCCACTTTTAAGGTTCATTGACGAGAAGTAGCGCGCATGCCGTAGCCTGTCCAAAGAGTCATTGATCCGTGGTAATAGATAAACGTCTTTTTTGTTACGTTTTTCAGCTTACGATAATCGATGCAAAAACGCAAGCTGCTATCTTTCTTTTTCACGAGTACCACTGGTGATGCCCAAGGACTCTTTGAAGGTTGGATTACATCATCCTCTAGCATCTTCTTGACCTGCTGCTGGATTACCTCACGTTCTTTCTGAGCGACGCGATATGGGTTCTGTCGGATTGGTCTTGCTGTGTCTTCCGTTATGATGCAATGCTTAGTCTGAGGCGTTCAACCCACTCATGATGTACGTGAGAGCAGTACTGGTCGAGCAGCTCCATAAGATGGCATCTTTCAGTTGGTGTTAGACTCGGACCGATATCGACTGGTGGTGTATGTGGAGGTGATTGAGCTGTGGCTTTCCCTTGCATAAGACGACAGTCGTGAGAGTAGTCGAGCTCTTCGAGGTACGCCACAGCCGTGCCTTTACCGATGTGCCGGTGCTCATTCGTTAAGTTGGTCAGAAGCACCTCTGCGCGCCCATCTACTAAGCTGACGATGCCGCGAGCGATGGTGATGCTTTGGCGAAAAATAAGGGTAGTGATGCGTTCGGCTATGGCGTCTTCATTACAGTGCACGCCGCAACACACGGGAACAAGACTACATGAGAGTGGTGGCACGCAGACGTCGTCGACCACACGAAACACCCTGGGTTCTTGGTCTGGATCATAGGTCACAGACTTGTCAGCGGTGAATGTGATCACACCAGTGCGCATGTTGACCACAGCACCGTACTCTTTTAAGAAGTCCATTCCTAGTATCATAGGTTTGCAGCACTCCGGTAGGATCAGAAATGTGGCTACAAAAGCCATATTTTCAATCGTGAGTCTTGCTGTAAATTTTCCCGTGGGAGTCATTATCTGGCCTCCAGCATTACGGATATAAGGGCCCGTTCATTCCATCCTGACCTTCTTGAGTTCGTCTGCCAATCGTTCACTCATTATGGAGAAGTGTGCACGCGTATCGACTAAGGCCGTCACTTCAACGCCGTCAATCGTCACAGCGAGGTAGGCAGTCACAGTTTTCTCGGCGGAGTGTTCATCGTCATCTCTCACGTGTTTCGGCAGCAGTGGGGGATTTTCGGCCATTCGCGGCTTTCCACCTTCCCCCCAGATGTCACTGCTTTTAGTTTCCCCGCCGTGGGCTGGGAGACCGACCTCTGACGGCGTCAGCAAAACTACGGCGGCTTGGTGAACCAAAGCGAGCCGGGAATGGTGAGCTCTTCCGGCAGGTAGAAGAGCCTTCCCGCCTGCCAGCCTGGTCGTCGTCGATAGGGGCACGGCTTTCGTCGAACTGTTGGCGCGTAGCTGTAGGTGCACTACCGCGGTATTCAGCTCGGCGATGTGGGCAAAAACGATAAATGTGCCCTAGCTCTCCACAGTTGTAGCAGAGTGGTCGGTGATCCGCAGTGCGCTATGTGTTGGTCTTCTGCATATAGGGTCGCCTGACACAATCCTGCTGAGCCCAGGCTGCCACAAGATACGGTTCGAGATACTGCGGCGCTGGCATGGGCGTGGGTCGACGAACAGCGTATGCATAGCTGTATACGTTCGGCTGGTAGGATACTTCTTGAGCCAATGAACGACGCAAAGCGTCTGCGTAGGTACACAAATTCGGACGGTGCGGTGGAGCGGAATATTGGTGAGAAGAGGCAAATGCTTGTCGAAGTTCATGGCGAACGACTTCAGCGACGGAGGCTACCGTGGACTCCTGCTGCGGGGGGCCTGTGACTGCAATGTGTATTTTGTGTTCTCTTTCGCGATCTGCTCACGCGTGATCTGTCTAATCAGGTGGCGTAGAGAAAACTCGTCGCTTGCGGTAAGTGCGGCGGCGCCTGCAGCTGCGCCGGTGGCCAGGGGATCAGACTGTCGGTACCGTTGCTGCGGCGCACGCTCTATTGCGGCGGACTCCCTGATGAACTCGTCCACGGTCGTTGGCGGATTGCGCACAAGAACAACAAATAGCTGCTCTTTGACGCCCCTCATTAGATGGCTTAGCTTTTGAGCCTCGCGCATGTTGCGGTCCGTGCGGTGGCACAGACGCACCATATTTTCAGCAAACATGGCTTTCATGCAGCTGTTGGGTGCGTCCTTCAAGAAGGCGTTGTGCGTTTTCACGTCGGTCCACGTTACCAAAAGTGCCAAGAAAGCGACAAAAAAACTCCTCCCATGTCGTCAAGGTTGCCTCCCGGTTTATAAATCACGTCTTCGCGCCGTCTTCAAGGGCGAAGTATACGTGGAAGAGCTTTCGATCAAGACTCCAGTAGTTCGATTTAGCTACACGTTCAAACTGCTCGAGCCAGTCTTGCGCATCTTCGTTTGGCCGGCCATAAAATGGTTCAGGAATGCGCATATTCTGGACCGTCACCTGCGCAGGACTCGTTGCCATTTCTTGAGTAGGGGTGGCTGTCGGAAGTGTTGCTCCCTCTAAAAGGCCAAATTCTGGTTCAAGACCTTGAAGGCGACGGCTTGAGCCGTGCACAGGCGTCTCAACGCATGGCTGTCTCGTAGGGCTAGACTCGGGGCTTCTCACAGGGGCGCTGATCATGAGGTGGTAGTACCCAGCTCCTCCACCAGTGTCGCGGGTTATAAAATACAGGGGGTTTATTTGAAAACACGGACAGTGGAACTTGTAGACAGGCTCTCAGAGAAGGCCGCTAAGATTGTCGTCTACTTCACTCGCCTGCGCTGCGCCTATCGAGAAAATCCGCGTTCTTCGTTGTCGTCGCTCTCTCGCCGCTAAATGCAGCTATGCAAGTGGCAATATGTGACGGATAGCCAGCACTGGATAGCCAAAACAGGATAGTCAGCACTGGAACCACAATTGACTTTGTTACGAACTATAGCTTCTATTTGAAAAGCCGTTCCGGGACCAAGCCTGGCAGTAAGCTAAAATACTTCATCGCCACGCTGAATTCTGGGATTTGATTGCTGCTGGGACTCTGAAAATTTATTTTTGTTTGTTTTTCAGGTCAACGCTGCCATTCCCAGCTTTTTCATAACGCTCTCTCGTTATGAATACCAATGTCTTTTTTTCAGCGTTCCTGGTTAGATATTTAGTCTCCTCACTTGTGGCACATACCCGCATACCTTTGTAACATAATCGCTCGCTATATATAAGTACGTGTCATACGTAACGGTCAAAAAGGGTTTGACGATGTACGTGGCAGTATTGTGTCGTTTTTGTCATGTCAAGACCAGCAAGTCAAAATTGCCATATCATCTTACCTTCTGATACAAATTTTGGTCCACCCAAATACATTTGATGAACAGGAGGGCACCCAGACATAGATAGATAGATAGATAGATAGATAGATAGATAGATAGATAGATAGATAGATAGATAGATAGATAGATAGATAGATAGATAGATAGATAGATAGATAGATAGATAGATAGATAGATAGATAGATAGATAGATAGATAGATAGATAGATAGATAGATAGATAGATAGATAGATAGATCAGGATTCGTTGCTAAGTCATCAGGATCCGTTGCACGCTCTTTCTCATCGCCCTGGCTCCTTCAGGAAAAATGACATCTTACAATGTCCCGTGCTTGTGACAACCTTTCTGGAAGCTGCATAGCATCAATGTTCTTTTTCTGTCAAACGGCGGGCACAGCCACATGAAATGTTCGATGTCACCGATGTCACCACAAACGGTACAAAAAAGGAAAGCGCCTCGCCCACTCTTTAATGACAAAGCCATCGTGTATGCGGAGTCAGTTCTTATCAGATAAAGCGGCCTCTCTTGTTCTCTGGAAAGTCCGTGCATTACGTAAGACTGATGCGGGAACTTGTGGATTGCCCTGAAGTGATTCTTCTGGTAAGGTTTAGGAGCTCTTGTTTTAGAACGCAAGTTCGCACGTTGCATGCAAGGGCATCACCTTTTTTATTGCCTTCAACTCCAACGTGGGAAGTCTTACGTTGAAGCTCTTGCCGATCAGGTGATTATTGAGCGCCAGAGATTGTCGTGTGAATTTATCTCGAGGTAGTCCTCGATGCAGTCGCTGTAATGGCGACTGGCAATCAGTAAGCACTACCACATCTTGTGCAGAAAGCGTCTGCGATTTTCGTAAAGCCATGGTGATTGCTGTGTTTTCTACTGTCGTGGACGACACAACACGATTCAGGCGGCCCGACCACGTATTTGGAATTGCTGGCCCCATAACGCACGAAACAGGAAAAAGAAAGAGTGTGAGGAGGACGCTAGCGCCAGCGTCAGGATTGCTCGCGTGCTATTGGTTCCTCTCTGTAGGTGACGTGCAGGGGACGCACGCACGAGCCCACGATGGAAGGCGCGGAGTGTTCTTGGCTGTTCCATCGTACGGAAGCACCCACAACCTGCCGCCACACTCTTTTTCTACCTTTCCCTACTGCCTTTCTGCGTCCCCTTTTCCCTCTCCCTGTAAGCTGAACACTGCTACCCGAAAGACTTGCAGAAGAGTGACGCGCATCTCATGAAGAGTTTTTTAATAATATTCAATCAACCACTACATCATACGCGCCACTTCTAGCGTGGTCGACGCTCATGTGCGAATTAACGTTCGAAATTTCAATCTAACGTTCAGTCACGTGCGCCGCGCTTCTCTCAGACACCATACCACTTCCACTGCCTTTGCAGAAACGCGATCCCGACTGTCATGGCAGACGCCTAGACGCTCACGTCTGAATTAGACGCCAGCACATCAAACGTAAAGCATGTTTCGGTCAACGACGGGGTTTCAAATGACGTGGCAGCCACGCGCACATTTACGTGTGAAAAAGATGCCACTTCGGCCTGCCCATCTGACGTGAAGTCCTCCTCGTCCACCTCTGCACAGATGGATGCACACGAATAACTCGCCAGCTAAAGCAAGGCAACTAATACGACGATCCCCGTCGTATTAGATGCCTTGCTGCTGTCTGGGCTGAAGGCGTCACAGAGTCACTTCATGTTGACAGTCGGAACCTCTTAGGTCATTAAAACCATTAGTTGAGAATTCAGCGCGGTGTCGTCTCTTCCTTTGTCTTTGTCTTTTGTGCTATTTTCACATCCCAAGCATAAACCACCAACTAGCCCAACATTCGCTATTATTGAAACCGTCACCATGCTATCGCCATCTTATCGAAACCCACTCGCTCGCACCCTCGCCACCTGGTAGTGATCCATCGAATGCACCGAAGGGTCGAGAGTGCTTCCGCATGATGGAACAGACGCGTAAACACTTCTCTGTGTTTCCGTGACTCTGTTACGACGACAGTGACTGTCAGCGTGTCTTCGAGAGATCGGCGGCTGAACGAAAATTCGCCCCATGTCTTTGCTTCAAAAGACCATGAAGCAGGCAATATTAGGGGAGTTAACAATGCCCTCTCCGTGGCTTCCCCGGTGTCTGAATAGGCAGCTCGAGCACATAACAGAAGTATTTTCGTCGCTCCCCTATTGTGTATCCCCAACCCCGTCCCTCGTTACCACGGATTGTGGCGGGGGCTGCGCCGCTTAGTCGAAGAGGAGCAGGGAGCATGGCTGAAAATAAGGTGCAGGTTTCGTCGGTGTCACTGCTGCACCAGCGTGCTCTTCACCAGCACGTGACCTCCAGGGGCGAACCAATAGCACGCGAGCAATCCTGACGCTAGCGCTGGCGTCCTCCTCGCACTCTTTCTTTTCTCTCTTTCGTGCGATGCGGGACCAGCAATTCCTATTACGCGGCTCGACCATGACAGATATACTGAAATTGTCTGCAGTGTGCAAAAGAATGCTTTGCATTAAAAAAAACCTAACTTTTCCCTGCTCCCTCCCCTCTGAAAATACATCAACAAACAACCAGTTGAGTGAAATATAAGGGGGAATCACGTGCTTTAAGGAACTGCTGACTGTGTTAGAACGAAAGTCCTAAGCTATGCAGAAATGGCTTAGCAGGGTATCCACAGTCATAATTACACAGTCAATATGTACATTACATGATTTGAAAGCTGCTTCGAAGACACGTGCAGTGAAAACCTTATGCTCCTACCTATATATTTTCCTAAATTGATGTGCTCATCACTAGAAACTTTATTTCACGCAAATGTCTATTGTGAAATTGTACGGCACTTCCGTGTAGTGCGTGATAACAATGCACTATAATAAACATCATATGGCCACAAATTCCGGAGCCCCTCATCAAGGCGTCTCTAATATTCATACTGTGGTCCTGGAACGTAAAACCCCAAATATTTTTATTAAGATTGCGGCACTGCACTGATCAAAATATGTGAGCATATGACTGATGGAAACATGATAATCCTGAGATGCATGTCATGTAAGAAATTGACCACATGCCACGCTCATGATGCGCTCGTGGCCGTTTTGCTAGCTTTAAATTTATCAAATTGGGTATTATGTGACGTGAACGGGCGACGAAGGTAAGTGACACTTGCAGACATCATAATAATGACTTGGAAGTGATGTACGACACATTTTTCGTCCGTCTCACAGAGTTACGCTGATATTAAAGTGGCATATCAACGTTCGTCGTTGGTGTTTCGGATGTCATAGATTCTTGATGTATGCGGGATCTGCCATTTTTGTTGTTGTTTTCACGGTGCTTTCATCTCTCTTCAGCCACTCTTTGAAACCACGTACGTGGATTCATACAGCGTAGTACAATATAGTTCTGATTGGTTCAATACGGGTATAGAGAAGAAAGGAGGAAAGAAGGAAAAAAGAAACTAAGGAAGGAAGAAAAAATTCTACTAAAAAAACATTCTTCACAAGGCGGGAATCGCACCCGTGAGGCCACAATTTGCAGATGGGCATCATAAACTTTCTGCTTTGCAGGATCTATCACAGCATAGCATACCCTTGCAAAGCTTATATACCAAGAAGGTGGAAAAGGAAGTGAGGGTAAGGCGAAAGTCAGCAGTAGGGAAAGCAAGAGGAAAAAGGCTAAAGAATAAAGTTCAAAGAAAATATGAATAGAGAGAAAGAAAGAGAGAAAGAAGTAAAGGAAAACGAAACAAATGATGGACGAAAACAGAAGGAATGAAAGATAGGAGCGATCAATAAAAACAAATGTTCATCCAGAAAATGCAAAAAAAATACACAGACAGAAAGGAGACGCAGAGGACATGGAGAGAATATAAAAATTCTGTTGTTCCGAAAAATACCTGCTGTGTCTGCCTGCATGAACGCGAGATTACGACGCTGGCGTTGGGACCATAGGTACGCAACTTCAAGTCACGCCATGCCAAAAACCTTTATCCGTTTAAACGAGGAGCACCTATGGGGGCAAGGATGCCGTATACTCTGGTTGTCACTTAAGTAAGGCTTGAAGTGTAGCATATTGGGCGTGTGCTCTTGTCAAGGCGATGCCTTTTTAGCTCTTGTTCTTTGAGCTCCTTGAAGATACTATAATAAAAAATAAACGAAACGCTTGATGCCTCGCAGGAACACCAAAATATTAAAACAAAAAAAGAGGAATCAGGCACGAAATGAGTTAGAAAAGGAATAAAAACGTAACTGATCCCACTTGTGAGAAAATGGTATGACACGAAATAGAAACTGTCTTCAAAGAGGTACTTCAGCGTTTATTGTGTTTTGTTTTACCACAAGGGTGAAGGAAAGAATGCTACAGTAACTAATTGCAATATCACGTAAAGGAGGGCAACAGCTCAAAACTTACCACGCGCACCTCAAGCAGAAAGCGCGCATGAAATGAGTACATCATGGTGCAAAAATACTTCAGGTGAGCAAACACCGCGAAGCGAGCACTTGGCGGGGAGGGACCAATTATGTTCTCGTTTGGGGCGTGCCGATAAATGGCTTACCGGACTGAGGGCCGTGGCGGGCTACTGGCAAATTCCGCAAAGCACATCCGGCACGAGGGCGATGGTTTCCAAATTTGAGAAAACTGGGTACTCGCGTGATATCAACCACGCGACACGCATATAGCGGCGCCACGAGAAATAGGGTGATAAGAGAGGAAGTAGACGGGGCGGCGAGGGTGCTATGGTGAAGATAAATGCACACCGCAACTTTCCTACATATCGCGGCTTTCTTACACCGAGAAGGGGGAGGGGAAGAAGGGGCAAAGTTTGTAGTGCTATCTGCCAGGCTTCTAGCGAAGCAGCACATTATTGGGCACTGGATAGTCCCGGCGTTCGCTCACCTAAGTATTCTTGCACCGTGGAATATACACAGGTCGAGCACGCAAAATCAACTGCCACAGCTCGACACATGAAGCAGGCTGCTCAAAGATAAGATGCACGAAACGAACGCACAAGTATCCACATGCCATGCGCAAACATATTTACCAATCCTTGCTTCTTCCGTTCTCCTTAATGAGCTCCTTTCGTAAACGTAGCCGTGACCACGAGTGTGGTGACCTTCGCGTTCTTTTAACCATTGTTTCTTCAAAGCAAACTTGCGACGCAAGCACAAGGATACAAAGCGCCCAAATCCTGAGATAAAGGCACGCGTTAGTGAGCGTCCACGCCGGATAGAATCTGTACTCACTTTGACCCCCCTATATGGAGGCGTGCGGGCGCATGGAAACACGTGGGCTGGGCCGGGTGACGACCATTTGAGCGAGTGCGCCCAACGTGCGCTCCTCCCGCCATTTCGCTACCGTTACTGAAAACGCTCTTAAGTTGCTGACCACTGAGGACCCCCAACCGTACATGGTGGCTTGCCACTAACAGTCAGCGAGCTCCTTTCGTACACGTGGCCGTGACCACAAGTGTGGTGACCTTCGCGTTCTTTTAACCAATGTTTCTTCAAAGCAAACTTGCGACCAACGCACAAGGGTACAAATCACCCAAATCCTGAGATAAAGGCACGCGTTAGTGAGCGTCCACGCCGGATAGCATCTGTACTCACTTTGACCCCGCTATATGGAGGCGTGCGGGCGCATGGAAACACGTGGGCTGGGCCGGGTGACAACGATTTGAGCGAGTGCGCCCAACGTGCACTCCTCCCGCCATTTCGCTACTGTTATTGAAAACGCGCTCAAGTTGCTGACCTCTGCGGACCCCCAACGGTACATGGTGGCTTGCAATTAACAGTCATAACAGTCAGCGAGCTCCTTTCGTAAACGTGGCCGTGACCACAAGTGTGGCGACCTTCGCGTTCTTTTAATCATTGTTTCTTCAAAGCAAACTTGCGACGCAAGCACAAGGGTACAAAGCGCCCAAATCCTGAGATAAAGGCACGCGTTAGTGAGCGTCCACGCCGGATAGCATCTGTACTCACTTTGACCCCGCTATATGGAGGGGTGCGGGCGCATGAAAATACGTGGGCTGGGCTGGGTGACGACCATTTGAGCGAGTGCTCCCAACGTGCGCTCCTCCCGCCATTTCGCTGCCGTTACTGAAAACGCTCTCAAGTTGCTGACCTCTGAGGACCCCAACCGTACATGCTAGCTTTCCACTAACAGTCAGCGAGCTCCTTTCGTAAACGTGGCCGTGACCACGAGTGTGGCAACCTTCGCGTTCTTTTAACCAATGTTTCTTCAAAGCAAACTTGCGACGCACGTACAAGGGTACGAAGCACCCAAATCCTGAGATAAAGGCACGCGTTAGTGAGCGTCCACGCCGGATAGCATCTGTATTCACTTTGACCCCGCTATATGGAGGCGTGCGGGCGCATGGAAACACGTGGGCTGGTCCGGGTGACGACCATTTGAGCGAGTGCGCCCAACGTGCGCTCCTCCCACCATTTCACTATCGTTGGTGAAAACGCGCTCAAGTTGCTGACCTCTGAGGACCCCCAACTGTGCATGGTGGCTTGCCATTAACAGTCATAACAGTGAGCGAGCTCCTTTCGTAAACGTGGCCGTGACCACGAGTGTGGCGACCTTCGCGTTCTTTTAACCATTGTTTCTTCAAAGCAAACTTGCGACGCAAGCACAAGGGTACAAATCACCCGAATCCTGAGATAAAGGCACGCGTTAGTGAGCGTCGACGCCGGATAGCATCTGTACTCACTTTGACTCCGCTATATGGAGGCGTGACGACCATTTCAGCGAGTGCGCACTACTTGCGCTCCTCCCGCCATTTCGCTACCGTTAGTGAAACCGCGGTCAAGTTGCTGAACTCTGAGGACCCCCAACCGTACATGGTGGCTTGCCATTAACAGTCATGACTTCGCACGCTTAATTCGCACGCTTAATTCGCACGCTTAATTCCATACGCAGCGCCACGTGCTGCGGATGGAAAGGTCGCTGGTGCGATGTCCCATAACAGCAGTTTTATTTCTTGTTTTTTTTTGTGAAGGGGGAATCCTTGAGAATTTATTTTGCAGCGTCATATGCGTGACGCAAGTACGTCAGTGGAGCGATGGTGGACTCCGGCATGAAACACACTTGCGTTAAAACAGAAAGCGCAACAGAAAGGAATAAACAAATAAACAGCGACAAGTATGGAACACTAACAGAAAAAAAGACCGAAAAAATAGAAAAGCAGGAAGAGTGAACGAAAGAAAGAGCTATAAAAAGGCTGCCCAGATGCGCACTTCTCTGAGGCCAGGCACTTCTGGTACGAAACTACTTGAGTTTGCAATAAAATATGTCTTCGCCTTCTACTTTTTCTCTTCTTTCAATCATTGAGTGAGTTTCTAGGTGTGGGAAGCTGTTGTGGCTCTGGGGATTTTTCTGCCAAAATAAATGGGGTTTCCGGGAGCTTGAACGGACCCGTTGTTATATGGTTAGAATGGAATGAAATAACTTTAAGAATATCCTGCAAGGAGCTCAAGAGCTTACTTAGGGCTCCCACTCTCGGACATCAGTTTTTTGCAAGGTTCCACATAAGTCACGTTTACGCAGGGGCGTCTGCATAAAGAGGCGTTTGGTGTGTAGCGACATCATAGATCCGAGCTAACGGGGGGGGGGGGGGGGGTCTTACCAGAGAAGGATTGGCCACCCTGGTGTAGTATCTGGCCACTACTTCCCACATGCAAACGTCAATTAACTCATGGCCCTCAGTCCCCAGCAGCTGCGAAGCAACTGACCACAACGGTGGTCAGATGTGCAATGCCGCAGAGGGTCCTAAGTATCTCTGGATCCGGACAGTCCGCCATTGGAACCTGAATTTGGCAACGTTCAATGCTCGAAGCTTATCGAGTGAGGCAAGTCTAGCTGTACTATTCTAGGAGCAAGATGGTGTAAATGGGATATAATAGGGCTTAGTGAGATTAGGATGACAGATGAGGCCTATACGGTGCTACAGAATGGGCATGTCTTTTGCCATCAGGGCTTAGCTGACAGCAGAAAACTGGGAATGGGGTTCTGAATTCACAGAAACCTAGCTGGCAACATAGATAAATACTATAGCAGTAATGAAAGGATGGTAGGTATCGTAGTTACACTGAATAAGAGATACAAGATGAAGGTGGTACAGGCCTACGCGCCAACAACAAGCCATGATAAGCGTCAGTTTAAAGCTTCAAGGAAACGTGGAACCGGCAATAAGTAAAGTAAAAACACAGTATACATTACTGATGGGAGACTTTATTGCAAAGGTAGAGAAAAAGCAGGCTGGAGACGAGGCAGTAGGAGATCATGGCATCGGTACTAGAAATGCCAGAGAGGAGCTACTAGTAGAATTTGCGGAAGACAATTATTTTTGGATTTTGAATACCTTCTACCCAAAACGAGAAAACCGTAAGTGGATATAAAGGAGCTGTGATGGCGAAAAGAGGAACGAAACAGACTTAGTACTGAGTGCACACCGAGGCATCGTGCAGCATGTGGAAGTAGTTGGCAAGGTACGATGCAGTGACCATAGAATGGTACTGTCTCGAGTTCGCCTATACTTGAAGAAGTAACGACAGAAACTGATGCGCAAAAAACCAATCAATGAGCTAGCACTGAGAGGGAAAGTACAGAAATTCATAGTCTCGCTTCAGAACAGGTACTCGGCTGTTATTGAGGAAACCAACCTTAGCGTAGACAAAACTAATGATAATCTGAGGAGTACCATTACGGAGTGTGCAGTGCAAGTTGGAGGCAGGGTAGTTAGACAAGGCACTGGCAAGCTTTCCCACAAAACGAAGAATCTAATATAATAAGCGTCAAAGCATGTGAGTCTCAAGTACAACAGACAAAATAGAACTGTCAGAGCTTTCGAAGTTGATTAATATGCGTAAAGTATCCAATGTAAGAAGGTATAACTTGGAGAGAATTGAACATGCTCTGCTCTGAAAAACGGAGGAAGCGTCAAAACATCAAAGAGGAAACTTGGGAAAAGAAAAAATCTTATGTATGCACTAAGGGACAAAGAAGGCAAAATAACTACCAATATAGATAGGATAGTTAAAATAGCGGAGAAGTTTTACAGAAACCTGTACAGTAGCTGGTACAACCACGACCTTACTACTATAAGAACTAGCAGTAACCCAAATGACACCCCACCAGTAATGATAGAAGAAGTCGGAAAAGCCTTGGAGAGCATGCAAAGAGGCAAAGCTGCTGGTGAGGATCAGGTAACATCAGATCTGCAGAAAGATGGAGGACAGATTGTGTTAGATGAACTAGCCACCCTGTTTACGAGGTGTCTCCTGACGGGAAGAGTACCAGAGCCTTGGAAGAACGCTAACATCATCTTAATACATAAGAAAGGAGATGACGAGGACTTGAAGAATTACAGGCCGATTAGCTTGTTCTCTGTAGTATCCAAGCTATTTACAAAAGTAATTGCTAACAGAGTAAAGAAAACATTAGAATTCAATCAACCAAAGGAACAAACAGGATCTCGAACAGGCTACTCAACAATCGACCACATTCATACTATCAATCAGGTAATAGAGAAATGCTCAGAATATAACCAACCACTATACTTAGCCTTCATAGATTACGAGAAGGCGTTTGATTCAGTAGAAATATCAGCAGTCATGCAGACACTGCGGAATCATGGCATCGATGAAGCATATATAAACATCCTGGAAGAGATCTACAGGGTATCAACTGCTACCATCGTGCTTCTTGAAGAAAACAACAAAATGCCAATCAAGAAAAGTGTAAGGCAGGGTGATATAATCTTCCCAATTATATTTACGGCGTGCTTGCAGGAAGTTTTCAGAGGCCTAGAATGGGAACAGTTAGTGATGAGAGTTAATGGAGAGTACTTTAGTAACCTGCGCTTCGCCGATGACATTGCATTGCTGAGTATCTCAGGGGACGAATTGCAACTCATGATTACGGAGTTAGACAAAGACAGCAGCAAGGTGGGTCTTAAAATTAATCTGCAGAAAACGAAAGTAATGTACGACAACCTCGGAAGAGAGCAGCGCTTTGAGATAGGTAATAGTTTAGTTGAAGTTATAAAAGACTATGTCTACTCAGGGCAGGTAACAACCGTGGAGCCAAACCACGAGATTGAAGTAACTAGAAGAATAAGAATGCGATGGAGCACATTTGGCAAGTACTTTCAAATTATGACAGGTAGATTGCCACTATCGCTCATGGGAAGGTATATAACAGCTGTATTCTGCCGGTACTTAGCTACGGAGCAGAAACATGGGGACTTACAAAAGGGGTTAAGCTTAAATTGAGAATTACGCTGCGAGCAATGGAAAAAATGGTAGGTGTAACCTTAAGAGACAAAAAGAGAGCAGAGTGTATTAGGGAACAAACGGGGGTTAAGGATATAATTATTTAACTCAAGAAGAGGAAATGGACATGGGCGGGGTATGAGCGCGTATACAGGACAATCGCTGGTCATTAAGGGTAACGAACTGGATTCCCTGAGAAAGCAAGAGGGTTAAGGGGAGACAGAAGGTTAGGTGAGCAGATGAGATTAAGAAGCTTGTGGGTATAAATTGGCGGCAGCAAGCACATGATTGAGTTGACTAGCAGAAATGGGAGAGGCCTTTGTCCTGCAGTGGTCGTAGTCAGGCTGATGATGATGATGATGGTGATGATGATGATGAGATAAGTCACGTACGCAAACTATTTCCCCTTTTTAATTATGCTTCATTAAACTTGAGCTACACGAAGGTATGCAAGGTCTTGAGCGAGTTCCTGTGTGGCTGGTGGAAGAAACCCTCACAATTACCGTCCTTGAAATATTCCGTAATTTGCTAAAGGAAGCAATTGGCAATCACGTTTTTGACGGTCAACAATATAACATCATTTTTTATCGTGTCGTCGGTATGAGTACTAAGAAGAAGCCTTCTTATCTCAATCTCCAAGCAGGGGCTGAATGTCACATTTGCGAACATACTTTCCTTCACTGCTTCGGCTTTGGGCTTCAGCGACAAGAACTCTTTGATGCAGTATGCGCGTACCTTCACATCTTCGGGTTTCAACTGGACATTTGTGTATTATTATTGCAGTGATATTTTTATAAGAAAACATTATTATTAATTATGACTATTTTAGGTTTTCATTCACAATATTTTAGTTAAAAACGGCTATAGTGCCGGGTCTGAACGAGAGAAAAAACAATTCATGCCATGTTTTTGTTTTATATGCGTTAGTTTTCTTATAAAATGCGTTATAACTCGTGTAATTAATTGTTTGCTGATCCCCCTCAGTTGATGTGAACCGCAATTTAAAGCATTATCATGATCGCCATCAGAAGAACGTGAGCGAGATACATAGATGTTCATCATCATCTACATCAGAAGAAGAAGAAGAAGAAGGACCTTCGATAAACTCGGTCACCGCCACCACAACAAACTGGCTTTAGATGTGATTGTTCAATCTAGATCGCCCAGACTTACAGAGCCGTATACAGTTTGCTGAAAAAAGAGAACACGTGGTGCTTGTGACTCTTCACATTGCAAAAGCCTATGAATGTGTTGAACATTCCACTTTACTAATCCGAATTATCACTTTAGTTTTCACACAGTACGTAACGGCGTGGTTAAAAGAGTTTTAGGAATGAAGTTCCTCTTAGTCTAACCTTGTCATGCGTCACGCGTAACGGAGAGAAGAAGAGACGAGAAACAAAAACAGCAGTATCTCTTGAACAGTATAATAGGCGGCGCTGTCTCATAGAAGCACATACAAACTGCAGTCAAGCAAGGATATTCTAGATGGTGCTGTACCACTTCTCTCCGATATGCTGCTGCGTGGGATCTGCCTTGGTACGCGTATATTGAGTTTCTTTTTCAGTTTCCTTGATAGTCGCCGTGGTGGATCCTTGGCAGAGCATGGACTTGGCAGAGCAGCAGACGCAGTGAAAACAATTTCGCTCAGCTACCTTGGCTAGCGTCTTGTCGGTGTTACCCGCATGCCGTCTATATTCTCAAATGCGATCGGACGCAGTCCCGTCGTGGTGGTCTAGTGGCTAATGTACTCGGCTGCTGACCAGAAGATCGCGTGATTGAATCCCGGCTGCAGCCGCTGCCTTTTTGAGGCAGGCAAAAATGTTGTAGGTTCTCAAAATTGTGCTCAGATTCAGGTGCACGTTGAAGAACCCCAGGTAGTCAAAATTTCTGGAGCCTTCTACTGCAGCGTCTCTCATAATCGTATGGTGGTTTAGGATGTTAAACTTCAGATATCCATCAATATGATCGCATGCATGAACGCATGCCCAGATGGACGGACATATGGAAGGATGCCCAGACGAACGGTTCACTTCACTCATCATCATTCAATCCGTGGATATGCTGTGATTTTTTCAAAACTCTAGGAAACTTTATTGCGTCAAGGAGGGATGTTTGTAATATAGATACAGAGTCACAAGTTCCCAAAGGAATAGTTCTATCACCACATTTAGTATCAACATTCATAAAATTTCACAAAATAGCTGAATATGTTTCCATAAGTTACCTATATTCGTTATTTCCCGGTCATTGGCCACGTTTTTATAGACCAGAGCTAATATATTGTCACGCGCTAAGAGCTCGAAGGAACGTACAAAGGGACGCGACTGTCAAAATCTCATAGACAAAAAAGGACGTCTCCACTAGCACGGGTTGCTCATCTTCGTCTTCCTCGTTCACCGGCACAGAACTGACCCACTGTTCACTGGCACAAAACACCAGGTGGCATTACTCCTCCTCCCAAGAGAGCATCGACCCGATGCTCAATCAAAAGTGTGCACAGCAGTGGGTCGAAGTAGGCAACATAAAGAGACAATAAACAAATTAGTGCACAAGAGAAAGTGCGTCCTGGGCCCGGCCATCGGAAATAAACGGCATTCACTGTTCACATGAAGAGTTCACTGGGAAAAGCAGAAAATTCGCATCACCGCGTAAAGTATGGTTTTAGGTGGACTACGTGTACAGTCTCTGGGTGTGGTAACCTGCGCTGGGATGATGGTGAGCCTCCGTCTGGAACCACTTCGTAGTTCACGTCGCTCACACGTCCGAGTACTTTGTAAGGTCCGAAGTAGTTCCTCAAGAGTTTGTCACTGAGACCTCGCCACCTAATGGGTGTCCAAACCCAAACTTGGTCACCAGGTTTATAATTAACTTCTCAATGCTGGATGTTGTACCGCCGTGCTTCTGCGCACTGTTGAGTTCGCATGTGCACACGGGCAAGTTGACGTGCTTCCTCAGCGCGCTGAATGTACTCATTGATGTCGGGGGCTAAGTGGTCGAGGTTGTCGACGTCCTCATACGGAATCATGGCGTCTAGCATAGTTCTAACATCTCGACCATAAAAAAGCCGGAGTGGCGTGAAGCGTGTAGTTTCCTGCGTTGCAGTGTTATACGTAAATGTTACGTACGGCAGGATGTCGTCCCACGTTTCGTGCTGCACATTTACGTACATAGCGATCATGTCGGCTAGCGTTTTGTTTAGCCTTTCTGTTAAACCATTACTCTGAGTGTGATGCGCAGTGGTCTTTCAATGGGTTGTGTAACTCAACCTGAAAATATCATCCAAGAGTTTCGCTGTGAATGATGTCCCTCGATCAGTGATGACATATGACGGGGCGCCATGCCGTAGCACAATTTTATGAAGAGAAAAAAATTGGCAACTTGAGATGCGGTCCCTCGTTGCAACGCCTTCGTCTCAGCGTAACGGGTCAAACAGTCGGTTGCGACAATAATCCATTTGTTGCCAGAAGAAGACAAAGGAAATGGGCCTAGGAGGTCCATCCCCACTTGTTCAAACGGTGTACGTGGTAGATCGATCGGTTGTAGATGCCCGGAAGGCTTTAAATGTGGTGTCTTGCGACGCTGGCATTCACGGCATCCCTTCACGTAGCGTTTGACAGAGGCAGACATTTTAGGCCAGTAGTGGAGTTGTCGCACCCGATCCATAGTTCTCGAGTAGCTCAGATGGCCAGATGTGGGCTCGTCGTGGCTAGCTAATAAGACGTCATCGCGGAGGGCTTCAGGCACGACAAGAAGATGAGATCTGTCACGTGAACTGACGTTTCTTTTTTATAAAACATCATTTCATAGGCAAAATGATGGCAACGTTTGCGACATCGGATGAGAAATGGGTGCGGTGCCACCTTTTAAGTGATCTATAATCATTTTTAGATCAACGTCATTTCGCTGATGAGACATCAGATCCGTTCCGATGAGAGTTGCCACGCAGGCGCCATCCTCTTCTGCGCTAGTACTGGCGGATTGAAGAGGTGCTCGTGATAGCATGTCGGCATCTTCGTGCTTTTTGCCTGACTTGTACACGATGGTGACATCAAATTCCTGTAGGTGCAGACTCCATCGTGCTAATCGTCCTGAAGGGTCTCGTAGATTGGTTAACCACCACAAAGCATGATGGTCAGTCACCACTCTAAATGGTCTTCCATAGAGATACGGCCTAAACTTTGTAATTGCCCAAATGAGAGCGAGACATGCTTTCTCTGGTGTGGAATAGTTAGATTCTGCGCGAGACAGTGTGCGACTTGCGTAGGCTATTACCCGTTTAATGCCATCTTGTCTTTGTACCAAAATGGCTTCAAGACCATTATTGCTGGCATCAGTGCGCACTTCAGTGTAAGCATCTTCATCGAAGCGGCCGAGCACGGGAGGGGAAAAGAGCCGGTGCGGTAGTTCCGCAAAGGCAGTCTGCTGTTCGTCAGCCCAGACAAATGGTGTGTCATCACGCGTGAGGTGTAATAGTGGCTCCGCAATGATAAATTTTCAATAAAGCGCCGGTAATACGCGCACAGTCCCAGAAATCGTCGAAGACTTTTTTTGTCAGTTGGAGGTGGGAAAGTGGTGACAGCAGCAGTTTTGTCAGGATGAGGCCAAACACCAACGGCGCTCACGACTTGACCAAGAAATTTTAATTCTTCTAAGCCGAAATGACATTTCTCCGGCTTGAGTGTGAGATCGGCCGATCTAATGGCTTCGAGCACATTCCGAAGGTGACGAAGATGCTCGTCAAAGGTTTCTGAAAACACAATGACATCATCGAGGTAGACAAGACACTTTTTCACTTGAGGTCTGCCAGGACGGTGTCCATCATTCGCTGGAATGTAGCTGGAGCGGAACAGAGGCCGAAAGGGAGCACTTTGAATTCATAAAGGCCATCCGGCGTTTTAAAAGCGGTCTTTTGCCGGTCACGTTCATCGACCTCTATTTGCCAATAACCGCTCTTCGAGTCGACGAACAAAAAATACTTCGCGCGTCGCAGCTTTTCCAGAGAATCATCAACTCTGCGCAACGGGTACACGTCTTTCTTTGTGGCATTGTTTAACTTCCTGTAGTCGACACAAAAGCGAAGCGTGCCACCTTTCATTTTCACAAGAACGACTGGTGATGACCAAGGGCGGCTTGAAGGCTGTATCACGCCATCCTGAAGCATTTCCTTAATCTGCGTTTGAATCGCGTGTCGTTTGGTTGGCGAAACACGATAAGGCTGCTGCCGTATGGGATGCGCGTCGTCGTAGGTGATAATATGGTGTTTCGTTATCGGTGTTTGACGTATCTTCGAAGAACGCGCAAAGCATGTGTGGAACTCCAGCAACAGCTTGCTCAAACGCTGCTTGCTTGCTTAAGAAAGCGTTGGATTGATGTCGACGCTGCGGAAAGGCGCTTCAGCAGTGCCGTTGGCCTCGGAAGCAAAACACTCGGTGACATTGGCGACTGGGTCAATATAGGTGATGAGAGTTCCAGGAAAAAGGTGCTGGTACTCGTAGCTGAAGTTTGTGACAAAAACGTCGCAGTTATCATCACGGAGTTCAACCAGGCTTTTCGCTACGTAGACACCCTGAGACAGCAGAAGCGAGTGATTGCTTTCCACGGCTGCTTCACCGTGCATCACTCCGTCCCACGCCACCTGAACCACAAAAGTTGCACGGGGTGGTAACGTGACAGCGTCGTCAATGACGCGAAGAGACACTCGGGAGTGGCTGCGGTAGGCGTAAGCTGTTGTGGCCTTTGTGGTCGCGAAAGTGACTAGACGTCGTCGAATGTCAATTATAGCACCATGCTCCCTGAGAAAATCTATGCCAATGATCAGGTCTTGAGAACATTGCCAGAGAACGCTCAAACTGGCAACTAATGTACAACCGCGGACTTGCAGTCATGCCGTGCACATAATGAGTGGCGTGACGATATGGCCGCCAGCTGTACGAATTCACGTTCGGTTCCAAGGCGTCGTTACTTTTTTGAAAAGGACACTTTTCGCTAAATATGGAATAGGCAGCACCAGTGTCCACTAAAGCGCTGACTTCGCGACCTTCTAGCAGAACAGGAATATCTAAGGCAATTATTCCGCAATCAGCCGGTGGTGTCGTTGTCGATGTATCGTCGGTATCTTCAGTTCACGTCGATAGGGGGCCTTGAGCATGAGCAGTCTGAGCGGCCTTGCCCCTGAAGGTCGCTGAGGCTAGCTTTCCCGACGCGGGCTAGGTGACCGGCTCTGCGCCATGCCCGCATAGGTGCGATGATTCGGCGAGAACCGCCGCGGCGATGGACAGCGTGAGTGATGCCGAGATGTCAGTCCGCGCTGCTGAGCAACGTAGTCAGGGATTTCCGGAGGCCGCTGGCCGAACCTAGGAGGTGGGGAGTTCACCGAAAAACCATGAAGTCCCAGCTCTCCATAAGTGCACTGTCGGTAGATGTGCCCAGGTTCACCACAGTGACAGCAAAGGGGACGTCAGTCGGGGGCCCACCACACGTATGATTTTCGCGGAATCGGTCGCCGTTCACTGAGGTACGCGCCCGCTTGGACTGCCTGAAGCATGGCTGGGGCTCTGGTATAAGGCGGAGTAAAATGTGGTGCAGGTTGGCGCAGAGTTTGGTCTGCCGGAAGCATGGCTGGGGCCGCGGTGGGAAGCGGAGCCAAAGGTAGTGCTGGCTGAAGCAGAGTCTGCGCACACGACATGCGAGGGAAGTCATTTACGGGCCGCGGCTCTGTCTGACAGGACGGTTCTCGTAGTGCCTGCTGAACTTCATCTCGGACGATGCCGGACAAAGAACTGACAGTGGGTGCCGAGGGTACAGATAACTTCTGCAGTTCTTCGCGAATCACAGAGCGTATGAGCTCTCGGAAGAAGTCGACGTGGCCCCCAAAACCATCCATGTAGTCCGTAGCAGAGTCAAAGTTCACTTGTCGCTCGTACGTTCGGGTTCGTTGCCGAAGCGTGCTTTCAATCAGGACGGCTTCAGCAACAAACTCTGACGTAGTCTTGGGGAGCCGGCTGCGTACAAAACCACCGAACAACTGCTCCTTCACTCCACGCATCAGGTATCGCATCTTCTTCTCTTCCGGCATGTGAGGGTCGGCTCGTCGAAAAAGACGTGTCATGTCCTCAACATACATTTCTACGCCTTCATTAGGCATTCGCATACGGCACTGGAGTTCACGTTCAGCTCGCTCTCGGCGATCGGGACTTGCATACGTTTCGAGAAGCCAGCGTTTGAAGTCCACCCATGATGTGAACACACCTGCCTGGTTTTCGTACCAAACACGTGCCCCGTCATTCAAGCTGAAGTAGACATGCCGAGCTTGTCTGCGTCATTCCTCATGTTATGAGCGGCAACGAAATCACAGTGGACTAGCCAATCTTCAACATCCTCATGGACAGCACCATGAAAGGGATTTGGCGTTCGTGGTTTGAACAGCGTATATTGCAATGGCGTTGCGCCTTCCATACCGGCTGGGTTGGAGCCGCTTGGGACGGCGCTGCCTGTAATAGTTGGGGCCGTCATCTCCTCTGAGAAAAGTCCGAACTCAGGATCCAGTCCACGGATCCTGTGGCTAGCACGGTGAACAAGCGTAATGACCGGTATGGGGCTTGAGCTTCTTGTACTGGGAGGGGTTCGGTGCATAGGGTACCCAGCACCTTCACCAGTTGTCACAAACTAAGAGCTCGAAGGAACGTACAAAGGGACACGACTGTCAAAATGTAACGTCTTCGTCTTCCTCGTTCACCGGCACAGAACTGATCCACTGTTCACTGGCACAGAACACCAGGTGGCAATATGTCCAAAAAACTGGCAAGTATGACTATCAAAATTAAAGAAATAATTGCATCTGACAACTCGAACCAGATATTCAGGATAGATAATGATGAGGTCTTTCCTCTGCAACCTATAGTTCAATCCTACAAATTCTTAGAGAACAAGATACTAGATTTCCTGGTGCATACACAGACACGTGCCATATTAGCTACAGATGCGTCGGTAAATGAGGAAAGGGCAGGCGCCGAAACAGCCTTCCGGTCACTTGGCTGGTCAATTGCCGTGAGGGTACCAATTTTAACTTTGTTTTTTGAAGCGGAACTCATGGCTGTGATCATAGCACTGCGAAAACTTTAACGGATGAGAACAGGACAGTAATAATTACTGATTCAATGTCAATGTGCACAGCTCCTAAATATTTTCATAGCTCTTGTACCAGCATGATGTTACGATTTCTAGTTCGCTCTCAGCTGAAGTTACTGAAATCAGTACGGGTCCCAGGTCATAGCGGGTTGACAATTAATGAAATGGCCGACGCCTTAGCCGCTCATCAGTACATTTCCCCATAGTTCAAGTTCTCCCAGTGTTAGAACACTTCACCGCAATCAGGAATAGAAGCTTAGCAATTCACACAGATAAGGCGGAAACAATAACCACGTAGACAGAATATAATGATCTAAAATATCAATGAGAATTGCAGTGGAACCACTCTCGTCAATCACAAATGACGACCACCAGATTTCGATGTCATGTCCCCCCATTAAATTTTTACTTGTACAAAGCTTGTTGGATGATATCACCTCTATACCGATTCTGCGGAGAAATGAAAAATATTGCAAATTACGTTTTGTCATATTCACAATATTCTCTTAGTTGAATTGGACTTCTCACTAATCCTCTTTCTAAACTAGGGATTAACTTTATCGGAGGGAAATGTTTGGAGCTTCGTTGCTTCAGGCTTGGCACACTGTTACAGGGATGGCTTTGATGCGAAGTGTTGTTCTATTATAACTATTCAAAATGTACCAATTATTCTGGTATGTAAAACTCTTCGCCATTTTAAGACGGAAAAACAGAACTATTCTTCAATATTGTTCCCATTTGGTTAATACGGCATATAGAATTACAAGCTCAAAAGCATAATTCTTGTAGTGTAAGCAGAATTTATTACGTACAAGTAGTAGTTTATTTCTTAGTTTAATGATCTACCTTACCCCAAATATCATTTAAAAGTCTCAACATAGCATTCTTGGCATATCCACTGAAGAGGGTGCGTGCCATTTATCGAAGGAATCCAACAAACAAACAAAGTAGTCACCAGTGGCCTTGTGGACTTTCCCATCAAACGAGCGCATCAGATGTAGCCATTATGTGGAAGGTGGCCGTTAACCTGGCTATCAACGGCTGCTGGGTACATACGGGGACGGGCAGTTTCAGCTGGAATAAGCCGTCGTTTGAGATCATCGCCTCTTGCTCTTGTTGTCGCCGGGTTCCACTCTAGGGTTGTTGGCTTAGTATTGAGTTGTCTTAGTTCTGAGTTTTTTTTACAGTCTCTAGTTGATTTTCTTTGATTTTGAATCTACCCCAATCTGTTGTGCTGATGTCAACCGATTCTCCTGGCCAGGCATGATCCGCCTGGTCAGCGTCTCTGTCACCTAATGAATGGCCGTTAGAGTTATTCTTCCGCAGTGGGGTCAGCAACACTCCGTTGCACAGGTGCCTACAAGTGAAAGTTTCATGAGGCTCATGAACCTCCAGGCTGTCCATAAATAACTTAAAGCCACGTCGAACCCCTTTCAGACTATCACCGACGTACGCTAATTTGAACGAGGTGGCATAGTGTGTAAGCCACTGGACCAGACCTGTGTACAGGATCTGCTTAAGTGTACTTCGTTCGAATCAACCCTGGTGAGGGCTTTCCTTCCGTCTCGCCTTGCGTGTACTAAAGAGCTCGTAAGGGGCATCGATTCCAAACTGAGTCCAGAAGAGACCCTAGGCAGGCTTTCGAGAGCAGGCATAATTTCTGTTTACCGTTGCAGTCGCCTGAATATTAGAGGACACTAACCAAATCCGTCATTGCTACATTTGTGGGCACAACTTGCCCGTTCGAAATAAAGCTATGGCCTCTTATCTTTCGCGTGGAGCCCCTCACTTCCCGTTCCGTATAATGTAAAAACTGCTGGAGCTTTGGCCATAGTGCGGGAGGATGCAAGTCGAATCTTCATTGCCGTGTCTGCGGCGAAAGCCACTCAAGCGAATGCTCAACAACATCATAATAGTGCTGCCTTTGTGGAGGGAGTCACTCCGCAGACCATTCCGAATGCTCTGCTCGCTCTGAGGAAATACAAATCCTAGAGAATATAGACCACCGCCGCTGTTCGCACAAGAAAGCTATAGATATAGTTAAACACAGGGCCTTCGGCTATTCTGGTGCGGCAGTGTGACACATGTCTAGTTTAGACTCAAACCTTCCACAAGCCATTAAATCTGCCATCGAAAAGGCAATGGCTAAGGCAATGGATAAGTTAATATCTCACCTCAGTGACTGTTTAACGCAAACCCTTTCAACTCAGATGATTTAAGGAATGCAAGCTCCGGCCCCAACAGTTCCTGAACAATCAGACACCATTTACGACACTTAACTACATAGCATGGTGCTGGATAAATTGTCTGAATGTGCTCATAATGCTGAGAAACCTGTTCCACAGGTGCAGCTGGACTGTTGTACGCCTAAGCCAAGCACAAGTATTGCTACAGATATGGCAATTAAGATGCGAGCTAACAAACGCATATGATGGCCTATCTCTGCAGACTTAATGTCAAAAACTAAAACGAATGAGTTGTTGATTGTGAAAAAAATACCAAGAAGGACAAGAAATGCGCCCCTGTGGTGCGCCAGCACCAAGGGCGAGGCACGGCCATGCCACTGAATACTTCTAGTACACTCTAGCGCTAACAGTTGGCGAGCGCTCTCGACTGATCGCTGTGGTAGGGTGGCCAGCCTAAAGGTGGCGACTTGCGCGCCGCCCCCTGTGGCGAAATGAAATACCAGCATGCCTCCTTTCAAGGCGTAGCCAGGACGACGCTGACACCGATGCTAACACGGAGGTTAGCCGGGCATGCGGCCGTACCATGGTTTGGCCATTAAGAAGCTTCGCCCCTAAAAAGAAACAGATAGAACTTCAGGTACGCGTGAAAGTGGGTACAGTAGGCGAGCGGTAGAACACGATTTATAGTATCGTGAAAAAAAAAAGTTGCCGAATTCTTGGCGTCATGCATCGATTTCGCGATTTTGTGAGATTATCAAATCCGGAAATCAAGGAGCAGGTACAACTGGCTACGTAATAGATTAACCGAAGTATTCGCAAACGTGAGGAAAGCAGCGTACATTTAAGGGCACATTAGTTTGTTAGATGCCATATGTATCGCATACCGTTTTCTTGTTGTATGAGGAAGAAGAAAAGGACAGGGATTTTAGCCATTCCTTGTTTTGTGGTAGAGTGTGCATAGGCCAGGTGGAACACCCAAAGAACCTGAATTGTCCGTCACATCATCGGTTTGAGACTCGCCTGCTTGACTGCAGAAAGTGCGGTTGCTCGCCAGTTTTAACGATACCTAGCAGTGAAATAAATGCGAGAAGGAACTTGTTATACTCGCACTCAGCATTTTAATCTCAGCGTTAGCGCCACCGCGTTCAAGTGTCACTTGCACCGTGCTCAAAGTCACCGTGGTCGCAGAATTCTAAAGCCGGTGAGTTTCACGCGGAATACGGGCACTGTGGCCTTGCGCCACGTCAGCCGAGTGGTTGAATGCAATCGTAGAAGGCGCATGACCGATCATGCTGTCTGTACAGTTGCTGAATTATTGACGCGAAAACACTCGCCGTTGTATGCGCATCTAGCGTGCGTTCTCTTGTACTGGCTTTGTTGTCGGCGAGCTGTTACTCGCTGTTAATACTCGGACGAAATGATTTCGCGAAGGTGTCGCACTGGCCCAGAGGGTTGAGCCCCGTTACGTTGGTTTCAGATCATCATGACACGCGCACTGCGCAGCCCACGTACTTTCCGAGCTGGAGAGAGAGTCGCCTTCAAATGTAAACAAGAGAGGAGAATTTGCCCATCAATATGGCCGACATCCGGTTTCACCACGGCTTCACAACAAAGTGGCTCTATACACAAAGTTCCCTTTAGGAAACTCTATTGTTCTATAATATGGCTTCTGGAGTGGAGCCGCGCCCCGATGTGTGACGCCGATCGCCGCCATATTTGAAAAGGAAAGACTCAGAAGCAGACGACGAAGTGCGCTTCGTAACTCCGCCCTCACAGTGGCCTTCGGAGACTGTGACATGCTTTTGTAAAGCAGGTAAAGATTTTACAAGCCGTGGTTACTTCGTGCGTCGCTTATGGCTGCACACATCACATCAAACAGACGCCTGGGATTACATTTCCTGTGTAATTATTCTCGCTTCGTTTGCTGACGATCGCCTGATTTTTTTTTTGCGTATGCTGTTAAATTTGGAACAATTTGAAAGGTGCGCATGCGTGTAATACATGCGTAGAGCTGTATGGAAGGTATCTTGAAGCTTTAATTTCTCGCTGACATGACGTTGCCCATGAGTTTCAAGTTTACAGAGGAAGCACTTGCTGTCTATGACTGCACGTATCAAACATTGGAACGAGTAGGACGTCTGAATGCCCGTTGAATTCAGTTTTCTGGTGTTGTCTTACAAGGCAAAACGACGGCGTGCACGCATATTTTTTTGCGAGTGAATATCGAATTCGGTGAATGTTTATCCAGGAATTCGCAAACGTAGTTAATAATCCCATGCCGTGCACGTAATTATTCGTGTTACAGGTTTCCGAAAGACAGTGCGCTGCATTCTGTCTGAGAACGTGCTGTTCGCAGAAATAGTTGGAGGGCTACAGACGGTGACCTCCTCTGTTCTATTCACTTCGATGAATGCTGCTTCGACAGAACGGGACAGACAGCCAGATTGCAGCCTGACAGTGCATCTTCTATTTTTCTGCTTTCCAATCGCATCTGCAAAAACATGTTAGTTTCTCCCGCCTTGACGTATGTTCAATAGAACGTAGTCACGAAAATAAGCAATTGCGTCTAACACAAGATGATACACCTTTGAAATCCGTTCTATCTTGCCGACGACACCGAAACCAAAACGCCGATAGACGAAGCTGCCAAAATGAGGGAGTGGCGTTGTATCAAACATTGAGCTACCTAGTTTCTAGGCTCTGAAGGCTGCGCTTGCTTTGACAGCACACGTCGCCAATGGAACTTGACAAATATTATGCACAACTAACGCCATTGCAATCGTCCTTATAAACAGTTCATTTGGGGTACATCTCCTGGAGTTTGTCGATTGCATGGGGACATCGATGCTTCAGTTTTGGTTTCGCCTGTAAATTGGTTAGAATTCGATAACTCTAGAAAAATTACTGGTAGCTCCCAGTTTACCTAATTACCTCTTTTTTAACTTTAGCTTTAAATACTTCCTTATATATAATCATTGGAAATCTGCCAACACACACACAAGCATATATATCAAAGAGGCAAGCATAGGTCGCGTTTCCTTAATCTTGAGTATCTGCAGGCCCATTTCATAAAACACCCAATATATACTAATCTCATTTTGTACCGCGATAGTGTGCCAGCAAGCTCGATATGCGAATCATTCCTCGACAACAGATTGATCTGAAAGCGTAGAGTTGACAATGGGTGCATGAAACAATTTGTTTCATAAACAAGAGGAGTCAATTATTCGTATGTGTAACCTCAAAGGGCTTTCCATCGCATTTTTTAATCGTGGAACTGCAAACTGACGCGCGCAACGCACGTATTCTATTGCGGTCTATGGCGGTTCCACCTTGTTTTTGTTCTAACAATACGGCCCCGGCGGCTTCAATTGCTCCTGTTGGCGGCGGCCGGCGCTGCTGATCCAGAAGTTCTATAGAACCACCTTGATTCGCAACGAGTCACGTCAGGGCCTCTCTTGAGTTTTTCCTTCCTCCACGGTTATTATGCAGAGCGCGGCGTCGAACAACTACGGCACCATTTCATGATTATCATATTTGGGCGTGTCACTTACCTTCGACGTCCATTCACGTCACGTTATACCAAATTTGGTATACGTGAAGATAGCGAAATGGTCGCGAGTGCGTTATGAGCGCGGTATGTTCTTACATGACGCGCATATCATAATTATAATGTTTGCACCCGTCATGTACTTTCGTCATCCATTCACGTCACGTATTACCAGATTTGGTATATTTGAAGCTAGCGAAACGACCATGAGCGCACCATGAGCGCGAATCGAGTGTAGTCATGACTTACATGGCATGCATGTCATGATATCAACGTTAGGGGCTGTCACTTGTTATGTTTGCCTTGTAGCTATGTCATACCATACCAGTTTTTAAATATGTCATGTGAACGGAAACACCGCAATAGAAGCAAGTCTTTAACATATAAATCATGACATTTATGACATACATGTCATGATTTTTATGTAATAAGTAGTCCGTAATGCTCGCCATGTTGTGTCATACCAATTTTGGTACAGATCTCATTCTCTGATTGATTGATATGTGGGGTTTAACGTCCCAAAACCACTATATGATTAAGATCCCATTCTCTAAACGGCCAATGTCTCCAAAGTTCAATTCTTCGCATTTAAAACAACACACACACACACACATCTATAATATATATATATATATATATATACATATATATATATATATATATATATATATATATATATATATATATATATATATATATATATTGTTACGGTTGTTACGGTGAGACGTCTTTATTTACGAGAGATGATGAATGCGAGAGTCCAGTGATCTGGTAGATCACCGCTCGTGCCCATCTCGTTGTTCTCTTCTTTCACCCGTCCCCTCAGTATCGTAGCAATTCCCCCTTTGCAGACGATGCCCACCGGGCGAGTTAGGCTTCGTTGTGATGATGATAGTGCTTTAAACGGGTGACATGAACGACGTTGGTCTTGCTTAAGTGGCGGCCAGTTGACAACAGCCGAGATATCATGTATGTGACTTCGCTGAGACGTTCCAGGACAATAAACGGACCAGCGTAGTTGGCTAGAAGCTTTTGGCAGAGGTCTTGGTTGCGAAGCTGCGTCCAAAGCCACACCAAATCCTCTTTCTCAAACAATACGTGCCGATGACTTCTGTCGTAACGGTTCTTACAGCGTTTCTGGGAGACGAAAGTTCGAAGAAAGGCGATGCGCCGGGCCTCTTCTGCACGGCAAATGGTTTCGGTGAGAGTAGGTTTATCAGTCTAGGAAAAGGGAAGAATAGTGTCAAGAGCTGTGTGGGGTTGGCGGGCGTAGAGCAAATAAAATGGACTGTATCTCGTTGTTTCGTGCTGTGCAGTGTTGTAGGCGAAAGTTATAAATGGCAAGATCGCGTCCCATGTTTTTGTGTCCGGAATCAACATACATGAAAATCATGTTGATGAGAGTCCTATTAGTTCGTTCCGTCAAACCATTAGCCTGCGGGTGATACGGAGTAGTGTAACGGAAATGGCACGAAGCGAGACGAAAGAGGTCTTCAACTACATCGGCGACAAATTGCCGCCCGCGATTGCTGATGATGACACAGGGGAATCTATGGCGTAATATAACGTGCGACAGCATGAACTCTGAAACTTGAGTGGACGTTGCTGCAGGAATCGCCGCAGTTTCGGCGTAGCGTGTGAGGTGGTCAAAGCCCACAATAATCCATCGGTTGCCGTTAGTTGATCGCGGAAAAGGGCCGAGCAGGTCAACACCGACGACGTCATATGGTGAACCCGGGGGTGCTATGGGATGAAGTAGTCCAGTTGGCGGAGTTGTAGGATGCTTGTGGCGTTGACAATGCTCACAGCTCAAAACTTATGCAGTGACATTTTTACGCATCTTCGGCCAGAAGAAGCGTTCTTGCGTGCGATAAAATGTCCTAGAAAAAACCCATATGGCCAGATGTTGGGTCAACGTGCATCGCTCGAACTACGTTTTGTCGCAGACTTGTAGGCACAACTAGAAGTAGGCGAGCGCCTCCACCGGAATAATTCTTTTTGTAAAGAACGCCATTCTTTACGACGGAACCACGTTGACCATTCGTTCCGGAAATAAATAAAGCAGCGAGACTATTGTCACAGCATTGCTCTGCTCGAAACGCTGTTAGGTCAGGAAATGGAGTATCCACTTCTGTCGAATATTCATCAAAGTTGTCAGCGTCACACTCGGTCGTCGGAAGGGGAAGCCGTGAAAGGCAAACGGCGTCTGCATGATGACGACCACTCTTGTAACAGACTTGTCGTGTTCTTGCAATCGTATAGCCCAACGAGCAAGACGACCAGATGGGTCCCGTAGTCCAGTGAGCCAACATAAAGAATGGTGGTCCGTGACAATCGAGAATCGGCGTCCATAGATATAAGGGCGAAACTTGTGCACGGCGAATATAACCGCGAGACATTCCTGCTCTGTGACAGTATAGTTTCGCTCCAGTTTACTTAAACAGCGACTGACATAGGCAACGACGTGTTCAGCAGCTCCATGGCGCTCGACCAAGACGGCCCCGATACCCAACCACTGGCATCGGTATGAACTTCTGTGGCAGCAGATGGGTCATAGTGGCGAAATACGGGCCCTGACGTAAGAACAAACTTGAGTTGCGAAAAAGACGACTCACATTCTGCTGAACACCGAAAAGGTGCGTTCTTATTGAGTAGGGACGTGAAAGGGTAAGTGACGTCGGCTACCTTGGGCATGAAGCGACGGAAATACGAGCATAGGCCCAAAAAGCTTCGCAACTGTCGTACCGACTGAGGTTGTCTGAAGCTGCTGACTGCAGCAACTCTCTGGGGGTCGGGTCGAACGCCATGCTTGTCCACCAGGTGACCGACAACGATAGTCTCATGGCTGCCGAAGTGACACTCCTTAGAGTTCAAGGTGAGCTTAGCTTTTTCAAGGCAGGTGAGAACAATGTCTAGACGATGCTTGTGCTCAACGAATGCAAAGCCAAAAATTGTAATGTCAACCTGGTAGCAAAGACAAACTTCCCATTTTATTCCATGTAAGATAGAGTCCATGAAGCGCTCAAACGTGGCTGGAGCATTGCATAGGCCAAAAGGCATTAAATTGAATTCAAATAGACCATCTGGGGTAATGAAGGCCGTTTTCTCTTTGTCATTAAGGTTTATGGGGATTTGCCGATAACCAGATCTCAAATCCACCGTGGAGAAGTACGATGCCGAATGTAAATAATCGAGGACGTCATCAATCTTGGGAAGCGGGCAAACATCCTTTTTAGTAACAGAGTTGAGCCGTCTGTAGCCCACGCAGAATCGCCATGTACCATCCTTTTTTCGGACAAGAATCACAGGGGCAGCCCAAGGGCTACACGACTTTTGTATGACCCTTTTCTTTAACATTTCTTCTACCTGTTAAGCAATGATCTTGTGCTCCGCAGATTAGACACGGTATGGTTTCTGCCGGATAGGGTGAGCGGATCCTGTGTCAATCCCGTGGCGAGTACGCGACTCGGGTACACTTATTTGCTCTTCATTTCGCACGAAGTCAAACATAGTAGCGTGCTTCGCAAGAACTTTGACCAAAGCTTGACGTTTCTCTGATGATAGCGACTTGTTTAGCATACTCAGAAAGTTGGCTTCAGTATAGTGCGTTGCACGAATATGATCTACGCTCACGTCACTTAAAGATGCTATAAAACTGTTCGCATTTTGTTCGAAGGAGGCGAGTCGCAATCCGCAGGGTAGCATGATAGGTTCATTTGAATAGTTCGACATTCATAAGGCTGATCGTCTATCACTGATCGACAGAACACAATGTGGAACGAGCAAATTAAATGTTAAGTTTTCTCTCAATAGATAAATGAATAATTTTTGTTCAAAATAATCGGTAAATGCTATGTGTACCCCCCCCCCCCCCCCAATATTGACAATCCAGTGCTTGAAAAGCACAGTGTTACCATGATCCTCTACATACACCAAGTGTCATACAGTTCTAACACTTGGTACACAATCAAACGCTTGGCGGATTATATGCATAAGATGATAAGATAAAGAATAAAGGTTGAAAAGTGTAGAGTTGTCATGATATATTACATACAGGAAGTGTCATCCAATCTGAAGAAAATCACAGTGCTCAGCAAACGAGACAGTCTTTACCGAAAGGTCATCCACCGAAAAAGACAGTTGCCACGTAGAATAGGCTCATGGGAAAGTTCACCTTGTATAAATCTAGTGTCACGTATGAGATTCTGTTGACCTGTAACCAGTGTTACGTTGGACAGATTAAGTGGTTCATAAATCAGAAGCTTACAGAGCATCTTGATAGGGTAAATGGAATGCATTTTGATGGTTTTCTTTCGATTCACTATAGACTCTTTGGGTGTGTATTTCAGTTTCATCAAGCCAACATACTAGGATGAGCTCACTGAACTAAGAATTGAGAACAAGCAGTTCGACTACTGTGATGCATGTTGTATTAGTAAATCTTCCATTGATTCTTTGACAGAGAGTTATTTTCTCCGTATGTGTTACATATGAACGCTGTACCCCTCATGCATTATTATTATTCTTTTTTTTTTCAATGCTCAGACTTATCCAGTACTTCTATTGCCACCAAACATCATGCATGGTTGGTGACATACTTTGAAAAGTATATATGATGTGCGTCAATGAATTTTACTTATTACTGTGAGAAGCACCCACGTGCCCTGTGTGCCTTCCTTAAGAAGCTCGGCCGTTCACTATGCATATGCTATGTGCTACTATATACGGAAAAAGTTTGAAAGTTGAATATTTCAGCTCAATGTGAAACTAAAACATTCAGTCTACCATGCATAGATCAGCAATACAAGAGAATACTCAGTCACTCTGAGATTCTTCAGGCTTCTAACTCACTAACTTTCATACATACTTCTACTCATGGCCACAAGTACTCACACACATTCATACCTGCTCACTCACAGCTTCTTACACTCATGAGTGCTAATTCACACCCATACTCATGACTGCTACCATTTAACAGTACTAATTGCTCACATTTGCACTCAGGCCTTCTAACACTCATGAGTACTCATTAAGGTCTAGCTCATGCTCATTGGTACTCGCTCGTGTTCATGCGTGTAAGTTGCCCCACCCGTCACATGACTAAACTATCCCATCATCTCGCTTCAAAATCTCTATGATTGGAAAATTTTGACTTGTCCAATTGTTCATATCAAGATGCAAGTTAATTGTGGTGGTATAAATCTAAATTTCAACTACCAATTGGTGCTTCTTTTCTGTTATAAAGGTTGTTACAGTTTGAAATCAAAACTTTTTTGTGTATTTTATGTTGTCTGAGTGTAGGTGTTTGTATGAAGGTAATATGAATATTTTTGATATTGGGTGTGTTTAGTTCGATATGTTATTTTGAAAATAACAAGGATCTTCTAATGTTTATAAAAACTGTATTCTGCTCAAGTTTTCTGTTATGCAGTTAGTTTGAATATTGAGCAACGTAGCGTGACATTTATCATTCAATTATTCAAAATGTATACACTCTTGCAGTCTGCTAGCTGTGAAGTGTCAATTTATTTGTTTTGTTTGCCATGGGTCAGCAGCTGCTTCGACTTTTTCTTCTATTTTTTGTTGTGGGGTTGTGAACTAGTCAAGTTGTTCTAAACATAAGTTTGCACAGGGTTTCCCTTCAAGGGAAAAAGGTTAATTGCAGCACCCACCCACTCTATCATGTCCATGTATAGGGCTCACATTGCACCCACCCTTTTGCCCACCTGCCACTTGTGCACATGTCTATGCTTTCAAAGACAGGTCTTTTTACAATTCTTTTCATAATACAAATCAAAATAAACTTCATTTTATCTGATTCGTTGTTATGCCTACTCTAATGTGTAATTACTCACACTCATACTGGTGTTTACTCACATTCTCATCATGCACTCGTACTAAGTCATGCCTTTTGAGTGAGGGTGCCGAGTGTGCTTATGTAGCCAAGCTCTGCTCCCAAGCAACCAAATATAAGTTAGACAACAGCCCAAGTGGCCTGAATATGATTTCTGTGTTAAGAGACGTTTTGTATGTGCAGTTTATATAAAAAGACCAGTACCTGCATATTCTAAGGCATGTGTCATCAAACTGTAGTAATTTATTATTGAAAAAATGTAATCACTTTTATTGCCACCAATCTTGTAAACTTAACGAACCCAAACTGTTTATTTATTTCTTTATTTTTTATTTATTATACCTCGAAGGCTCTATACAGAGGGCTTAACACGAGGGTGCGCGCAAACATTGCACAAATAATCAAAAAATTGATTTATTGCATTCCTAAATTTATCTTATTTGGAATGGACGATGACACTTGAGGGAAGATCATCCTAGTGCCTGGCTGCCTGATCGAAAATAGAATGATGGTGGGCTGTGGGGCAGGCAGAAGGTGGGCAGATGGCCTTGTGGGGCTGAATTAAGATAGGCTGGTTAAATAGGGCATGAATCACATGATACATTTTGTCATACAAGGACAGTCTAAAAATCTTACAGAATAGGTCTAGGTAAATCTGCATTACTTTTAAGGGCAGTGACACTGGTATGATATGAGTATTCTGAACAGATGAATCTAACTGTGCGGTTTTGAACTAGTTTGATGAACTTAGCTTACTTTGTGGCTGTTCCCAAATGGCACACGCATATTGTAGTTTTGGGCAAATTAGGGTCTTTGTAGGGTAGTAATTTGACTGATGGAGGCGCAAGATGTATGTTACGACGAAAGTGACGGAGAGCTCTGTTAGCAGTGTTAGCAATTTCACCTATGTGAGAAGAGCAGTTTTGAATGCAATAAATGTTTATTTATTTATTTATTTATTTATTTATTTATTTATTTATACCTATACATACAGCGCTCTCTGGGGGCATTGCTGTAGGGGGTTCACAAATTCAAAGTATATTTATATCAGTAGCGACAAGTTGAATTGCACGGCGCACAAAAAATAAACACAAATCAAAAATACCTAAATCACAGCATGCAATATCATTGTATGACCACATACTCCTTCGAAAGGGAAGGAAACGCTGTGGAAGGGGCGGTCACAATATGTTTTT
Organism: Rhipicephalus microplus; assembly: GCF_043290135.1. NCBI lineage: Eukaryota > Metazoa > Arthropoda > Arachnida > Ixodida > Ixodidae > Rhipicephalus > Rhipicephalus microplus. Next base: position 442,127,272 of record NC_134710.1, read on the forward strand.
GGAAAATATTGTGGAAGAATAAACACAAATAAAAAATACCTAAATCACAGCCTACAATACCATTGTGTGACCACATACTCTTTTAAAAGGGAAGAAAACGCTGTGCAAGCGGTGTTCACAATGTTTTTTGGAAGACTGTTTCATTTGTGTATAGTTTTAGGGAAAAAAAGTATTTGCATACGTTGATGTTCGGCACATCTATTCACACACTTTCAAAGGATGTTCCCGTCGTTATGAGATGTATGTTGGTGGTCTCATGTATTTTTTTTTATCGATCCAAGTTTTCTCATTTATTAGGTTGTAGAAAATACATAGCCTGATATATTTACGCCTTGAGGCGAGTAACGGCCAACTAAGTGAACTAACAATTTCGCTAGACCTTCTGGTGAAGTCGTAATCACCCGTCACAAACCGGGCGGTACCTTTCTGAACGCGCTCCAATGCATCAATATTTAACTTTATGGCCGGGTCCCAGGCTGTGAAAGCATATTCTAAAATCGGGCGTACATTTGACACGTAAATAACTTGTTTAAAAACAGAAGGGGTGGTTATAAAATTGTGGCGTAGGAAGTTCAGCACGCGACTGGCTTTAACTGATACCATACGAACATGATCATTCCGCGATAGTGTGCTGTTGATGACAACGCCAAGATACTTGTATTCATTTACCATAAATAATGGTATCCTTTCCATGAAGTAATTTGTGATAAAAGGCTGCTTTTTCTTGGTAAATCTAACGACACAGCACTTTGACACGTTAAGCTGCATTTTCCACGTACTGCAAAGTGCTATTACTGAGTCAAGGTTTTTCTGCACTTGTTCGAAATCTTGAGTGCACCTAATTTCACGATATATGCAGCAGTCATCTGCGTACAACCTCACTTGACTGTCCACGCATTCAGCAAGATCATTGATATAAATCAAAAAGAGAAGCGACCCCCGAACGGAGCCTTGTGGCACTCCTGAAATGACGTCTACTTGTGACGACGACGCGCTATCGATGATGGTGCATTGTTTCATGCATGAGAGATAAGCTTGTAGCCATGCCAGTGTGTTAGCAGATATATTAAGACACGATGATTTCAATAAAAGGAGCGAGTGTGTAACAGTGTCAAAAGCCTTGGCTAAAGTCTAAAAAATGCAATCAATTTGGCTACTGGAATTTAACGTTGCGGCGATGTCATGTGTAAATTCTACGAGTTGCGTATCGAAGGAAAACCCTTTTTGGAAACCGTGCTGTGTTGGACAGAAAAAATTGTTAGTCTGAAGCTGCTTTGCCAAGTTCGAGTATATAATAAGCTCAAGTGTCTTACAGGACACACGCGTAACGAAATGGGCCGATAGTTGCAAGTACTTTACTTGTCACCACTCTTGAAAATAGGAATAACATATGCTCGTTTACAGTCATCAGGTATATTGCACCCTGCAATAAAGAATTTCTGAATACAGCTGTATAAAATGGGCTTATTGAAAGGGCGCAGTTCTTTAAAATTAAGTTTCAGATTTGATCTTACCTTGATGCCGAGTTCGCACTAAGGTTTTTTGAAAGAGATGCAACACCTTATTCTGACATTTTAAACTCCACCATTTTCGATAACGTTATTGTATTGCACATTCTAGTTCGAACCGCTGACGAAACCAAAAACACTGACTGAAAGTACCGGTTAAAGCATTCAGCTTTTCTTGTACTGGCCGAGAAGTATTTAGTCATCATCATCATCATCATCAGCCTGACTACGTCCACTGCAGGACAAAGGCCTCTCCCATGTTCCGCCAGTTAACCCGGTCCTGTGCTTGCTGCTGCCAATTTATACCCGCAAACTTCTTAATCTCATCTGCCCACCTAACCTTCTGTCTCCCCCTAACCCGCTTCCCTTCTCTGGGAATCCAGTCAGTTACCCTTAATGACCAGCGGTTATTCTGTCTACGCGCTACATGCCCTGCCCATGTCCATTTCTTCTTCTTGATTTCAGCTATGATATCCTTAACCCCCGTTTGTTCCCTAATCCACTCTGCTCTCTTCTTGTCTCTTAAGGTTACACCTACCATTTTTCTTTCCCTTGCTCACTGCGTCGTCCTCAATTTAAGCTGAACCCTCTTTGTAAGTCTCCAGGTTTCTGCTCCGTAGCTGAGTACCGGCAAGATACAGCTGTTATATACCTTCCTCTTGAGGGATAGTGGCAATCTACCTGTCATAATTTGAGAGTGCTTGCCGAATGTGCTCCACCCCATTCTTATTCTTCTAGTTACTTCAATCTCGTGGTTCGGCTCTGCGGTTATTACCTGCCCTAAGTAGACATAGTCTTTTACAACTTCAAGTGCACTATTACCTATCTGGAAGCGCTGCTCCTTGCCGAGGTTGTTGTACATTACTTTCGTTTTCTGCAGATTAATTTTAAGACCCACCTTTCTGCTCTCCTTGTCTAACTCCGTAATCATGAGTTGCAATTCGTCCCCCGAGTTACTCAGCAATGCAATGTCATCGGCAAAGCGCAGGTTACTAAGGTATTCTCCATTGACTCTTATCCCTAACTGTTCCCATTCTAGGCTTCTGAAAACCTCCTGTAAGCACGCGGTAAATAGCATTGGGGAAATTGTGTCCCCCTGCCTTACACCCTTCTGAGCCCGTAGCCGTGGCTCAGTGGATAGGGCGTCCGCCTCGGCTTCGGAAGGCAGGTGGTTCGAATCCTGCCGCCGGTCACCCACCGGTATATTGGGAAATGCGTCCCCCCGACCCGGCGCCCGGTTGTTTACGGGGTGCGTGAACGCCTGGGGAGAATCCGCCAGCAAGTATTTAGTACCGTCGTTTATATCAGGAATACCACCAGGAACCTTTGTCTTTATTTTAACGTATTTCCAGACGAGTTTCGGGTTAGTTTTCACCTTATACTCAGATCACTGAAAAATGCTCTGTCTGCTTTCCTCAGATATTTGATTATCTTCTTACTAAATAGGTTCATCTGTTTGTATGTTTCAAGGTTTGACGTGTGACAATATTTGCGATAGAGACGATCTCTTCTGTTGATGAGCACTCGGAGTTCTTTATTTAGCCATGGTTTATCATTTCGCTGTTTGGCTGATACGACTCGCGATGGTACAAAAGTTCGAGTTAGAGATAACAGTTCTGTTTTGAGCTCATTCCACAAGCCATTCACGTCATAACACGAGCGTAGTTCTTTAAACTCAGGTAAATAAGCGTCTAGTTTTGTTGAAATAGAAGCGTAGTCTCATTTTTCATATAAAAACCCCTTTCTGGGCCCCGAAGGCCGTCGTTGAGCTACAGCTAAGCACATTTTAACAAGGACAACGTCGTGATCAATAATACCTGGTACTGTAACAACGGAGCAAGCAAGCGTTTGATCATTGCAAAAAAAAAAACAGGTATAATACGTTTGCCTTAGTACTGCACACCCTCGTGGGGGCTGTCACAAGCTGATATAACTGATGGGCATTCGCAATTTCTTGAATAGCTCTATGTAGCAGTGACTCACTGTGAATTCTCGGTTTGAATGAGGACCATGCAACATCGGGTAGGTTACAATCACCAGCAACCATTATGTATGTTGTATTTGAGGTTGAAAAAATATTGCCTAAAGTAAATAAAGGCTGTGGTGCCGTATTACTAGGGGGCCTGCAGAAGGAACCAACAGCCACAGTTGAGCCACCACTAAGCATAACCTTACACCACACAGATTCACACAAGTCACTAACACCATGGATACGAACGCTACTGATACTGTTATGGATTATAAGGTATACACCATCTCCTTGGGCCATGCGGTCCCTTCTGTATACTGCATAGGTCGACGGAAATAAATCATAATCTGCGATGGTGATATCAAGCCAAGATTCCATGCCAAAAACTATGTATGGTTCACTCATGTCTAATAACGAAATAAATTCTGTTCTTTTGTTTTTCAAACTGCGAGAGTTAACTAAGATGAACGTTAGTTCATTTTTTCTAAATTATTTTGTCAGTAAAACGGCATTTTGAGGTGAATGCTATCTACGACTAGGCACACCTTTATCTTCAGCAGTGTTATACAGTAATATTGGTCATTCATGAGTAACTTATTGAAATGAAGCTTAAAATCACCACCCTTCATTTTAGCCTATTGTATCAATTTTAGCCTCTCTTGCCTGACTTTGGGTGAATAGTCTTCACTGATTCCAAAGTTGGTTCCCTTTAGCTTGCCAGAAGGCTTCAGCAAACGTTCTTTTTCTTTAAAAGATAGAAACATTACTATGACGGGCCTTTTCCTCGCCACCGAATATCGGCCTAATCTGTGACTTCGTTCAATTGCGTCAGGGGCAATTTTGAGCTGTAAGTCACTACAACAAAAGAAATAACTTTTTCCTCAGATTTTGCCCACGTTTAATTCTCATTATCTGTGAAACCATAAAATACCAGGTTATTTCGACGATCCCTACTTTCGAGGTCGTCCGGACAATCTTTCATAGCCTGATATGCACGCGCAAGCACTCCACATTGAGCTGCAAGTTGCTCAAGTTCTTTTCTGCCCGTGTGTTACCTAGGCGGGCGTTCTTTTCTACACGCGTTAATCTATTATTTACATCTTCCACTCACTGCTCAAGCTCCTGTTGCTCTTTTTGCACTGAATCTACTTCTTATGTTACTTTTTGTTGAAACGCTTCGTGGTTATCTCGGATAGAGCTAAGTTCATCAAGAATGGGAGACTGAGAAACCTGCATTGAAGGTACGTTCATGATGGTGTCGAACATCTGCTTTTCCTGTTGCGGTGTTAGAGGGCCTGTGTTTTGCTCTATATCCCCAGATAACAGCAAAATCGTTTTCATCATATGACCACACGAAAGCATTCGCGTGCAAGGCCGACAGATAGCAAAGCACCGAACAAAGAACAGCAGTGGGGTCTGGCGCCGATTTCTTAAATGGCCCACCGTATACAGGGAGGTAAAAGTAACTAACCTGAAGAAATACTCGACGTAAGTTTCCGGCAGCCATGTCGGTGCCAGATACTAAAATGGTTGGATGGTGGGTGTGCTTTTGTAATGCTTCGGTGTCACGGTGCTTCCATCGTTGCCAGCTGCATATCCGCTCACCACTGAACGTTGATACCACTGGCAGCGCCATAATGTCGAGTGGCATGCGGACCACAGGAAATTGATATATTTATTCTAGCTAAAGGAAAAGAACTGTGGGGCCATTAATATTATAGTCAGCAGTAGAAAAGTTCTGGCGTCTGTGAAATGAAACAAGTGCAGTTTTATAGGTATTTAAAACTATGAGCCATTTGCGACAACGCTCGCCAAGTTTTAGTAGGTCACGCTGGACGGTGACTGTATCTGAAACGTTAGTAATGGGTCGGTACAATACACTGTCATCAGTAAAAAGGCGAACGTTAGGTCAAATATTATCGAGCAAGTCATTGATGTAAATAAGGAAGAGGAGGAGGACCAGAACTGTACTTGTGGCACAATGAAGATTACGTTAGAAAAGGATAAAAATGTATTATTAGCTTCTACATATTGCCAACAGTTAGTGAGAAAGTCCTATATCCAATTGTAGACAAGTTGATTAGGTTTAGTTGAGTGAGATTTAGTAAATGCTGGTTGTGGGGAACCTTGTCAAAGGTTTTCTAAAAATGTTTAAAATGGCGTTAACTGGTATGTGAAGGTCTACACTAGCGCTTTGGTTTTGGATGAAAATTGCAAGCTGAGTATCACAGGAGAGTCTTGCTTGGAAACCATGTTGGTTAGGAGGAGGAAACTTGACTGAGACGAAGAAACTAGCAATTTGGGAATGAATTATATGTTCCATTATTTTTGAACAGATGCTGGTTGAATATATGGGCCTGTAGCTTGAAGAACCTGGTTTTGGAACTTGAATGATCTTACTCACTTTGCAGTGATGAGGAACAATGCCAGATGAGAGCGATGGCTGAAATATTTGAAAGAGAATGACACTGGTAAATTTTTGGTGTTTATGAGCACCTTAGTATTGATGCCATTGATGCCGTAGGATCAAGTAGGTTTCAAAAATTCGATGATTTTTTGGTGTCTTGGGGTGAAAATATGACATCGGCCATAGGAGAGTAGTTGAGGGGGGATACATCTGGGAGGTTATTATTGGTTCACTGGCAAATACAAGAAAAAAGGAAGGTTTAGTGCTTCAGCTACTTCATTATTAACGATAGGCAGGATGTTTGAATTGTTATGGCATAGCCAAATTTATTGTGCTTTCATGCGATAAACTAGTAGAATAAACTACTGGTTGAAGTTGTACAAGTGACATGTCGCTCAAATTTTCTTTACATTGAATTGTATGCACATATGTCATGGCAGAGTATTTCTGTACATCAGGTACGTCCACTACCGTATGCAACATTGTAGCTGTCTATATATTGTGTTTGTTTTCATTATTAAGCAAGATATTGTTTTTTTCAAAATGGTACCTAACATTTGGACCACGTATTATATTCGACAAGCAGCGTGTTTGGCTTTGGGACACTGTGGTTCAAAGCAGTATTTTACTTCGTGAAGTCGAAATGTCGTAGTAGTTGCTGGAGCCCTCCTACTGCAATGTCCTTAGTATAAATGTACATAACGAATTAAGAATTAGTAAGTAAATGGCAGAAGAATGTTGTGGCTTCAAAAACACGTTCTATATTGCATTCCTGCTAATTGAGTGATGCACATGTAGGCGGTCTAGCTATTTTGGTGAGTTCAGTGGAATCGACTAATTCTCCTAGGCAAGATTATTATTTATTTTTTTCTTTATTTATTTAGGTACCCTAGGGGCCAGAGGCATTAGAGGGGAGAGTGGGTTACAATAGTTACAAGCATAATATAAAACAGAGCAAAAAAAGGTATAAACACAACAAAACCAGGAAAATGCAATGTACTTCAGTGTTACACGTTATACAATGTTAGCTAAAGCAGTTTTAAAAAGTTGGTGGTCCGAGATTGTTGCCGTTAGTGCGGGTAGGTGGTTTCATTCCTGTGATGTATGCGGTATGAATGACTGGGAAAAAGAGTTAGTTCTGCAGGACGGCAAGCCGACTTTATGGACATAATTTGTGCGAGCTGAAATGTACCGAGGAGGCAGAATGAGTCCGTTTCGTAGCTGGCTGTGATAGAAAAGCTTATGGAAAAGACAGAGGCGAAGGATTTTTCTACGAGATTATAAGGAAGGTAATCGGGGGCTGGATTTCATAGTGCTTATGCTGGCAGTCTGGTTGTAGTTAGAGATTATAAAACGAACAGAGTTATTTTGAACCATTTCAAGTGAGTGTATCAGATTTTCTTGGTTAGGATCCCAAACTGATGCAGCATACTCCAGTTTGGAGCGGATAAGCGTCTTGTAGAGAGTTAGTTTTAGTGTTGAAGGAGCCTGTGAGAAATTTCGACGTACGTAGCCGAGCATGCGATTAGCGTTATTAATTACGTACGTGGTATGCACGGACAAAGTGAGGTCGGTAGTAATATGTATTCCGAGATATTTGTAAGTGCTGACAGATTCCAGTGGAGCATCGTTCAGATAGTAAGTGGGCAATATACGGTTAATTCTAGATACGCGAAGGAACTTGCATTTGTTAGTGTTGAGTTCCATTACCCATGTTTTACACCACACAGAAATAGCGTTAAGATCGGATTGAAGGGTTAATAGGTCATTGTCATTAGATATTTCACGAAAGAGGACGCAGTCATCGGCAAACAAGTGAATGTGAGAAGTAACAGATAAAGGTAAGTCGTTAATGTAAATAAGAAAGAGCAGGGGAGCCAGGACAGATCCTTGAGGGACTCCAGAAGAGACGTTCGTTCGGGGTAAGACGTTATCGTTAGCTAAAACAAACAAGGTGTAAGATGGGTGATTTATTCAAAAATCCACCCTTAAGGGTGTGAAATGATTTGCAGTGTGAGCGCCGTTAGAAAGGAAACATTCAAGCCAAAATGAAAGTTTCGGATCAAGATTAAGATTTTGTAGTTTGTGAAGTAACAACTTGTGACATACCTTATCGAAAGCTTTGGAAAAGTAAAAAAAAATGCAATCAGCGATGGATGAATGATCAAGAATGATGTTTAATCCATGGGTGAAAGATGCAAGTTGAATCTCGCATGAATAGTTTTTTCTGAAACCGTGTTGACACTTAGAAAAAAACGAGTTAGATTCGAGAAAACCTGCCAGTTTGGAATATAATGTGTGTTCTAGTATTTTACAAGGTATGCTGGTTAGCGAGATAGGCCGGTAGTTAGACGGTGAATGTTTGTTACCAGTTTTAAACAGTGCAGTTATCTTTCCAATATTAAAGTCGACGGCGAGACAGCCTTCATGAAGCGATTGTTCATATATCTTCGTTAGTATGATTGAACAATAAGAGCTGGTGTTTTTCAAAAATTTAGGACTGATCGCATCACACCCAGGAGACGAGGAAGGTTTTAAGGACTTGATTACACTTTCAACACCAACGTAGTCAATAATAATAGGAGGCATGGGTGGGTAGTCACAATGGGGGGTGGTCAGAACAGGTGCGTCTGTAGTTGCTCAGAAATTTCTGGAAAAGGCATCATTAGGGGCTTCTGCACACAAATGGGGGGAAATGGTGTTTCCAGCACTGTCAATCAAGGTTAACATTTCGCTATCTTTGGGGTTAATAACGCGCCAAAATTTCTTAGGATCAGTTAGTAACATATTCGGAAGCGTGGTGTTAAAATAGCGATATTTCGCATTTTTAGTGCGGTGGTGTACTCTTGGGAGGCTTTTTTGTAATCGTCCTATCGAAAGATGCAGGAGGATTTTTTCGCGGCTTTGTAAATACGATGCTTTTCGTTTAGGAGACACTTTATCTGTATATTGAATCATGGTGCATTTTGGTTGGATGTGATAGTGCGAACAGGAATGTGTTTATTTGTTAGTTGTTTCACCTTATCTACAAAAACGTCCCAGTTAGTTTGAAAACTGCGACTATCAAACGTGGAGAGGAAACTATCAGGAAATGTGCAAAGTTCATTATTAACGGGGACGAAATCGGCTTTACCGTAATCATGAATTGTTTTAACCGTGTTTACATGCTTGGGGCAGGATGCGTTGATGTTGAACGATAGCAGAGTATGATAGCTTAAACCTGGCAGATGGGTAATGTTCGAAACAAAATCAGAGTGGGACGAAAGCACAAGGTCTAGTGTATTAGCTACCGACGCAGTAGTTCTGGTAGGTTGCTTTACTAATTGCGACAAGGAAAAAACAGAGCACTCATTTAAGAAATCATTTGCGAATGTGGAAAAGGGGCAGATGGTAGGTGGTTCAGTTGCCCAGGAAATGTTTGAAATATTAAAATCGCCTATAATAAGCAAAGGAACCGACGGGTGGCGAGACTTAACAATGTTGATAGCGTCGTGCAGTTCGTTGATAAAGGACGGGAAAGATGCAGGAGGGCGATAGCATACACCGACAACAACTTTTCGATGGGAGAATTGGATAATGGCCCATACTATCTCCAGATCTGAAGGAACATGAACACACTGTGATGGTAGGGTTTTCGTAATAGCCAGCAATACGCCGCCCCCTTGGCGGGCTGTTCGATCACATCGGTAAAAAGAAAAAGAATGAGCACAGTCGAGTGATTCGTGGTCAAGAATATCTGGATGCAGCCAGGTCTCTGTTAGTGCTATGATATCAGCATTAGTTGTAGTAACGGCAAAATGAAAATTATCGCGTTTTTTAAGAATGCTACGAATGTTGAAGTAAAGAAATGATACGCGATTTAGTTTCCTTCCACTGCCCCTCAGTTTTTCCTGGCTTTCATTGCTCGGCACGGCGTGGTTTTGGGAGTTATGGGGCAGGCGTTGTAGGTGCTCTGTTACGCGATTAGTTGAGGGGTCCAAGAAGTATTGTTTTTTGTTCATAATCAGCTTCTTGTGCCGGAGTTGGAAGGGTGCTTCGTTTGACTGACTTTTCGCGAAGGCCGCAAGTTGATTTCGAGCATGGCGTGTCGGCGGCGAAAAATCTTCGTTCACAGAAATGTCCTTTTCTTCAAGTTTTTGCGTGCTCAGAGTATTTTGTCTTTTGTTTTAAAATTGGCAAATTTTACGATAATGGGGCGATGTCTACCTAGACGAAATGCTCCCAAACGGTGAGCCCGTTTAATGTCGTTTGTGGATAGCGGATCAATTACGCATACATGGTACAATGAGGGGGCATGCAACCGAGATTTATGGGAACAAATTCGCTGTCATCACCCAAGCTAATCGATTCCTGCTGCTTACATTCCTGAAGCTTCCGCAATGCTGGGCAACAATTCGGCTTCAGTCACTGTAAGATTCTACCTTTATCAAATGCTGGCAGGCACAACTCGTAGAAGATCTGTGCAACAACCACTGATATTATATGTATAATTGTGAACATTAGAAAAGTCTGCCTCTCTAAGGACACCTGGGTTGAAAAACTAGGAGCAATAAAGCTATTAAAAGCACTATCGAAACCTGCCACTGCAAAGGGAAATGCATGTATTCACTTCTGGAGGCAACGTTTTTCCCCTTCTGTTGAAGTTGCTGTACAGTAGCATGAAGACAGACATCTCGGCATGGTAATCTACACTCTGAGTCACCACAGGCTTACACAGTGAAGGACAGGATATACTTCCACAAGGCCAAGACATGACTGAATCACAAAGTGTGTATGAAGTGTGCTGCGAGCCAATAAAATATATATTTTACCACGAAGAATCATAAACCTACAGAGCTCCATCACTACCGCTACTGTGACTTGCTAATGCTTGCATGACTTACTACTGCATGCAGTGCATGTGAATAAAATACCCAGCATTATGCTTTTCAGTCAAGTAAACATGCAAATGTAAGTACATTGAAGTACCATTTGTGTGGTCATCAACATAAATATTCCCTAGTATGTATAGTAAGTACTATATATAATATATTTTTTCAAAAAAGCCTGACAAGCAGTTATGTATTACAATCATGAGATAAGGTAAAAAAATTTTATGCATACGCTACTTTCAATTAATTTCTTCATGAAGCTTACCACTGGCGTAGACCATTTTTATGCGTGGTAAGAACTTCAGGCATGGCTGAGTAATATTTGTGTTTCTGGTACAGTAGAACATTTCTTGTGTACAGAAATAATTATTGTTGCTGAATCCACCCATAGAAGGCATACACATTCAGAAGGTTGCTGGTTCAGTACCTGATAGTGACAAGTTGACTTTCAGGCCAGTTTTATTTTTTTCTATCTCTATCGAAATTACTACGATGCACTTCAAGCTGTACAATGAATGTCCCCTGAATCTTGCTTAGCTTAAACATCTGCTGGTTTCTGCTAAGGTTGGGGCAGAAAAATAAAGGATCTTTGCATGCAATAAAGGATCTTTGCGTGCAGTGGAGGCGAACGAGCGCATCAAGTCACGTCACACGTGAGACATGAGCGCCACCTGGCAGTCATCTTGCAAAACGAAGCGCGTGGTTCTGAGACGGGTGTGCGCGCCCGTCTCAGAGGTGATGAACTGAGGAACACAAGGTGACGGGTAGGTGCTACTACCATCGCGTCTTACAAAAACATTGGAAACACTCACCTTTTCGTGCAAGCGTTGCATGGTCAGCGCAGCGTGATAAGCGCTACGGTCCTCAAAAAACTTAAGTATGCATTTTCTTGGAAAAAATGCACATGCAAAATATTGCCATGTTTTATTTGTTCCCAGAAGCCGACGTCGGGAACGGCCCCAGTAGGTCCATACCAATCTGCTGGACAGGTCGGCGAGGGGGTTCAATTGCGACGTCGGCTTTCGGAAACAAATGGAACGTGGTAATATATACGTCTTGTTATGATGCCCCAGACTTGCGCAATACTTGCGTATTATTTGACAATTCTACAAGTATGAACGCTAAACATTGAGCAACAGTGGTGGGCGCTGCAGATAGGGTCGACCATTTCAAGTACCCGCTGCCGTTAAGAGTGGACAAACAGACAAACGTACAGACAGACAGACAGACAGACAGACAGACAGACAGACAGACAGACAGACAGACAGACAGACAGAGAGTCAGTCAGTCAGACAGACATACATACATACAGACAGACAAACAGACAGACAGACAGACAAACAGACAGACAGGTAAATTTTTGCGTCGAAGGTCCCCAGAAAAGCCTGTCATCATTAAAAGGAGAAGGCGGCGTGCTTTTAAATGCCAAGATGGCGAATGTAAGCGATGCCGGATGGTGTCGGAAGAGAACGTGGAAGAGCTCGTGGGGACGGCTGTTGGCGAAAATATCCTTTCGGTATCCTCGTAGGTGGCGCGCTAAGCGGAAATTCCTAAAGAATATGGCGGCATGTTGGTTGAGAAAAGGGGGAGTGAAGAATGCAACGGAATCAAGAAACGACGAAAGAAACACAAGAAAAAAAGGGGAAAAGGAAGAGGCGGGGTGGGGATAGGGGGGGACGTTAATGCTAACAAACGAAAAAAAAGGGGGGGGGGTGAGTCAGAGAACTTTCTGGGTTGGCAATGACCTTAACGATGCGCGGTAAAAGTGGTGTTAGAAACGAGAAAAGAGGGGAAAAAAAGCAGCGGTTGCGCGTTTCTTCTTCCTCTCTTTCTTTTTTTTTCTTTTTTTCTTTCCCCCTTCTTTTTTTTCTCTTTTCTGCCCCGTCCTCCGAAAACTTTTTAAACTTGAAATGAAGCGATGACTGCACTGCTGTGCTGTATAGTTTTTTTCTTTTTCAGACGAAGATTGCCAACAGGTTCCCGCGCCACCACCAGAAGATGACGTCACTATTAACCCTCTTAAAACTAACACGCCAAGCATGACGAGGTGCCTTTGACAAGGATAGGTCCTCCTATCGAAACGTCGGCCAGCCTGTCTGAGACACTTCTACTGTTCATCCTTTCTATCGGCCTTGTTTTTACCCAGTTTCATACGAAACATGGTTGGATAACGTTATAGTATCTAACTACGGAAGAGAGGACAAGGACATGAAAGAAATCTGAACGTGCGCTGACCTGCAGCTGTAGTTTATTTTCGAAAATGAACCGAACATAAAGACAATGACGTGTCAAAGAAGAGATTTTGAAGCATTTTTGGTTGTCCTCTTTTAGCCCTCCGCGGCTGCTGGAAACCACGGTGATGAGCCTCACCATGTTATTCGTGCTGTGGCAATACGAGCGATCATTTGTCCGTTACAACTATTCGCTTCGATCAGCACACTGAGAACGCAAATCACTTCAACTCTTGGAATGACCTGCCTGAGAGCTGTGTGAATGGAAATATTGACCTTCCCGAAAGGGACCTCTCCTTAGGGGGTGCGCCTGCTCCTAATGGGGAAATACAAAAAAAGTTTGTAATTTGATGATCGGGAGAGCTGAAGGCTGTGCCCTCCAAGATTTTCTCCATGCAGCTCGATGCCGCCTGGTGGCATTCCTCGACCCTACTACCACTGCCACCGTCGCCGCACACCCAGATGTCATCGCCGTAGAGAGCATAATTACCGTTATCTACTTTAGCGAAATGGGTGGAGACATGGTGACGTTGAAGAGAAGCGACGATATCCTGAGGAGTGTCCCTCGCCCCTAGCTGGAAAAGATCACCTCGCCAACCCTGAGAGTAGCGCACCTGCCCCGAAGAAACGACGTCATGATCCCTTTACTCTTGAACGCAAGGCTCATGGCCGAAATTTTTAGATAAGGGGTTCAACCTGGCTTATATCTTTGAACCACTCATGCTATTTTCCAACTAGCTGGGGAGTCACTCGCTTTCCACACGTGATTTATTTAGTCTGTTAAGGTGGAGACTGACTTTTCATTCAGGTTGTGAACAGGAAGTCCCATGTTCAGAAGCAAACCTTACGTAATGTAACCTTACGTAATGTGACATAATCCTGTGTGATGTGCTAAATTTCTGGCTCTCTTCTTCTTTCAATCTGCCCCGTCCCATTCCCGTGTGTAAGGTAGCAAACCAGTTATACTGGTCTGGTTCACCTCTCTGCCTTTCCTCCTCTACCATTCTTTCTCTTCACACTGCCTACACACAATGTTTAAATGGGAAAGCTTATGGATACCTGCACGAAACTGAAACGTTTGCAACAGGCCTGTAATCAGAAATCCGGGGGAGAGGGGAGTACTTGTTGAAGGTCACGAGAAATCCTTACTTTTATTATTTACGCTAAGCAAAATACCACACTTCATTCGAATTTCGGGGGGGGGGGGGGAGGGGGAGAAAGCAAGTCGCTTAGCCTTCTTCCTATCTGGCTGAATGGGTATGAGCATGGTTTACAAGCGCATAACCATAAGACATACCGCATCTTTTTTTTTCAGTCTTCTTATAGTATTCCGTTCCCATTATGCAGACTTTGACGGTTTTCTTGACAACTCGAAACTGTACATTATATGGAGAGATTCCACACCAGGATTGAATGATGGAGAAGATGACACTGGCTGCAAAAATAAATAAATAAATACTTTTATTGAGTGTGCTTAGTTTTATGCTCGGTGAGGGCAATGTCAACCTTTTCTGTAATGACAGCAAAGAAGCTAAAAAATTCGCTGCCTCCACCAAGAGGTCATGGCTCTCCTAAATTAAAATAAGTATTCTTATATTTACAAATCATGAAGGTTTTTTGTGTGAATTTAAGGAGGAACATCCTGAAAGCAGCACCAACATGCTCAACAGAGTTCAACATCAGGCCTATGCCTCATTCTCGACGCCTAATTCACACTTCTAGCAGGACGACGTATGGCACACATGGCCATGGCCCGACATGGAGTTGAGCCCAACTGCACACACTGCCTCGTGTTGCGCACGATTGCTTTTTCAGTGTGCAAAGAAAAAAATGCACAGGTGCATACAAAACAAATGGCACGCGTGGCTATTCCTAGAATTCAAAGCATTCACGTGAACATCACAGGGGTCCACTGGTTAGTTTCTTCAAAGTGCGAATTGGTGTGTGTTCGCCCATTTAATGATGATTGAAACCGAGAAATAGCAGTCAACTTCCAATTACGTTTATCAAAACTTCTGAACTTCGGATCATGGCTTGGTAACCCGGAGCAACGCCCCACAGAAACCGCAATAAATAGGTGCCTGAAAACTTTCAACCGGTAACCAGAACAATGATAACCCGATTTCCGAAATGCCGAATTGTGGCGCTAACAACTCCATCGTTGCAAATTCCAAAACGCTAATTCTATTGTTGCACTAACCCTATCTCAAAATATATTCTACAGGGTTGAAATTGCTACTGTGCTTTCGAGTGCCAAATCAATGCGAATAGCGGCACATTAAGATGCAATTGATATATCGTTACATTCAGACGACTTGTTCAGGTCTCTTCATGTCCACACAGCCGGTTTTTCGTTAACGACAGCCAATGACCTCTCAAAAAGCTCAAGCTCATCATCTGACTTCAGGTAGCCGTGCGAGTATAGCCGTCTTCATGACGATGTAATTCTCGGGGTTACTTTTCGATCGCATTCTGCCGGTACGAAGGCTAGGATATTGTCGCATTCCACACCTCCGGTCGCAAGCGAGAGAGATCACGCACGCTGCAGCTGCACGCTAGCAGCGAACCGAGAAGAAAAGTCCCCGGCACACGCCGCGAGCGAACCAAATGAACTGCGCTCGAAAGCGAGAGGAAAATAGAAGAAAAAGAAAATAAGGAACTGTAGCCCGCCACGCCGCATCACGCTCCGGCGAACCTGACGTTGGTGGCTACGTCATCGAGGCGAGGCCCCAACCCTGCAAGGATTTTTTGAAAAAACAGTCTCACTCCATCCAAAGCTTGGCAGCGCTGCCGTCAAACGAGGTGAGGAGAGGTCAGCTGTACCATGGTAATAGTTGTACGTAAGATATGCATTTTTTCGCAGCAGGGAATTAGGATAAAGGTAGTGGGTTAGAGGTTATGATTAAACAGCAGGAAGCTAAATACGCACTAATATACAAGTTTCTAAAAAAATACTGTAGCATAAACTTTGCGGGATGACAGAGCTAATGAGATGGCCGCAGGAGGTTGAGTAAACGAGCTCTTTTTACTAACAGTTGCTTTTAAACCATAAGGACGTGAAACTTCTTTGCTTTGCGTGCTTTGCGTGCCTTAATGTAATTGCCAGTGTAGTTTCTTGGCTCACGGCACGGCCTTGAGCTCTCCTATAGTAGTGTACCAAGTACTCTAAAACGCTAACAACTTTTTCTTAACATTCACGATTTATCCCGAGATTATTGTCTTATTTCTTAACAATCAGGATTTATCCCGAATTATTGTTTCATGAGCCCTCGGGATTTATCCCGAGGGCATCATGAAATAGTAGGCCCGGGGGACGGCTTTCTGCTTTCCCATAGTAGAATACCAAGTACTCTGAATCGTTAACTACTTTTTCTAAACACTCAGGTGGTGGTCCCACTCCGGCGGCACGAACACACCACTTCTGTTACGTTTCCAACTGCCGAATGACTGTTCTTCCTGCTTCTTATTGTTACCTTATATATCATTGAAAAGATTGGTCATTGTACATTCGAAACATATCTATTAAAAACAAGTCACCTTTTAGTATTTCGGTGTGGAGAGCCAGGAATAAGCGCTAGTAACGATACTTTGGGCTGGCTATGCCCCAGCAGTGACCATTTTCTGAGAATTCTGCTACGGTCACTGCACTGTTTTGTTAACAGCACTTTCCAGACATATTTATCTGTTTCCTTAACGTAGCAAATAATTGTCGGACTTCTACTTTATAGCTGATAAGCTTTTGTAAGAACAAATTTGGTAACTTTCACTGCAGACTGCTCGGTAACTGTTCACTAGAGGAAATTCATTTTAGGGCCATATGTAGACACTAATATTTTCCGTCTGAAGGCGAAATATTAATAATGCACGTGCTCTCACTTTTTAATAATATTGATGTAAATTGGGCTATACTTTCAATACATAGACTTACCTTGGCTCATTTTCGCGGATATATACTGAAGTTCTGTGGCTGAATTTGCGCGTGAAGAAACGAAAGGCCCTTATCTATTTCCTTAACGTAGCATTTTTTGGTAAAGTGAATAGAAATGCGAAACGAAGCTCGTAGACTGTCACAAATTATACTGCCACAGGCGTCAACAAAAACGTTGTTGTCTTCAAATAACGCGGGTATCGGAAACACGTAGCCGAAAAAATATCAGTTACCATCCCCTCATACAGTTACACACAAGATTAATGGTAGAAATTATACACACTACTACTGTAGGAATACTAAGCAATCTGAATCATTCCTGTAACTACAATGGAAATCAGGGTGCCTAAATGGTTTTTCCTCACCCGCCACTCCGCGCAGGGTGGGGACTTTGCTTGACGGGGTGCTCGCCGCCTTGACCGGTTTTTCCTGACGGCCACCGCCATTGCAGATATCACTTCGCATAGCGACGGGAGCGAAGAAGGATATGTGGCCACTCAGTCACTTCCTTTTTTTAGTAGAATGACTGGGTGTTGCGTGCCCATGTGCGCGAACAACTCCTGAAATGGCTGGAAAGCCTGCCATTTCCCGAAAGAACACAAAAGAAGGCTGCGATAAATCGTAATGATTAAGTGAGACAAGTGGCAACCTACGAAGTCTTCATGTGTATGCAGTGTAAGTATCACAACATGTGGTCTTTTCTCGTTGAAAACTTCGAAACGTATTTTTACAAATATATCTAGGTGTATGCGAGTCACTTTGCCTGTAATGTGAACGCTTCACGTCTAAGTTGCAGTTTTTCTTTTCTTTTGAGATCTCTAAACACGCGGCTACGGAAACGTCTGGTGCGGCCGCAGTATTTCAGGCCCGTAGCAATTTTAACTGTATTTATAAGCGAAATACGCTGCTTGTTTGGGAATTGCGTATTTAACAAAAAGTACTTTTCACCCGTTTATTGCAATTCGCGAAATTTATTAAAAGCGTTGCGATATACTGTGCTTCTCTAGGATTTTTTTCTATACTAAACTAAGCATGAAAATTCATGGTTCACAACGAACTTACAGGCACACATTGAAGCAAGCCACATCAAGCAGCACCGAGCTGACCAGTGGATAAAACTAAAGCTGAACGCTATGCCAACGGTGTTCCCTTTCAGGGGTGAGTTACTGTTTCTCTGTGCGTCAAAGATTCTGTATGAACCTAACAGGCAGCAACAGTACAATGGTAAACTTATGTAGCTTCAAAAATTAAGATCGTTCGTGGAGTTCTTCGTATGAAGATATTAAGAAAAGTCGGGGTATGCCTGCAACATGTAAAACTCCTAAAAGCCAGTCCAGGCCTGTAATTCTAACTGGCGGCCTTGTAATACTTGCAACTTGTGACTCTTTTTTTTCGTACTTTCTTGGCTGCCCTGTCCTGGGCGCCTTTCTTGGCTCGCCAAAGAAAGGCGCCCAGGACAGGGCAGTACCTGCTATGTTGCCTGAGGCATACCAACAGACAGGCGATGACAGTTCTACTGTGAATATTGTATGCCACTTGCAAGTGAACAGACTGCGAATTCGAGCACAGAAAATTTTAATGCACAGCGACCGGAAGGCTGCAATCCGCAAACACCTGATTCAGGACCGCTGATTATGGAAAGTGAAGAAGTTCTTACCTCTCCCGATGCACTTGATGGTGCAAGGGAAAAGAGGCAGCTAAATAAGCAGCTCTCCGATATGGGCAGGAAATACACTCAACTTCATCAGGTCCCTCAGAAAGCCACCTCCATCATTCAATCACTAAGAAAACAGGTGAAAAACTGGGAATGCAAAATAGAATAATTCAGACAGAGTTTGAAATTTCTCAATAATGAGCAGCTGCAGGCTCTTGAGCGCCATTATAATAAGGGAAGCACTTGGTATACCGAAACGACAAAGCAGACGCTTTAAATTAAGTTTTTCTGTGGAAAACTTGGTTACCAAACACTAAGAAATGTGGGCTACCCCTTGTCATTCAGAAAAACCCTTCCACGTCGCCTTCAGGGCCCCAAGTTTCTTCCCAGAATTTTGACGGAAGTCATCGATGTTCTCAAAATCAAAGCAGAAACCATGCAAGACATCGAAAAAGACTGTGCCTTCTTTTTGGATGAAGTGGAGATTGCTCGCGGCTACGAGCTTGATCGCGCTGAGGATGTGGTGTGGTGGTGGGGGGGGGGGGGGGGGCTTTGCCAGAAAATCTAGACGAAGCTGCCCACCACACGTTGGTGTTCATGATAGGAGGCCTGAATAGCAGATGGAAGAAGTCGTCGCCTACCACTTCACCAGAAGTCGCATGAAGGGTAGTATCCTCAAAGACTACGTCATGAAATAGTGCAGCTCTGCGCAGAAATATCTTTAAGAATCAGTGTTGTCATTTGCTACATAGGCCCCTCAAATCGGGCTAAGTGGCACGAGTTTGGATTTTCTAGCCACAGAAATTTGATTACTGTATGTTCAGTGCCTCACCCCTGTGTAGAAGACAAATAATTGTTTTTCAAAGCGGATTCAGCACACGTGCTGAATAATGTGAAGTCACAGTTGCTGTCATCGGAAGTTTTCCTTCTCAGTGATGCGACAGTATGCCAGCACAACCTGCCACCTAGGGAAGTGAACATAGACAATGTGCGCAGTGTAATCAAGTATGATGCTGATCGGGAGCTCAAAGTCGCCCAAGACTCTCAGAACTACACATTTCGTGAGGCCATTCCACAAAAATGAAAGTGGGAGTTGCTGTCCACTTCTTCAGGGAAGCTCCTGGCGCGATTCCGTACCTAATTAAAGAGAACGTGATTGAGCAGGAGGCAGAGACAACAGCCTGGTTTCTAGAATTAAGATTCAACTGGAACACACTAAAGTCTTCCCGCCGCCCATCAGTTGCTCTCAGCCTTTGAGACATGCCGAGATACCACGAATCAATTGAGCTACTGAACTCAGCCCTCAAAAATTTTGGAAAATTGAAGATGGGAAGCACGGCACAGTGGAAGCCGTCGCAAGCAGGTCTACTGATAACAACAACAGTCGTTCTTCGTCTCCAAGACATTTTCTTTCGCAGTGAAAGATACGGGTTTATCCTCACAAGCAGAAACTTGCAAGACTGCCTCGAAAATTTGTTTTCAGCGGTGCCCCTCAGGAAGCCTGTTCCCAACGCATATGGCTTAAAATGTTCCCTAAAGCTTGTGCGCGTGAGTAAGTTCCTTCATGCACCTGGAACGCCAAGCTACGAAGTCTACGACACTAAGTGCCTCGTTGACATGATTGCAAAAGGCAGACAGGAACATGGGGAAGTGGAAGCTGATGTCATTGATGACTCGGAAATTTTGTTCATCGAGAAACTTGAAGAAAAGGAATGCAACATCCTTTTCTATATCAGTGGCTTCCTTTAAAAAGGGATGCCGAGTTTTGTAGCGGGATGCGGTCATTGTAATCTTGCCTTGTTAGGCTCAACTGAAAGGGAGCACGCAACTCTGACCATGCTGAAGGAGTACAGACGTGAAAGTGGCAACCTCACATATCCCAGCGAAGATGTTTAGCTGACACATAAGTAGTGTGAAGAGCATTTCAGGGGCATCATAGGTTGGACTTAGGACTTGCTGCAGTTGAGATCCCCTTTGAAGGGTGTGACCAATTATTTAAACAAGATGGCGCGCCCTTGTGTAAAGACTTGCTCCGAGCACAATGATGCTGTAGCGAAGCTCCTCATCGCGAACTATGCAAGACTCAGGCTCCACGTGCATTTTCGCCACGTTAGTTCCAACGGCGTCAATGAACACGGACGCAAGACATGCGCGGGGGCAAGCCTTCAGTGACCGGCCGAACTGGACCAACCGTTTTTTAATTGCATCGTCATTTTTCCCTTTCAGAACATTTCATTTTTTGATTAAAGCATTTTGAGTTCATAGTGAACTGGCTAGACTCCCTGTCCTTTCTTCCTCCTTCTCCTCCTTGAGTTCATAGAAATCCTTCTTGTTCGTGATAGAATAACACATGCACAGATAAATGCAGTGTTGTGACCTTTAGGCTGACTAATACTGTGATCTTTGAATGATGATTATGGCTACTCAATATTCTTGTTCTCGAAGCAATACCAACACAGCGTCACAAAGGCGGAATACGAGAGCGGTACTTCTCGGCTGATTAGATCGGGCGCTTCATATCCATGGAAAGTTGAGAAAGACAACAAGTATATGACATTAACGATATCGTTCTTTCTCCATTTTATTTCGTATTTTTCAATAGATTGGTAAGATTTTTTTCTCAGTGGTCAAAGAAAACGAGAGATTCAGTGTACGTGAACGTTCTTTCGCCATCTCTACCAGCTATAAGAGAAAAATAGGTATGTAACAAATCTGAATACTATGCCCACAAGATTATTCAGAGCAGCGAGGGCACGCGAGACAGTGACAAAAAGCAGGATGAAGTAACTTACACGCGTACAATAAGAGCACTACCGAGCAGCGGGCACGCTGCTCGGCCACTGAGCAGTGCGCTGAGTTTAGGCAACAGGAAAAGGAATGCGACTCCTGAAATAATGTAGATTTATCCTGCGAACAGTATCCAAACACAAACACGCGTATTTAGACTGTTTTTTATAATGCGAAATGCCCTTGGTCGCACTAAACTCTTCTCATACGCACGCGCACGCAGTGTGCTCCGTTGAAGGAAGAAATGGAATGGCGGACACAGTAGCAGACGACGCTGATGTCCCCACCCTGTACGCAGCGGCGAGCAAGAGAAAACCATTCAGGCACCCTAATGGAAATTAGAATTACTACCTAAAGGAAGCATATACAGAAAGTCTAATTGAAATCTTCCTCTAACGCCACCTAGACAGAATAAACGAAAACGCCGTATTTGAAAGCTCCTCGTTTCTCCGACTGGGGCGGGCAAAAACATTTCACTTCAGAAAACAAGGTTATTATTTCTAGCCACAAACTATGCACCGCCATCTGTAAGTCTTTTCTACATGCCTCCCCTGAGCGTCTCCCATATAGCAGCGCGGGAGAGCGTGAAAGCAGTGGCTGGGGTCGTCCCTCTCGGGTGTGCGTGTGTCTGGGAAAGCAGGTTCTTCAATAGAAATAAAGAAAGGACGGGGGAGGGGGGGAGTTGACAACATAAACTGTCTCTCAGTCGTGGACACCGTAACCGTGTTATTTTGGGGGAAGGAGGTAAAAGAGCCACTCAAAGCACATGTGTGTCTGTGGCCACACAGGCTACCACGAAAAAGCGGGAAAAATGAGGTGAAACGACGGATAAAAACATCAGGGAAAAGGCAGTGCGCGTTCCATGCACCCTGGCTGCGCTAGACACATCAGTCATATTGCACCGCTTCCTTTGTCGCACCTGCGGCGTGAAGGCCACTCTTCCCTCTTTTTTCTCTTCTGTGTTTCCTAAAACTCTTTATTAGAGAGTTTGGGTAGCCAGCACTAAAAACTCTCTAATAGTAGTGTCCTTTTCTCTTCTTTCTAGAACCACCGAAGTAAGAAGCCATGCTCGGGCGAAGTATGGTCTGAATATTGACTAACTCTTTTGTTTTCGCAATAACATGCAGCTTTTGAGAAGTGGGATTTTCTGGGTTTGTTTGAATGAATTTATCGCAATGAACACCATAAATACGAAGAGGGCACACATAAAAGAATGACAAGAAAATTGTTTTGTACTTGCTGTGCGTTCATTTCTGTCGTTGCTATCAAGCTAAACACTGCACTGTCAATCAAGCACACTTAAGATGTATGTCTCGGCGTCAATCAAATGCAGGCCACTCTAATTTCTTTCGTACCATCTTCCCTTCCTTTCTGTGTCTTCAGCACTCGTACCTGGCAAGACTAAGGTGTGGCAGAAATGCGTGTCGCGTAACAAATCCATCACGTCTTTCTGCACTTGCTGTGGCCTGAACTTGCTAGATTGTCTATAAGAACAACTTTGGCAGGATAAGTTCACTCTGACTCGCCGTGTGTGATACACGTTATTAGATTATGCCTCGGACTGTTTAGCTTGTTGACGAGAGTTCAACGTCTACCTTTGACCGGCACGTTTATATAGCAGCGACATGCAGGATCACCCGTTTATATATATTTCCGTGCACCCCAAGTGTCCAGGAGTATCCTAAGCTGACGTTCCTTATAATCACACGAAGCACTCTCCATGGGAACGCGGGAGCTTGCGAACTTTTTACTCAGCGTTGGCTGTGAATATCCGTCATTGGTTTGACGCAATCACAAAGTAGAACAATATTTATTGCGTTGCTCAATGCAGAAACACCGCGTGGGTTCCACCAGTTTTCAAGAAGTAACAGCGTAGCGAATTGGCAGGAGAGAGATACGCAAACTTTATTGGCGAGTCTTCGAGATTTGTGTCCGGCGTCTTTTTAGTGGGTCTGGGCAACCACCGAGGAACCAGTTTCGAGCCCTTGTCTCGAAGCAGCTTGGGGCGCTGCGAGCACGCGGAGCGAGTGGTCACGCTTTACATCGGCTCCGTAGGAAATGCTGATTTTCGGCGGACCATCGACCCCTACAGGACTAATTTTGGTACGTGAGTGATCAACTCGGTGAGTGCACCACGTCAATACCAAATTTGGGCCATTTCAACCAATTATGGGAGTTTTAGAGCGATTTCATGTGCGAAGCGGGCGAGGCCCCGCTATGCCTAACGACGGCTACCTTCGCTCCTACCATGTGCTCGATCGGCGCGGCACTCGGGGCGGCCTTGGAGGCCTCTCCAGAGCTCGCCGGGCTTCGGAACGACGAGAACGACCAGCACTACGAAGAATTCCAAGCCACGGACACCTCGGCCACGGATATAAGTGCGGACTCTGCTCGCAAGAGGCGGCATGGTCAGCTAGGCCTAACCACCACGAAGAAGAGAGCCGCCGAATAACCGACCAGATCGCGACTCGACGCCAGCGGGGGCTGCTCGACGACGATTGGCAAGGGTTTCCCGACCACCACCGGCATCGGACAGTGTGTTACCGCGGTGAACAGTGACTGTGACCCGCCGAACTCGTGTGCAGGTTGGACTGTAGTGGCCTCTCGACGCGAGAAGAAACGGCAAAAACGGGCAGCCCATCGCAGCGGGATACCCTAACCGCAGGTGAGCCGAGCAAGTCTCTCTCGGCTTCGAACGCTAAGTTGAAGGAGGAGCGTAGGCGCTAACAGAAAGCGCAGTACGTTGCCAAAGTGAACGCTACTATGGCAAAGTCAGCCTGCATGCCTACTTTCGCAAAGAAAGACGAGCACCGCGTGGTTGTTAGGTCTCCCGGGGGACTCGCAGTGAGTGCCACCAAAATGACCACGCTGCGCACAGCCATCAGAACAGCGGCTAACATTAAGATCGAAGAAGTGGAGGACGATTCGTTTGCGCCGAACGCCGCCCAGAACATTATAGTGCTTAGCACTCTTAGCGAAGCGTGATCATTTCGCTACGGATCTATCCATCATATCACGGTGGACGAACGCACGTATGAAACGTTTGCGTATAAGAGCACCCCAGACAACACCTCACGGGGTGTAATAAGTGGAGTGGGCAGAGAAGAACCCGAGGAACAGATCACTCGGTTCCTAGTGAACAAGCATAACCCCACCGTTATGGCCGCACACCGGCTCGGAAATTCTGAGTCGGTGGTAATTCTATTTGAAGGAAACAAAGTAGCGCTACGTAAAGTATGGTGGCTTTGTCACAAAGTGTACAGGCAGCACCGTGAGGTCTGCACTACATGCGGCCAGATAGGGCACAGGAAAGATGTGTGCCCAACTCCGAACGCTAGGGTGTGCTTCGCTTGCGGTAGAAACAACCCAGAAGAAGACCATGCAGAATACTGCAAACCAAGATGCAAGTTCTGTGGCGACTCCCATGTCACGGGTGCATGCATATGCAAGAACGAATTCAAAACGCCGCTACAAATCAAGCAGCGGCAGAGGATAAAACAGAACACCGAAACTATAACCGAGATGGCGCCCGCGAAAGCGCCCGAGGAGGCTGCGCTTTCTAGAAGATTCGACTTCCCGGAGCCGGGAGCCAGCGGCACACGTCACGAACAGAACGGTGTGGCGAGCCGCGATAGGAGCAGAGCGAAACCGGAGGACGTGAAGTGGGTTGACGTCACCTCCGGAAGACCAAAAGAAGCGCGTCCGCCAAGACCGGCGCCGCACATGCAAGCGCACCTGAGCCTGACAAACAAGTCCGACGTCAATCGCATGGCGATGGCGCAAAAGAGCGGGGCCCCGAACAGCGCAGCAGCTGCAACGCTGAAGGAGCCTGGCAAGATGCCAAGCGGCGGCGGCTGCAGCGAACAATGCAAAAAAGAGACGCGGGAGTTGAAAGCTACCGTTAAGAAAAGGGAGAAGGCGATGGAGGAACTCAAGATGGTGATGGCGGCGACGCAGCTCACCATCAAAGAACAACGAGGCGTCATCGACCAACAACGAGACGCCATTAGATGGCTTCAAGAGGGGGGATCAAGGAACGAAGCCAACAACAAGATGGCGACAGACGACGATGAGGATGACAACGGAGCCCCAACGAACATCGCGGGCAACGCCTTTGTCAACACTACAACTCCTAAGACCTACCAATTCACCGCCAAAGCGAAGACTCCGACAAGGGCATCCATGGTTGTGGTGGCAAGAGGGTTGGAAGCACAACCCGAAGAGGAACTAGAAAGCGAGAGCAACGAGGAAAAAGATGATAGCGCCTCGGTCATCTCGGTGGCAGCTACAAACAACGGAGACAGGACCAAACCTCTCGGCTACGGGAGCTTCAGTAAGAAGATCGGTCGGAACGCGAGAGCTATAAAAAAATGGGGCAAGAGCTTTAAAGGCCTCGAGAAGAGAATCCTTACAAAATGCACCCAAGTCATCCAACAACAACTTGAGCAAACGATTCAGCTCCAAGTCGAGCAAGCGCTAGAAAGGGCCCTGAGCCCCGAGAAGCTGCAGCCGCTAATTGGTGAAGCGGTGCATCAATATTGCCAAACACAAAAGGCTCTCTCTAAAAATGAACAGCAACAGTAGGATCAAGATCTGGAACTGTAACGCCAACGGGTTCCGGTGCCGAAAAGCAATCCTACAACAGTACTTGAGATCGCTGGCACCGATGGCTCGCGCGGACGTGATAGCGGTCCAAGAAACCCACACCGAAGACACGCCGACGCTGCCAGGGTATCGGACACACGCCTGCCCCCCGTTCGCTCGCACATGCGGGAAGGGTGCGGCGCATGGCGTGTGCACGTTCATCCGGAAAGGCATCGCCCACGTGAAACACCAACAGTTCCTGGGCAGCAGGGACACTGCCATCGAGCTTTGAGTCACCGAGCTAGCGATTAGCGCCAAAGGATGAGGAGCCCGGGGTGGAAGAAAGAAGAAAACATCAACCACCGTCTTCATCGCAAACATCTATAGCAATTCAAGACATGGAAAGCAGAAATTCAAAACTTTCTTCCATAAGATCAAGAGCGCCACATCACAAGCACAGAAAGACCTGGTCAAGAGAGGAGACGCTGCCGCGGTAATATGCGGCAATTTCAACGCCCAACATCGAAAGCTCGGCTACACGACCACCACGTCCAAAAGAAGAAACCTTCTCGAAGACGCCGGCAAAGCCGAGTTCACGTTACTGATCAATCCAGCCCATCCATCAAGAATCAGAACATCGGTCGCCCCGGATACAAATCCGGACCTCACCTTTGCGATGCTGCCCGAAGGTGGCACCGCGAAGTGGAGGAATACGGGAATCAAGCTGAGTAGCGATCACTTCATAATCGAAATTGAATTACCGCTGGCTCATCTCAACGGAAACCCGAACCGCAGCAAAACGTCAAAGCACAAACTCGTCGACTGGAGCAAGTTCCGTAACACAGAACTCGGCGAAGTCGACAATATTGTCACGTTACAACGTGACTGTAACCTGCTGATAAGGGCACACAAGGACGTCAAACTGATTCGAACAACGGCAGTACGACTACTGTTTTTCTCTGCACGCGCATCTTTGTCCTCTTCTGAACAGCGGCACATACAAGCATGCTAGCATCTGTAGAAATAATAGTTTCAGAACTTGTACTAGTGGCATTACCCCCCTTCCCAAAGGACATCGTCCCGATGTCATAACATTATTGCCAGATGAAAACACACACGATAAGCAGTACACAAGGGGGTGTTCACAATCACTGTAAGTCTACTCAAGGGAGTGTGACGAATAGTCAGCGTTGGTAAAATGGTTTCATCCTCGAAACATGGACGACGTGTGGCTGTTGTAAACGGCGGGATTGACGAGCCATGTCCTCGTCAAGAACCTCGTAGTTCACTTCGCTGAGACGACGGAGAACTCTATAGGGACCAAAATAGCGGCGTAACAACTTTTCCGACCGGCCCCATTGTCGATTGGGAGTCCACAGCCATACTCGTTCTCCGGGTTGGTAAGAGACATCGCGACGACGAGCATTGTACCGCAGCGAGTCGATGCATTGTTGCTTATAGATTCGTTCGACTGCAAGCTTACGAGCCGCGTCTGCCAGTCTGATAAATTCGTTCGTCTTGACACTAATCTGGTGTCTGTCTGGTAGAAGCATGGCATCCAGCATTGTAGTGACCTCCCTGCCATGAAGCAACCGGAATGGTGTGAATCCAGTTGTTTCTTGCACAGCGGTGTTGTAAGCGAACGTGACATAAGGGAGGATGTCATCCCAGTTTTTGTGCTCTTGGTCAACGTACATGGATAGCATGTCGGCGATCGTCTTGTTTAGTCGCTCTGTAAGGCCGTTGCTTTGTGGGTGGTATGCAGTAGTTTTTCGATGTACTGTGCCGCTAAGCTGCATGACGTCTTGTATCATCCGGGCGGTAAAAGCTGTGCCACGATCAGTTATGACAACTGCTGGTGCTCCATGTCGGAGGACGATGTTTTTCATAAAAAAGTGGGCAGTCTCAATGGCGGTGCCACGTTGTAATGCCTTCGTTTCGCAGTAGCGCGTCATGTAATCAGTAGCGACTACAATCCAGCGGTTGCCGTCACAAGACTTGGGAGAAGGTCCGAGTAGATCCATGCCTATTTGTTGGAACGGTTGTGTCGGAGGAGCGATGGGCTTCAAAAAGCCGGCTGGGCGCTGATGTGGTGCTTTACGGCGCTGGCACTCGTGACACGTCTTCACGTAATGCTTCACGTCTCGACTGAGCTTAGGCCAGTAGTAGTGTTGGCGAATCCGGGCCAAGGTACGTGTGTATCCCAAGTGGCCTGAGGAAGGCTCATCGTGACAGGCGGACAAGACATCGGCTCGCAACGCTGGCGGGACAACGAGCAGGTACTCAGTCGCGTAAGGGTCGAAGTTTCTTTTATAGAGGATATTTCTGCGGACGCAGAACGATGATGACGAGCGGGCGAATGCTGGTGGTGGATGCGGCGTACGGCCTTCGAGATATTCGATGAATTGTCGAAGCTCGGAATCGTTCTTCTGCTGTTCGGCCAAGTCGGATACACTAACGGCGCAGAGAAAACGGCCGTCATGATCGTGATCACCTGACACTGTCTTAAGAGGAGCTCGGGAAAGGCAGTCCGCGTCAGTATGCTTCCGGCCAGACTTGTACACGACTGTCAAATCGAACTCCTGAAGGCGTAAGCTCCACCTGGCCAGATGTCCGGAAGGGTCTTTAAGGTTCGCCAACCAGCAGAGCGCATGATGATCGGTAACAACTCTGAACGGGCGACCATACAGGTACGGTCTGAATTTAGCTATTGCCCAGACAACAGCTAAGCACTCCTTTTCAGTTGTTGTGTAATTTGCCTCCGCAGATGATAAAATCCGACTCGCATAAGCAATAGGGCGTTCGACACCGCCTTGCCACTGGACAAGGACTGCACCAAGGCCGATGTTACTGGCGTCTGTGTGTAGTTCAGTGTCGGCATATTCGTCGTAGTGTCCGAGTAAGGGCTCAGATTGGAGACGCTGCTGGAGCTCGGAGAAAGCGCGTGTTTGCTCAAGGCCCCACACGAAGGGAACGTCGTCTTTTGTCAGACGAGTGAGGGGTTCGGCAATGTTTGCGAAATTTTGCACAAAGCGTCTGTAGTATGCACAGAGGCCTGAATATCGACGCACATCACGTTTGTTGGTAGGTGGTGGAAAATCTGCGACAGCCAATGTTTTGTCTGGGTCCGGCCGAATACCATCAGGGCTAACAAGGTGACCGAGGAACTTTAATTCGTTGTAACCAAAATGACATTTTTTGGGTTTCAGTGATAGGCCTGCCGTGCGAATTGCAGCAAACACAGATCTAAGTCGCTGCAAATGCTGCTCAAACGTTTGGGAGAAGACAACGACGTCGTCTAAGTAAACAAGGCATGCTTCCCACATGAGACCGGAGAGCACTGTATCCATCATCCTCTGGAATGTCGCAGGGGCAGAACACAGACCGAAGGGCAGCACCTTGAATTCGTACAGACCATCAGTCGTTATGACTGCTGTTTTCTCTCGGTCGCGTTCATCAACTTCGATCTGCCAGTAGCCACTGCGTAAATCCATAGAGGAGAAGTATCGGGCGTGTCGGAGGCGGTCTAGTGAGTCGTCGATGCGCGGAAGCGGATAAACGTCTTTCTTTGTGACTTTGTTGAGTTTGCGGTAATCGACGCAAAATCGGAGAGTGCCGTCCTTCTTTTTTACCAGTACGACGGGGGACGACCATGGACTGTTCGAGGGTTGGATTACGCCATCTTCGAGCATCTGCTTCACTTGAGAACGTATAGCCTCTTGTTCCTTTTGTGATACTCGGTAGGCGTGTTGACGTATGGGTCGCTCAGAATGGTCAGTGACAATGCGGTGCTTTACGGTTGGCGTTTGTTTTATCTTGGATGTAGACGCGAAACAGTCGCTAAACATGCGGAGGATACAGCGGATTTGCTCTTTCTGTGCACATGACAGCTTCGGATTGACATCGACTGCATCGGTTACCGCGGTGTCACTTTCAACGGCTGCAGAAATTGGGGCTATCGTCGTACACGCTTCATCGTCAATGGATTCGAAATGAGCGATAGTTGTTCGCTTGACCAAATGTTGGTATGATCCACTAAAATTGGTGACCAACAACTCAGTCATCCCACGTTTAAATTGAATTATGCCGCGGGCAACACAGATTTGCTGAGACAAGAGCACCGAAAGGTTGGCTTCACCGATACCACTACTGTCATGGTCTATGTCGCCCTGTACTGTAACGAACATACTGGTGCGTGGCGGAAGTGTGACGGTGTCGTCGACAATGCGAAGCACAGTCTTCTGCGGATTGGTATCTCTAGGCTTCGGGCCATAGTCGTCAGCAAACGTTACGAGGCAGTCTCGAAGATTTATAACAGCGCCGTGCTCACGAAGGAAATCCATGCCAAGGATTACTTTCCGGGAGCATTCGGGAAGCACAACGAAAGAAGCAACGAACGTCGACTCACAGATTTGCAGCCTTGCGGTGCATCTCCCGATTGGTGTCAAGAGATGACCACCGGCTGTCCGAAGGTTTGGTCCATGCCCCCAAGGAGTCGTGACTTTCCTGAGTTCAGCCACAAGTTCAGCGCTGATAACTGAGTAGTCGGCGCCGGTGTCGACTAGAGCAGTCACTGGATGGTTGTCGACACGAACGGCAATGTCAGCAGAAACGGGTTCGTCAGCGATGTGAGGTGTCGGCTGAAAGGAATCGTCGAAGGTCGGTGGAAGGGTCGGAGGAGGCTGTTTTAACGATAGCTTAACAGCGGTCCCACCCCCGGAGGCCGCTGATTCTAGTTTCCCCGGCGTGGACTTGGGGACCTAGCGGATCGTCCCGCAACAACATCGGCGAAAGTGGAGTATTGATTCGCGGACGTAGAGCGTCGAGGAGACGGAGAGCGTGATTGGCGTCGCTGGAGATTCGGAGATGGTAGACTTGCCAAGTATTCTGCGATGGCGCGGGGTCGTTCGCCGTCCCTGGGCCGACGAGCGTCTGGCCGAAATCCAGGTAGGCCCATCTGTCTGTACGAGCACTCCCGGTACAGGTGACCTGGCTCACCACAGTGGTAGCATAGTGGCCGATTGTCGGAAGCGCGCCACACGCTAGATTTACGCAAATTGGGTCGCGGATTCTCATAATGTGGTGGGCCCGAGAAGTACTGCGGCATCTGCAGGCAAGTCAGTCGTTGGTTTTCATAGCGTGGCCCGCCCGAGAAGTGCTGTGGCGTCTGCAGGCTAGTCGGTCGGGGGAAATAGCTGGCTGCCGGTGCAGGAGTACGTACAGCTTCCGCATACGTTAGCAGAGGAGCTTCGGTTGGAGGTGGCGCTAATGGTCGTACCAGCTGCCACACCTCTTCACGGACGACGTCTGTCAGAGCAGCCACTTGAGGCTGTGAAGGCACTGCGTGAAGCTTTTGCAGCTCGTCGCGTACAATGCTACGGACTAGCTCAGCAAGGTCTCTCACGCTCGTGACATCGGGTGTTACCAAGGCTGCTGACAGACATGCAAGGTTGTCGGACCGCTCATACTGCGAAGATCGCTGTCTCAGCATTCGCTCCATTGTCGTCGCTTCACGGAGGAATTCTGCCACGGTAGCTGGTGGGTTTCGTACAAGTCCTGCAAACAGCTGCTCCTTGACACCCCGCATCAGAATGCGCACCTTTTTGTCTTCCGTCATTGCAGAATCCGCTCGACGGAACAGACGAGACATCTCCTCAACAAACATGGCCACGCTTTCATTGGGTCGTTGATTGCGAGAATTGAGGAGACGTTCGGCTTGTTCTTTCCGGTCAGCGCTACCATACGTGTTCCGCAGCTGAGTGCAAAACACCGGCCAGGTTGTCAGGGCGGCCTCGTGATTCTCGAACCAAATACGCGCCGAATCCTCCAGGTAGAAATAGACATACCGTAGTTTCCGGTGCTCGTCCCACTCGTTGGCGACGGCGACTCGATCGTATTGGTCCAGCCAGTCTTCAACGTCTTCGTAGGGCTCCCCATGGAAGGGCTTTGGCGTTCGGGTGGCTGGTAGCCATGGTGCTGGCGGAGTCGCGGACGGTTCAGTCTGGCTTGCAGTTGTCGCATATGCCATGGTTCTGGAGCGTTCCGGAAGAGGGCTGAACTGGGGTGGTAGGCCTAGTTGCCGCCGACTGCGTCGAAGGTTGGCTGTTTCTACTAAGGTGTCAATGTTGGGACCGAGATCTTCCTCGTGGTAACAGTGCATAGACTATTACCCAGCAGCTCCACCAGTGTCACGTTACAACGTGACTGTAACCTGCTGATAAGGGCACACAAGGACGTCAAACTGATTCGAACAACGGCAGTACGACTATTGTTTTTCTCTGCACGCGCATCTTTGTCCTCTTCTGAACAGCGGCACATACAAGCATGCTAGCATCTGTAGAAATAATAGTTTCAGAACTTGTACTAGTGGCAATATCAACGAGTGGTCAGCGAAGCTGCTGGCGGCAACAGAAGGGGCCACCGAAGAGATCGATGCACCCGAAGAAATCAAAACCATGTACCCGAGACTAGCCCAACTCCTCAAAGCCAGGCGCTCGCTCCAAAAGCGTTGGCGGCGGCAACGTCACAACAGAGAGCTACGAAAGAAGATCGCAGAACTCGGCCGAGAGATCGAGCGACACAGCAGTCAGCTCTGCTCACAGCAGTGGTTTGCACTCTGCAGCCAGGCTGATGGGCAGCTTCACCTCGGTGGCACTTAGAAACTCTTCAGTCAACTGATGGATGAGACCAAGAGCTGCGAATATCAACGTACACGCATGGCCCAGATCCTACACACCACCGCTCGTCAACTGGGAGAAGAGGAGATGTTCAAGCGACTCAACGAGCGCTACCTCCCCATCACCAGTCGCGAAGACCACCCAGACTACGCCGGCTAGCCGAACCCCCCCCCCCATCGACCGAGATTTAGAGGAATGGGAAGGGAGACAGGTGGCGCAGGACCTGAACTAGTTCGGCCGCCGCACCCGACAGAGTTACTAACACAGCTCTACGCAACCTGATCGACTCAGCCATCACATCACTGACACGCTACTACAACGAATGCTGGCGTAACGGCAAGCTGACCAAGGCCTGGAAGACAGCAAAGACGATCCTGCTGCCAAAACCAAACAAGCCACCGGGTATAGAGGGTCTGCGTCCCATCTCACTCACGTCCTGCGTGGGCAAGGTCCTGGAGCACGTTCTTAACACCTGGTGGAACCGTTACATGGTAGCGCACGATGTCCACCCGGACTCAGTGCTTGGCTTCCGGGCCAAGTTGGGAACGCAAGACGCCATGCTCCTGATCCAACGAGAAGTCCTTGACCCACAGGGCGGGACTCCAAAAAGTGACAACCGAGCGATCTTGGGCCTGGACCTGCAAAGCGCCTTCGACAACGTTAGACACTCGTCGGTCCTGGCTCAGGTGTCCCGCCTGGGGCTGGGCGCAAGATCGTACAACTACATCAGAGCCTTCCTCTCTCGCCGCACGGCCAGGCTGGAGGTGGGAGGAACGAAGCTCGAAGAACGAGAGCTTGGTGGTGTCGGGACCCCACAGGGCTCGGTCATCTCCCCGTACCTGTTTAACATTGTAATGATTGAGGTGGCCAGGCGTCTGGAGGCGCTAGGCACGGGGATCCGACACTGCCTTTACGCCGACGACGTAACCATCTCGGCCACGGGTGGAAGCGACGGAGACATCGAGGCGGGTCTGCAGGCGGCATTGGACGCCGTGGAGTCCACACTCTCTGACACGAGCTTGCGGTGTTTGCCACAAAAATCACAGCTACTCATCCTGCCACCACCTGGGAGGCACAGAAAGAAGGCAAGTCGAGAGGCGGCCGAGAACATCATCGTGCACACCAGTGACGGTATGCAGATCCCGGACGTCCCGGGGCTTCGAGTCCTGGGTATGTTCGTGGACGGC
This sequence comes from Rhipicephalus microplus, assembly GCF_043290135.1. Lineage (NCBI taxonomy): Eukaryota > Metazoa > Arthropoda > Arachnida > Ixodida > Ixodidae > Rhipicephalus > Rhipicephalus microplus. Next base: position 442,161,075 of record NC_134710.1, read on the forward strand.
ACGCAAACCAACGCCACGGCGGTCAAGAACATCACAACCAAGATGGGCATCGCAGCGCGCCTGGTCAAGCGAATGTCATCCCGCTACCGGGGCATGAAAGAGACGGGGCTCCTGCATCTGCTGCAGGCTTTCGTTGTAAGCCACGCGGCATATGCGGGGGCCTTTCACCACTGGACCGGCGCGGAACGAGCCAAGATCAATGCTGCCATCCGGAAGGCTTACGCGGGAGCTCTTGGGCTCCTACCAGGCACAAAGACAACGGCCTTGCTGTCTCTGAGAACACACAACACGCTCTCGGAGATCAGCGAGGCTCAGAGAGCTTCGCAGATGAGCCGCCTGTGTGACACAGCCGCGGGCAGAGGATTACTCGATCGGGTGGGATTATTACCTTCTGAAGAACGCCCGGGAGCAGGACCGGACGGGGAGCTAGAAGAACAAGCCCCCCTGAACGATGAGGCAGCGAGGAAGATCATTGTCTACCCGCTGCCAAAAAACATGGACCCAGAAAGGGATGCAGGCATGCGAGCGGCGAGAGCAGCGGCGCTGGCCCGTCAACATCAGAGAGACGAGGGCGCATTCTACGTGGACGCCACAAGATATCCGGGAAGACGCAACGCCTTCGCAGCAGTGGCGGTCAGCGCTACTACTGGTAAATTACCAACAGCAAGCACCGTGCGCGCCCGAACAGCCGACCATGTAGAAGAGGCGGCGATAGCCCTGGCCACAGGTAGGCCGGGCACGCGCACGGTGCTAAGTGACTCAAAGCAGGCAATCAGAAATTTTGCCCGAGGCATGGTATGGCGGGACACGGAGCGGCTAGTGCGTCCATCGCGGCTTCGCGGGCTGCCCGCGGCGCCGCTAAAGGGCCAACCATCGCCCTCAAATGGTTCCCAGCCCACATGGGACAAGTGGCTCCCGACATTCAGAACCGCAACAAAGAGGCGGACGCTGTGGCCCGTGATCTCATCACGTGCTGGACCGCGGCAGCCCGTCTCTCTGAAATCAGCGGTGAAGAACGAAAAGAACACCTCGATCCCCTCAACGACTACGGAGGGATTCTGGCAGCCTACAGAGAGGCCAGGAGAGCCTTTCCGCCCCCGCATCGGAACTGTCACGTGCGGAAGCTGTGAAGCTCCGACAACTGCAAACGGAATGCGTTCTAACGCCAGCATTGGCCCGGCACGTATGCCCCGACATGTTTTTGGACGCAAAGTGTAGCGTGTGTGAACGTGAACTAGCCACACTCCACCACATCATGTGGGGTGGGTGTAACAGTGGTGTGAACAATGGGAATGGGCAGTGCCAAGACACCACGTATCCCGAAGAGGTGGGAGCATGAATACGCTCCCAAGACTCAACCACAAAACGAAGGGCCATCCAGCGGCTTGAGGAGGCCCTTGCAAAGCAGACGAGAAAGGGAACCGACGCCCCGCACAACGATAGCGGAGGAGCCCCAGTATCCAACACCTAGCCGGAGCACAACGTCCTCAAGATCTAGGGCCTGGGACTATAGGACTATTAGCCATAGTCTTTAAATAGGCAATACCCGCGCCCTGCGCGGCTGGTAATTTCCCGCACGCCGGATGCGCGAAAATGTTGTTTCTCTCTCTCTTTCTCTCTCTCTCGAAGCAGCTTCTTCGGCACGCTGGACGGCCCAGAGTTGCGCTGTCAGGTTTGAGCTCAGCAGTGAGGTCTCCCAGCGCGAGCGGAGGCTGGCAGTGGAGGAGACGGTTGGATCACCACTGTTCAAATTGTCTGTGAAGCCTTGACATTCCCACAGCATGTCACTATGCGTAGTAACCTCTCAACTCGATCGACATTTGTTTGTAGTGTGAATGTCTGGATACATGGCGTGCGTCTAGGGTTTATGTTTGAATCTGTAATTGTTTTTACCGCCTATGTCCTGTTTAGCCGAGCGTGAGGGGTTAGGTATATGCGTATTTGTAACTGGGTCGGGATGTCGTGGAACTTTGTTATACAATCTTCCCACTCCCACACGTTTGCAGTACTGTGCAGGAGAAGTTTTTCTGTCTGAAGGGCAGGCATGTGCAGGCAAAATCACACTTGTCTGGAGTGGCAGAGCACATAGCTGGGGATGCTGTCGCTGTCCGCAGCTGCTAGCTTACGTTAGCTACAAGCTTCCGTTATTGCTTGCATTATAGCGCAAGAACTTAGCATGCAGTTTTCTTATTTTATGCGTCATAACGGCGTCGGCGTTTGCTTAGGTTTGCAGAAAACGGCAGCTGAAGCGGCCGGCTAGGTGCCCTGGACCAGTTCGACTCCGTCTGTACACCTTGCATCTGGATTTTCCGAATAATTTACCATATTTTGTGACACTGGTTATTGTATGTTTCCACCCAAAATATATGACCGCCTAAGTGTTTCACATATTCAGTAAACCACCTCAGGCATGATTTCATGAACAGCAGGTACCCGAGACATGCTTGATACGCTTGTTGTCCTGGTTCTTTTCATGCTGTGAGTGCTCAGCAATTCATGCTGTACCGAGAACTTGTGTCCATAAATGCTGCTTTGGTGAGCGGTTTCACACGCCACACCTTTGAAGCCTGAAGACTGACACGCTGTTGTGCTCGCTATACGAGACTCCTCTCTGTTATCTTTGCTCAACTAGTGCTTTACCTGCCACCACGTTCGCCTGAAGAAGAAAAGATAGAGGAATGCCGGAGTGGCTAAGAATTCGTCTTTGTAAAGTCTGCCGTGTCGAGAGCATGCGATATTTGAGGATAGCAGGTCGCAGACTTGTAGCGTGTACAACGTAAGGCTGATAATCCGACGTAGCCAAACTTACACTATATATATATAGCAAGTAGCAGCCGGACAACAAGACAAGCATATCTGAAAATGATAAGTGACTAAGGTACACTGGTATCGTTACGCATAACACACCGTATTAGTAGTTCCTTTTTTGTAAGAAAAATGCGGGAATGCAACCGTCTCCTGAACGATATGGTTAATTAAATATACAATGAAGAATTTTTTCGTCTCTGTAAAATGTCCACAATATAACTGTCAATAAGAGTGGTATCTTTTGGATGCTTCTATCTGTTGTATTTATTGTATCCATTGCTATTTGTGTGAAACGTAAATAGAAATGGTGAAACGTAAATAAATAAAATAAAAAATAAAAATAATAAGGCATGATTACATGAGTGCGACAGATGCGCTTCGAATTCGTCTAGACAATGACAATTCAATAGAAAGGCGCATTGCACTAATCCACAAACAGGGGCGGTGTTGCGAGTCCCGTACGTATTACGGGCCATAAATTCCAATCAGGAAACAATGGACCCCGTCGAGTGAATTCTGAGCATGCTAATTTCATATGAAAATTATATATTGTATATATCGATAGCGCAAAATAATAAGGGGGGAAGTGAGGCAGCTGAGCGATAGGGCGAAGACGGGTACAAACATGCTTGTTGCATCATGAAAACCAGCTATAATGATATTCAGCGTAGCAATCCACGAAACACAAGAAAAGCTAAAAAACCTTTTAGTAAATGTCCAAAAAGGATAGTCCAAAACGTATATAAGAGGTCTTGTTGAGATGCTATTTAAACCTAAACAGCTTGAAAACCTTCTGTAGCTGTGCTAGCGCCACGTTATTATACGGCTTTAAAACTTCTAGCAAGAAGTCTTAAAAACGTGTTTCTAGATTTCTTAAAGAACCTTTGTAAACGTTTACTATACTTATATTATGAGAAGCCTAGTAAACTTGCCAAGATTCTAAAAAAGACTTTTGCTAGATCATTCAACACGTTTTTTAGACATTTATTTTTTATGCAAACCAGCTTGTTGGGTGTTTCCTGTGGTTAATTTGCTGCATCATGTGAGCGTTTTACAATCGGTGCACTTAGCTGTTCGCTGTTGACAGTGACAAGTAGGAACAGCAACATAATTTGGCATCAAATTATTGCTGGCACTATTCTAATCAGCATAGTTGGTGCCATATTTGTTGAAAGAACTAATTAGTGACGGCCGTCTGTCATTACGAAATTATGTTTTGCTTGGAGACAAGACGGGATTTTAAACGTCAACTCATTATTGTTTCTGGTGTTACCTGGAATGCATAATACTGCACATCCAAAAGTAAATGCGAAATTTCAACAAATCTTGTTGCATACTTGTACCCTTTATTATACATAAGAATGACTGCACATTTTGTCTCAAAACTTGCATGTTTTGTAGTAACTCTAATTATGCAAAGCAATTAAGGGACAGGCCAGATACTTGGTCCAGGAACCTGCACGCATACAAAAGGCACAAACTGTTCTCTTCGAGCAGACTTCTATCAGTGCAACGAAATTTAGCAGGCTAGCTTGGCAAACACATTGGCCCAGTAGCAAATATATAAAGGTAGAAAATTTGTTATGCTGACCGTCTTGCTACAGATGACACCAGTAATCTTGCCGAGACAGTCATGTACATGGTTGCGAAGTTATCTGGTGGTAAGCAGATCAACAGGTGTAAGAAGAGCTCTTATGAACAACGCCGTGATGGGGCTGGGCTCAGCTTTCAGATGGGGCCACAATGGCACTGCACCACATCTAAGGCGGTAACCTGCAAGAGCCCTGCAGCGGTCTTGAAGCGCTACGCCAGCAGAAAGGTGATGCAAAAAGCACAGAAAGAGTCTCTCGGGACGAAACTGTTCAAAGAACATGGCCACGAACAGCCTAAGTGCGAGGACTCAACGGTGAAGGAGTCAACGACTTATTATGGCCCAAACTGCCAGCAACCAGACATGCTAGCTGAAAAATATGTCGAGAAGCAGCGCACTGTCTTAGCTGGTGTACAAGAGAATGAAAGACAGCCGGCCGAAATTCGGAAGGCTACTCGAGGACAGGCGGGCGATTCCGTTTGGCACTTTGAAAGAAACATGCGCCTGACAGCTTCTTCATTCTACGCAGTGTGCCGACAAAGGGAGTGGACACCATGTGATGCACTCGTAAAGACCTTGCTCTACAAGAAATATTTCACCAATGCTGCTCTTGAGCAAGGAAGACAATAGGAGCGTGTTGCATTGCGCATGTATAAGCAAGAGATCAAAACTGCTGTGCCACCTTGCGGGCTCTTTGTTGACACAGAACACGGATTCTTGGCAGCATCGCCGAACCGATTTGTTGGGAGTGACGGGATAGTGGAGGAGAACTGTCCGTTCACTGCGAAGGATATGGAGCCATATGAGGCAGCTAGAAAGTATAATCAAAGGAGCCAAAAACATGAAGCACCAAGTTTAAGCCACTCCCATAACTATTACTACCAAGTGCAAGGCCAGCTCGATATTACTAAAAAGAGTTTCGGTCACTTCGTCGACTGCATATCAAAAGGCATCCACGTAGAGCGTATTGAAAGAGACAATAACTTTCGGAAATTACGAATGCTTTCACTTCTCCTCAGATTTTATAATGACTGTCTATTACCTGAAGTTCTAGATCCCCAAACCACCCGCAGCACGCCTATACGCAGACCACCATGAAATGAGAAAGCAAGTGAGTCGCGCCAGCAGTTCAAACAAGCCTCGATAAGCAGCGAGACAAATCAAAGGGGGGACTCCAACATTAGCCATGAGCTCTAGTGCTAGCGCATTCCCTCTAAAAAATTCACTGATGATCACAATGCTTCCTTCTTGGTAGAGAAACGCAAACTGCGTATGAGGTTCAGGCTATCCTCAGTTTTAGCATTGAAACATTTGTTGCATAATTGCCACAGCAAGTACCATTACTCGAGTGCATTGCAGGCATCGCGAACCAAGCAAAACGCCAGCCACGCATCAGCACCGAGAGAGGAACCAGGATGCGTGGCGAAGGAAGAAAGCGAAGCCAGTGATATGGACAGACGCCGCGTTCGCTCTATGGGTTACGGCAGGCACCGCTCAACGCTCTATAAGTATTAAAACCGCAAATGCAGGCTGTCTCAAAATAGCAAAGACTCTTACTCAAACAACCCACGAGGTAGCAATTTACTTTGATCCGTCCAATGAGTCAGAATGTGCTTTTCTTCAATGCCCGGGACACATGAACAAAAAGGAACTTTTGTAAAGGTTTGCGTGTGATAGGGCAATGAAAAATATTAATACTATAACGAATACCTTCATTCACTGCAGCTATCACAAGCTCAGATATGAAAGTGGTAATTACAACATGTAAGCTAGTGCTCTGCCAACTAGACGTGGTCAAATTCAATTTTTTCCGAGGTCTGTTATTTACTGAAATGGTCTAGCTGATTGTGTTCGTGAAATGAAAAAATGAGATTTTCTGGAGTCATTCGTAACATCAATGTCTTATTTTCTCTCATTATCTACCCGTTGCGCTTAGGAGCTGACAATATTTGTTGTGTTGAAAATCTTTTTTGTAATACTACTAGTATTTTGCCCTGTGGTATTTATGTTCTACACCCCTGCAATAGCCCTGCATTAGGCTGAAGTATTTGATTATAAATAAATAAATATGTAATTTGCAAGGCGTTAGAGTGATTTCATGCTTCTCGGGATGTATGCCTTGTACCTCTCAAGTTGTTTTTTTTATGTGTGAGTGTTTATGTGTGATATTTCGGTACTTTCGTGGTTGCAACCAAGTGCTGCGGACGCTCCTTTTGTGCAAAACAAATTTTGGTAACCACGTATATAGCCCCTTTCTTGCTTACTGCATGACAACCCCTCTTTGCGCAGCATACATACGGCATTCACTGAACTTAATGCTTGAAATTATGTTAGTCCACAGATTTATATCACTTGACCAGTCATGTGTTCAAAAGCTTTCGCCAGTGGGACAAGCCATTTTTAACTAATTGGAACTATTTTGTATTGTAGACTTAGAGTGGGAATGGCAACAACTTTGCATTGCCCATGTTTCAACTTTGGCATGCGCTTCAAGAACTCGAAGTGAATACGACCTAGTTGTAATACCGCCAGTGTGCGTTCAGAAATATGCATGAGAGATACAGAGTACTCTAATTCTCTCCCCCATCCCAGTCCCGGAAGGTTGACGTGAATGCGACCCGGCTGTTATCGCGAACATTTTGTACAGCTTGAGGTAACTGCTTAGAAAGTACGAGCTTGCTAACAATTACTGACAGTTTTGGTGGAGCGATCACTCTTGATGTTATGGCCGAGGCCTTCTTTTAAAAAAAAGAATGTTGAAGTAGCGGCAATTAAAGAAGTTTCTCTGACAAGGGGAATAACGTACCAGGGCCATTGGCCACTCATATGAGCCTCGTCAGAAGCGTAGCCAGAAAGTTTTTTCGGGGCGGGGGGAGGGATCAATTATACGTTTTTGCATGTTTTCACGTGCCCTCGCATTTGTGGGTGAATATTGCCACGTTCCATTTCCCAAGTTTTCGTTGTCGTCCCGGGGCATCACACGATTCTCGGCGCAAACCGCGCCTGCAGTTTTCGAGAAGGTTCCGGACTGTAGTAGATCATTTCGATAAGATCACGCCCACTGTGCGAACGGTACAGATTGTTCTGGAACCTACGCCACCGCCAGCGATAACGCTAGAACATTCGACGGCAAGAGTATATATGCCAGAGCGCTTCGCCGCTTGTCAGTTGTTGATCGAAGGCCGTCGCTCCGTTCGCCGCTATCAGTCCGAGACTGCTATCTGTGCGAGACTGCTGCTGTAATTGGACTTTCCGTTTACCGGGCACAGGTTCCCCAAATAAACAGTTAAATCCCAACACGAAGTCTCCTGTCTTCGGCCACGTCACGACCCCATGACAATATATACATATACAAAACTTTAAAAAAATTCGGGGGGAAGGTGAACTACCTCACCCCCTTTCTGGCTACGCCCCTGAGCCTCGTTCATAAGTCGCGCAAGAATGGACCAAAACATGAAATCATATACTAACCCGCTGAAATTTGAATTCCTATAAAAAATGATGGTATATATAGCGGGCAACACTGTGCTGCCCATGCTCTTGGCACGTGTTGGGCACCGTAGGTCAAAGCGGCCGCATTTCGTAGTACGTGATTTGCCAAATTAATCGTCTTTCGGACATACGGAAGCTTAGGTTACACAGTGAAGAAAGTGCACGCATACAAATATAATTTTTGTTCTAAAGCGAGACAGTGTGTGGTATAATGAGGGTAAAGAAGGAGAACGCTAAAATTAAATGCATATTTTGAACAAAGGCCCTTCCAGCTTTCCACTTCTTTTTCATCTCTTCATCATTTCACCGATATCTCGAGCTACAGCTGCGCGATAAGAACGGGCACAGGTAAGAACTATTACATTTCATACGGACGTATTTCTTGCTCTGTTGTGAACTTCAACGGTTGGTACTGTTGTTACTAACTGGAGTGGGTTAGGGAGAGATGGTTTAGGAGGACATAGTACTTTTTGTTATGTGAATAATTTTACATTTCTAGTGTTACGTATGAAGGAAATAAATTAGTCCCACACCACACGTGTTACAAATCACTCGGACCGAACACGTAACATAACGAACCCAATGTGAAAAACTTACGTATACCTTGCAAAATGGTTTTACTATTATTTGAGTTTTGACCAAACACTTTTTTACACGTGTTAGAGAAAAAAAGGCGTTCGTGACAGTGGACGAAATTGAACATGCCAGCTAGTGTCCCCAATGGGACTGGATTTCTGGTCGTGGTGAACCAGACCAAGTGGGGCCGCGCAACGTAATAAATGGCCAGCTGGGCTTCTAAAACACATGCGGCCTGCTTGCTAATAAATTTTGCAACATTATAGCTGCTTCATACCCGGCTGCTTAGAGCCGATAGCACCACGAAAAGAGAACTTATCTAAGCATTTGGTAATAATTCATAAAGTGCGAATAGAAGACCTGCTTTCCCCACATTTATTGGTCCGTAATTTTTGCATCATAGCCACTGCATTATTATAACGTTATATATGCGAAATATTGCTATTGATCCTTTTTCGATAAAATAAGCGGCCCCGTATCTGCAAGTAATCTGCAAATGTCGTGGTAATCCGGAGGCGCTGCGTTAGAGTGCCTCGAGCGTGCAGTGGACGTGAGCGAGGGCATCAAGTCACGTCACACGCGAGACATGAGCGCCAACTGGCAGTTTTTTTTAAACAAAGCGCGTGGCCCTCAGAGGTGATAAGGTGTAGAACGCAAGGCGATGGGTAGGTGCCACCACCTGGTCGTCTTAGCAAAGCGTTGCGCAGCGTGATAAGCGCTACGGTCTTTAGAATTACTTATGTCTGCCTTTTCTAGTAAAAGACGAACATGCAGAATATGTACGTGTTGTTATGGTACCTCAGGTATGCACTATAATAGCTTTTTTATTGACGATCGCAAAAGTATGAACGCTAATTCTTGAGGAACATTAGTGGGCGCTGCGGATGGGGTCGGCCGTTCGGGGTATCGGCTGTTGCTGTTAAACGTACCCAGTTCGTGGTAATGATGCACAAACAGACAAATGCACAGACAGACAGACGGACTGACCAAAGTTTTGTCGCCGAACGTTCCAAAGAAAGACTCTCGTCTTTTGTAAAAGTTATAGTGCATATATCGCTTTTGTCAGGGCACGTAACTAGATATTGAGTGCTAGGAGTAGGTTGATTTTTACTTGAAAAAGTATACAAATGGAACACAGGAAAAGGAGAATTTTTTATGAAGGCCGCTGTTCACGAGCGCAAGCAGATGGGAACTGAATAGTGGTCATCAGTAAATGAGATAGGACCAAACGACACAGCAACAGAAGGGGATTATTTACGTATGCACACAGAAGGATGTAATGTCTCATGGTTCGCTTATGATGTGACCTCCGTGAGAGAGTGTCACCCAACCACGCATTCCAGCGCTGTATGTAACGAAGAGCTTGCTCGCGTAGGCTGCCAAGCCTAGGCGAGTGGTTTGCAGCGCAACTGTTCCTCCCGTGAACACCACGGCACCGCAGGGGACAGGCACCAGTGAGCGATAGGGTTCAGACAAGGAGGCAGATAGAGGGGTCGTTGAAGGGGCGAAAAGAAAGAGAGCCTGTGCTGACGGCATCGCTTTTCCTTGTCGCAACGCCAGGCTTCACGCCTCCTCCTCATGCAGTGTGGCACGCTGGCACAAGTATAGTAGTTTCACTTGGTTTCACCCCCGAAACGTTCTCCCTGTAGCCCTGACTTGGTGGCGCCCTCTGGTTTCTTCAGTGGAACTACTCGCAAGATGGTGACAGTGGATCCGCCACATTAATTCTCTACCATCGTGGAGAATGTCGCACTATTAAGCTCTTAATCACCGGTGTCATACTCGGCTCAGCTAGCGGCCGCAGCCAAAAAGTTCAATTTCTCCATTGTCAAAAAAGCAAAGCCTGTAAAAGCGAAGAGAGAGAAGGGGATGAACAACATCCATTGAGTGAGGCTAGACGTTTCCGAAATATCAGATATGAATCACTTTTCAGAGAGATTTGTCGTGCGAGCATTTGTACAATATATGAATACCGATCTGCAGGATGATTCTAATCTGGGCTTTAATACTGCAATACTGTTCGTGGTGTTTCACGAACAAAAAAGAAATCCTTCAGGCCTCTCATGACCACATACCAAACTTAAAAAAGCCTAACAATCAAAATAGGCAAAAAATGTAATGCATGTGTACCTTAGCAATGTCAGAAAATTTCTATCTCAGAGCGATATAGATATTTTTTGAAATGGCCACCCAGGCATTTCGTACAAATGGTTAAAGAGCGAAAGACTAAACGCTCAGCCCAGGTGTTTAGCAATGTATTCAGCCCGACGCTGCACAGAAGCCATTCACAACTATTCGTTACATGTTCGTTCTTCTAATAAAGTTCGACACACGTTCGGCCTGGGTTTTACCCCAATGTTTACTTCACATGCCCAACATTGTGCTTCGCCTAATCATGGTCATGAAGGAGTGTTATGAGCGGCTAATAGTGTTGCGCAATGCGTTGATCACAGTAGTTGTTCTCGAACTACATACAGGTGGTCAGGACGTCGCAGTAGCAGCCGAAGTGCCGCTGGAGAGAGTCGCGCCGAAAGCGGGCGTTCGCTCCGGCAAACGTGCTCCCGCAATCATCTTCACGTTGACGCGGTCGTGTCCGCAACGGGGCTTGTTCGGCACGGCGTTCTTGGAAGCGTGGGACATGGCGCATGAATTCGGGACCGTGGCTTGCAGGATCCGCCTGGCACCCGCGCTTGCTTTTTCGGTCGTGAGTCAGCAGGGCCTGGAGGTTGCCGCGTCATGAATACGCAGTTGCTGCAGGCACCTGGCCTCTCGAGCATGTTTTTCTGCTCGGACTGCACTGTCGGCCCGGCGAGTGCGAGCTCTCTCACTTTTATGCCTAGTTCACACAGAAACAGCCGCTTTCTACAGCGACCAAAATTCCCCTACCACCGAAACGCAGCGTCGTTCGCACTGGACGCGCCCCGCGCCGCCGAATATGCCATCTACTACGGGACGAACGCGGGATGGATGCGCTGTCACCCGGTTGTTGTTGCGGCTTGCAAACGCCCCTACGCTATCCGGTGGTGTATACTTCGACGATTCTCGTACGCAAGAAGCAAGAAAAGACAGTACTGCTTACTTTGCTGGCAATTGGCTGTCTTGTAATGCACGAAGAGCAGAAAAACCAACGACGCCAGCGGCGTTGGTGGGTTCGTTTTGCTCTGCAAGACCGCAACAAGCTCGGTCACGCCAATAGCAAGCTCGGTCACCTCTTTCACGAAATACGGAGGCGAAGTAGGCACATAGTAGGTTAAACTACCGTTGGTTTCAACATTCAGTTACGTGCACTGCGGCATAACAAGTGAGTAGGGCTTCACCACCATTTTTCGAAATTCCTTGACTAGCGCTCCTATTGGTCCGCGGTGACCGATGCGGCGGCCGACGCCGCGAAAATCGGTCCGTGAGCGATCAGCGCGGAGAGGGCACTTTCGGCGGGTCTCGCCGCCGCCGAACCGGATTCGGAGCACTTTCGGCGGCCGGAATGCTCAGTGTGAACGCGGCCTTACACTGTCGCTGCTCTTTTAGAGTTGTCCGTGGCTCACCCATGAGTACGTTTTCAGCAGAAACTGATGCGCATGTGCGTAATGCCACGGCTTAGGCGGGATTGACGACGTCACTCACAGTGCAGCCAATATGGCGCGTGGGCTTGGGACTGAGACTTTTGACTGCTTGTTCTCAATGCCAAGTTGCCGACACGAACAGGAACGACATGCTCGCTGTTTACAGCCAGCTCTGTCTCCCCCACGAAACTTCACATCTCTTGTTCCCCGGTGCCACTGTGAGCACGTTATGAGTGCTCTCTCTGCCCTCCAATACTATTAATGGCAGTAACCTTCGAGATCAAATGTAGTTCTTTTTGTTCTCCCTTTTTTTCTAACCTCCCTCTCCTCTCTTTATTTCCTTCCCGTTTCGCGTCCCCCCATGGGCTACTGCTGTGGTGTCCTCCTCTGTGAGAAACAGTAGCGGGGCGCATTTTTCATTCCCCAAACTTGAATCCACTCCGCCCCCCGCTCCCCCTACCTAAACCTTTTAGGCACACCAATTTAAATCGGCTTACGGGGTTCAGATTAGCCCATTCTCTTATTGGAAATAAAATCGAAACAATACAGTAAAGAAACCACAAGTGCTTTGAAAACCCGAATGCATGAACACTACGGAAAACTTTGGCAACATTGTGTGCCACAATCGACATTGTCAAGCCCTTGAGCTTTCTTCTAACAGTCATTGTTGCAGGACCTACCGTATAAAAGTAACTAAATGTGTAAGTGTTACCACACACACCGCATGGAGTTTGCGTGGTAACTGAAATGTTCTCATTTTATGTGAACATTCGTGGTCAGTTTCACTTTAACCTGATAGGCTTGAAATAACAACCCCAACAACAAAGAAAAAGAGAGCCGAAAGCGGCATCCAGTACGTTGCGCATAATAGCAGCCTACGAAAACATTTACAGCACCTTTGTGAATTGTGTAGACTCCAGAAGTTCACACACGTGAAGCGAGAGCAAAAAAAAACGCTGTTCAAAATAGAAAGCACCACGAATTCGCGGTTAACAACAATGCCTTCCAGCGTCAGTTTCTCTTCGCCAGAGCCCCGCCGTAGTGGTCTATTGGCTAAGGTGTTTGGCTGCTGACCCGTAGATTATGGGAATGAATACCGGTTGCGGCGGCTGCATTTTCGATGGTGGCGGAAATGCTGTAGGCCCATGTGCTCAGATTTGGGTGCAGGTTAAAAAACCCCAGGTGGTCGAAATTTCTGGAGGCATCTACTTCAACGTCATCATATGGTGGTTTTCGGACGTTAAACACCACGTATCAAGCAATCAATTCCTTCGCCAGATAGAGGCGAGATCACGTGATACAACACTGCACGTCACAGCGCTTGGAGCACCCGCACCTCCAGTGATGGGCCTCGTTCCCAATTGCGCGCCAGAAGGTACACAACTGAGACGATCAGTCATATACGTACGTTTTTCTAATGCGGTTCTTAAAGGGAAAAGTACAGAAAACTGAGCCCTGTAACTCTCTGTATAGGTGCGGCACCTCGACAGTGGCTCACAGGGGATAGGGTAAAGAGGGATTAAAATCACAGGATTAAAAGGTATACATAGAAAGAGGAAGGAGAGAGCGGGGCGCAGGGACAGCGAGTGACGGAAGTAAACAGGAGATAGGAAAGATGTTCTCAGGAGTTCGAAGATGGGCCACCACTCGACGAGGCATTTTGTAGGCCGTGGTACTGCATGCGGGCTCTCCCTACCTTTCACTGAGTGCGCATGAGAAACTTTACAGCGAATCTATAGTGCAATAGCAAACGACGCAACTTTTGCTCTCTCCTACGCTATTCTGCCAGTCTCCGTGGCAGTACTTTTTGTTTTCCTTCGGCGAGGAGAAAAATGGAGCTGATGTAACAAAAGTGGAGGGTAATTAGAAAATATAGGAAATATTTCATTCTACCTGCTATGGGAAGTTAAAGGATATAACTACAAAAGGAGAAAGAACGGGATATATTAAGAGGTCCAGGTGGAACCACGAATAAAAAAACGATGAAAAAGTGCACGGGTACGGCCGGCCGCGGGCTGCAAAACCGCGGAGTGACCCAGGCGCGTAGCGAGAATTTTTTTAGATGCGGAGCATCTAATACTCGAGGCTTGTAGTGCGGCGCCGTCCGCAAGCTTCCTCCTCCTTCTTCCACCATCTGTGCATCCCTTCCTCCTCTACACACCGCGCGCGCTTCACTCCTCCACCATCTGTGCACCCTTCCTCCTCTACACACCGCGTGCGCTTCTCCTCTTCACGAACATTCGCTAGCTGTATAATGTAGCGCGCATGCGCCGTCACGCTTCGAGAACATCGGCAGCTGACGCGCGCGCATGCGCCGTCGCGCTTCGAGAACATCGGCAGCTGACGCGCGCGCATGCGCCGTTGCGCTTCTCTCCCTTCTCGAACATTCGACAGCTGACAGTGCATGCGCCGTCCCGCTGTATATATACTCAAGGTCGGCGCTCGCTCGCTCAGTTGCCGCTCGTCGGTTGGTTTGTACGGCGCGTCGACGTCCAAGGTCGCGGTGAAATGAATTCGAACGAATCCACAAAAACAATAATCGACGTCCCTTCGACCAGCGCCGCCCTTTCGCATACGTGTGTACGTGTTCACTCATTTAACACCCCCTCCTACAACCACGTTAACCAATTTAGCCATCGACCCAAGTAAGTCGCAATTTAACACCCCATTTCACAACCACGTTAACCAATTTAGCCATCGACCCAAGTAAGTCGCACTTTAACACCCCATTTCACAACCACGTTAACCAATTTAGCCATCGACCCAAGTAAGTCGCACTTTAACACCCCGTTAACCAATTATATGCTCCGCATCCTCCTCAGTGTTCCCCCGAGGGAAGCTGCGGGCAATTTTTTTCGGGGGAGGGGGCACCACCTTGATTTCAGCGGGGGATGTGAGGTCATTCCCTGAATATGGCCATTTTCTGCTCTTCATGCCTCATTCGAAGGTCTCGGGTTCGGTTCCTGCCCATGGCAAGTTATCTTTTCACCCACTTTTCTTTGTTCACCTTTTTACTACCTTACAATTTGGTCTAACAACCTCCCTATACTGTCCTTGCAATATTGTCTGTTAGATTTCATCATTATTGTGTCAAAACACGGAAAAACGAGCCCTTAAGAAACCACTTCTTATATATATATATATATATATATATATATGTGTGTGTGTGTGTGTGTGTGTGTGTGTGTGTGTGTGTGTGTGTGTGTGTGTGTGTGTGTGTGTGTGTGTGTGTGTGTGTGTGTGTGTGTGTGTGTGTGTGTGTTTAATTGTTTAATTTGAATTGTACCAAAATCGATTCGATGAGACAATTGTGTATGACTAACACAAATGACAGTAATGTGAAAATCGTGATATGCATGTCATGTAGCATGACGGTATTGCCACGTTCTATTTCTTAAGTTTTGTTAACGCCCCAAAACACTACACAATTCTCAGCGCAAACCGCGCCTGCAGTTTTCGAGAAGCTTCCGTCATTTTGATAGAACCACGCCCACTCTGCGAACTGTACAGATTATTTTGGAACCTACGCCACCGCCAGCGATAACGCTAGAACATTCGATGGCAAGAGTATAAATGCCGACGCACTTCGCCGCCTGTGAGTTGTTGATCGACGGCGACGCTCCATTCACTGCTTCACGCCTCTTAACGGCTCCGAGCTAGCCTTTTTTCGTTCGGCCCGGGCTCCCGTCACGCCGACGCTGACCCCCGGGAGCGTAATCAAGAGGAAGAAGTGTCTGCTTCAGCGCATTCCTGCTCGAAGCACCGAAGGAGGCGGTCCCCGGTTATCCAGCCGGTGACCCTCCCCCCCCCCTTGCAGCAAGGAGCATAGGATGAGTCTGGGAGTGACTCTCTCTCATGGATTCATCTTGCCGCTACCCCAGCCAACGTTACTAGAATAGCTGGCTCTCGAGCAGAGAAGAAGCACGCAATCTTCTTTTTCGTCCAGATTGCGAGCCGCTCTTGCTGTCACCTCACTACGTGCTGGTGGCATTTCCCCCTTCCGAAAAGAAAAAAAAACAAGTCCCAAAAAGAGGAAAGAAAAGTACATAGCAGCACCGCGATGCTACTACATAGGCACGTCAAAACGAAATTGGAAATTCGGTTAAAGTGAAAGTAGAAATTGAAGAGCGTGCCAATACAAGAAACGTCAATGAACGAGAAAACAAGTTCACACAAATAAACAAAAAACACAAAGAATGCTGTACGGTAAAAGAAAAGTTACAAGCAACGCGCAATAAATGGTTTCATGCGCAACACATGAACGACGTCCGGCCTCAGTCGTGTCCTGCCCCGTGCATGGGGTGTTGAGTCCGGAACCACTTCGTAGTTCACGTCAATGACGCGGCGTAACACTTTATATGAGCCAAAGTACCAGCTCAGTAACTTTTCACTAAGGCCACGTCGGCGGACGGGCGTCCACACCCAAACTTGGTCTCCGGGGTTGTAAAACACTTCTCTGTTGCGGGTGTTATAGCGTCGTGCGTCTGCCTGCTGTTGCTGGCCGATGTGCAGTCGCGCGAGTTGCCGGGCTTCCTCAGCACGCTCTGCGAATTCTTCGGCGTCAGCTGCCAACTCGTCTTCGTCTTCACATGGTAACATAGAGTCTAGCATGGTCTGCACTTCGCGGCCATAGAGAAGCCAAAATGGCATGAATCGCGTGGTCTATTGCACGGAGGTATTATACGTAAAGGTCGTGTAAGGTAAGATCTGGTCCCATGTTTTCTGCTGTACGTCGATGTACATTGAGATCACGTCTGCGATGGTCTTATTCAGTCGCTCGGTAAGTCCGTTGGTTTGCGGATGGTACGCAGTTGTCCTTCGGTGTCTGGTGTTGCTCAGTTTGAAAACTTCGTCCGTAAGCTGCGCCGTGAATGCCATCCCTCTGTCCGTTATTACACTGGGAGCACCGTGTCGTAACACGATGGGGTGCATAAAAAATTGTGCTACCTCAAAAGCCGTGGCTCGTGTGATCGCCTGCGTCTCAGCGTAGCGTGTCAAATAGTCGGTTGCGACGATCACCCATTTGTTGCTGTCCGCAGACAAGGGAAATGGCCCGAGAATGTCCATGCCGACTTGGTCGAACGGCGTGCAGGGTGCTTCGATGGGCTGAAGCAAACTAGCTGGCTTAACAGATGGTTGCTTTCGGCGCTGACATTCCCGACAGCTCTCGAAGTACTTCTTGATGCTTACTGAAAGTCCTGGCCAATAGTACCTCTCACTCACTCTTGAGCGAGAGGTACCTCTCGCTAACTCCTTGAGTAGCCCAGATGACCGGATGTGGGTTCGTCATGGCAAGCGAAGAGGACGTCGTCTCGCATGTCTCGAGGAACTACCAGGAGGTAAGCACGGTTGCTCGAACGAGCGTTCTTTTTGTACAGCACGCCGTCTCGCAGGCAGAACGACGTCAACGAGCGGGATAAATGACGTGGTATGATAGCGCCCTGGCCCTCTTAATGATCAATGATTGGACGAATCTCTGCGTCATCTCGCTGCCGTTTTCTCAAGTCTGATGCGCTAACGGCACCTAGGAAGCCTTCGTCTTCCTCTGATTCCTGACTGACGACATGAAGGGTGCGCGTGACAGTGTGTCAGCGTCTTTATGCTTACGGCCGGACTTATGGACGATGGTGACATCAAATTCCTGCAGCCGCAAGCTCCATCGTGCTAGCCGTCCTGCAGGGTCCCGCAGGCTTGCCAACCAACAGAGCGCGTGATGGTCCGTCACTATCTTAAAGGGACGACCATAAAGGTACGGGCGAAACTTGGTGATTGCCCACACAACTGCGAGGCACTCTTTCTCCGTAGTGGAATAATTCGCCTCGGCACGGGATAGAGAGCGGCTGGCGTAAGCTATGACTCTTTCGGTGTCCTCTTGACGCTGAACGACCACTGCACCGAGCCCAATGTTACTAGCGTCGGTATGGACCTCCGTGTCAGCATCATCATCAAAATGAGCGAGAACGGGCGCTGATTGCATGTGCTGTCGCAGCTCATCAAAAGCTGCTTGTTGCTCGTTTTCCCAGACAAACGGCGTGTCGTCCCTTGTGAGACGAGTCAGAGGTTCTGCTATATGTGAAAAGCCATGAATGAACCGGCGATAGTAGGCGCACAAAGCAAGGAAGCGCCGGACGGCTTTCTTATCGACAGGAGCTGGTAATTTGGCAACAGCGGCAAGCTTGTCCGAATCGGGCCGGATTCCTTCGGGGCTAACTACATGCCCAAGAAATTTTAGTTCTCTATAGACGAAGTGGCACTTCCGTGGCTTTAGTGTGAGGTCCGCTGATCGGATAGTCTCCAACACGCTGCGCAGGCGGTAAAGATGCTGCTCGAACGTGTAAGGGAAGACCACCACATCATCAAGGTAGACAAGACAAGTCTGCCACTTGAACCCTGTAAGGACAGTGTCCATCATTCGCTGGAAAGTTGCCGGCGCTGAAAACAAGCCAAAAGGGAGCACTCAAAATTGGTATAGGCCGTCTGGAGTCACAAAGGCTGTTTTCTCACGGTCTCGCTGATCTACCTCGATTTGCCAATACCCGCTTTTGAGATCGAGAGAAGTGAAATAATGGGCACGGCGAAGTCCTTCCAGCGAATTGTGTATACGTGGCAGCGTATACACATCCTTTTTGGTCACGTTGTTAAGCTTTCGGTAGTCGACGCAGAAGCGTAGCGACCCGTCCTTCTTTTTGAAAAGTACGACTGGAGATGACCACGGGCTGTTACATGGTTCAATAACGCCATCGCCAAGCATCTCGCTGACTTGCGTACGTATCGCTTCACGTTCTTTAGCCGACACGCGGTATAGGTTCCGGTGTATCGGGCGTGCGTCCTCGTACGTGATGATCCTGTGTTGAGGGATAGACGTCTGGCGGATTTTTGAGCAACTTGAGAAGCAAGACCTGAACTCGAACACGAGCGCTCGTAGCGCAGTCTGGTTATCGGTGGACAGATCAGGATTGATGTCAATTTTACTCATTGACGTGTCGGTGCTATCCACTAGTTCTGACGTGAGACAGTTGGTGAAGTTTGCTACTTCGTGGGCAAACGCTACCGAAGTGCCATGGAACAGATGTCAATGCTCGTTGCTAAAGTTGGTTACGAGCAATTCAGATCGGCCATCACGAAGGTGTATTACACTTCTAGTTACTTAAATGCCTTGCTGCAGAAGGTGTTGTAAATTTGTCTCGGCCACCACATCGCCATCGCCCAAACCACAGCATGTTACGTCGACGAAAACACTTGCTCCTGGAGGAAGCGTCACGCTCTGTTCAGAAATACGGAGTACGTCGACACGCCTTCCGTCATCCTGCACGTTGATTGCTCGCTGGGATGAGAACGTGACGCGGCGCTCTTGCAGATCAATAATAGCTCCATTTTCCTGTAGAAAGTCAACTCCCAGGATGACGTCGCGGGAGCATTCGCGTAGAACGAGGCAGCTTGCTACGAATGTATACCCTTGGATCTGTACTCTAGTTGCGCACGCATCCAGTGGAGTAACGACGTGGCCACCAGCTGTCCTAATCTGTGAGTTATGCCACGGCGTGATGACTTTCTTCAGCTGCGTTGTCAGTTTCCCGCTCAGTATGGAATAGTCGGCGCCGGTGTCCACTAACGCATTAACTGCACAACCATCAATTGTCGCTGCTATGTCGAAAGTCGGCCATCTTTTGCAGCAGTATGTGATATCGGACTGGTTTCTGTACGGTTCTGCGTCTATAGGAGGTCTTCGGCGCTTCGACGTTCAGCGACCCTGCCCCCAGAGGTCACTTGGGCTAGTTTTTCCGGCGGGGGCTGGGAGATTGTGTGGTAGAATACCTCTGGGGCGTTGATGAAAATCACCTGGGTGATGGCGAGCGCGACTGGCGCCCGGCAGACGGTGGTGCATGCTGGTGGGCGAGGTAGTTTTTGATTTCGCACGGTCTCTGGCCGTAACGGGGTGGCGGCGAGTACGCAGAGAAGCCGCAAGCCCAAGACGGCAATATGGGCACTGGCGGTATAAATGATCAGCTTCTCCACAGTGAAAGCACAGAGACCGGCGATCAGGTGTGCGCTAAACATCAGACTTCCAAAGAGACGTGCGCCGATCGTCGATGTACTGAACTGGTGGCACCGAACGATGGGTGACAGAAGCACCATGGGCGAAGGGCAGGGGCGGTTGCGCGTACGTGCCTTCGTAGTACGGTATGTGCTGCGCTGACAGGAGTTCAACAGCAGGAACATGATGAACGAGTAATGGCGGCGATGCAGCAGGGCGTTTCAAGGCTTCCGCGTAGGTTGTCTCACGGCGGTATTCAGCAGCAGCTGGTGCAGGTGTATTAGGAGGCAAAATGTTCGGGAGGGCCTGGTGCAGCTCATCCTTCATCACAGTTGCAATACAGCTAACCGTAGGATGAGGTGTTACACCAGCCTTTTGCAACTCTTCACGTACTATATCATGAATGAGTTCATGTAGATGGTCGTTGCTGGTACAAGTGGTGGTGAAAATGTCGGCAGTAGACATGCCCCTGACTTGCCTGTCGTATTGGTTGAATTGCTACTGCAGCATTTTTTCTATTGTCACGGCCTCGGACAAGAACTCCGTGACCATCTTCGGAGGGCTGCACACGAGGCCGGCAAAAAGCTGTTCCTTGACACCGCGCATCGCATCAAGTAACGCAACTTCTTGTCCTCCGTCATTCTTGAATCAGCCCGTCAGAAGAGGCGCGTCATGTCTTCGACGTACGTGGTCACAGTTTCGTTTGGCAAATGGACGCGGGCCAGAATAGCTCGTTCAGCTTGTCCTTGGCGATCAGCACTGGCATAGGTCTGCAAAAGTCTACGAGAGAATTCGGGCCACGTCGTCAGCTGCTCCTCTCAGTTTTGATACCACGTACGTGCACCGTCTTCGAGATAGAAATAGACACGACCCAGTTTCGCCACGTCGTCCCACTGATTCAAGGTGGCTACGCGCTCGAAGTCCGCAAACCAGTCCTCAACGTCCTCGTCCTCCGTGCCATGCAACGTCGCCGGTGCCCGTGGGCTTTCCAACGTATAGCGGTTCGACGTCGTGCTTCCCGTGCCTATTGACGAGGTTTGCACCGAAGCGCTGGTCATGTTTGTCGACGTGGTGGCAGCAGTATCGTCGATTTCCGGAGGCAATCCCCTGATTCGGCGGCTGGTTCGATGCACGGGAGTGTTGATTGGCACTGGACTCGTATCACGGCTTCCTGGGGGGGGGTCTGCAGCATCCGTGAGACTACCCAACACTTCCACCAGTTTGTCACGATGAGTCACAAGTACTGGGGGATTTATTAAACCACCGGGTAGCAATCTCTAGGACAATTCGTCAATCGTGGCTGGCTCTCGAGCAGAGAAGAATCACGCCATCTTCTTTTTCCTCCAGATTGAGAGCCGCTCTTGCTGTCGACCCACTACGTGCTGGTGACATTATGATTAAAATTTTCCGCCACGCTGACTCCAACATGTCCGAGGACAGAAGGTCCGTCTGCTCATGCGAGGAGTAAAGCAGGAACTCTTCGCCGGGCTGATCAGAAACCCACAAAAGACGGTCGCCGAATTCATTTCAGAAGCATCTACAATAGAGAATACGCTCGAGATGCGCACGCGGCAATATAACAGTAGCTTCTCGTCTACAACCTACGCCAGCATTCAAGCGTTTGGAACCACTGACTTGCGTAAGACAATCCGAGCGATCGTGCAAGAAGAGCTACGAAAATTACTATCTTCAGCGCAGCCTCCCATGGAATCCATCGCGGACGTCATACGCCAGGAGATCCAGCAATCGCTGGGCGTTTCTCAGCTTCAAGAGCCTCAACTGCAAGCGTTGAGCTATGCTGCTGCAGCCCGCCGCCACGCCCCTCCTCCACGCGCACGCCAAAACACTGCCCTATCGCTCTTCCGTCCCCAGACGCCACCGCCGCCACCAGCCCCACCGACGTCCTACCGTTCGCCAGCGGCCCAGCGCAGTGCGCCGAGGAAGACTGACGTATGGCGCACCCCGGACCACCACCCCCTCTGCTACCACTGCGGCGAGGCCGGACACACGTACCGCCGTTGCCAGTACGGACAGATGGGACTGCGTGGCTTCGCCGTCAATGCACCACGTCCACAACCAGGAGAACGGCCACGTGACCTCGCCGACTACCTGAAAGAAACTCAGTGGACACCACGAAGCCCTTCTCGTTCGCCGTCGCCAGCCCGCCGCACGTCACCGCACCACCGGCAGTACTCTGGCCCAATGCGGGGCCGGTTTCTTAGCCCGTATCCGGGAAACTAAGGGCAGCAACCGATAGAGGTGCGGTTGCTGTGCGACGAACTACCGAAGATCCTCCGACAACGACGACGCCGCGACGGAGCTTTCCGAACACAACGCCAACCAGGCAAAGCCCTGACGGTGAAAGCTCATTTACCGAAGGCGGCCTGACGACGCAACATGGAAGCAGCGGAACAAGCCCACGCAGCCGTGACCCGACGCCACGCCCTAACTGTAATGCGAGACGACGAATTAGCGACCTCGACGTTCTTATCGATGGCCACAGTGTGACCGCTCTTGTCGATACTGGAGCCGGCTATTCCGTCATCAGTGGGTCGTTCACCACGAAGCTAAAGAAAGTTAGGACAGCTTGGGAAGGCCCTGAAATCCGCACAGCCGGAGGTCATCTCGTAACGCCTACAGGAATCTGCACAGCGAGAGTCACCATTAACGGCCGTATTTATCCTAGACTTCGTAGTCCTACAGCGTTGCTCGAGAGATGTCATCCTTGGTATGGACTTCTTATGCCTCCATGGGGCTGTCATCAACCTAAGAACAAACTCGATAACGTTATCCACAGAAGAAGCACTACCGCCGCGCACGCCGTCAGGAAACCATGCCTTGAATGTGCTGGAAGAACAAGTCACCATTCCGCCTTGCTCCAGCGTCATTATTTCAGTCGGCGCTCCTAAATCACCTGACTTGGAAGGCGTCGTTGAAGGCAGTCAGCATCTGTTGGCCACCCGAAATATTTGCGTCGCAAGATGAATTGCAGAGCTGCGGGGAGGGAAAGCAACGGTATTCTCATGAATTTCAGCAATGCGTACAAACATGTGAACAAAAGAACAATGGTCGCATACATCGAAGAAATTGTGGAGACCACCAGTGCTTTCGCCCTCACCGATTCTGCGGAACCTGCTCAGAGGAACCAAGTCCCTCCCACAGCTTTCGACGTCAATCCCAGACTTTGGAACCATAAGCAAGAACAGCTCAAGGCCCTGCTCCTGCAATACGAAGATTGCTTTTCATCGCCATCGAAAATTCGGCAGACCCCAATCACGAAACATCGCATCTTAACCGAAGAAAATGCCAGACCACTCCGTCAGAGTCCGTACAGGGTTTTGACGCGAGAACGTGAGGCCATGAAGAGACAAGTTGATGAGATGCTGCGGGATGACATCATCCAGCCATCCAAGAGTCCATGGCCGTCCCCCGTGGTTTGAGTGAAGAAAAAGGATGAGACCCTACGTTTCTGCGTTGATTATTGCCGGCTGAACAAAATCACAAGAAAGGACGTGTATCCTCTTCCACGAATAGATGACGCACTTGATTGGCTCCATAACGCCAAGTACTTTTCATGAATGGACATCAAGACTGGCTATTGGCAAATCGAAGTCGACGAAAGAAACCGAGAGAAGAATGCGTTTATAACACCGGACGGCCTCTTCGAGTTTGAGGTGATGCCCTTCGATCTTTGCTCAGCGCCTGCAACTTTTCAACGCGTTATGGATACAGTACTGGCAGGATTGAAGTGGCAGACTTGCCTTGTGCACTTGGACGACGTCATCGTGTTTTCCTCGAGCTTCGACGAGCTTCTTCGGCGCCTTGAAGCTGTACCTAAAACCATCAAAACGTCCGGACTCACACAAAAGCCAGAAAAGTGCAGATTTGCGTACGAGGAGCTTTTGTTTCTGGGGCACGTTATTAGCAAGTCTGTAGTTCGTCCCGATCCATGAAAAACAGCTGCCATCGCCGATTTCCCGCCCCCCACTGACAAGAAAGCGGTGCGCCGATTTCTGGGCCCGTGCGCCTATTATAGGCGGTTTGTGAAAAACTTCGCCCGCATCGCCGATACTCTCACTAACTTTAGCAAGGCAGACGTGGAGTTCAAGTGGGAAACGCCGCAGGAACACACTTTCCAGGAGCTTAAACATCGCCTCGAGACGCCTCCGTTACTTGCCCATTTCGACGAATTCGCCAAGACAGAAATACACACTCCCGCAAGCAACGTAGGTCTTGGCGCCGTTCTTGTGCAGAGGGCTGACGGACTTGAAAGGGTTTTTAGTTACGCCAGCCAATCGCCATCCAAGCAGAAGCCAATTATTTCACTACAGAAAAGGAGTGCCTCGCCATCATCTGGGCTACGTCGAAATTTCGCCCCTACCTCTACGGCAGGCCCTTCAAAATTGTGAGCGACCACCACACCATGTGTTGCCTAGCCACCTTGAAGGACCCTTTAGGTCGCCTCGCACGATGAAGCCTGAGACTTCAAGAATATGACATTACCGTCGTTTACAAGTCCGGCAAGAAACACTCCGACGCCGACTGTCTCTCTCGTGCGCCTTCGACCAACCACGACCCGACGACATGGATGATGACTACTTCTTAGGAACAACAACTACCGACGACTTCGCTCAAAACAGCAGGCCAACCCGGAACCTAAGGTTCTAGAATACCTCGAAGGCAGGACCACCGAAGTCCCGAAGGTATTCATGTGCGCACTTGCGTCATTCTTCCTGCGAAACGGTCTTCTCCAAAAGAAAAACTTTTCACCACTTCGAACCAAGAGCTTCCTTGTGGTGCCTTCAGCTCTGCGACCAGAACTCCTACAGGCCCTGCACGACGACCCGACAGAAGGGCACCTCGGTGTACGTTTCTCGCACGCTCGCGAGGGTACAAGAAAGGTACTATTGGTCACGTCTTACCACCGACGTCACTCGTTATGTGAGGACAAGCCGGGACTGTCAGCGACTCAAGACACCACCGAAAAGGCCAGCGGAACTTTTGCAGCCAATTGAACCACCTCGCCGACCTTTCCAGCAGATTGGTATGGACCTACTGGGGCCGTTCCCGACGTCAACTTTCGGAAACAAATGGATCGTGGTAACTACCGACCACCTCACCCGCTACGCCGAGACAAAAGCCCTGCCAAAAAGCAGTGCATCTGAGGTAGCTAAGTTCTTCGTCGAAAATATCGTCCTACGTCACGGCGCCCCGGAGGTCTTTATCAACGACAGAGGAACGGAATTTACTGCCGACTTAACTCAAGCGATCTTGGCATACAGCCACACAAACCACCGCCGGACGACAGCGTACCACCCACAGACCAACGGCCTCACCGAGCGGCTAAACAAGACGATAACCGACATGTGTGGCAATGTGGCAATGTACGTCGATGTCGAACACAACACGTGGGACGCCATTCTTCCGTACGTGACCTTCGCATACAACACGGCGGCGCAGGAGACGACGCAGATATCTCCATACAAATTGGTCTACGGAAGTAGCCCGGCAACGACGCTCGATACCATGTTACCCAACGTCACCGACGAAGAAAGCCTCGACGTGAGTAAGTACCTTCAACGCGCCGAAGAAGCCCGACAACTCGCGCGTCTCCGTATCAAGAATCAGCAGACGACCGACAGCCGCGGTTACAATCTTCGACGACGCTTCGTGGAATGCCAGCCCGGTGAACGTGTTTGGGTGTGGACGCCAATACGCCGACGTGGACTAAGTGAAAAGCTTCTGCGACGGTACTTCGGACCATACAGGGTGGTTCGACGTCTCGGCCCACTTGATTACGAGGTTGTTCCGGACGGCATCACGAACTCTCAACGACGCCGATCGCGACCTGAAGTCGTCCATGTCACGCACCTCAAGCCGTTTCATGCGCGTTAACAAACTGAAACAGTGTTTTTGTATTATTATTGTATCGTAATTTATTCATTGTACTTTCTTGCATTATTGTTGTACCTTCATCTTAGTTAAAGCATCGGGACGATGCCTTTTTCAGAGGGGGGCAACGCCACGTTCTATTTTTTAAGTTTTGTTATCGCCCCAAAACACTACACAATTCTCAGCGCAAACCGCGCCTGCAGTTTTCGAGAAGCTTCCAGACTTTAGTAGATCATTTTGATAAGACCACGCCCACTCTGCAAACTGTACAGATTATTCTGGAACCTACGCCACCGCCAGCGACAACGCTAGAACATTCCATGGCAAGAGTATAAATGCCGACGCACTTCGCCGCTTGTGAGTTGTTGATCGACGGCTGACGCTCCGTTCACAGCTATCTGTGCAAGACCGCTACTTTAATCAGACTTTCCGTTTACCGGGCACAAGTTCGCCCAAATGAACAGTTAAATTCCAACGCAAAGTATCCTGTCTTCGGCCATGTCACGACCCCGTGACAGTATGCCATACGCATGGTGCGTATGTGGCCATTTGGCTAGCTTTACATGTTCTCGAGTTGGAATTTGGTCACATGACTGTATAAAAATTATTGTTGGAGCTAAGATGACAATCGTAAAATCCATGGCATGTACAACATGACTTACGTGCCCTTCTCACGGTGCGCTAACGACCATGTCGTTAGTTTGTACAACCAAATTGATATTGCGTAATATGACGGTCAGACTAACTAAATTAGATGTCTACAAATGTAAATCATGACATGCATGTTACGTAAACATAGCTTACTCCTTGCAGGCTGCTTCACATTACACTAGCTGAGTATGCGTCAGAAAAAAAAGCAAAATACGTTATACTCATTACTCAAACAGAAATGGAAAGCTTTACCACCCTGCGTTACTTGCATAAAAAGGTAGCGCGTTACCGTTACAGTTATATAAAAAAGTAATGGACTGTTACCTCGGCCGTTATTCCGCTGTCGTAAGTTTTAAAATGTCTCTTTGCTGCAGGATCTCAAATAACACATTTTTAAATCTCAAATATATGTTTCACATAAAACTTCTAAACCAAACTCGGAATATACCCGAAATGCGCAAATAACGAAAATGCTCAATTAAGAACAAATGTACCGAAACTTAGCATTCTTCATCAGCCATCCGAAAGAAAGCAAAATGAAACTCAAGAAACTTAGTGTCACTGTTTTTTTTTCTGTTCATAAGAGCACATCTACTGGACATCGCTATGATATTGTGCACCAGGTGCCAGTACCGGCAATCACGAAGGCCTGCATAGGCGCATTCTTGGATTTACTTTATTTAAGGCGAGGTGCTTGTACTATCAAAATATATGCACAAATTTTGTGGAAGTAAAGAAATGCTTTAATGGCATACGGACAAAAAAATATCTGCGTAAAAATTGCTTGTTTAAACATGTATACTCACCACGAAAGCTTGCGAGCGTTCATGTGAAGGTGTTCAAGCTTCAGCCTGTGCTCAGGGGTCTTTTGACCAACAACGTAGTTGCCGTAAGAAAGACAAAAAAGCAAAACTTGTTCTGGAAACAAAGTTGATGAGTCTTATCAAATTTGTATAAACTGCACCGTATTAAATATCATGAAATATTGCATATTTAGACATTTCTCTAAAATAATTTTCTGCGCGTTACAAGTTTTGAACAATGTTATTTGCTCTTTGTTGAGCCTACACTTCATGCGCAAAATTTTTCATTTGTAACGCTAATATTTGAGTTTCACATGGTTTTTATGCATAATATAGTAAACATCAGTGTTTATTTAATATGGAACATAATTTAGATCAATTCTAGAACGCTGCTCCTGTATGCTAAACGCACCGCATCAATTTGACGTTTGTAGCGTCTTCTACGTACTTTGCATAGGTGGCTGTTAATATGAAAAACGAGCGTGACCTAGTGAGGTTCGTCGCCGGCGCTTCAGTACTTGTCACTCTGGGGTCCCTGTTCTCGCTATTGACTATCAGCCGTAACTGAGAGTCAAGAGTCAGTATATTTATCAAAATAACTTGCATTGACGTCACCATTGTCACCATCTTTAGATACCAGCTAGTTGAGATGCTGCGTGAACTGTTGCTGGACCGCGCGGAGCGAGTAAAGCTGGCATCAAATTAGTGCCGGGGCGCTGCGCCATGCTCCCAAGCAGACTGCGAAAATTAGGCGCTCTCTTCTTCCAACCACTACTACCACCATCCCCACCAGTTTTTTGTGTTCCCCATTGGCGCAGATGGCGCGCAAGGAAGTGGAGAAAGCACAAAAAAATGCGAGAGGTCCCGGCTCTGGGATGGCGCGCGGTGTGTGCGTGGTCAGAACAGACACAATTGACCCCTCTCTGATACTGCTTTCTTCTTCCCTTTTCTCCCACATTACTGCTCCTTTCTCTCTCCTCTACCCATCCCCCGTGCGTCATTGTTTAGGTGACCTCCTTCAGAGAGAGACAGTAACGATGACGTGATTTTCTCTGTCTCTTTTCCTTCAAAGACTACTTCGTGAACGATTCACTGTCGTCTCTTGTCTCACTGACTGCCCCTCCATGCGTTTTCCGCTGGCTAGTTTAAGTAGCGCCAACCCGTTCTTCTCCACTCCCTTTACACCTGTCCTCGACCACCGGAAGTGGAGGTGCCACCATTATGTTTCTGCTGTTTTTCCGATTCATGGCCCACCTCTCGGCTAGCCCTCCAGAAAGCTCACACTCCTTCCCGCGCCCACTCCACCTCATTCATGCTGTCTCACTCCTCGGCCGTTGACCCCGTCATGTAGCATTGTGCGCCACCTCGAGGTGACATTCCTCCCTAGCTTAGGAGGAAACTCCAGACAACATGACGATAGTTACAGTGCGAGAACAGAACGACGACACAGAGACAAGAAGGACACGAACGTTCTGTTCTCGCGCTATAACTATCGTCATGTTATACCAACTAGCCCAAGCTGACACACTTGTGTCCTTCGTGTCCTTATTGTCTCTGTTTCGTTGTTCTGTTCTCGCGCTGTAACTATCGACATGTCATACCAACTAGCCCAACCTGCCACACTTCCAGACAACACTTGTTTAACAAAGAAAATATTTTCTTCCTCACGTGTTCAGATACAAAAGGGAATGAAAAAAGCGAAAAGAAGTGGCTTAATAACTTCCTTTCAGAGGCTCCGTAACTAGGCGGTGGTGGTGGAACAATGGTTCACGCTACTTGAAAAAGCGGCTGTAGACGCACTGGAGGGGCTTTAGTCCCTTACACTGGCACTCTCAAGTGCGATAAAAGGTCATGGTGGCCGCCACCCTCAGCTACCTCGCACAGCGACCTTCTCAGTGACGTCATGTGCAACTTATGTACTCGCAAGGTGCGCCCGGTGGCGCATTTGTAATCTGCAGTAGGCTCAACGCATGGCAACCACAGCGGCACGCTATTGGCCACACTCTCGCAGGGACAAGCCACAAGTTGCGCCTAGCAACGGCCTCCGCGTCGTACTCTCGTTTCCAGGTTGCGCCGCCACCCTGCTGCGCCCGCGAAACACGCCGGCCAAACATGGAGGAAAAAAAAAAAACTCAGTGCGTGCCGGCTGCGCATTTTTACGTGCGGCATGTTCGGCGCCAGCACGTTGTCCCCACTTCAAGGAAGCCGATATGGGAAACACGACGCTCCATGCACCTTTGTTTCTGGTAGGAGCAGTTCAGAAAGAGTTTCAAGTTTAGTTTGTACTTTGACGTGATGCTGCTAAGGTACTGTACCACCGAACATTAGTGCTTATGATCCGCCTGCCCATCGAGATGCCTAAACGCGTTTCGACTCCATGGAGGAACAACGAGGTACCGCACATCATAAAGAGGAAGTGTTGCAGGAAAATTAAAAGGAAATACTGTGTTGAGGGCGCCTTCTGCAGGCAAACTTCCTTAGGTCGTCAGCACTTGTATTCCACGTACGTGCTCGTCAACAACAAGCAACCGAATGCGAGTGCCCGCGCGATCTGCAGAAACTCGCATTTATCTGGTGAGATCAAGGTACGTTTGCGTAACGCGCTTGTGATCTCTTGCGTGCACTTTTTTTTAAATAGACGCCCGGTGTCATAATCCAGGCCGGCGTTCTTTTCTTCTCTAGGAATTAAGAAATTCCTTCAGGGCTCACTCTGAGAACGAGAGCAATTCGTCATGAGGCGCGGCGGCCGTTGCTAGGCGCACCTCGTGGCGGCGTCCCTGCGAGAGCGTGACCAATAGCGCACCGCGGCGGTTGCCATACGTTGAGCCTACTGCAGATTACAAATGCGCCACCCGGTGCACATGCGGAGCGCCGAAGCACTCGCTTTAAATGCGAGGTCTTGTTGCTCGTGCGGGCAATGTGTAATAAAAATAGCTTGTGGTGTGTCGGCACCTATCATCTCGCATTCTGTGAGCAAAAATTAGCCCACTGTTGTCGGCCACCTAAGATCTATTGTCTTGTCTAAAAAATTATAAAAACTTTACAAATGCCCTCGCGTGACGAGAAGACCAAACAATTTACGCCCAGAAAGCTGCTATATTCAGTGAGACTTGACGCTGCCCGACAGGCAGGCATACAATTTTTGTGTAAGGTTTATTTGCATGTATATAAGGCGGAAAGTTAGAAAGCCAAATTACGCAAAGGCGTTAACATCACAACGGTGAAAAATATAAATGCCGAATGATATTTATATTGAGAAGATAAAACACGGGAAACTATGTTTGGACCATGTTGAGAACCACGTGAAATTTGATCGATTCGGAGAAAAACGGACGAAGACGCAGTGTAGTGTGCTCCCACAAAGAAAAGCTAAACTTATTTGCTGGGACTGTTATGTTTATATGTTTGACAAGAAAGTAGGTTCTGCCGCGCCGTGCCGTGGTGGTCTAAAGAATATGGCGCTTAATTTCTAACCTGAGGGTTGCGAGACCACACCCTCGCTACCGCTGCTGTATTTTCAATGGAGACGACAGTATTGGAGGTTCTAGTGCAATTTAGGTTCACGTTAAAGATTCCCAGGATTATTATTAATATTATCATTCTTATTAATATTATTATTATTATTTATTATTATTACTTCAAAGCAGATTCTGAATGCTATTGGAGGTTTGAGACGGGAGTAAAATGCAGCGCCAAAGTGGTTACTGACCTTCCTGTAGAAGGTAATGTTATAATTTCCAATAAAGTGATTCATGCTTTTCTGGCTCATCTCCTCCTTGAGGAGTGAACAAGCTGAACTCGAAGGCAATGTCGAGGAAGCGAATAAAGATAATGACCACCACTCACAGAGCAATAACCAATGTTTTACTATAGCCCGACCCCTCCCCCCCCTGTTTCGGAAGACGTACGTGAGGCGGTATGCCGCCTGCATGGTTGGCTTGGTGTACGTAATTCCACTTAGTTGTGGTATAGTTTTTATTGGCCAAACAGGCCAATGCATAAACGACAGAATTAGGGAGCATGAACTCTGTGGGGAAAATAAACTTTTGGCACATTTGCATGCGCACTGTGATTCTTGCAAGTGTAAGCCTGGGTTTTCTAGTCCCTCGTTCTTGGAAAAAGTAATGATGCCTTAGTGGGTTAAATCACGAAAGCACACTACATTGAAAAGAAGAGACATATGCGTGTTAGTGATATCTGTTACTCTGCAACGTGGGAAATTCATTTTTTTTTTTAATTTTTTTGTTTTGCGACTTTTTTGTCGTTATTTGTATTTTGTAAATTGGATCAGGTTTCTTGAGGAGCATGTGAGGTGATGATTACGCGCATGGTTACGGTTATATATGCCGCTGATGTTCGGAGAATGAAGTTAGTTCTGAGTTACGCCAGTGCTGTTCTTTCCTTATTTGTTTTTCTTTGATGGTACGCATTTTTTATTTGCATTTTAGTAAGCTCGTATCAACTAGCCAAACAAAAAGTTTCATTAGGCCGAGGGTTACGTGAAAATTATTTCGCAGCTTCCCTATATGCAACAGGAACGATATCGACGTTTCAAATTTTAACACAACATGTTTGTATGAAATGCACTATAGATGGCATGCACGTGACGTCATGATGATAGCTTCCTCACATACTAGTTCACCAACATAGTACCTTTGACGTAGAAACAGCATAATCGCAGCGCGTTCAACCTGCGTCAATATGATGACGATGTGGCGAGAATTTTGTTGGCCTCTGTCCGTCAATAACAAGAAAATTTTGACAGCACTGAAATAAACGTGAATGCATGAAAAAAGAGCTGACACAGGCAAGCGCTGTTCTTCGTGTGTATTCTCGCGCTGTGTAGATTTTGTTGATGACGAAATGCCAGCTCGCCCAAACACTACCTTTAATCAGTTACATCACTGAGAGAAATTTAGAGACATAGTGATAGCATTAACACGTGACGTCCCAAACATTGTGTGTGTCGTGTGGTGCCCAACATTGCAGTTTCAGCGACGTACGTCTATGCAAGAAATCGCTCATCTTTTCCATGACATATGGAGTTATGCTTTTTTTTTTCTTTTTTGAGGGCTTGAATCACATGCAAAGAGAACATGGCAGTTGTAAAAAAGGTGCAAATGGTATAAACATTGTACAAAGCCGACGGAACCATTATTCTAGCAAAATGCTTTATGTTCGACTATAGCTAGGTTACAGAGGCATTTTGTAGTTTTGGCATTTTTATGTTTCGCCACTTTGCTTTTTCGGCATTTTAAATTTCAGTTTTTCCTCAATTCCACTTTTTATATTTTCTGTGTTTTAGGTTTAGCATTCCAAGAATTCATCATTTTCAATTTTGCTGTTCTGAATGCCAATAAAAAGCCAAAAATTGGAGGCTGAATAATGGAAATGCCGATTGTGGGAACACTCTAAATTATAATGCCTAAAATCCTAATGCTAAAAAATAGAAATGCCGAAAAGACATAACGATGGAGACCACGCGAAATTTCTTTCATTGACGCAAACTTTTATTTATTCGAAGGAAAAGGGAAGAGGACGCGGTGTGGTGTGCTCCTAGAAAGGAAAAGCTAAGTATTCGAGGACGCCAATTGAGCTCCGCTTCCGAGGGTAGAACGCGGTAGTGTAATCATGCTCTATGCACATCGCCTTCTCAACGGCTAGGTGCATGTATCCACCATGCCGTGAAAGAACGAGCGACTTTGCCTGTAACATTGGCGTTTCAAATTTTCCCAGAATGTCTGCTGCAAGTACAACTAAGTGCAGACCATAGTTCTTCATTTGGCGAAATAGTGAAGGGGTCATTACGTGTCTGAAAGGCATCACACGAACCTACGCAGATGATGCATTAGCATCATATTTGTTGATGCGTTAGCAGCTGATGATAATAAACAGGTCTAAGAACTTTACAATGCACGGCCATTTAGAGCACCCACTCGTTGCACAAATTAGTTTTGACACCTGCTGCGTGTCTACACTTCTGCCAGGCGATATTGCAGGCGTTAAGGAGGCTCCCTCCACTCCATCTGGAAACAGGCACAAATGTCGGTGCTGTGAGACCACAAACTATATATTTAGTTGGAAGCAATATATACAAGCGGGACTTTCTTGCTTTTTGACCCTTTACATTTGGCTCATACTCACAAGATGGATTAGCCATTAACCCGGTGGTTGATACAAAGAGGAAAAATTAACAAGAACAGGTGCAACTGTCTTGCACTTGGTGCGTCATTGTATTCTCCTGGTCGAATTCTTGTAGTCCACATTATAGCACGCTACACATTTATATACTGTTTTCTTTTTTCGAAAGCAGTTTGAAGAAATAGCGTAACTCTGTGGTAGAATACCAGCTTGCCACGTAGGAAGCTTGGGTTTGGTTGTTTGTGCGTGTGACTGTGACGGAAGATTTTTGTTACCTATTCTATTTTTTGTGTTTCTCAATTTTTCGATCAGGGGCAAGATGCTGCTTCGTTCGCAACTGACTACACCGACACCACAATTTCTCCGAACCGAGTACATTGATTCCGTTGCGTTAGACTTGTTCGGCGGCTTTTCTGGTCAACCGGCCAAAGCCGAAAACCTAAAAACGGGACAAACAAAAATGAAACTCCATTTTTTTACATCACCTACACGTCTGTAGCCTAATAAGTGGGGCCACCATAATATGTGCTCACTGCGTCTGCGCACCGTTCTACTTTTACTTCATTGCTACAATTGCAATACATCAGGGCCCTTTCTCGGTTGTAGTGTACTAAATTGAAGTAATCTATGTTTGCTCTGCTGTTTTCAACTTAGTTAAAAAGCATTTGCACGTGGTGTAGTTTACTACGTGAGTCTATATATAGAGTATGAGGACCACTTAATTTCCTCCGGTTAGTAACGAGCATTTTTATTCTGCAGGCATTCGAGATGAATCATGGCGCTTTTTCGAACATATTGTTCAACATCATCATTATTATGGCGATGTAGTAGCTTCAAGTTCCACGGCTTCTAAGCAATAAGAACAGCTGTGTTACGACTGTGGCCTTCATCACTTGTACGACACATGGATGTACATCCCAAACAAGCAAAGCAAAGTATATTTATGAAAACATATTTATATCCCAATTGGTCTATAATATTTTATGGAACAGCAACGCCGCGTTAAATTTTCAGTCAAGGTAGAGAACGTGCTTAAGCTAGTAGAGACGACTCAATTATGAGAATCATTTACTAGTACATTACGTGCAATAAAGTCATATCCGACATCTAAAAGAAATGAAAGGGGCTGAACTCACCCCGGAAGGCCATGACCTTATTTTAACTGCTGGCACAGAATTTGCTATGACGGAAGTCTGCGAAAGAAGAGGTAGAAATGTTGCGACGAATCACCGAAATCACTAATCACGCGATGATAAAGCGGGGCTTGGTTCAAAGAACCCTCGTAGATCGCAGGTTAAAGGTTTCCAGTATCTGAGGGCGTGTGCTTTTATATAGCCTTGCTGTTGCCTGAAACAAAACAACCTTTCAAGTTAAAAATTTTTCAGTGTTCAGTGTTTCAGTGAAACCGAGATATAAGGCGTTCTAGACAACCACAATTTCATTCAATATAGCACCAGACATTTTGCACAATTAGGCATGGTAAGAAATAGGTAAGCAATTATTCTTAATTGTAACAGAGAAAGTTTGTCTCAGGCCGTCCTCCTTTTCTTGAGCGGCCTGCAAAGTCAGGTAATCTTACTTGTTTTATAGTGAAATGATGCCACCATCATCAAGCAAGTAGAAGAATCAGCTATGCCACAATAAAGTGATTGCACACTTGTTAGAATATAGTGCTAAAATACAGTCTGGGAACGGCACCTTTGGAGATCGTCCGATACTGCATCATGTAATATTATTATTCAGGGATCTCTAAAAATTACTACAAAATTATATGCTTTGTTTCATATTTTCTTATCTACAGCCTAATGACACCTTTTGCTTGCAATAAGACATTTTCACTTATAATGTGAGCAAGACTGGTGCACTGAGACAAACCCAGGCAAGAAAATAAATGCTGTAACAATCTCCCTTTGCAGCTGACATTGGAGCCGGTACTCCTCGAGCAAGGCTAAAAAAGATAGCTATGGGAGTGGAATGTGCACGTGCCATTATAAGTGTGGGCACAGTGCTTGATCTGCAAGCACAGCTAATTGAATTACTTTGTGACTCTCCCCCCGCCGCGGTGGTCTAGTGGCTAAGGTACTCGGCTGCTGATCCGCAGGTCGCGGGCTCGAATGCCGGCTGCGGCGGCTGCATTTCTGATGGAGGCGGAAATGTTATAGGCTCGTGTGCTCAGATTTGGGTGCAGGTTAAAGAACCCCAGGTGGTCGAAATTTCCGGAGCCCTCCACCACGGCGTCTCTCAAAATCATATGGTGGTTTTGGGACGTTAAACTCTACAAATCAATCAATTACTTTGTGACTCTCTGCACGCGTTCAACATAGGCCCGTATGCGTGTGTTTTATTATCTGTTGCTGCTCTGGGAACAGCTGCGAAGTGTTGCTCAGAAGGAATTGTTGCGCTGACGACGGCAGTTTTCCTTGAAAAACAGCGTTGCAAAGAGCACGATGGGATCACGTGAGAAGCCCTGCACTACAGATGGATTTCCGCCATCGAGTGGTGAAGGCGTCAAACGCAGGAATACGTTTCCCAGATAAATTTTGCATGCGGGGCATTTTTCCGTCGGGCCATGTCACGGCTCCGGCGTCGGCTGTGCCGTCAACACCCTCAATGTGCATGCTCTCGTCTCTGCTTCGCGTCTCGTGCCAACTGTTGCTTTCCTTCCCCTCTCTCGCTGCGGAAGGCTGACACAAGCAGCATCTGCTAGTAAAAAAAAAAAGAAAAAGACTGCCCGTGCTCCGCAACCAATAATTGGCCACCCCATATAGGCATTGGATTGTGCGTTCGGAGTTCCGTCAAGAGTGTCTTTACTTCGATTTCGCTTGACTCGAGTAGATGCGATGGAAGTAACACCACCCTCAACAAGTAGTTGGGCACAACCCAACATCAGCGTCTCGCCTCTAGTTTAAGACAGCGCTTCTCCTTCATTCGATAAATGAGCTTAATAAAGACGGAATAACAGTTGAACATTCCCAAAGCATACCAATTTACGCAACATTCACACAATACCCCTAGAGTTCCCCCCGTGGGAAGATGCGGGTTGCTTTGTCTCTTTTTTTTTTCACCGCTAAGCGTCCTATTGCTCCTCTATTGACCACCTTTCCCACTTCGCGTGCCAGCGGAATGAATACGCTCGTGCCTTCTTGAAGGTCCACTGGCCACTTGGGCGATGCAGCCATTCGTAAAATTTTGTTATTCTCTTATTTTTTTTGTTCGTATTTGGTGAAGAGGCCAAAGCAAGTGGAAACTCGATTGGCACAAATAAAGTGAACTTTTTGAAGGCCCGTTTTGCATAAAAAACTAACAAAACAGACATACACGTAGTCTTAGAGTGCCAGTCTATAAAAGCAGCTTCAAGTTAAAACTGACATACGGATATAGTGAGCAAACGCTGAACCCAGAACATCTGAACCAATGTGGAAATTATCAACAATCGCGAGTATAGAACATGTCATTTTTGACTCAATAACATTTGTGATGACGGCGTGAATAGTTTTCTTAGAGAACTTGAGAACCAAACGAGACTAGTTGAGAACAGAGCAGCTTAAAGCAATCAGAAGGTTTTAGAGAAACAACATCAGTGTTTCGGCAAGTTCACTTTGAGTTCGTCTTAGCAACGCTGCAGCGTTGCCTTTACAAATGAAAGTTCACTTGTCAGAACGTTTACTCCATCTGCACTCTCTGTAATGTTTTAAGAAGAATTCAGTCCATCACGTGTACTTGAGTCACACTATAAAAAGAAAAGACTCACGAAATCTCAAATTGCAGCTACAAACATTTCATGAGCAGTAAACAGCCTATCGGGCACTTGGCATCATTTGAACTACATGCCAAAAGTAAGAGACCCTAGCCAACTAGAGTTCAAGCCTTTCAATGAACGCATTTTCTAGACAGAAGCTTGACTGCCGTCTTCACCAATCAGTCAAGCGCCACTGCAACATGCCCCGGAGACTCACCGCTAGTTTCGGTTTCAAGGAACATTCAAGATAGTAGCGGTTGCCAGACATCCTAAGATCCGATTGAACGTAGTAAGGTCACGTGAATGTTCGTTTTTATTGCCTTTCACATGTGTTTTACAATTAAAAGAAATCGATGCCCCTGTAAAGAACTTGTCTTTTGTTTATATGTTTTTTCTTAATTCTTATTTTGCAAATTTTAAATCAGGCGAAGGTTGGGAAGGGATTCGCTTGCGTTCGTAGCGCTTGCCTCCGCTCCTTCTCACCCTTTGCTCAGCCTTATTAAAAGTAGGAACGCGCTATGTTACCTCGCTCGGTTCGCGTGTCAACTACGGGAGAGACGAAGACAGCAAGTTGTGGCGGGCATAGAACGGAAGCCACCGTGAGCTACATAGAGCTACCATAGAGTAACATAAAAATTAAGAGTGGTCACTCTGGCCAAAAGCGGCGATGCTACGATGCTTCACGCCGGCCGTAAGATGGTAACACATCCCTCACTGCTTTCAAGAAAACGCGTTTAATGGTTATCTGCTATAGTACCTTTTATAGTGCATTATATGTCTACGCGTCTTTGCGGCTGCGATTGTGGCTTTCTTATCCACCATCATTGCCTCATTTGCATGCATGGTCGGGCACGATCTGGCATGAATGGGATGCTAGAGAAGTGCATATGCATCGACTCGACGGCAACGTAGTCACGAAGAACTCCATGTTCATGGGCAGTGAAGACAATGCAGGAGTACGGGCAGCAGCAGGGAGATGCGATAAAAGATGTTGCGAACAAAATTCCCGGAAAAACCGCTAGCAGAAAAAAGTTAGTATACGGTACTCAGGCCCAGGTAAAAGGCCCGTTTCACAGCCTCGAGGGTGAGCTCGGGATGCGCCGCGCTGGTTGTAAGCTGACACCGAGGGGCAGCTGCGGGTGAATAGAAAGGAGAGCACGGGACAACGCTTGACCACTGGAGGAGAGGGAGAGCGGAGGAGACGACGCGGTGATGGAGTCAGTCGCAGATCGCCCTCCGTATCTCTAAGAACTCTTTTACTCATTGTGTATCTGTGTCACCATTTTGTTTGTTCATAAATAAATAGTTATTCGTTACCGGAATAACACCTTGGTATTCATTTTAACAAACGTGAACCACAAAATTTCTGGTGCCGAACCGCGGGACTCACCCTGCGTCGACATTACAGTGTAATTTTCACGTCAATGACTCCGTGCCAGAACGTCCCTGTGATCACCTGATGCATTCCTTCCGGTGAGTTACCCAACAAAATATTCAGTGTAAATAGAACCCGGGCTCAAGAAACGCGTTGTCGTCCGGGCACGAGGCACGTGTCCTAATAACGAATGTAAATAGGGCAAACAAGTTAGTCTCACACCAAACGGAGCAGGAGTGCTGCATGTCCCGTTGACATTAATACGGACGGAGGTTAACACTGTCAACAACTAGATGGAGGCCCTGGTTTCCGAAGGCGACCTCGATAAAGAGTATACGCAAGTGATTGAGTTTTACGACCGTATAGCGCAATGCTTGACACGGCTGGGACAGCGAATGAACCGCGACGCAAAGCAAGCGCCTCCAGCTCAACCAGCTCAACGAATCAGCGGTGCCATAACCGAAAATACGTCAGAAAAAATGAAGGTCAAATTGCCGCGACATGAGCTAGTAACATTCAGTGGGTGACGGCATGAGTGGCAGCCCTTCTAGTAGTTGTGCGAACAGGTAGTGAACAACAACGATCAACATTCCTCTCTTTATAAGTTCCATTAGCTGAAGGCATCTCTCACTGGTGAAGCCGCTGCGGTGCTTACCGGTCTACATCCAGCGTCCCGTTGCGAAAATGATGCGAAGTAGCTTCTGAAGAAATGCTCAGGTAACGAAGAGCTCCTAATTCAGGAGCCATTGAAAAAGCTCATCGACATGACACCTGTGTGCAAATCGGACAATGTGCGTGGACTTCAACGTATGTACCACACTGTGTCAGTGCACATCAGAGGACTCGAGCACTCGGCCAAAAGCTCGGCAGCTTTAGCTCTATTCTACTCCCCATTGTACAACGAGCGATGCCGAAAAAGATTCTGCTCGAATTCAGCAGTAAGTGCGTAGTGAAAACTGCCGGCCCCATCGACGATCCGCAGGCCACCACCGATGGTTCATCGCTAACGACGGAGAAGGGAGACAAAGCTACTGTAAACACTTTCTACGGGCTCTTATCTTTACGCCGAGTTCAGTTTGAAAGCCGTGAATATCTGGTTGCACTACAGAGCATGAACATTAGGCAGATTCCGAATTACAGTGCCAGAAAAGCACCCCCCCCCCTCCCACAGAACGAAAAGAAAGGAAAGCATGCTCCATCTGCCGCAATGCTGCACCAAAGTGCCACCCAAGAAGGGTGCTTCTTTTCGAACGCTGCAAGCCACACCTTGCAAGCCTGTGGCGAAGAGAAAACGATAGCAGAAAAGAATACACTGTTAAATTCTAACGGGAGATGTTACAGGTGCACGTAGAGAGTCCCTCCGGCTCGAAAATGCCGATGCAACATACGATTTGCAAAGTGCGAGAAAATGCATGTCATCACCATGTGCGACGCAACGTATGCAAAAACGGACGTGTGGTAGCCGAATGGCCCCGTCACAAACGCGCACGTGGCTCTTTAGGCTACCATCACAGGCAGTGAAACAACCACAAAGCAGACAGTTCTGCTGAAAACTGTGAAAGCTTTGTGTTGTGATGAGGCCTCCGGGGCTTAGGTGCGAATACTTTTTGAAGGTGGCAGTGTTATGACCCTCGTCCGTGGGCGCCATGCTGTCCATGAGAAGCAGAGCCGAGCAGTGTTCCCACACCCGAAATCCCAATTTTCTCGGAACGAGCATCCAGCAGCGGGGAGTGACAAGAGGTTTAGAAGACGCTTTGTTAGCCAACGTCCCTACAAGCATTTCCTCCTGATGGCTTGTTTAGCGAAATGGCGAAGCAGAAGGAATCCACAGGTCGTGCCTACGTGATTAAAGTCCCTACTTCTTGGCTGCCCTTCTCGGGAATGACAGCAGCAACCACCAACTTGTTCCGGGAAGGAACCCAATTGCCCTCTCCTCAGTGAAGCTCGGCTCGAAAGAGTATTGCGTTGTAAGATGCGACCCCTTATCGGTAACCATGTCTTATTGACTGATGGCCTAGAGGGCGGTGTCTTAAGTGTGTGATTGGTGTTCCAATGAAGGAGGAGGAGCCCGAGAGGGCTTATAACGACGCTGCAAAGTGCTGGACGTTGCTTTGAATAATGGTTTGATGGTTCATTCCCCACGCTCGTGGTTTGCGGAACTCCTTATCTTTATGCTGTAAATGAGTGTAAATAGTGCGATAAACTTGTTTTTCGTATTTCCATCTTGTTAGCGTTCGTTTCCTCCCCCCGAATTCGCGCCACGCTACCACACGAATCCGGGTACGATGTAACCCTGACATCTCGGCAAACCACAGCAGCGGGGAAGCGTCGGGTAGACCCCGGGCCACAACAGCAGTCAACGCTCGTACATCACGTCGAATACGTCAAAAAGAATATGATGTAATCCCATCGGCAGCAAAAGACTGACAGTGGCCCCGGGGTTCTTCGGAAATCACAAAAGTGAAAGATTGTTCAACAAAGAGTCCGTCAGACTAATAACGAATGATCAAGGGGAATGTAAAATTTATGTTTTGGAGACAGATGTTACTTGTGACCGAATTGTCCCCTCACCACCGAAAACGTAGACCGACCGCCTTACTGCGCTTGGCTTCAAAGTTGCAGACTTCTACAACGACGGTGCCACTAATTCTGAAGAGCTGCTAAACGGTTTGGATCAGTTTTGGCGGCTCACGACTGGCCGCACCACTACTAGGTTTGTAGGAAACATGGGGGCTGTTGAAACGGTGGTTGGTCGGACCTTTCACGGGCCTGTGGAGGAGAGTAATGAGTCGTCTCAGTGCACACAAACAGAGGCGCTTCGAACGTCAGTCATTGGAATAAATTCAGCTGACGTGCTTACCGAATTCTGGGCATTGGCATCTGTTGGACTAAATGACTTCGACAAAACGAGAGAACTAAATCCTAACCAGCAATTTGTCCAAGCAACTATCAGGCGAGTGGATAGTTGTTACAAGGTGGCCCTTCCGTCAAAACTCTTCCGGCACCACAACAAGAAGATGGTCATGGAGCATGTGCATCACTTGACAAGGCGTCTTCAATACCATCCAGACTTGTGTCAAGATTACGATTCAGTGATCAGGCACTACGATCGACTGGAGATAGCGGAACTGAATAGTTCGTGTGCAACCACCTCACTTAAATTCAGCATCTCACAGGTGGGTTATCGTGAAGACATGGCCCCGGAAAAAAGAATCCCGCGGATATTCTCACACGAGGAGTACCCGCCGCGCAGCTGGCCACAAACGAGCTCTGGTGGAACAGAGCGCAATGGATTTGCAAAGCAGAGGTGAATTGGCCTCGAGTTGTTCCCGAGGCAACATTCAACGAAGCCGAGCTAGAGCAATGAAGGGAAACAAGTGTTGTGCCACCTACATTATCACCCCCCACCAATTCATTAATTATCGACCTTAAACAGTAGAGAAAACTATCAAGGGTGATCAGAGTCACAGCGTGGATTTTTCGGTTCATAGCAAAAACAAAACGCCATATTCAAGAATTCAGATCCCTCACATTGGACGAGCTGAATAAAGCGAAACAGTATTGGATATGCCGTGAACAGAAAGAGGTATTTCTAAGAGAAATTGCGTGCGTCGCCAATGGAACACAAATTCTATCTGACTCACCTTTGTGGACTGTTTCACTGATGATGGACAGTGACAGAATTTTAAGAGTTGACGGAAGGCTGCAGCATAGCCAACTTGATTACAACGGGAAGCATCACGCTGCATTACATAAGAACCGCAACCTCGTCGAACTTCTCGTCTCACAGTGTCACCAACAGGTTATGCACGGATGTATACGGAACACACTGATGCACATGAGGGAGCAATTATGGCCGATCGGGGCGAGAGAGATGGTAAAGAGAGCCTTGAAGGCGTGCGTAATATGCAAGTGTTTTCATTCAAGGCCGGCAAGCCAAGTAAGTGACTGCTCTTCTTCCAACATATCGCATCACCCAGGCCTCTCCTTTTGAAGTGACCGGTGTCGACTTTGGTGGCCCTCTTCTCGTCAAAGGGGCAACGACGACAAATTCGTACATTGCACTCTTCACATGCAGTGTCATTCGGGCAATGCACTTCCTGTTAGTCATCCGCATCTTTCTTTCTTGTATTCCACCGATTCACATCTCGATGATGCCTACCGAGCACTATTTATAGTGACAACTTGCTCCCATTCAAAAAGACGAGCAGAGATCAAGCTGCACTCTGTGACAGTTATCAGAAATGAAGAAGTTAAGAACTTCGTCACCAACTCACGCATACAATGAAAATTCATTGTGGATTGCGCGCCATGGTAGGGTGGATTTTATGAGCGCTTGGTTGGCGTGACTAAACAGGCTATCAGAAAAACGCTGGGAAGAAGCAGTCTTGGATTTGAAGAGCTCAGCACATCACTAAGTGAAGTGGAGGCCATGTTGAATTCGCGCCCCCTAAAACAAGTCTTTACGGAGCCCAACGAGTCCGAACCACTTTGCCCGGCTTTATTTTTGACGGAAAGACGGCTTACATCGCTGCCTAACTAACAACGACAGGAGATTGCAGTCCTTCCCTCTTCCCACTTTAAGCACATATTGTCCCATCGAAGTAAACTACACAACCAGCTCTGGAAAGATGGGCAAGTGACTACATAAAAGAACTCCGGATATATGAGCTGAGAGGAAAGACTCCAAGGCAGCTGAAGGCCGGTGACTTGGTTCTGCTGAATAAATCAATGCTACCAAGACAGATGTGGAAGATGGGAGATATTGAATCCATATTTTCTGGACAGCAAGATTAGGTCGTGTCGAGTGCGACCCGGAGGAATGATGCTTCGACGGCCCCTTCAGCTACTGCATCCAGTTGAATTATATAGCTAAAGGCAAATGGCGGCGTCGTTTCGGGAGCTAATGTGATGCGAAAGAAATTGCCGGAACAAGCAGAAGCAGGAGAAAGTTAGTATACGGTCGCCAGGCCCAGGAAAAAGGCCCGTTTTACAGCTTCGAGGGCGAGCTCGGGACGCGCCGCGCTGGATTTAACCTGACACCGAGGGGCAGCCTTGGGTGAATACAAAGGAGAGCACGGGAAAACGCTTGAGCACTGGAGGAGAGGGAGAGCGGAGAAGACGACGCGGTGACGGAGTCAGACGCAGATCGCTCTCCGTGTCCCAAAAAACTCTTTTACTCATTGTGTATCGGTGTCGCCATTTTGTTTGTTTATAATTAAATAGTTATTCGTTACCGGAACAACGCGTCGGTATTTATTTCAATGAACGTGAATAACAAAAGATGTGCTATAAAGTGCCCGGAGTGCGTCGTGGTCTTCTTGTTTCGTCTGCCTCTAAGCGTGGGTGCTGCTAGGTACGAACGACACCAGTTCTTTGTAAAGTGCGTATTGCATTCGTCATGGAAGCCTTTCACAAACATTTCTCGCACATTGCTGTTCTGCACAAAGGTTTTTTGTGGTTTTCGAGCATTATTTTCGTGGATTGCTTCACACGAAAAAAGAAAAAAAAACTGTTTTGAATGCTGGGCAGCACTTTTACGAGAAAATCGTTCCTTGGTTCAAGAAAGTGAGTTGACGCTCTTGTTGTTAGGGTTTTTTTTTGTGCTGCTACATGTATTCAAATTCATTGTAGGAGCGAAAGTTTCTTAAAAGTGCAGTTGTGCTCAGTATTGTTATGTGAGGCGTTCGTAAATTGTGCAAAGTTCCAACGAGCGCAATAAGAGAGAAGTGGTGAATCTAGAGCGAATGTTTGTTAGCGAAAGCTAGGACGCAATCTTTCAGTAAACACTCCTGCCTCGTTAACAGCTTGCATGAAACCTAGTATTGCTTTGTTTGTGCTGCGGCAACTGCTTGTGACTGTTTTTTGTAAAAGAACAATGTGAATGCGTAGAACAAAATTGGATAAAGACGGCAAAAAAAAACTATGGCCAACATTTTTATTTTCTTATTTCGGTTTATGCCGGAGTCAAGTGCTGTGTCAACTGCTGCCATGTTGCGTTGTGCCCTGTATGATCGCACTTGTTGTAGTTTTACTGTTTTGCGGGTGTTCTTATAATGTTGCCTATATGTTTATTTTTTTGTGTAATTTAT
Organism: Rhipicephalus microplus; assembly: GCF_043290135.1. Classification (NCBI taxonomy): domain Eukaryota; kingdom Metazoa; phylum Arthropoda; class Arachnida; order Ixodida; family Ixodidae; genus Rhipicephalus; species Rhipicephalus microplus. The sequence goes on from NC_134710.1 coordinate 442,205,830, forward strand.
ATACACGATATGGAAGCTCTATTTCCGCGTCTTGCAGTGCAATGAACATCTCTCTTCGTACCCGCGTTTATCAAAGAATAACAAAGTGGACATGCCCCAACGTGGTGGTGTAGTGGCTAAGGTACTTGGCTGCTGACACGCAGGTCGCGGGATCGAATCCTGGCTGCGGCGTCTGCATTTCCGATGGAGGCGGAAATGTTGTAGGCCCGTGTGCTCAGATTTGGGTGCACGTTAAAGAACCCCAGGTGGTCGAAATTTCCAGAGTCCTCCACTACAGCGTCTCTCATAATAATATGGTGGTTTTGGGATGTTAACCCCGCATATCAGTATATCGACAAAGTGGGCATGTGTATACTAAGAATATCACTTCAAAATAAAAGTTTTCGCTCCTGCAAATATTCTCACATTTCCTTTAAAATTTAGGCTTATACACACAGTTGCATCATGTGCTTGCCGCATTGGCGGTGCAGCTTACAGGAAGATAATCGGTGCATGCAAACTATGCGATAAAAACAAAATATGGCCTCATAAACGAGCAAACAGATAGAAGTGATTTCCGAGGTTGTGTAATATTTGTATTCGCTGGAAAATATTCTTCGAGAAATTCTTTTTTTCGTGGACTCCCATCTCTGACGCTGTGAAAGTTCCCAACGACCATTTAGAGCGCTGCCAGCCCAGATCATCCGCTCTAGGAGAGTGCCCTCTCTTTTCATTTTATTTTTTACTCTTTGGAGCTACGCCGAACAAGTCAATCATGCATTCGTTGAAGATTGCTTAATCGGGCAACACATGCTTTTCGCGGCTCTGCGGTGTGCTAAACCAGGCATTTCTAGTTCCGCGAAGGTTCTTCAATGTTTCCTGAATGCAACGGGTAAGCACAAAATTCGGACCCACTATTTGAGCACGTATCGATTTTTGATGAGTATATATGTATACCCAGTTCTCTGCAGGCCTGACTGAACTGACAGAAGTGCAGTGTCGCTTGATTAATTTGTGAAGACGGCAGCCAAGCTCCTGTTGGGAAAATGCGTTTATTGAAAGACTTCAATTTGAGGTGACAAGGCCTTTTTGCTTTTTGCGTGTCGTTTGAATGACGTCAAGTAATTATTCGTTTATTCGTTTATTAGTACCTCTAGGGTACCGAGGGACATTACATGAGGGGTGGGCAAAAAAAACATAACAGATGAAACAAAAAAAAGAAAATAAAGTGGCACTAATAATAACAAAACAGAGAAAACAGCACTTGATCAAACTTAAAATTATAAAATATGGTTTTTTACGGTGTTTCCAAATTGATCAAGCTGAGATATGACATGGCGATGTGGGAGGGAAGTTCGTTCCACTCAGGTGCTGTCTGAAGAAAAAATGACTTCTGGAATGTCTTCGTTTTTGGACGTACAGGATACACTTCGTTGGGGTGCGAATGTCATGATGTCCAATATGCAGGTCTAATGAATGCATTGCCTGGTGGCAAAAAATGAAAAAAAAACTTATGATAGAAGCCTAAACGTGAAATCTTACGGCGAGAGGCAAGAAATGAAAAAAAAAACTCACGATACAAGCACAAGCGTGAAATTTTACGGTGAGAGGAAAGATCAGTAACATCAAGCTGGTGTTTGACTTCTGACACATTGATGTTATTTGAGTAATTTGAGATAACAATGGATCTGGAAGCGCGGTACTGATTGGATTCGAGCATGGTGGAAAGGTTAGCTTGATGAGAATCAAAAATCGCATTAGCATACTCCAGTTAAGGCCTGATGAGTGTTTTATAAGCTATTAGCTTAGTAGCAGCAGGTGCCGAAGCAAGGTTACGACGTAGGTGTCCAAGAGCTCAATTAGCTGAGTTAGTGATACTAATGATGTGTAGAGTTCATGTTAGATCAGATGAGATATGAACACCTAGGTATTTGGTATTGTTGGTAGCGGCTACGGTGTATTAATATAGAGTGTAAGTGTTACCGATTTAGTCTTTACGATGATAAAAAGTCATTAGGAAAGTTTTGTTATTATTTCCTGACATTAACCGATTCTCACACTATTGCTGTATAGTGTTAAAATCTGACTGTAAAGCGGAAAAACATAAGACATTAATTACACGTTGATACAATACGCAATCATCGGCGAATAGTTGAATAGTAGAGGTTATGTTACTTGGCAAATCGTTAATGTTAATTGATAAGAGGAGGGGACCTATTACAGTACCTCGTGGAACGCCATAGTGAACGGGAGAAAGGGGAGATTTGCAAGAGTTAGCGACAACAAACTGCCGGTGATGGGTTGGAAATTCCCGAATCCAGTTCAACACGAAGGGGTGTAGGTTCAGGAATGAAAGTTTAAGCAGTACGTGACGATTGGAAACCTTATCAACTGCTCTTTCAAAATCAAGGAATATAGCATCAATGGGGACATTATTTGCAGGCGAGAATGAATTTCATGCAAGAAAAGGGCTAGTTGGCTTTCGCAAAAATGGCCGGGACCAAACCTATGCTGATTGGGATGGAAAAAATAATTAGTAGACCGAAAACGCGCTACTTCGGAGTACACTATATGTTCTATTACGTTGAAACAGACACTGGTGATAGATATGAGACGGTATTTGTTCAGAGACAACCGATTCTCTTTCTTGAAGACGGGGACGACCTTGCCGATCCGCCAGCCTTCTGGAACTAAACCTGAATCTAGTGATTGCTGAAATATTAGCGTTAATAAGAAACTGGTTACATATTTGGTGTTTTTGAGCACTCTGGTATTGTTACCTTCAGTTACAGCAGCTGACGAGTTTTTTTAAGTTGTCGATGATATGCACAATCCCACTTGGATTGATTGTAATACAATTCATGAGCGAATGCGCGTAGAGCGAATATGAAGGAAGCATCTGAGTGGATTCACTGGTGAAAACTGAGCAAAAAATATTGTTTAGTTCAATAGCAACATCCTCTTTGGCTATGGGAGAAACATCAGAATCCATTAGCGAAAAACCTTCAGTTTCTTTGAGTTCAATAGTTCTCCAGAACCGTTTAGGATTGCTGTGCAGCAGATGAGGTAGCGTAGAACCGTAAAAGTGAGTTTTGACCTGGTTGAATAAAGTTAGGTAACCCTTAGCTGCAGGGAAGTACCTATAGCCCAAGCCATGTTATAATAGGAAAACTGAACTGATATGAATCTTTTTTTCTTATTGTTGAATTTCTTTAGTTCACCGTTAAGCAACGGGCACTGTGCTCGCTCTTTAAGAATAATAGTGTGGATATATTTTGTGGTTAGACGGGATGACTTTAATTTAAACATTGACCAGCTATTTTCGATAGAGAGTGATTGACAGTGATTTTCAAATTCATCATAAAAGACAGCTAACTCATTAGTCATAGAAGCGTAGTCACCTTTGTTATACAACATCAAGGTTTTTGTAGTTTTCTTATATAAATAGACAAGGTACCATGAAGAGTACAGTTATCACTCAGTGGTGGAAGATAAGTGAATGAGGAACAGAAGTCAGCGTGTGTTGTAAAAAATAGCTCGAGAATGTTTGAAGAATGAGTGGAAATGCGTGTTGACTGAGTGACTAGTTGAGATAGACCGAATGTAAGACGTGTTCAGGAAATCACTTTCAATGATTTTCTTTGATAGCGTGACTGCTTGGTTAGTCCAGTCGATGAAAGGAAAATTGAAATCACCGATGATAAAAATGGGAGAGTTGGGATAGGCTTCCTTTATGGTTTCAAAGCATACATGGAAGCTTTTATTGAACGAGCTGACACTATTAGGTGGTCGATAACAGACACCGATAAGCATACATGGCAATGTAGCATTACAGCATATTCATGAGAATTCTAGATTGGATGATACGTGTACTAACGTGCAAAGCAAAGATCGATTAGCAGCAGTAAGAACGCCAACACCACGCGAGCCATCGGGTCTATGTTTACGAAATATATCAAAATTAGGCAATGCTGGTAACAACTCAGGATCTAGGTTAGATGAATTAAGCCACGTTTCGGTTAGTAAGACCGCATTGCTTGATGATGAGGAAATGAGACTACAAGACAAGTTACGCTTGCGCATGAAACTATACGTATATTTGTGTATAGGAATGACAGGGGCATTCGGCGCGGGCCACTTTGTTCATTACGTTGTGTAACCTGGCGCTAAGATATACGCTCAACGACCTTTTGCGAAGTTTGGTCATAAAAGTAGCTTTCGTTATTACAATAAAGGGTGTCGTATCAGAGCTTGAAGTCTGTATAGATTACGAGCCTTATCAAACTGCACTATATGTTTGCGGGCTAAGCGCGTTTGTGGTGGAAAGTCCCCGCTGACACCATAGACAGATCCTTTAAATTTTTTTGAAAAAGTGTTTTGTTTTACTCTAAAATTGGCAAACTTAACAGTTATGGTTCGATTTCTGCCTTGTTTGTAGGAGCCCAGTCTGCGCGCACGCTCAATATATTGATTCAGGTTTTATAGAACCGGAATCAATAGTTAGACCGAGGAATGTCTTGCAAATGTCAAGGATTAGTGGTTCGCTGTTTCGCCAAGATTCTTTTGGCGTATCACTAATACGAAAGAAAACAAGATTATTATGACGAAAGCCGTTTTGTGCATCATCCATTCGAGCAGACAGCAAAGAAATTTGGCTTGTGCATTCAATAGCTACTTGAAATTTTTTCATGTCGACCTGAAGAGTGTTGAATGACAAGCACTCCGATTCAATTTTTTTCAAGCCTTGCTTTGAATTCACTAAAGATTTCTCGTGATCCGAAAGTGTTAGACGGATTGATTTCAGTTCCTCAATTATCGTCGACTGCCCTGACTGCAGCTCTTTCATTGCGCTGACAAGTTCCCGGGACGGAAAATCAGAGAGATGGCCAGTATTGGCTTCAATATATCCGGCTAGCAGTGACCATTTGAGCAATATACAACTACAATCATAAAACACTTTCCGCATGCTTCGTGGGCTGGGCAGCACAACAAGCGAACGACAACTCGTTTTTTAGGGGCGAAGCTCCTTAAAACGGCATCCGTTCGTCTTTCGTTGTAATCGTAGTGCGTAACTAGTTTTACGCTTTGACCTGCAAGGTGGTGCGGTGGGGGATTTCTCCTGTGTGTTGTTGAAGAGTAAAAAATTCGCAGCGTCCGCGTTAACTAAAAGCAGAATTCTCCTGTTACTCAATCCCATTTAGCAGCGATTGGCATGTACATTGAGCACTACCTGACAAGAAAGGTTTGCTAGGTTGAACTCGCTGGGCGTAACTTTTTTGGTTTCAGAAAGGCTTAGCGAGCGTTGGGCTGCAGTACCATGAATACAGTGAACTAGTATATACCATGAACTCAAAGGGGCTAAAGGTGGGAAGTAGACACGAAGCGCAAGCCGTAAGAAAGTGTGCGTGTGCCTCATCTCGTTCAGTCCTTGGAATATCCGCTGGATGGCGGTGCTTCTCTATACGAAATATATGTTGAAAAGATGCGAGATGGTGGTACTTGGAGTATAGACTTGATGGACGAACGGATACACAGAGAGATGCATGGGCGGACGCATGGATGGCTGCACGGATGAATTGACTTATGGACGGACGCAGGGGCGGATGCATGGATGAACGCAGGGATGGACGCACGAACAGACGCACGCACGGACGGGCAGATGGACGCACGAACGGTCACACAGACGGACGCATAGACGGACGGAAGCAAGAACGAATGGACGGACAGATGCTTCGCCCCACTCTCCATCATTCACCCCATGGATATGTTGCCATTTTTGGGGAAAACAGACAATGGCAGTTAGTTACCTGCATAGCAAAAACGAGTCAGTTAGGTCGAGCCATAGCTCTCGTGCTGCCAAGCCCATTACACCGTGATCCACAAGGCTGGTTGCTTTTGTAGTAGTATTGCGGTATCATCGATGACGTCACAGCCCTGGTGTGATGCCGCTGCAAGGCGCAGTGCGATACCAGAAGCGGGGGTGGGTTATCATCGTTCAACGCAACAGACTGTGCACTCACGCCCCGCAAGTGGAAGGTGCAGTAGTCTTGCTGGTGTTGAGCTCCGGGGGGGTCTCAGCGTTGCATCCATCGTCGATACCGTAAAACAGTGGAAAGCGGTCAACAGTATACGAATGTCAAAGAGGTCCGTAATAGTGCGTGGGCCGCCAGAGGCACCAGCTTCTCCAGGCCACTGCAACGGTGAGTGTACAATGCCGAAAATCTGCATAGCAAAGACTACAGCCAGTTAGGTCAAGCCATAGCTGTCGCGCGGCCTAGCCCAATGCCCTGCTTACTGCTCATGAAATTCTTGTAGGCATGGTTTCAAAATTTGTGATTCCTTACTTTTAATAGTGTGACAGAAGTACACGTTATGGACTAAATGCTTCTAAAAATAACTACAGAGAATGTAGATAGAGCCAACCTTTTGACAAGTGAACGTTTCTTCGTCAAGACAATGCTGTTGCTCTGACGAAGTCAACCTGCTGAAACGCTGTTTCTAGCAACGTTCTTTCTCGAAAAACTCCTGATTGCTTCAAGCCTCTCTGTGCCTCAGAACTTAAATCTCATTTGGTACTCAAGTTCCGTAAGCAACCTATGCGCGCTGTCATAACAAATGTAATTGAGCCAAACACGACGTGTCCTATACTTGCGAATGTGGATAATTTTTGCACTGGTTCGGATATTTTGGATTGAACATTTGCTGATTATTTCCATGTGTAAGGTGAAAAGTAAGACTGGGTTTAAAAATTGACGCTTCCCACTACGTGTATGTATCTGTGTTTTCATGGAAAACGTGAAATAATAAAAAAAGTTCATTTTACTTGTGCCAATCCAGTTTCATATTACTGAGAAATCAGTCAGCTTACCTTTCTCCTCTCCAAAAAAACAAAGAAAATTAAAAAAAGAACAAGAAAATCTTACGAATGGCCACATCGCCCAAGCGGCCAGTAGGCAGAGCTGAAGAAAGACGAGCGCATTCCGCTAACATGCGAAGTGGGAAAGGAGGGCTTCCATGGCGACCCTCCTCCTCTCGATCTTTCGTCCTTTCTTTCTGTTTCGGGACGTCATATGACGCCAAGGAAGGAATGTTTTGTTCGTGATTTATTCCTAGTATGATGCCCGGCGACCACCAAGGGGTAAAAGTGGGCAAGATGCAGTGTTATATACCTTCCTCGTGAGGGATAGTAGCAATCTACCTGTCATAATTTGAGAGCGCTTGCCAAATGTGCTCCAACCCGTTCTCTTTCTTCTAGTTACTTCAATCCCGTGGTTCGGATCCGCGGTTATTGTCTGTACATTGTAGACATAGTTATTTACAACTCTAAGGGCACTATTACCTATCTCGAAGCGCTGCTCTCTTCCGAGGTTGTTGTTGTATGCACAACCCCTCATAGTGTTAAAAAATGTATTTACTTTCACGTCCTTCGTTTTCAGCGGATACTTACCGATGTAAGGCTTCGCTAAGTTATCGCAATGCCGATCTTTTTAAAGAATTTTCAGAAAAGTCCCAGCTTTGCCGCAAAGGCGAAACAATGAACGCGATAGCAAAAAATCGGAACGTCACGCGCCGAATGGCAAGCAAATCGTAACACGCCCCGCACTTCTCAAGCACAAGTGACGCACGATACGTATACACACAGGTACAGATGAACACGAATAAGCGTCTCAGTTGTTACTTCGCTGTGTTTGAAAAGCGCACCCCATTCCAAACGAAGACTGTGCAATGATTGCAGTGACCTTTGTGCGCACAGTAACTACAACACAAACGTTCTAGTGAAGGCCCAACGTCAGCCAAGAAATACATACACGCAGTGATGTTTTGTACTACGCCGAAGAATTCCCATTCAGAGACGAGAAAATTCCACATCTCGGGAATTTGGGAATTTTGCTTTGCAAACTTTTCCGAAATTCCCAGCTTATTTCTCTGCGCAACGGTACTGATTTCCGCTGCCATTCACGCCAACACTTAATATAATTAGAAGTTTCTCACGTGATAGGAACTTTTGAAATAATGACTAGCCCCTCCGCTGGTGCACAACGAAAGCATGACTTTATTAATTTAAATACTGTTAGTGCAATGCACATTGTCGACTTCACGTCTAACACCACTAGTGAACTAGAAAGTGGACCGGGTAAATATCAGAAACAAATACCAAATATCATGCTTTCGCGGTGCATGTGCCAGAACCGATTAGAGCTGATGAAGGCGCACTGTGACCACTAAATATCAGTCGTCATAGAAGAATTTAACTATTCTTGAAGTTCGTAATACTATTGTTGAAGTTTATTAAAGGATAAGCATATAAATGAACAGATAAGCGGAGTACATGAGGAGGTCCCAGAGTAAAAACTGTGGGGGGGACCTCCTAACATTTGTGAATAAGATGATGCATAATATGCAGCAGACAATGGGCGTTGTGACAGTTCTATATACAACGTGTAGCGTGAACAAAATGAACGAAAACACTTTACTCAATTTTCAAAAATACGAATATAAATAACAAGCCTACAATAATTAGAAGAGCTGAACTAGACCATACACAAAACTACGTTTACTTTAGAGGTGGCGTACATATTGCAATTACGCTATAGGAATAGCGACACTGTTATTACACATATAACGTGCAATTCATCAAATCAGTGCAAAACAGACATAAAGTAAAAAGAGATGAACCGATTTCAATTTCCTGATTGCACATATATTTACCATATTCTAGTTAGTTCAGTGATTAAGTGTATTTTGGTTAATCGGCAAAATGAGCTTGTCGTGAAAGGTTGTTTATTTTCAGAAGGAATCGAGTTCCAAACGAACACACCAGCAAACTTAGCAGTCATTTTCCCAGTGTTGTGCGAGCTTTAGGTAAATGGAAATTCTCACGCACAGAGAACCGAGTTCTATCATTATTAGTCAAAATTCAGGTCAGAATCGTTCTATGCGCACATTGTGATGAATAAGGCAATACATGATGACTGCTAACTTTAAAGTAAATGATTCGTTAAGGGGGAGTATGTTTAGCTCAACGTATAGAGAGATGCAGCGACAAAGATACGGACTGAACGTCATTAGCCGCACCGCTTGGTTTTGGAGGCGTCGTAGATTATCTAGATGTGTGTTGTACGTGTTTCCCCAAGGTGATAAGCAATATGAAAGGTGGCTGTGAGTGTACGACTAGTACAGAGACAGAATAACATGTGATGGATGGTATGGTCGTGCTTTCAGAATGACATGAATACCGAAAGAAACCTTTTTAAGAAGAGACTGCGCATGAGCATGGAACTTCAGATGTTTATCCAAGATGATGCCTAAAAGCCTAGTGCTATAAGAAGCAGGTATTGTGTGGTGAATAGCAGGTATTTCTGTTGGAAATAAAATGTCACAAATGTTGTTTTTGTAACATTCATTTGCAGTTGATTAATCAAGCACCACTGGTGAATGCTGATAAGGTCCTTGTTTAGTGCATTTTAAAGGGCGATCGGATTGCTGCTTCCTGCAATATCACGGAGATTCCTTTTGGTGCCAAATGACAGACGAAAATTCTTCAAAAAATGACAAATTCCCTGCACGGAACATCACTGCAAGCACATGCTATGAGCACCGCAGCCCCGCTGCTACTCCGATACTCTTTGAAAAAATTACACTGGTGGCCACGGGGCGGCGTGGCAGCCTACGAAACTTGCGAATAGGGAGCTTTCGCCCCCTGGATGACACGCAAACCGAGCGAGGTAACTGAGCGCGCTCCAACTTCTAATATTGCAGAGCGAGGGGCGAGAAGGAGCAGAGGCAAGCGCTACAAAGGCAAATCAATTACGTTCTGTGCTTCGCCTGATTTAAAATTCATAAAATGAGGGCTGAGAAAACACATAGAAACAAAACAGAAGATCTTCACAGGGGTATCGAATAGTTTTGTATGTGAATACTTGTGAATGCCAATAAATGCGACAATTCACATAAACTTCACTCTGGTCAACCGAACCTTAGGATTCCCGGCAACCGCAACGAGCGTGCACGTTCCTTGAACCCGAAACTTGCGATATGTTTCCAGGGCTCCTCAAAGTTTCGTCGCAGCTTATCTAATGAGCCATCGGACTGCTAATAATGAGGTCGAGGATCGACATCACGATGTTATCGCCGCGACGGGAATAATAACCGAAAATAAAAACTGAAACCACAGTTAATGTACCATGACACAGCGAAGGGACCGCTTTTATCGACCCAACGCTGCGTGAGCATTGTATGCGGAACTTCGTGCGAGCATTGATAATTTTGCTTTTGTGTGGCCTTTTTTATATGACTTGTATGAAAATCTTGTGTTACATACGCTTTGCCGATTGTTTCTTTGCGTCTGCAGTTTTAACGCGATAGCGTTAGAGAGCTCATGTCGCAAAAATTCAGCCGTTGGAGTCGGCCTCATTAGTTGTCTATGAAAAATCGTCTAACCTGCTGAGCACTCTGGGAAAAATTAGAAAAACGTCGATTATATCACGCATATCTATATCTAACACAGAATTCATCAGCTAATAAGTGTGTTCGCCAGCATACGTTCCTAAACTATAAAAGACCTGCATTACTTCTCAATAAGTTCGATATATCAACTTTGCACGCTTTTTGGTGTTGTTCGGTACAGGCTCGCATTTGTTCATTTACCTTAACATCTCGTGTTTTCGGTGCGCACGAGAAGTGATCTTCTGTGCCGGCGGTTGTAGCTTCAGGCACATACATAACTGAACATATTTTAACTTGTTTATTTCATCAATGAGAGCAACAGGCTCTATAGTCTATAATGCTCGGGAATAAACAATTAAATAGTTTCTGTGCTTGATGACACTTTTTGTATTTGGTAAGGTTACGTTCGAGTTGCTTTCACTCGGACACAAGTTCGTTCTTTTATATTGACGTAACGAATGCTTTAACGTCAGCAGAACACAAGATACCAGGACGCTCTGGCTTAGCAACTTGGTTACGTAGACTTACCTATAGCCACGGTGGAAGAATAGCTTAGGTGAGAGAACGGCGCGTAGGGGACGAATCGTGGGGAGAGGCGCATGCTGTTCTGGTTAGAAAACCTCTCCAGAGAGGGCGCGCTAAACTAGCCACCCACCGCCGCCGCTTGCTTTCCCGCCGCATTCTTGCTGTCCCTTCACTCCACGCTGGACATGTCGTTGCTTGTTTTTCTGAACGTGCTCGCGTAAGTTGGCACTTCGACGTTTTTCGTTGTTCAGTGTACTAGTGTGCTTCGCGATGGGGAAATGCTTTGTACCCTACTGCAACACAGGCTATAAGTCGTGCAAAAAAAAGTTTTCGCTTTTTACGCCACCGCAAGATCAAGCGCAACCAGCTAATTACTAAAAGACTGGAAGAAAGTGAAGCTGAAATAATGAAACTGCAAGAAGAGGATATCAAAAAGACACTCCAAGCTTTTGATATTCCACCGATGCAGCTTCTTCTTGTGCAAGAATGTATATCTGCAGCTAAGTGCACTACGAAGAATAACAGGTGCTATACAGATGACTGGCTATTCCTATGCCTCTTGCTTAGGAGCCTCTCTTTTTACGCATTTTTACGAAGCAATAACATATTGTCGATGCCATGCACAACCACCATTATAAGATATATAAACATGGTGGGGCTCAAATGTGGTTTTGATAATAACTTTTTCAAAGCTCTCTAGAATAAATTGGCAAAGAAGACACCCTTTCAATGCAGAGGGACGCTTATTCTAGATGAGATGCAGGTCAGGAAAGAGATGACTGTAAACTCGAAGAACAAGAGTTATGCTGGTCTTGTTGACTATAGAGACCAAGGTGGACAAAGCAATGAGCTGGCTGACCATGGTCTAGTGTTTGCTTTTGCCCGTTTTGCTGACAGCTATTTACAGCCAGTGGCAGTATTTGCATTAAAAGGTGCAACTAAGGGTACACTTCTTGCACAGCTGTTGCTTCAGTGCATCGTGCATTTAGAGCAGGCAGGAGTTTATGTTGATTGTGTGGTATGTGACGGTGCATCTACCAATAGGGCCATTTGGAAGCAGCTTGGGGTAAGCGGTGCTCTAGGACATGTCGTAAATGCTTTCGAGCATCCCCTAGATCCATCCAGAAAAGTGTATGCAGTGGCAGATACCCCTCACTTGTTCAAGTGTATTATAAACAGTCCTTATGATAAGAAAATGTTGAAAGTAAATGGGAAAATTGTGAATTGGTCATGCTATGATGCACTTTTTGTTGCTGACACGAAAAACGCCGCGGAGCTAAGGGTGTGTCCAAAGTTGACTTACTCGCATGTTAATCTATCACATATGCTCAAAATGCGAGTGAAGTTGGCCACACAAATCTTTAGCAACTCACTTGCTAAGGGCATTTATTTCTATGCACGGAGAGGCACACCACGGCTTGAGAATGTGGAATCAACTGTGAAGTTTACGCTCCTAATGAATGATATTTTTGATGCCCTCAATCGTCGCTTTGTTGCAGAAGGCCTCATCCTTGAATGCAAAGACTTTCAAGTTCTAGAGGCAGCATCTAGGTGGCTTGATAGCTGTGAGCAGAAAGTAGTGAGGGGTGACATTCACAAAGATCTTTTTTTAACGCAGACTACTGCTGAAGGCCTGCGTGTTACACTTAAGTCTGTTCAGGAACTGTCAGCATTTCTTCTGAAAGAGTGCGATTTCAAGTATGTCCTGTCAGCCAAAATGAACCACGATCCGTTGGAATGCTTTTTTGGTATTATAAGAGAAGCAGGTGGCCAAATTGAGCATCCAACATTTCCGACATGTTTGCAGCTTTACCGCAAGCTTTCCTTGTATTCTTTGCTCAAGCCACCAAAGTTTGGTAACTGTGTTGTTTCTGAGAAAAACTAATCTGCTTTTCTCACCCTGAATGATTTCTGAGAAGTGTTCCAGTCTGCACGTTTCCAGCGCACTAATAAAATGCATGACCTCAAGGAGAAACTAGATGGCCTCATCAGTGAGGAAACGTGGGAGTGCGATGAAGTGTTTCAGCATGATTATTCTGATGCCGCCATCGTGAACTGCATTGTATATTATGTCACTGGATTTGTGTCGCGAAAGCTTGCCACTCAAACTTCCTGTACAATTTGTAAGGAGGCCCTGGTTCGGTAGAAAGGTGTTTTAAAGCTACCAGAAGCCGACTTAGTAAATTGCAAAACCAAGGGGGCTCACACATCCAAATGTGTATCTATTTCTTCTGCTTAAAGAGGCTGAGGAGCACTTCGCAAAACATGCTGGTGAGAGAGATGTATATGATCGCACGACAGATGCAGTGCTAGAAAATTTCAACTTCACGTTTCCATGTGCTGCTCACAAAGAAGACGATCTTGCCAAGCTATTACACTATTATGCGTGCCTACGCATGCGGCAACACTGCAGGCAGCTAAAGAATAAGCATGTAAAAAAACCAAGACTTGCGCAAATTGTCGAAACTTGTATAATTGATTCAGGAGAAGTCAAATGTGTAATGTGTGCAATAATGCTTATGTGTACTGTGATCATGGTGTACAGTGATGTACTCTTTGTTTTGTGTTTGTATGTAAAGTGTTTCATTTATAATTTTACTGCTGATCTAATCCAAATAAATAAAATTTAGGATTCTCACCCACGCAAATGTGTGTGTCCATGTCATGAAGTATAGGAAAAAGTCTTAACGAATACTAACATGTATATACATGAGAAGTTACACAGAGCAAAAGTGTTGAATGGGTTATTGCAACTCATTAGCCGATTTTTCGGCCAAGATGTAGCTAGCATTGTATGTGGATTACTTTGATATCCTAAATTTCTTGCGCGCTTACCGCCAACGCTAATGTTATCGCATAATAAGGCCCTCGCGAGCGGCTAAAAAGAAACTCAGCATGTACTCTTGACCGCCTACGACTGTGACGAAGGTGTAAATATTGCGCAGATTTCTTGATGTAATAGGCAGTTTTAGAGAACCTTCCCGTCACTCCCGCAAATATCGGCCAGACAACTGGGACATTGCCACAGACGCGCTGCTTCGCCTTTGCTACATAAACCTGAATGCTGCATGCTTAATGTATTCAATCATAAGATTTTTAAGGCAGAAAGGTCAAAGGACATATTTAAAAAATGATCTGCTTCATAAAAGCTGCATTCGGTGCCATAGCTAGGCCAAACTGGCTTCTCACTTACCGAGCTTGAGCTAGGGTGGCTCCGAGCTCTACGGGCTCTGCTGCGCCGGCGGGACATAAGTTGCTAGCGGCATTTGCTCAGGGGTTTGAGAAGCAGAACTTTGTCGCGAAGCGAAGAGCGGTGGCGTTCTCTCACCTAAACTATTCTTACGCCGTGCATATAGCTTACTGCGAGATGGGTGCACAGCATAGGGCACCACTAGCACCATATGTCATTAGAAAATCAAGTGATGCACTGAAAGTGACTTTATTTGTGATGCGGCACAGCCCCACCATGGCGTCTGAATGACAAAGCCTTAGCGATTGAGCATAGTGGAAATTAACTTTTACATTAAATTGAAACCCTTCAGATGCCGGAAAACTAGTACAAGTAGAATTAAAAGAGCAGGAAAAGATGAGTTAGTGAGTGGGAACGGAACTTACAATTCTTGATAATGCCTGAAGCTTGTTGATATACTCTTGCCAACGCAAATAGAAGGCAGGAGTATACGTGCATTGCTTACTTTGTTTACATGTAGATTCGTTCGGTTATCTCGGTTAAGGATAACCAGCCAACTTGTCTAAACTTTTACATTCTAAGTTACACGTACATTCCATTACGTGCGCTTTTTTTGCTTACTACACTACACCGGTATCATCTCTACGGGTGCCTTCTGGGAAATTTTTGTACAGCAATAGTCGTGGAATTACAGCCAGTGGCACGACCTCCCAAGAGGGTGAACCTATAACCACTAGGCCGATAAATTACTCTACAGGTGACCGAAACCCACGTACACCTTTATCAAAACATACATGGATTTTGAAGTTGAACGTCATGTCCCGGACGTTTTTTTTTTTTTTGAAAGCTCAGTTGATTTCCACTCCTGCGTATTACTCAGCTCGTTTAGATCACCAACATAAGGTACGCGTCATTAGCTGTCCCACTAACACTTTCCATCATTCCTTCGTCCCACGCACATCCAACGGCTGGAACCACCTTCCCTCGGACATGCTTTCCATGTCAAATCATGACTTGTTTTTTTCTACAATACAGGAGTACTTACGTGATGACGCGTGAAGTGTATATTGTACATTTATATTATTGTACTCTGTTTCCCCTATGTTTCTGATGGTACTTACACATACATTCAGTGTATTGTCTAACATCAAATTTACATGTCTTGTAATCTTTATTATTTTGATGTTACTGTGTTTGCTCTTGTTTATCATTTATTATTTATTGTACCCCACTCCCCTCTGTAAAGCTGTGTGCGATGGAGGGTAAAAAAAAGAAAAAATCACGATAGCATCAACAGCGTGGAGTTGGACGATGTCAGGCACCTACTCTACCGTGGTCATCGGCTCGTCGGTGAATGGCTCTGTGCCCTCTACGAAGGCCGTGATAAGCTCCAGCATGGCCTCGGGCTGGTCGAGTGGCAGCTCGTGGCCGCCATTGCACACCACCACGTAGTTGAGGTTCTTGAACGTCCTCTTGTAACCGTACAGCTGCTCACCGTCGGCGCTCCGCCACGGGTGTTGGACAGCGTGGCGCCAGTCCTCTGCGTGCGACCAGGCTACGTGCGCGAGGAAGTTCTCGGTCATGATCGTGGGCACGCAGATATCGAGCGGACCGCTGTAGACGAGAACCTTGTAGCCGTTCTCAAGCACCTCGGTGAACTGCGGTACGGCCGAGCGCATGAAGTCATCGTAGAAGTGACCGACCACGACGTCACGCGTAGTGCTGAATTTTTTGTCGCCCACGTGCAGGGCGCGCCTGGTTTGAGGCTTCGGCAAGAAGACCTTGTACGCCCTGGTGACTTTGGGCTCGGTGTTAATCAAGTAGTTGTAGTAGTAACTGTACCCAGTGACGTTCTTGAAGTACGTGTCCTCCTTAGTAAGGATTCCGTAGAACACCCTATCCATGATCTTGAAGGCTGCAGCAGTGTTGCCTGCATGGATGTGCTGCACCGCCTCCAGAGTGGCGCTCGACATGTATTCGGCAGCGCTTCGACTCATAAGGCCGATCGGGTAGATGAAATCGGCGATACGCAACATGTTGATTGGGTCTGTTAAGCCATTGCCGTAGGCGATACCCTTGAATTTGATTTTCACCCGCATAGTGTCGGCATTCTGGTGCAATGTTGCTCCCACTGTCGGAACGTACTTGCCTGCGCGTTTAGAGTGAAAAAAAAACAATGTTTAGAAAGCGAGGTTTCTTCACCAGTGGGGCATCGGCTACACTTCGGAATAGAAAAAGCACAGGGTTTATGATAGCCAAGGGTGATTTTTGGGAACCATTCCAGTTTGTGAAAGTGAATAGCCACCGAAACTGTAGGCCACCACACAGGATTAACGTAAGGGTTCACATGGTTTCTTTTTTCATTCTACGGAAATGTTAGTTTTGTCAGCTGTAGGGTTGCTCATATACTAGTCGCCTACTGGTCTGGTAAGACGACATGGTTGATGAACTGTTAACTAACTTCTATTGGTGTGCCACTTCAATGCAAACTCTCCTTACACAGTTAAAATCACAGCTTCTGTTCTGTTGAGTAAGAGCAGGGACATCACACTTGTCCTGGAAAAGGAGCGCACTCTGTGGTATGTTGATCACTACAAATAAAATTAGCGCAACGAATTAACAAACACACAAGAATAACGCAGATGAGGACAACCGTTGCGCTCGTCGTCTTTTGTGTGATTCTTTTTTCATGTGTGCCAGTGTGCCAACGCTTCCAATTCAAGAGCTTATAGAGCATTCAGCCGCAGCCCACAGCTGCTGTAACGCATTTGAATCATTTCATACATACTTGATTCGTACAAAATTCTAAAGCTTGCACGATCACCTGTCAGGACTTCTCGCCCCTGGTCGTTCTTGCAGTTGGCTAGTTTTTGCGACATACACCTTTCATTTTTTTGCAAACATTATTACCTTTAACCGGTGCATGAAGCTTGGAAACAGAGAAAACGTGCCCACGACATAGTAACTGATGAAATGACCTCTCGTATATTTCCTAGTAAGCAAGGTATGTCACATATATTATTTATAAGCTCAACTCGAGAGATCTACGTTTCATGACAGAAACTTGACGTTCGCGCACCAAATCAACGAGAACCGATACGTAACAACGCAGTTGCATATGCCGGACATCCAAATTACATAGTCAAATCAAAGTGATCGCTTTTAGTAAAATGTCGTGTTGTTAACCCGCGTTGTTGCATAAAAGTTTGATTGCGTCAGTTCATTTGACTTTCTTAGAGTCGCACGAAAGACGATGTCAAGCTTTAAACTTTATCATTGATGAATCACTGAGAATTATGATTCGGCTCAAATAGAAACATAGCACTGTCTCAAAAAAAGAGGGGTTCAATGTGGAAGCATAGAGCTATCTTAACCGGGAAGCCAGAGCCATATTAGCTGCCCCCCTCATTCCGAATAAACATCGTCAAAACACAATGTAAGTTATATAGCTGCCCTATGGAAGAACCTCACTTGTCGTGAGTGCCCCCTCTCCTATTCTCCTCGGTAAAACAATTGTGAAACACTCTCACTAAAATTGTCACTTTCTATAAGCGCTGATTAGCGAAGTTAGACTAACGGGATCATACTTCCCGACTGAACGTCAAGCCTTCTATAAGTACTATTTTGGTATCTCCCTGTAGTTCTCATGGTCATTACAGCATGCGCATTTCATTCTTGACAGGTGCCCAATCGAACGTTTGCCGTTGAAAACAACATTGACATACCTCCAAAGTGGGCGTAGCTTAGAGTACAGGAACGTACCGGCATAGGACTCTCCGGAAAGGTGAAGGCCGTTCTGGGCCAGATCTCCAAAAAGCGTGAAGAACTGCTGCAGAAACTCCAGCATGTCACGTCCCACATCGGTCTGATTGCGCGCGTAGCCAGCTTCGTTCTCGGTGAAGCTGAAGCCCGTGCCTACGGGCTGGTCCACGTAGAGCATCGAGTAGCGGGACGCCCAGTTGATCTCGCGGTACCTTATTTCCGCACCGTCCGGTGACAGTATGTACGGCCCGTTTTCAGCGAAGAAGCCTAGCATGGACGTCGTTCTCGGTCCGCCTTGCATCCACAGTATTACCGGGGCATTCTCAGGATCGCTCTAAGGAAGAGGATCAACTCAATTATGTTCAACTGTTCTATACATAGCTATCACGAATTAAATATATTTTTGTTGGAATAATGAATAATTTGCGGAGTATTTCCTTAACGGTTAGTCTTATTTCTTTCATTGTTGCTCGTGTTGGTGATCGGCCGCGGTTACCGCTGTAGCTTCGATATTAGCAGGTTTCCACGTTTGGTAATTTTCTCTACAGCATGCTAATCCACCTCTCTGTTTACGAGGTGTCTCCTGGAGGGAAGAGTACCATAGTCTTGGAAGAATGCTAACGGCATCCTAATACATAAGAAAGGAGATGACAATGACTTGAAGAATTACAGGCCGATCATTCTGCTCTCTGTACTATACAAGCTATTTACAAAGGTAATTGCTAACAGAGTGAAGAAAACATTAGAATTCAATCAACCAAAGGAAAAAGCAGGATTTCGAACAGGCTACTCAACAATTGGCCACATTCATACTATCAATCAGGTATTAGAAAAATACTCGGAATATAACCAACCACTATACATAGCCTTCATAGATTACGAGAAGGCGTTTGATTCAGTAGAAATATCAGCCGTTATGCAGACACTTCGTAATCAGGGCGTCAATGAAGTATACGTACACATCCTGGAAGAAATCTACAGGGGATCAACTGCTACCATAGTGCTTCATAAAGAAAGCAACAGAACACCTTTCAAGAAGGGTGTAAGGCAGGGGGACACAATCTCCCCAATGCTGTTTACCGCGTGCTTACAGGAGGTTTTCAGAAGCCTAGAATGCGAACAGTTAGGTATGAGAGTCAATGGAGATTACCTTAGTAACCTGCGCTTCGCCGATGACATTGTATTGCTGAGTAACTCGGGGGACGAATTGCAACTCATGATTACGGAGTTACACAAGGAGAGCAAAAAGGCGGGTCTTAAAATTAATCTGCAGAAAACGAAAGTAATGTACAACAACCATGGAAGAGAGCAGCGCTTCGAGATAGATGATGGTGCACTTCAAGTTGTAAAAGAGTATGTCTACTTAGGGCAGGTAATAACTGTGGAACCGTACCACGAGACTGACTAACTAGAAGAATAAGATTGGGGACTAACTAGAAGAATAAGACAGCCAGATTGCCACTATATTTTAAGAGGAAGGTATATAACAGCTGCACTTTGCCGGTACTTAGCTACGAAGCAGAAATCTGGTGATTAACAAAGAGGGTTCAGCCTAAATTGAGGACGGCGCAGCGAGCAATGGAAAGAAAAGTGGTAGGTGTAACCTTAAGAGAAAAGAAGAGAGCAGAGTGAATTAGGGAACAAACGGGGGTTAAGGATATCATGATTGAAATCAAGAAGAGGAAACAGACATGGGCCATGCATGTAGCGCGTCTACAGGATAAACACTAGTGATTAAGGGTAACTGATTGGATTCTCAGAGAAGGCAAGCGGGTTAGGGGGAGACATCAGCTTAGGTGGGCAGATGAGATTAAGAAGTTTGCGGGTATAAATTGGCAGAAGCAAACACAGGACCGAGTTATCAGGCGAAACAAGGGAGAGGCCTTTGTCATGCAGTGGACGCAGTCAGGCTAATCAGTATGATGATTATGATGGTGATGACGACGACGATGATGATGATGATGCTAATCTGGCCTTCTTTTGGTTTGGACACTATCTAGCGGGTGAACAAGAACCTGTTTGTCTGCTAGCAAGTGAGTTTACTCACTGCTCTTTCCTCTCGCATGGCGAGGAGAAGCCGGAGAGATGGAGAAACATGCCAGAGATTGCCGCGCATCGAGGAGTAAAGCGAAGCAAATTAGGGTCGCGTTTTCACTATCGCATGCGTGTAACGTATTGTTACGACTCGCACTGCCACCAATACTGCTGCGTAGTGCACCGAGGTCACGGGCCACCAAGGTTGTTCAGTAGCGCGTTTCTCAGCTCGTGGCTGCTTTTGCGCAGAGCTGACGGACGAGTAGACAATACGACCGTGAGTTAAGGTAAAATTGATGTACAGCATAGATTAGAGGCGGTACACATTCTGCACTGGGGCCGACAGCTTAGGGACTCGAAGAGCCGAGGCGTCTTCGTACGCTCTTCTCTCTGACGCAAAGGTCGGCTGCTCAGTGACGCACCTCTTGGCTTTTTTATAGGCCTCGGCTGATCCTTACGTCAGCAACGTTCAATCAGCGCCGCCGTTGGCCATGATGTCACATTCCTCTAGTCAGGAACCACCGCTGGATTGCACCCATGGACGAGTTGTGTCGCCACGCATTGCGTAAGACTCGCCAAACTGGATGGCGCTGATTGCATCATTGGGCTGCTATCGGGCTCGTGGGTTGAAGTAACTCACCATGCGTTACGTAGGACAGACCAGTGCCACAAAACTAGATCACGTCATCAAGGGGTGGCGTCAGACGGGCTCGCTCGCGAACCTTGACACAGATTGCCTTTGCAGAGGCAATGACGTTTGGTCTGTACTCCCAGGTGTAACAGTATTCACTCATTTGTTAGGAACTATTAAGGAGCCCAAAAAATTCACAAGGGCATGGGGATCTGCGCGGCGATTCATAAGATGAACCATAATACAGCTACTTGCATCAAGGTACATAGAATTCAAGGCCATGCTGTGAACCCACTCAACAATGCTGCTGACAAGCAGGCACACTGCCCTCTAGACATAGACCTTCCAGCCATTCCTCTTCCACCCCAGCCCCTAAACTCACCCCATACCCATAACAATGTGCTCCGGCTGGATACACGTGGTCTCATTCTACCGTGTGTCTGCTCTTTCCCCCCCCCCCTCACCTTGCTAGGGTCGAAAAAGTGGCGCTCAGGAGGCTTCGGGCTGGAGTGGCCATTACACCAGCCGTTATATCATTATGGAACTAGTCGCATTTATCAGTTGGTGATACGTGTCCATATTCTACCACTCCAGTGATGCAAGTAGGTACTTACCACCTTATATGTAAATGTCAAGGGTTACATGCGGAACGCTCCCGTCACCTTCTTCAAGCCGGCCTTCGCTAAGCGACACAGCTAGTTACAACCACTGGATACACGTTCTATCAAACCACAGTGTTGATGAAGTTAATGCCTGGTGCGAGTAATGAGACATGCACATAAACCCAGAGAAAACTGTATCTATGCGCATTACTAACAAACAACGTCTAATTTACTCGTACAGTAATTAACGAACTCCAATTTTACTTACACACAGTTATAAATATCTTAGCGTCACAGTCACCAACAACTTAAATTCTTCTTGCCATATTGAAAAGATTTGCTCATCTGCCCGTAGAAAATTAGGGTTACTAAGGCACACCATCAAAAGCTCTCCCGCTAAAACTAAACTCCTTGCTTTTAGCACAATAGTCCGGCCTTGTTTGAAGTACGCGTCTGAAATCTGGGATCCGCACACTAAAAAAAGATATAATAATCTTGAGAAAGTTCAAAGACTAGCTGTTTGGTTTATTTACAATCGCTTCCGCCAGTCTGACTCCTCGACAGAACTAATAATTAATAACAAAATTCCAACTTTAAAATCCCGAAAGTAACTTGCTAGACTAAAATTTTTTTCACCTATCTAAGAAAAACACTTTCATAGACCTTTCGCACGTCCTCACTCCGTTATCTTCACGTCCTACTAGAGAATACCATTTCTACAAATTCACACCTGCCTTTGCGCGCATGCACTAGCAACTTCAAGTACTCTTTTTTTTTCTCGCACAATAACAAACTGGAACGAACAGCCGCACCATATTTTTTAGTCTGCAAATGTACTAAAATTTCTAGAAAATTACTTTGAAGTGTGAGTTATATAACACGCGAATATAATGTACACCTGTCTGATTTATTTTTTCTGTTTTCTTGTTGTTGTTGTTTCTTTGTTTTTTGTTCTTTCTCCACACCTGTACATCTATTAATTGATCATACTATTATCATTGTACCACTTCCCACTCCTGCTTGGGCCATCTTTATGGCCTGCCATACTTTATAAATAAATAAACACATTCCACAAGACACCACCTCATGCGCAACACCCACCTCACGGCGCAGATATCACAAACAGACTCACAAAAATATCATGCCAAGACAAATCTTCGTCGCAATAAAAAAAACTACATTCGCTGCAGACTAGTGTGCAGTTGCAACGCTACGAATCAATTTAGACCTCCGACGGCTCGTGCTCCGCTGTTTCAAGGTCATTCATCGCCTCGGAATGACCTTGGGAATATAAAGTAGCATAGCCTTCGCTCTAAAAAACCAGTGAACTCGGTCAGTCATACCCCCACTTTTCGTTGATCATGCCCCCACCACCACCCCTCCCCAACAGCATGCAAAGAACGCACAATCTTACTACTTCTAGTGAAAAGTTTGCTACAGAGACCGCGTTCACGTACCAGTTAAATTATGCTTTTTTCTGGGTTACCATCCTGGCACTTCGAAAATGTTGAAACAGTTCGTGCGTTTAAAAGTTCTGTATGTTACGTTATACTCTATCTTGCTGTGTACCACCGCACTCAATATAAGGAAGAATATGATGGAGCTTTGGCACGTAGTTGCTGAGGCTGATAGTACAAACTGAACTGATTTTTTTTAACAGGGCAAGAGATATAAGGCACCATCATTTCGCAATAAGTAATCAAAAAGATGACGACATCCGGAGCACAGGGTTTTGATAAGCACAGCCATAAATGTTTACTTACACGAAGCCACAAAAGTGAAGTCTGTCGCGGGAAATTCGCACTAGCAATAATAATCTGCGAACCGAATTCAGCGTTAGCGCAAAGTTCTTTTGATAATCATGCAATCAAGCACTTCATGCGCAAAATTGGTAATCATTCCCAATAATCGCAGCAATTATATAACATTTAAACACACACAAGGACTCTCAAATGCCTGTGAACTTATCAAGGATGGCACGAACCAGAAGAGGTTGCTGTTGTACTGCGGGTTGACGGTTATATAACCAGAGAAACCAGGTACTTCTTTATCAGCACTGAGCGCGCCCACTTTGCTCCTGGACTTGGCTTCATCCAGTTTTCCTTCCTTGATTAAGGGTGTCAGGAACAAGGCCTCCCCTGGACCAGTGAGAGAACTAACTTTGAGGTAGTCCTGTCACTGCTATTATTCACATCAGATGGCTGCAGGGTTAGCATACGCACTAGCTCTGCTTGGTTACTGAACTCTTATAAGCGTTTTGTTCTACAAACAAAACTTATTACATGTATGTATGTATGTATGTATGTATGTATGTATGTATGTATGTATGTATGTATGTATGTATGTATGTATGTATGTATGTATGTATGTATGTATGTATGTATGTGCGGTCCTGCAAGATACGCGCTGTGAACAAGTTTGCCTAAACTGAACAGCACAGAACATATCACCTGATATTACTATAGAGCACCTACAAGAACCCAAGATGTAAATTTCACCTTTTGGTTCTATATAGTCTTTTCATGACATTTTGCACGGTAGCTTCAACATGACGGCAAATAGCAAGTTGGGCAGATTTCAAGAACGTTTTTCAAAGCAAATGCTTAACTGTAGCATAACTAGTCCACTGTTAGTTCATGAATTGATGATGCATCTGGCAGCATTAACATAAGATTCTGTCACGCGGGAAGCTGTGTCAAAAGCCAACCCATTACGAGCGAACAGGGGAGTGCCCTGAGCATGTTACTAGATCTGACACAATCGAGAAAGTATGGCGATTCATCAAATTCCTAGTTCAGTACTCCATATCAGCATTTCCGTCTAAAATCACATATCTGTCATAAGTAGGCTTGACGAACGGACAAGCATCGTAACATCTGTACTATCTCGGAGGTTTTAATTGCAATTGTAAGTGGCATTACGCTTTATCTTCTGGTGACATGCGAGTACAATGACCTGTCACTCCTAATTAAAACCCCATTATTCTATTTCTCTAGTTTTGTTTAGCAGCTTAATAACAGCAGCTATCCACATGCACGTATATCCACAATTCCTCCAGGACAAAACGGGCAAGTCATATTACACAAGTAAAAAGATCTCACACATTTTTCCGAGTCAAATTTTTATACGTAAAATAGGTTTATTGCAATAACGATGCCTACTTATTAGACGCAAAGAGCTGAGGTTCGTTCGAACTACCCGGAATGTTTAACAGAAAAGCACATTAAAAAACTGATACTAATAAAAGACAGCTGTGCATTGAAGCCAAGTTAAATTTGCATGTCGGGGGTCTATGACCCCATCCAACTCGATCATGTGAATGTTACCGCTGTCAACCTGACACATCACCCACATCACTTGCGCAATAGCGAAGGACTGTCACTTTAGATGTTCGAGAGCGTGACATATCACGTGATAGCGGTTAATTGCCACACTAGCTACGACGTTCTCAATTTAGTTCGCTCTAATGAAAATTTTGTAAGGCAGAAAAAAAAGCAATTGTGGGTTTTATTGTTGAAGAAAACGCCACATCCAGATTGAAACCTGAACACCCCAAAGAATATTAGCTGTGTCTGTCGCAGCAAAAGTTTTAGTATTTCAAGCCCTAAAATGATTGCGAAAAGTTTTCCGTTACCAAATTTGTTTTTGGGCTTTCTTTTTTAGCGTGATGAAATATAGCAATGAAATTGGGCCACTTTTCCGAAATATAACCTGAAAAAAAATGTAAGTAACTTCATATCATTGTTCGTCTCATATACACATGTCCGCCCTATGTTCCAAAAACGTCCGTCACATGTTTTTGCAGTATTTCGTATAAGATGCAGCTTGACTGCTACCTCCGTTCTGCGTTTTTGTGCAGTCATAAAATTGCGCATATCACTAGAAACGGTGTGGTAGCAACGAAAAATTCCATTAAACGTGAAGATGGTCCCAGAATTCACGGCTGTCACTTTACTTCCATATTGTCCTGCTCGTAACACTGGGGTTAACCTCGGACAGATTCATTGGCTGGTAGCTATAACAAACCTAGCTATGCAACAATGTTGCAGTGAGCATGGTTCTTGAAATGAAGTTAGCCCAATACGCAAGGCTTGTTGTATGGACTTTGATTGCTAAATTTTTTGTTGATGCGTGGGCTTTTTAGGTTTACTCGGTTTTGTGCATTGTGGAATTGGCTATTACATTACGGTTAATACAAAAAGTGGCTTATGTGATCATGTGGAACTTACAGCTGGACTGATTTTTTGTGTTGGATGAGTTTTAAATAAAGGCGTGAATATTTCACGCAGTGCGAGATGTCACTTCAGAGTAGCCGACTAAAGTGTATGTTTATTTATCAAATGTGTTGAAAAGCGCAAACAGTGCAATAACAGCACACGGGAGTTTATTTCCTTCAACACACGTCTTTCATAAAAACGCACACCGCCACCACGCATTCCCCTGACAATTAACTCAGAAAAGCAGGCTTTTTGCTAGGTAAGTTAACAGGCGACGTACTGGTGCACGCTTAAAATGTTTTCCGCTGCTATATTCTCCCTCTTCAATTTTTCGTCATGTCACGTTGATCATAAAAAGCATGACATGACATACATTTTGGTCAAACTGCATGACGAGACACGAAAATGGAAGTGTCAAACTGCGCTTCTTTGTCTGACTTCTCTCGCCATTTCCCGTTCCATCACGCAGTTCAGCCAGAATAAATCCCTACAAACCTGCTCAGTGTTCTACGATAGTATGACATGGCAAGCGCACGATTACCGTATCTTGTTTCAGAAACCTACGCTATTGCACGTAAAATCTCAGTGTCATACATTTCTGATGTGTTATTTGTTCAATCACTCTAGTGCACATCATGACCTTAAATACGTTTTTTATTATTTTAAATTTATATGCATGTGATGGCAAACCATCGCCGCTGTTAGAATGGTCATACTTGCCAATGTCCATGTCATCTCATCTGCTAGCGTATAGTTGGGCCTTTTGATATGACGTTATTAGTCCATATAGTTTCCTAAATATACACTAGAGGGAACTCTGGTGCTAGTGTCTATGGGAGCACCTACGCACAGCGCTGTTGTGAGCATGGGAATGATGGGTAGTACACGAATTCGTCTAATCTTCGTACTTCTGGCTCCGTGTGCGTTCGTGTGGCTTGAAGCTGTTTTTCCATGAAACGAAATCAGCAAATCTTCAGCGGTTAAGCTTCACCACCTTATTCCTTTAGGTTTACCATTTCAAATCGGGTGAGGACGTTCAAAAGTGTTCATTATTTCCTTAGAAACAACATTGAAACACAGCAATAAACGAAGCCACAAGTTCGATGCGGCACCCGAAAGTACGAAGACTAGGCAAATATATGTACTACCCATCATCCCCATGGTTGCTGAAGGATCGCAGTGCCAGAGTCCCCTCTAGTTAATGCTAGAAAACTCTATGGTCTAGACAAAATCGAGCGAGCTGCCTGCACAACCTAGCTTCTAATTCTCTGCCACGTGTTTTGCTATATTACATGGCTCCCATGTTCGCTGGAGCACCGACTACCATAGAGTCGTGTTTTCTGAACATGTTAAAAAAGTGTTGTGCAGTCCCTTCAAACAACGCTCTTTTTGTGGGCTTAGCAGCAAAAGTGACATATTTTACTCGGTGACACAATGAATGTGAGAAGCATGTGCTTTCATTTCAAGTAACGCGGCTATTGAAGAGCTCATCCTGGCGTACGTGAGAGCGCGCGCACACACACAAACACACACACAAACACACACACACACACACACACACGTTTGTGTGTGTGACACGTGTGTCTGTGTGTGTGTGATACACAGGATGCACTACAGGAGTGGGGGCGTAGAGTCACACTGTCACTTCTTTTATTGGCCCACTTTTGTGATATATATACAACTGAAAATGACCTAACATGAAAGACTTTTTTGTTTGACACATTTTCTGCGGGAGAGAGACACCTGCCACGGTGCCTTGGTGATTATGGCGCTTGTCTGCAGACCCGAAAGTCGCGGTGTCGAATCCTGGCTGTGGCGGTTGCATTTGTATTGGAAACGAAAATGCTTGAGACCTGTGTATTTCTCGTAGGTGCAAGTTCGAAAACTCCAGGTGGACGAAATTTTCAGAGCCCAGCTCTACGACGTCTGCAAGGATTGTCTGTCTTGGCCAGAAGTTTCGGTGCGACTTGCACAAGGGGTAGCGGCTACCTGCCTCTTCAACACCGTTTTTATCTCAAGTCTAATAATATAGATAATCATTGGGGTGTAACGTCCGAAAATGACAATATGAGTATGAAAGACACAGCAGTGGAGAAATCGGCCAGCTGTGTTTTTTAACGTGCACCAATATCTATAGCAGCACACGGGCCTCGAGTATTTTTGCCTCAGATCACATAAACCATGAGAATGTGCATTAGGCTCACTACTTTTGGCAGTCAGTGTGGGTTTCGAGCGGCTATAGCTGAATTTTTCTTAGAAGTTATTTTCCGTAATTACGTACGTAGTGGTTGCAAAACCTTTGTCGAAAAAAGTGCGTGTGACTAGTATAGTCACTTAGAAGAAGCCCTCTGATTTAGGAGATACGCATTTCTCCCTGGAAATGCTTGTAGTGAAGGGACTCTAGTTCATTATCGCCCCCTTACCTGCGACGTCGTCACCACTAGCATCGGTTCCCTCCTCAGCGTCCTGTCGTGCCGGAATCCTGTAACGGGATTTCTGGCACCCCATCAAATGTTGTGCTGTTCTGCAGTGTTCTGGCGATACACTGCAGGCGACCATGCTCATCAATGTTGGCAGTGTTCATCGACTTTAACTTTGCATCCATCTGACGCGCACGTTGCAGCAGGTAGCCTCAAAACAGTCCACACTTGCACGAGTAGTAAGCAGGTGGTAGCTGCGCACAATATGAAATTCCTGAAATCACGTTTCATCTGGACTGGAACGAAACTGTTGACACATAATTGTAAGCTCAGGCCATTTTTCGTATCACAGTTGCACAAAGTTAAGGATTGCCTATGGCCTGCTTAATGAAATTATGGTCAAGAGATGGGCTTCTCGGAGACCTTCCTGAATATAAAAGGAAAGAAATGCAATAAAAAATAAAAAATACGTCAAAAATAGAATTAACGCTCATGTTAAAGAACTAATTGTTCATTATAAGCACCACACACTGTTACATTTACAACATAAGTGCAATATAACTTTTTTATCTTTTATTTTAGATTGAACGACTCGTCTTTCCTATTGAGTGTCATGCCTAAAACTATAAAAAAATATTTCGAGTGCAGACAATGTATACAGGTATTTCCAACAAGTTATTGATTTGTAGACACATTTGAGGACATTGTCATCATTGTTGTGTTTCAGATGGTTGCAGTCTTTATAGGTGATATTTATCTTAAAAAACTTCTTTTTCAATTTAGAGGGCGATTGTATTAATATAATTACAATAATCGTGCAGCCAGTTACACACGCGTAACATCGAACTGTCTCCAGCCAGAAACGTGAACTATGGCGCCTCATTACAGAAATTTTATGTTCATTATTGCCTGTTAATTATTACAATTTACTTCAAATCCAAAATACTCTCGACATCGCTTCATCCTCTCCGGAAAATACAATGACAATTCTTGGACACCTATTCCCAAGGTCTTTTTCTCCCTGATTGTTCACGCAACCACATTTCTATAGATGAAACGCCTGCTGTTTTCTTTATTTCTTTGGCCTTGTCACTGCTGAAAAGTACCGGTTCTAGTTTTGGTGCAACAGTGCTGCACACTTCATTTATATGGTCACACGTGCTCACATTTGTGTCAATTTGGTGCTCTTTCTATTGCGTTATTTGCGGTGCTCTTGGCGTTGCAAAGTGTCTAGTAAGGCAACGCTTGTCTCGCCTTCACTTCAATTGACATGGCAGTCGCGACTTCTGTGTATTGTCAGAATTCGCTACAAGTTTTTATTCTAAACAAGCTTCAGTTCAGGTGACAATTAAATTTTTATGACAGCCTACCAGCCTCACCTCGCAGTCTCACATTGACGGCGATAAAACTTTATCGAAAGATACTATTCTTAAAACTTCTCTAGGCTGTCGAGAGCAGTGCCAATATAATAAAATAACCACTAAACGGCTTTACCTATGACCTTGTTGTCTTCACACTATGGATAAGTTTCATTGGTATCACGATCTAATTCTCCTGGTGAGCTTGTGAATAGCAAATGAAATATAAGTACTTTATTTAACGTGACTTGGACTTTTAACGCAACTTGGACTTGGTCTTTTGAAGTTTGCTGCAAAAACACTGTTTCTTCTGTATACACAGTACGCTCTCTTGCTTTTTTCTGAGAGTTTCCAGATTGTCATGCATACCTCAGTAGCCTACATTCTGCAGAAAACGTTATCATAAAAAAATTTTTCTCATTCAGTCGAGCTAATTTACTTTTGATGATCATTATTAAGTGTACTTTCTAAGGAATCGCATCATCTGCCGATTTCAATGGTACTGAATGTATCTATAGTTCTGTTTTGTGTGGTTTTCTGGAGTCTTGTTTTGCAGTTCTGGCTTAAGAGCGTGGCCAGTCGCATTACATGCGTTGGCATACACGTTTCAAGACGTGCTTCCCGAGGTTAATGTCTAAGATGGTGCTTTATTCATACTCAAATCAGTCTCACCAAGCTGCTTGCAAGATGTTGGTTTCCCTTACTTCCCCGTTTTTCGTCCCAGTAGAAAAAAAGTATAAAGTGACTCTGCCGCTTGTTAGTGAAAGAGGGACTGTAAATGCCCTTGTGTTTGGAGTAATGAAAAAACACATTAGGGCAAGAATTTTGGAAATATACTACCCATTCAACCACATATAGAGCTCACTAATTTCCCTAACTTCTCATGTATACAGCATGGGGGTGATCACGAAGTATGAAAGAAAAAAAAAGTTACAAAGTATCTGCAGTTTAGAAGAGTATACAGGAAAGTTGGTTCAAGAGGGCACTGGACGTATAAGAAAGCAATTTCGTATTGTGTTGGCCGGCCGAAGATTCTTAATTTTTGTTGAGTATGAGAAGCCGTCACTCATTATTCATCATCCTTTAAATATTTTGATAGTAGTTGCGGAATCTCTCAACCCTTAGCTTGTTCATTTCTGTATAGTACTGAAAACTTCGCTGTATTCATATAACCGAAAAGCCAAACAATTTATCCATAATTTTTTACTGGCCCATGAAATGACGTTAACTACGAGCTAGCAAATATTAAAAAACATAACTAATAAAACAGTGAAAACAAGGCACGCAAACGTGCAGACTACTCTTGTGCTACGAAAACTAGAGTACGCGTGCGTCATATGGGACCCTTACACTAAGCGTAATATTTGCACTCTTAAACGCATTCAAAGAAAAGCTATACGATTTATATTAAACAATTTTTCCCCTTTAGACTCCCCTTCAAATTTAATACAAGCAAGTGACATTACCTTATTACAGGCACGGAGGCAAGAAGATAAATTAGAAATTCTTTATGAACTTTGGAACAAAAAATCAGCTCTAGATCCACCTCGTATTTGCCACATCTAGCTTGCAGGCCCTCCCGACGCCACCACGCCAACATCTTGACCCCATATTTTGCTCGTACTAACCTATTTAGACATTATTGTTTTCCAAGAACAATTAATGAATAAAAATTGTCTTACTATCCAATGGCAATTATATATTGCTTCAACTGCATTGCTTTTGTGCGATTGCTGCTTCTTTTGTGTTTGTATTAACCACCCTTCATGGTACACGAGTCCACAGAAATAAATAAATAAGAAGAAATAAGCACTATTATCAGGTATAATTAACTGAAAAAACAGGGAAACATCAATGTACAATGAGCCGCGATGTATGTGCTTACATTATCCAAGCTTTGTATGACATTATCCTGTGAAATCCGCGTGGTGATTTGTTAGAAAAACAGGGGACATCTGATACTGTTAGAACACTGATTTCATTTGGAAAAAAGCCGTGTTGCTTTTCATCTATATAGGTCATTGTTTTTGTAGCGACCAGAACATTGAGATCAACTGGTACTGGTTTGGGTGTGGCCCTGTATGACACACCCTGACGCAGCTGATTTCAACTATTTTGGACTTTCTCAAAGCATGGCTCACTTTCAGAAACTTTCGAAAACTCTTGCATATCTAAGTGGAATGGTTTGAAAGTAAAGAAAGAAGCACTCACTCTTTGGCATCTTCAAGTAGGGCGAGGTGCCCAGCACACACAAGCAGGACTGCGACTGCTGCGAGCTTTATGTTTGTCGAAGTAATCGGAGTGCAAGCATGCAGTGCCCAAAGAGTCCGCTTGCAGACGCTGCGTATTACGACTGATTCGAGCGACAGCGGACTCGGCTTTTTAACAACGGGTCAGCCAAATCACGGGCGAAGAAAACGGTCATTATTATTGGATGACGGCTATGCTCGCGAAGCGCGTAATTGGATGTGTATACGATTTCGTTCCACTCGCACCGAGTGAATGACTCCTGATTTGCTCACTGTCAGCCCGCTATTGTAAATCACAACGAAACGTGCCATGACTATCAGCCACCTGTCAAACAAAACCGACCAATCCAGTCAAGAATACAGATCCGCCGCACGTTCTCTTTCTCTCTCTTCTTTTTTATTTTTCTTTTCCTTCGTACCATATTCACAAATTTCACTTTACCAGGAAACAAACCACTGCCGCTATCACTCACTGATATCCGATACCCCACATATGCTACGGGTCAAGCAATCGACCGGTACAAAATGGGCTTTAAATATTTACACAAAAGTATTTTTCAAAAATGTGTTATTGGAAATGCGTTGTGAAAATGCGCTTTCGCTTTAACCGTTATATAGTTGTCGATATTTTTTTGCTCTTTTCAACATTACAGTAACACCTGACGATTCAAGTGACATGCGATTCCAGGAACTGCATGATGATTTTCACATATACACTCATAACCACATAACACATGCAGCCACATGCATACAAATTGACTACACTGTTTCCAAAGTTTCGTTGAGGCCCATGGCCCACAAGTAAGTCAACAGCGCTTTCGTGGCGCACGTAACGCACAGCGGCTACTTTTCCAAGGGCCCAGAATATGCCGCAAAACACGAGTTCAGGTAAAGGTGTAAAGCCTTCTTCAAAAACGAGACCGTCTCTATTATTGCATCCAACGCTAGATATATCGGCACATGGGTTCTGGGAGTGAAGCAGAATAAAAAGAAGAAAGTGGAAGCAAGAATGTATGATAAATAACAACTCCGGGCATATTGCAGTATCATCATCATCATCATCATCATAATTATTGTCATCATCATCATCACCACCAGCCTGACCACGCCCACTGCAGGACGAAAGTCTCTTCCATGTTCCGCCAGTCAACTCGGTCCTGTGATGGCTGCTGACACTTTATACCTGCAAGCTTCCAAATCCCACCTGCCCTCTTAAGTTTTTGTGTCTCCCTCACCCGCTTGTAACAGTATTTTGCCGTATACTGTTATTAGTTCTAGGTTTCCAAAACAAAAAAAATCAGAGGTTTGCGGCACCAAAGTTATTATAGGTAGAGGAACATGCTCGCTTCTACGTCACGGAAACATTTTCATGACGCTGTTGTTCAACGTACGATACGCACGCAACATTGGGGGCGTAGTTATAGGTATCATCCGGTGCAAATTCTTGCACGCGCACGCAAAGTTAAATGACTTCTGCCATTAACTTCAAAGCAATATTCCTGCTACCTTTTTTGTGTTTTCTCCTGAGAGGACATCTAGGAACCAACCTGAGAAGCTGTTTAAACATGGTGAACCAATCATAACAAACCCACTCATAAATTTCACAATGTATACGTCAGAGTTAAACAACGTTGGCTTCAATGAGCTTGACTTGTGTCTTGGGATGTGGTTCTCGCGGGTAACTTGTCCCTGCTACATTCAAATCTGAAACTACGCACACTTCACTTGAGATAACCCACCAGAGGCGGTATTGTGTATCCTCTTAGTGGACTGTACATGTTTCTGTACTCTGATTGAATAGAGATCGGAGCCGGCAGTCTCAATTCAATTATATACCACTCTGTGGAAGCTCGAGGTTCAGCCAATCGTAGCATGGTAAAATCAACAGCACACTTAGTATTGGCGGTGGTGCTAGCAAATCGTATGGAGGGGTTGGACCACACTACCCCCTCCCTCCTCTGGAATTTTCATCTGCCCCTCCAATAGCATATAATACATAGTCAAAAGAGGATGCATGAGTTACTCGCCTTTCTCATTTGTTGTGGGCGCCCCCCCCCCTTCCAGCAGTCCAAAACTCTTCGTGCGCACACTATAATATCAGGTCTATTTTCTTTCACTGAACGTCTTATTTCACTCTCAACTATAAGACAGGCTTCTGAAATGTTGTCATTGATTCAGCCACATAAATGCGAAACAAGCGCACATAAGCTAGTACAAGAAATCATTCATAATAACTTCTTGCTATTTATTGTACTTGCCGGTGCTGCTGTCGGCTGATGTATGGATTCTTCTCCCTTGAAATTGACTTTAAAATTGTTGGCTCCCACGTGCAGGAGCTACGATCTCCATATCATTACGCTGAGAGCACGCGACGCTCACACACACGCACGCATGCAATCCAACCGACCGCTTGCTCGTCGAGTTATCTCAGCGGCAACAGCGTTCATCGTGTTCAGATAAGGTTGCCATGACATGACGGACATGTTTGTCAAAACAAAGGTATTATCGTGAGTGCAGCGCATCAAACGTCAAGTGTCACAAGGAAAAACTGCCAAGGAAGCAAAAGCTTGTATCACTGCCTATCAAGAGGGCTGAATTTGGTTTTTCTTATCACTGTTGTCCTATGGTATTAACGTAAGACAATAGCGTTAAGACCATGCCCTAACACTTGTCTTAGCGCTAGTGTCTTACAATATTATGGCTATCAGCAAAGCCAAAAGTATAAAAGAGGAAAAAGGAACGCATAAATTTGAGGCCGTCATGCTTGGCCCTATGTTACAGATCTCACCTCATAGAAAGTTTCACATGTACGTTCAGGTCAGTGGTTCGGTTGGTAAGCTGAAATACAGGACCAAATTAGTCAATAATATTGATAATAATACCGGGAGCTTTACATTCCCAAACCACGATGTGATTATGAGAAACGTTGTAGTGGAGGGATTCGGAAATTCTCACCATCGGTTTCCTTCAATGTTCTCTTGCATCACACAGTATATGGGCATCTACCATTTCACCTCCATCTAAATTTGAAATCCACGCTGAGGTCGAACCCGCTACCTCTGGGTCAACAGCCGTACACCGTAGCCACTGTTCCACCAAGGTGGACGCCGAACAAATAGTCGCCTTGGTGGCAAGGCTTTATATCAGCAGCAAAAGCTATTCCAAGTGATTTATCGGTTTATATGGCCTTGAAAATACGATCCATTTCCGTAATAATTTAATTTTTTGGGTTTTACTGCGAAACCTACAATATGAATATCGGGCATGCCGTCATCGAAGACTGCGGTTGAATTTCGACCACATTGGGTTCTTTATTATGCACGTATATAAAGTAAACGACTGCCTTCACTCGAAAAGGTCTGATGTAACGCAAAACGACACATGGACACGAGAAAGCGCACATGAATGTCACTCGACGTTACTGCCAAGAACAATTCTAAAATCAAACCGCTTATAAACCACTATCTCCAGGCAGACATTTCAGCACGTGGGATCACTCAGATGGATGCGCGATAATGTCACTCTGCCTAAACAACCCCTTCACAAGGATATTGCAATTTATCACCGCTTACGCAAGAAACGCAACTCCCTATGGAACAGTGCTATTGATCCTCAGTCAACTGCATTATGTAGGTACTTCTAGGAGATGGCGCCATCTATTATACAGTTTGGAAGATACTGCCGGTTACGCCTGACGTGGGACAAGGTTAAAATAAGAGGATCTTCGCTCCTAAATTATTTCAGAATACCTTATTGCTGCACGCTCTATGGCTAACCGTTTGTCTGCTGTATCAAAAGAGTGAAAGTTACGCGACACAGCGTAATTGAATCTCGGAATACCTAACCAGTCACAGCCATAGAGAGTGTCCATTTCTTAAAGTCGCTGAGTTTCAAAGTGCCTGGGAATGCTAACTGCTTATCAGTTGAGATAAGCAAAAGTTCTTTAGAGTATATTTGCGAGAAAAACATCAACAAGGATATTACAGAAACCTCCATCGTTAGAAATACAGGCAAGAGTACGTTAAAGGAACAAGATAATTTGTTTTCGAAGTAATGGATATAAAAGAGTCAGTCACGCGGTGTGTCCGACTGTGCATGCAATAAAATAGCCCCCGTTTATCGCCGCCACGCTGATATTGCATTTTGGTTCGGCATTTCCGTCATTTCTCTGTAGATATACAGGAGTGAAAGAAAAAAGAGAAAGAGAGATGTGTATTTGGGAAAAAGCAAAGATATCGGGCTTGAACGATGTATAGCAGTTTGCATCAAGTACATACAAAACATATTCTGGGCATACAAGAGAACCGATGCAGTGATTCCAAAACAGAGTGGTACTCGTTGTGAAAAGCAAATGCAGAAAAAAAGGTTTTCTGGCACATGCATCTCTATGTTACAGTGCACGTGTTCACTTGTCAAAAATAATATTCGTCGAAGTAAAACTCAACTTTCAGCCCACTCCATCTGTTCACTTGAGCAGAGCTCTCTCAGCTGCGTAGTGGCTGTTGCTACAGAAAGAAGTGGAAGGTTGGTTGCTTTGGTGTTCGTCTTGTCTTGTCGTAGCTGCTGCTGCTGCTTGTAAAAGATGGAGACCAGCGCCTTTCGATACGTTGCAACAACTCGACTTTATGTACAGGAACTTAAGTACATAATTACAAGACTCTTCATTGTGCGAAACATCGCATGTTGCCTCGCCAAATTCGATAGTGCAGAACACTCTTTGCTGCGACCAGAATGACCGTGAGGAAACGGCAGCCAGGTTTTACCCTTCGGTTGCCCCTCCCACTTCTCCACACGGCCAGCCAAAACAATCCAGTCCGTTTATTGGACAGACTAAACACATTTGTTACCGTCCTCTCCTCTCGCTGTCTTATTCAAGCACTCGACCTCTCGGTCGGACAGAGAGAGACGAAAGGACCGGCCGGCACACTACGTTCCGCCAACTGTGCGAACGCACATAATGGTGGCGCCGTTCAACTGTGGGGCCCCTGCCTTTACTGCGTGATGACTACGCTGTCTAGCGTGACGGCCATCCCGCGGACTCTAATCCTGATGGATGGGTGCCGATACACCGGCTGTCCTCACGTCGGCTGCTGGTACTTCGCTGGCCGGGGACCACGTAGCTGGTTGTCCAATGCGGCGACAGTCATGGTCTTCTTGCCAGAATAGGCGTCCTTACGCCGAGATTATTGTCAACCGAGAATCAGCTCTTTGGGAAGCGCACCCTTTTACGACAAAGAAAACATACCTCCCTTGGCCTGCAACGCCGGACCTTAAGTGCTAACCACTGGCATGCGTATGCTCGCGTCTACGCGTCAAAAGCGTCAAATCCACGTCTCGGCGTCGGCGTTGGAGGAGCATACTCGAGGAGGCGCGAGGGATCAAGCCGGGCTTGATATTTTTGCCACGCGTACACTACGTCACCACGCGTACAGCGGCGCCAACCACCAGAGGCCGCGTGCCAACCAACCAGAGGCCGCGATGCCTCCGAATGTTATGCCCGATGGCCGCCGCTTCAAAGGCACGGTCGAGTGGTGGAAGCAAGCACGGAAACTACTCTAAACGTACCTGAATGACCGCTTTGTAATTTAGAACGACAACGACACGACGAACGACTGCGAGTGCTACCAGCGTGACGCGATTTCGTGCTGAGTTCGAGCGACGCCGACAAATCCAGCGGATGCCAGCCGGCAATGCTTGCGCCAGTCCCGAGTGCGATCGTCGGCCGAGCGAAAACGTCACACAGACTACTGAAGCATGTCGGTGTTCTTGTGCTTTGATCTGTGATGTTCTGTGCTAAAAACGAGCGTAAACAGACTTCGGAGGCTCGAAGCTTTGAGCTTGAGCCCTCGCCTACCGCGGAGGCAATTCAAAGCGGCGTCATCGTCATCTAGCGTAGGCCCTTACCCTCTAGTTTGTATGAACCAGCACATGCGAGGAACATCGGCTGAAAACAAAATCTACGGTATTTTCCGTCGCAACCTAGACAACTACGCCTGAAACATTGCGTAGTGCATACGGAGGCGTTTTTATCTTCACAGTGTTTGTTTTCAACATCGGTATTCATCATCGCTGAAAGCGAACCTAGCACTATCCAGCACATTTCGGTGATGTGAAATCGTACGTGCTTATATAAGCGTATTCGCGAATTGTATGACGCTGAAACATTCGTTGGCTTCGGTGCTAATCGTTTTCGTGTGTTTCCAAGCTAATAACAAGCATGCGCTGGTTGGTAGCAGTGTGACGTGACTTCGTGTCGGGTACCAGCGACGCTGACACAGTCAGCTGTCAGCGGTTTCATTTCCATTCATATACGAGATAGAAACTCGATGGTGCGTTGCTGTGGTGATCGAAAAAAAATTTGCATGATTAAGTGCTGCTGGTATTGCCTGCTATTTCACTCCTCGCTTGTTCTGCTTCTCTGCCAGGCTCAGTAGCACATACGTTGTTTTGAGGCATTCTAACACACACACATTCTTATTAAATAGTTCATTCTGATACTCATAACTTTATGCATACAATGGAGCTTCTCCATCGTTTTACAGTTTACTATTATATAACACGCGTTTTGTTTACAGATGTACAGATAGCTTAAAACCTTGTGCGAAGCACCTGATTTGAAATCAGCTGCACGATGACACGATAGTAGGAAGAGAAGGTTACCTCATGTATGCACAGAATGAATGAAAGTGCACTAGTACTGTACTGCACTTTGTATAGAAGAAATGCAAAAGGTACCTCATGTGACTTATCAGACCGTTCTGAACTGTGCATGCATTTTTCTGTTCCTCCAGACTGTAATGAGCTTAAGATATTATTACATGGTTTCGAACACTGAATCTTTGTATGTGTTTCCAAGGACTGCTTCATTTGTGTTCCGTTTTTTAGCATACGCATTAACTTGGACTATATAGGCATGCACTTAAGCATATTCAAAATATCAGGATATTCAGTTTAGCTATGTTAGAAAACTGGCCAAAACCTCTGTACGGTGCTCTGGTGCAATCCTAAGGCACGTATCTGTCCCATAAAAAATTTTGGGCATGCTTTACTGCATTAAAGGGAATTTTGACTATTGATGACATTTGAAAGCCTTCTACACAGTGCTTGGCTGCAATCTTAAAACCAGTGTCTCAAAACCAAGAAGTGTCAGATGCATTTAGTAGATGTTAAAGGATATTTAAACTAGCTGCAAAGTGCAGAAACCTTCAACACAAGACTGATCTGCAATCACAATCTAGCTTAGAAGCCATTTGTAGTGCTTTATAACACGTTCTAATAAAGTTTTCAAACACTGCAATGATCTATTTGGTTTGCTTCACGATACTAGTGTGTCTGACTTTTTGGAGGCACTTGTTCCCTAATAATGTTCTATTTCTATAAACTCTTACCGGAGTGCACTCAGAGGGTTGTGATATTTCATTACGTTGGCACACTTCTTTTGATATTACTGTTCAAAAGCTTTCATTTTGTATATATGTACACCACTCCTGTAGTATCCTCACATTGGGCTGCCGCATTTGAAAATAAATAAATAGACCATCTGTAGGTGTTCCACGCTGGGCTCGGTTCCAATCTGATCGCTAATATTTGTTGCATCATAAAGTGTCGGGTGAGTTT
This sequence comes from Rhipicephalus microplus, assembly GCF_043290135.1. Lineage (NCBI taxonomy): Eukaryota > Metazoa > Arthropoda > Arachnida > Ixodida > Ixodidae > Rhipicephalus > Rhipicephalus microplus. The sequence goes on from NC_134710.1 coordinate 442,244,860, forward strand.
CATTGCATTCGAGAACATTTTGACTGCCTTTCATACAGGGTTCAGTTACAGTATTATAACCGATATTTGTGACTTCATGAAGAGTTGGGTGTGGTTTGTCGTTTTAAAGAATACTTTAACTACAGACAACGTCCAGGAGGCTTCCGTACAGGGTTCAGTTGCAGTTATATGACCAATATCTGTCTTATCATGAAAGTTTCAGGTACAGTTAAATGCGTTAGAGCATATTTTGACTACAAAAATGCCCAAAGACAATCTATACAGTGCCTCGTTCCATTCCTATGACCAGTATCTGTTGTATTATAAGGAGCCAGGTGCGGTTTCTTGCATAAGAGGATATTTCAAATACACTTATTATTCGAAAGCCCTCCGCACAGGGCACAATTACAGACTCATGACCTAAATGCGACACATCATGAAGACTAGGGTGTGGGTTGTTGCATTGGAGAACATTTCGGCTGCAGACAACGTTGAAAAGCCTTCTATACAGGGTTCAGTTCCAATATTATGACCAATATCAGTGACTTCATGAACAGTTGGGTGTGGTTTGTCGCTTTAGAGAATACTTTGACAAAAGACAACGTAGAAGTCTTCCATACAGGGTTCAGTTCCGATATTATGACTGATATCTGTGACTTTATGAAGAGTTGGCTGTGGTTTGTCGCATTATAGAGTATTTCGACTAACGACAACGTCCAAAAGTATTCCAAACAGGGTTCAGTTCCAATATTTTGACCAATATCTGTGACTTCATGAGCAGTTGGGTGCGATTTGTCGCTTTAGAGAATACTTTGACTAAACACAACGTCCAGAAGTATTCCATACAGGGTTCAGTTGTAATATTATGACCGATATCTGTGACTTCCTGAACAGGGGGGGGGGCGGTTTGTCGCTTCAGAGAATACTTTGAGTAAAGACAACATTCAGAAGTCTTCCATACAGTGTTCAGTGGCAATAATATGACCGATATCTGTCACATTATGAAGTGTCGGTAGGTGCATTAGAGCCCATTTAGACTATGCAAAGTGCCCAAAGGCATTCTATGCAGTATTTGGTTTCTATCTGATGACTAATAGCTGTTGTATAAAAAAACCTGGCAAGCTTTGTTTCATTTGATGATATTTCTAACATACACATCAGCCGAAAGCCTGCTACTCTGGCCTCAATTGTAGTCTTATGACTTAAATATGTCACATCATGAAAATTCAGGCGTGATTTTTAAGTTGAGTGATATAAAGTATGAAGTGTAAATGTATTGAAGGTACCAGCATATTCATAATATTGTTATTGATTTTGGTAGTGCAGGTATTGAAACCCGGTGGTTTGTAAACCTGATTAGGAGGCCAGCCACCGCCTCATTCACCGAAGAGAGGAGGGAGGGGTGCTCAATGCAACTTCATATATTACCATAATAGGGAGGGGGTGCTACGTAAGCCCCTACATGGACATAATAGGAAGGGGGTACTGCGATGAACTAGCCCCCACCCCCTTAATGAGAACCTTGATAGACATACACTATTCCGCCCCCTTAAGGAGCCTATGATAGACGTGCAGTATCTTAGACGCAAATGTTCATTCGCGGGAGCAGCACACGCACCGATGTTGATTTCTGGTGCATACCGCTGTAGTTACTTTGGGTACTGGAATGTCAATTACTTCTAAAATAGTCTAAACAGTGGTGGGTGAAGCACTATCAATTTTTAACGTGTTCTCATATTCTTTTAAACATACAAACCCGCTCCAGTTAAGAACGTGCCGTTCTGTGCTGAACTTGGACAGTTCTAAGCCAAACGATCAAGCAACATTATGCATCGGCCTTGGACGCGTGGGCGTCAACGCGGTTGACGAGTGCCAGTGGTTGCACAACCTTTACCTCCACAGGCGCGGCTTGACGCTTTTGACGCGTAGGCGCGTGCATACGCGTGCCAGTGGTTGGCAGATTACACGCCCTTCCCAAGATTCGCGCGAGCGCTCAAATGCAGCTATGCGAATTCCCACAACATAAAGAGATGGCGCTGAACGTTCCCAAGCCTGCGGCCGCACTTCACAATTCCTGGAACGCCAAAGGCGTCTCTGCAACGCGTGCAATATTCTTTCTCCTCAAACCTTGTGGTACCACTAAACGGGTGCCACCACGAAGCAAACAGAAAGAAAACAACACGAGGTCACTAAGTACACAAGTACAATCGATTAAGCAGGCAGCCATATGCGCCAAACAGAAAAACACTTCTCCAAAACGTACACATCATTCCACACATGGTGCTGTTGAAGTAAAAAAAACCACAACTCCGGCATGCTCACACAAACACGCACAAGAAAAACAGTACACTTCACTGAGACACATACATATTTAAATTCATAGGGCTGTTCAAGTGTCTCCAGGTTCGCGCACGTCACTCTTAAATAAAGGAGTGTCCACCACGTGCCTAGTCCTCTAGTGTCGCAATGGACCCCGAGGCACCGATGCCATTTACCCAGCGAAGATTAGGTGCTTTTGACAGTGTGCATGCGTCGGCAACAATAGTGGGTGGCGGCCACAGATCATGGTCATCAGTGCGCTGAAGGGCCAGAAACTGAATGCTCCCGAATTCCAGCTGACTGACAAGGAATCGTGGCACTGAGACACCCGTGCCGTCCAAACGCGATCGACACGTGAGCGTCGCTCTTTGCCTGGCGCGATAGGTAGACCTCAGAGATGGCCATGGACAAGTTCACTACGAGCCAATATGGCTTTTTGGGATCTGTTATTATCAATGGTGCTGCCTGACACAGTGTGGCTCCGTGCCACCGAGACGCCCACGCAATTTTGTCTGCAACCCACTCTCCCGTTAGCTCAGAAAACGGCCCAGCTACCTCTGCGTAATTTATCCCGTAGATTAGGTGGTGTCCATACGATGCCTGAAATTCTATCAGCTTCATCCCTACGGTTGGCACACTCAACATCTTGACTACCATAAGGTCCTCATCGTCAGGCGCACGACAAGGGGAACCTGCAACACGTCCTCAGTAGCTCTCCAAATGAAACTCCACGCAACACTGCTCCCACTCGAGAAGTCTCCCAACTTCCCCTATTACGATTCTAAGGGCATGCGAGATCTTTCTAGTTAATCTTTCTTTCTCGGGAAGTTTTGGTTGTCGCACCGCAGTCGCATTGGGTTGGCCACTCAAAGGCACTCTGTTCTCACTAAAATCTTTGCGGACTCAGTCACGGTCTCGTTTTCCGGCATCTGGCGACAGATCTGAAACCGGGCAAGTCCCCGCAGCACACGCTGCTTCCGGCCGCGGTTCATACTCAGCAACGCTAAACTCCACGCCTTGCTCGAGCGATGCGCCAACTGACTCATTTTTTGGGCAAAAAAGGCGCATTTCGCTCGCGCGCACCAGCTCTCGAGGCTCCGCTAGCCCCCGTGCCACGCACAAACGCACAAACGCTCGCGGTGTTGCTCAGCAATGCCTTCCGCGCCCTCCTCAGCTAATAGCGGTTTTACCTCGGCATGATCTTTGTCACAGGTCCCGTTAATTAGAGATTCGATCGCCAGGCTAACTTCAAGGGCCGAAGTATCAGCCGCCCGAACTGCACACCGAAAGCGTGGACAATTTAAAAGGGGTCCTAATTGGCGCGCCAGCGGACGCCGGCTGGGGCCCACAGAACGATCAGAGCCGAGAGTTGATAAACAAAGCAAAATTATATTTTCAAATGTGGCAGATCAAACGATACACAGGTATGCACACTCGACGATAGTTGAATACAATATGTCACCAATCAAGCAACGTTGTAGAAATTACAAACAGCTACACTTGAAACAACGGACACAAACAACAATATGCGCTACAGTGCAATCACATGCATCGAACAACCAAGACATTTAAAGACTGAGGAGTTCGAAAACTTATGCAGTTCAAAGTCCTTGGAACAAAGTCTGAATAATACTCTTCCAAGAATCGCTTACTCAAAGTCCAGCGCTGTTGTCGATCCACTGCCCCCGAAGTTTCTCTTCCAGGAAACCTCGCGTCTTCAATTGGCCGCTCTCCAAGCATTAAACTTCTTCGCCGGTAACACGTCGGCTGTTGCAACGCGTCTTCGCTCACTGGCGGTAGACACACTCTTCTGCTTGTAGCACGAGTCTTCACCCCTCAGGTGGAAATCCTCTTCATTACCTGCTTTGTCACTGAGGACAGAAGCCTCCACCGACACGGCGGAAACACCCTACGCACCCTGGCGCAAGCTTTCTTCTTCTCTTGTTTTCCCTTCTTCGCTGCTCGCTTAAATACCTTTCGCGCTAGATTCCAGAAACTTCTCATCGGTTCGTCGGACTCGCTCGCTGGATTCCATGCCGACCGGTTGCGCTCTCACGATTTCCGACGTCAGCGTAGCTCTGACCGACTGGACTGGCATCTCCTGACGCTGATTTGCGACGACAGCGTAGCTCGGACCTACTGGACTTGCCCTACGCCATCTCCTTACGCCGGCAAGAGCTCTCGCAAATGGTGCCCCGTCCTCGGCCTCCTGTGACCATGTTTCATCATTCCTATCTCTTATATCGTCGCTGGCTGTCCTTGCGCATCTCTCTCTATATATATACTTTTAATCCTACCCTTTTAACTCTTCCTCACCCCCCTCCCCTGTGAGCTACTGTTGAGACGTCATACGCTGATGCAGACAGTTACGGGGCTCACTTTTCTTTTCTCCCTCATAAACATAAACACTTCCCCGGTTCGTTGGCGCGAGGCCAAGCCAAGGCTGGGGAAAAAGCGAGATGTTTCGAGGGCCATCAGTGACACGTGACGCAACTCTACATCACCCGGCTCCTTTCCTTCCAGATCTTTCCATGGCTTCCTTGGTGGCCAGTGTGAGGAAGTTTGTCGGCAAAACTACGCTTGCGAGGGGGAGAGAAGGCGCGCCCGGAAGTCTTTGGATGCTTGTTTTCTTCTTTAGCGTTGGCCTTGAGGCGTCAGTTGGCACTTGGTCGCCAAAATTCAGCGGCGCGCCCTTTCTTCATTTTTTGAGCGCTCGTTTAGGACACACCTCTCGCGGCCATCCTGGGGCGTGCCTGAAACTTTCTTGCCAACCGCTCGTGTTCCATCGGGCGACGCACGGCTGCCCCGAAGGCTGTCGTCGTCCCCGCTCCTCACGAAAACATGAGTGATCTTACCCTTTATAGACGCGGTTTCCCCCTGGCTTTCAGGGCTCTTGGTTTCTAACTGCCCCACGTGTTCAACGGGCCACTTTTTGGCGTCAGCTGTGTAATGTGTGTCTTCTCCGCGCCTTTCAATGTGCTCTCAGAAGTGCACTCATCTTTAAGCAATTTCTACGAATTTTCTGAGAGCAGGCAATCTTCCCGTGCTGTCAGTCGGTCAGTTAACGCGCAAAGCACTGAAACCGTCCCCTTTAGGTCAGCGCTAACGCCGCTTTCGCTAGACATTGTCAATAAGACCACCACGAGCTTCGCCTTGACTGTACCACCGAACGCAGCAGATGTTAAATTAATGGTGCCTTGCGGCTTCACTATCTCCGGTGGGATCGCGCTCTCCCGCAACACAGTGAACTCCGCCCCCGTGTCCAAAACCTTGTCGATATGCCTATCCTTACAATCGAGTGACACGGCGATAAGTTCACTGTGCACTACCACCGGTTGTCCCATCGAAACGTGCGCCACTAAGCTCTTGCTCTCAGCGCCCGGAATCCTTCAGTTGGCTGTTTCTGACGCTTAGGGCAATGTCATTTTTGGTGACCTGTGCTACCGCAACTGCAGCATGCCCTGGACTTGCGTTTTCCTTCTGCGCCTAGGCTTTCTCTGGCACCGCGGCACTTTGCTGTCTCATTCTGAGCTGTAGCTTTGCTTGCGCCTTGCAATTCCGCCGGCTTTTGATTCGCCTGTCTTGCAGCGTTGTTCCCACCCTGCGCTTCCTCAAACGTTCGCAGCAACGCGGATATCTTTGGGGCTTGTTCACGTTCTCCCATCTTGCAGTGTCACATACCGCATGGCCTCCTCCGAAAAATTTTCTTTTAATTGTTCAGCAACCAAAAGCTTAACCAGGCCCTCGAATGTCGACACCCCCCTTGCCTCAAGGTAAAAGTGGAGGTAACTCTCTAAACTTGTCGAAAAAGGTCTCCACCCTTCGTTCCCATGCTTCCCTGACACCAAGAATCTTTTTACATACTTCCCTGCTGAAAGTTTGAGATCGTCAAGCACCGTTTTCTTGATTACCTGGTAATATCTATGCTCTGGTGGGCTTAGTCGTGTGAACAAAAACGGGACTCTCTCCGCTACCAACGAGAAAACCAGTCGTACCCATAACTCTCCCGGTAACTCGTACGCTTCCAGGGCACTCTCCACAGACTCAAACCACACCGGTGCTGCAGCCTCAGCTGGAAATTTGGGTTACCCCTTGTAAGAACTTTCGAGTAGCGTATCAGTTCGCTACACAGATCCCACCTGCCAAACTCGGGTCCACTTCACGGAGAGCTTCCGCTTATCATATGCGACAGTCTCTCCATTTCCAACCGCAACTCCTGCAGTCTACGCTCCAGTGTAAGATTTCTGAAACGGTCATCTCCTTGGCCCTCCCACGCACTACCCTCTCCCTAGTTTGCCGCATTGCTCTTGTCTCACAATTCACGACTCATGGCCTGCGCTCGCCTGTCCGGTTTTAAGTGGGCGAACCTCGTGTCCATAGGACGCCTTACAACTCAAGAAAGGCAGTGGAACCCCTGAGATGTAAGCACACCAGAGGACTCGCCACTTGTGAAGCTGCTGCTCGCTGTCTTGTCGCTTTTCCTGCCGTCAGACACTCGACATCGCCCTCGACAGCGGTCCTGCAACTGTCAATTTAGAATGACAGTTGCTGGACCGCCGACTTCCTCGGGTCGATGGCTGCCGCACCGCAGCCACCTCAGCTTGGTGGCTTGCTTCTTCGTTGGCCAAATCGATGTCTTGGCTTCGTCTACCGTGTCCTCCGCAACACGACGAACTCCTTGGTACGTAGAGCGTTCTTTGTAGTCGTAGTCTTGATCTTGTCTGACTGTGCTATTAAAACTCAACCTTCTACCCACTCCCTCTGTTCCCTTGGGCAGAGCTCTCAGCTGTGTAGCGGCTGTTCCTACAGAAGGGATTGGAAGGTTGGTTGCTTTGGTGTTCGTCTTGTCTTGTCGTAGCTGCTGCTGCTTGTAAAAGATGGAGACCAGCGCCTTTCGATACGTTGCAACAACTAGACTTTATGTATAGAAACCTATGTACATATTTACAAGACACTTCACCATTGGAACCGCTGCATGCTGCCTTGACAGAGCCGATAGTTCAGAGCACTCTTTGCTGCGACTAGAACGACCGTGAAAAAATGGGGGCCAGGTTTTAACCCCTCGGTTGCCCCTCCCAGTTCTCCTCACGGCCAACCAAAACAATTCAGTTCGTTTATTGGACAGACTAAACACATTGGTTGTCATCCTCTCCTCTCACTCTTTTATTCAAGCACTCGACCTCTTGGTCAGGCAGAGAGAGACGAAAGGACCGGCCTGCACTCTACGTTCCGCGAAATGTGCGAACGCACACAATGGTGGCATCGTTCGGCTGCGGTGCCCCTGCCATTGCTGCAAGATGACTACGCTGTGAAGCGTGACAGCCGTTCCGCGGACTCTAATCCTTATAGATGGGTGCCAATACACCGGCTGTCCTCACGTCGTCTGCCGGCATTTCGCTGACTAGGGACCACCTGGCTGGTTGTTGAAGAACATCGTGGCGACCGTCCGCGGTCTTCTTGCCAGAACGGGCGCCGTTACGCCGAGATTATCGACTCCCGAGAATAAGCTCTTTTGGGAGCGAGCCCTTTTGCGACAAAGAAGACTCACCCCCATTGGCCTACGACGCCAGACCTTACAGTCGTCGTCGTCATCATCAGTTGAAAAAGTGCACGACGTATTATTAGTACGAGCATGTCGAAGTGGCGTGCGTGTCACGCCAACTGAAGAACGGTGGCTCAACGTCGTGTACGTTCCTTGTACGCGAACGCTGCTGCTAGGCCAAGAGGGTTGGCCTCTTTGCCTTCATGTCGAGCGTCTGAAGTAGTGAGCGAGCAAGTCGGTGCGTCACTGCATGCAATAACATTTCGGTAGCACTATTCAGAGTGATAGAAGAGTCATTGCCTGAAGAAGTGCCGAAAACATGTCAGGAACAATTCTGCATGCACGCGAGAAAATCAACATACTTGAGACACACGAAGTTACTGTATAATTCACCGTATAATGAAGGGAAGATCCTACTCGAAGACAATTTTTTTGATATTCACCCTTGAGAAATTAAACTTGAGCTGTTTATGGATGCTTAGCATGTTATTAAATTAGCATGTTTTTATGCTAATTTCAAATATATTAGTTTTCTTGCAAGTTGCTTACTTTCAGCTCTGCAAAATGACAAAGCGAAAACCTTAACCCTTTTGCTTCCCCCCTTTTTTTCATCCCTGAACTTCCGTAATTTTTTACCTTTCATAGTTTACAATGTTTGAAAGAAAGCTTGAAATGCAAATAACTATATAGGAAGCACATACAAAACATTTAACAGGCGTGAAAAATTATAGACGTAAAAAGTCCATATTTCACCTACTCTAGTAAAGGTTTTTTAATATACAATAAAGTATTGTATTTTAGTATTTTAATATATACAATAAAATAGTATTTTTTAATATACAATAGTATTTTTATATACAATAAAATATTGAAATTTAAACTAGATAATTGCATTTTCCATTCTTCCGAAAAACGTTGGGCAAAATTTCTTGCATATCTGAGCACTAGAAGTGCCCGAAAAAGAAAGGGCGCATTGAAAAAAAATGGCAAAATTTTTGTTTTGAGAAGAACGAGTTTTCAAGTTAAACTTTAGTTTTTATTTATGAAAAATATCAATAAATCTGATGAAATTTGCACGCCAAAAACAACTATCCTTCTTGTAGTGGCCACTGCGACTAGAGTACGCCAACCCTATGAGTTTCTCCTTCTAGGCTTTTTCGAGCCGACTCCTCACCGACCTTTCGCTCACAGACAGGGCCATGAAACGCTTGCCAAACTTCCGCTCCATGTGGCAGAGCTTTGTGCCAACTGCAAGCTAAGAAGAAGTTCGACAGGACTGCGAAATCCAAACTAAGTCCAGTGTCATGCCATTTTGTGGCCATGTTTGTGCCACATACCGTCATACATAAAGGGAATGTCGTCCCTGCTAAGTTCTCTCACTGCGAGCTCTTTCAACCTCACAAGATTGGTGCTGACGTCATCCATTACCACATCACAAACTTTCCTGCTGATGGGTGTGAATGGCTTTTGATGCATTGGTTTTTGCAAGCCAACAACTGCCGCACATCGGGCCAGCTGCTCGTAGCCTATTCCTACAGAGCGCGCCACACAACGGCTTTCACTTGTGAGCTATGCTTTTTTTTCATTGATAACGGAGATAATTATACGAGAAAAGCATTGTTCAGCTGCGCTGCTCGACAAGACATGGACCCCGTAAATAGGCTTCACAGCACATACAGGTGCGCAGCGGCCAATGGTGGTCCCCGATTCGTAACACGTGATAAGCCAGTGGCGGTGCTCGAAAAACGTGCAGAAGCGCGCTTCTTTTTATTATTTCTTGCGCCGCATCAGCGAGGGAAATTGTTGTTGCTTGAAGAGTGAGGCTCGACTCTTCGGCTAATGCGATCAACAATGGCGAGAGGTGGCGTATTATCGGCAGCAAGGTGCTCGAAGACTGCACACTTTGAACCTTTTAACAGGCACCTTGTGCTCTTTTGATGCAGTTTTAAAGCATTTCCAGTTAAGTCTCCACCTGTAATTTTCCCCTAATTGTAGAGGTACTAATCTTATCAAAACAGACAAAAATAAAAAATCGGTAGTTTTGAAAAAAAAAAAACTCGCGTTTTTCGACCCGCATCTCCCCTTAAATCGATTGATGACTTTCATGGCAAAGCCAGAAAGTTTGGCGAATGAAAAATAACGTGCAAAACTGTATTTAAAGGTATGTTTATTTTCTGCACGCATGTCGCGAAGTATCAATTGAACGTAAAATACTCGCAAAGGCCCTTTTTGGGTCAAAACTGTCATGTCGGCCTTGAGATAGGAACTGACAAGGAAAGGGAGCAAGGGTAGATGTTAGTGTAGGGCCCTGGGACAAACACATCATTCCTTATATAACAACATATACCTAGACCTGAGTCCACTAAGACGTGTGATGGTGATCTGCCGCAGTGAACTACCTGCCTCGGCAGATTAGTCTCGGCACACTCAGTAATGTCGTTGTTTGATTTGTATGTCCGGCACGCTATTCAAGCCTGCTGTAAACCAGCAATCCTCTAAAATCTCGCATTTTTCCACCTTCACAACGTCCTCCTACGTTTCATTCGTTTATTAAATTGCTATTTTTTGCGAGTTGTCAACGCGCCTAGCATCGCATGAAGTTGAGTCCTCGAGTTGGATTCCTCAATTTTTTAGGGAAGCTCCACAACCAGCCTTAAGAGAAATTTAATTCATGCGCCTTATAGAGTGCCCACTCAAAGCATGAGTTACAAGTGTTTATTTGCTTTCTGGCAATGCGAGAGCACGAAAAAAATTTAAATAAATTTGACTTTCATGTAACCTTATGATGTCAGCTTTTTACTACAAAGGCACACATGCGGGACAGCTAACTCTATTTCTGTTCCACTTTTATTATCATATTTATACGCCTGTTGAAAACATTTAATAAAGTCAGCATGACCAGAAATTCACTATCTTGACATCGCAGTTACAAATAATAAAAAGGGTCTTATCAAAATTTCAAAGAGAGCTATTCATGGTATCATCAGCCATTGAGAGAGACAAATAGATTACAGTTGTTCATATAAATAAACGTACACCGCGGGGTAGTTTGATACTACAATGCAGAATTGCTAATTTAAATTGCCTCCTATAAAACGTGATCATTCCGAGTCAAGGTTTCGAGTGCGTTACGTAGGGAGAATGTCTCTTATACTACTAGAATTCTCTTCGTGCACTTAGGCTATGACAAACAGATTGCGTGCATGAGCATGTTAAAACATGCTTCAGAACTTGTACTTGGTTCTTTAATGATTAGCTACATCGTTGCCTTTTAGTCATTACGGACACTGTGCAGTCCTTTTGCGACTTTTTGCGCAATCTTTGAAAGGCGTCCAACAATGTAAACCTTTTGAGTGAACAGTAAGATAAAAAACATAGAAAATGCAAAGTGTGAGTGAATCGGGGTTGCAGTATTCGGCTTGCTACGCTGTGTAGAAGCTGCAAATAGAGGGAGAGAAAGGGAAGTAAAAAATTAGGGGTCAGGAAGAAATACTTCACTGTGACAAAACGAAAATTCATTTTACCCGACAAAGTTTCACTCTTTCTGACAACAACTTGTGCATAACCCAAGCTGCCATCTGGAGGTATACCGAAAATGGACCCGTGTTATCGGAAACCACTAGCATATCATAGATTCAACATTAAGACTTTCCGCAGCCGTACCTCTCTGTTCTTGTCCTTAATTTTTATTCTTTGATGGTACTGGTATTCTTGTATTTCAGTATGCACCTAAAATTTCGGCATACTACAAACTGCTACACAAACATGTGCTGTGGGAATGTGAAGCAAATACTAGAAGCAGTAATCCCGATGATTTATCGGCCAAGTGTGCCAATGCTCAAGGTTTGCCTACAAAAACTAGGTTGTCCAGCATGCCGGGAAGTGGCGACAAAACAAAGCCTAGACGTCCCCACGTGGAAGACCTGAGCCTGGGTTTATCAATCTGTAGGACACTCCATAAAGTTTCTTACGAACCAAAGGGCTAAATTTGATTTGAGAATTGTCTTGTTCTATCATTTACTCCTTATACCTATACCAAATGGGCCTCAAAGGAAAGCAAGAGATTAGAGGAGAAAGAGGGGGACAGGGACGTTAGAAAAAGAGAAGGAGAATACATGATTTTCAAGGAGTCCCCACATAGCACACCATATCACAGATATTCATAAGTGTACTCGAACGTGCAAGCAGTTTTCTGAGGTTGCCACACCATTTTCTCTTCTGAAGATTTGAGAGACTAATATTAGACTCTTCTGACAACTTATGGCTGGAGCTAACAATAACACAAGGTGACACACGGAAATGTAGCCGCATTATCAAAGGGGCTTCGATCGGCTCCACTTGAAAGAGTGTTTTATAGCTATTTGATACGTAAAAGAGTCCTGCGGCGTAAAAATTTAAAAAAAGTTGTGTCATTCATGCACAAGACTGACTCAGTTTCAGTAACCTAACATGATGATGGCTCTGAAGCTGTCATTAGTCAAGTGCTGGTGTTAGTCAACAAGAGTGCTCTTTTCTATTCATTTTTGACGCACTGTGCGATGTCAGGGCGTGCTAAAGAACACCAGATGGTATAAATTTTTGGTGCTCTCCACTGCGACATCTTTCATAATATCATATAGTCGTTTTGTCATGCAATACTCCTAATAATAATAATAATAATAATAATAATAATAATAATAATAATAATAATAATAAAAATTTATCAATAAATTTGCTTTTGAAGATACAATTGTAAACCCATAGCCTGCAACCGTGCCCATAAAACCCATAATTTTCCGTTGCGTTTATCTTTATTGTATTTCTTTATTGTTTCAAATTTTAGTAGGCATTTTCTTTCGTACAATAGAGTGTACCGGATATTCATTTGCCATACAGCATCTTTACTTTTTGTTAATCGCTAAGAGCTTTGTTTTGTTTTGTTTATTTTGTTTTTGGTCGCGTTTTCTCGTGTTATGCATATGAAGCGCCATGCGTACAGCTGCGTGCATGCCCATATTGGCGATATTTTGGCTCCACCATTACAGCAAACAGCAAAGCAGCTTTTCAACCATGTGCGTGTGATTTGTTAGTTATAACGGTGGAATTCACCTATGCATTTCCGAATAGAGTTGTTCTCCCCGAGTGCTTAAGGAAATATATAGAAAAGCTGGCAAAGCCACTCGGCGCATTTCCATGCAGCATCTTTATTTTTTGCTCTTCGCTAAGAGCATTGTTTTGTTTTGTTTATTTTGTTTTTGGCCACGTTTTGTCGTGTTATGCATATGAAGCACCGTGCGTACAGCTGCGTGCATGCCCATATTGGCGATATTTTCGCTCTACCATTACAGCAAACAGTAAAGCAGCTTTTCGACCATGTGCGTGTGATTTGTTTTATATAACGGTGGAATTCACCTATGCATTTCCGAATACAGTTGTTCTCCCCGAGTGCTTAAGGAAATATAGGGAAAAGCTGGCAAAGCCACTCGGCTCGGTGGAATTCCTCAACGAGGCGGAATGGTCAGGAAAGGAAAGTTCGGAAAAGTGATTTCCCTGGAAAAAGGCAGCTCTCGGGTTCGATTCACGGGCCAAGGCGAATTTTCGTCCGGTGTAAAGAATTCTTGCCGAGTCAGAATACCTGTCGTCTTCGGGCTACAAACTTCTGGTTGTCAACATCGCTTTCTGGTCTAGCGAAGCTGCTTGTCACTAAAGACAGCAGTCTGAGGGCACTGAATGCATTTGTTTGCACTTAAAACCTCACAGCTATGAGTCTGTGTACCAGGCATGTTGTTCTAAACATCACATTTTTTCTGTCCTCTCTTTCTGTACAACATAACGAAAAATCAACTTCAGTTTACTTGGCTGCTGACCCGCAGGTCGCGCGTTCGCATCCCGGCTGCGGCGGCTGCATTTCCGATGGAGGCGGAAATGTTGTAGGCCCGTGTGCTCAGATTTGGGTGCACGTTAAAAAACCCCAGGTGGTCGAAATTTCCGGAGCCCTCCACTATGGCGTCTCTCATAATCATATAGTGGTTTTGGGACGTTAAACCCTACATATCAATCAATCAACTTCAGTTTACTTAGAAATTAGAGGCCAGCAGGATCTACCTAAAACAATGTCGTCACGACCGTGAGGGTTATTGGTTTATACTACCAATGCTAAGTGAAAGCCGAACGAATAGCAATATATTTAGAGTAAGAAAGATTTGCCAGTGTAAAAATAAATATACGCCTGTATGCGGAGTTTTGAGCCAGGGGAAAAGTTAATTGGGCCAGAAGAGTTATATAGAAAGTAGAATTGCTGTCCAATCATGCATGCATGTACATGTGCTCACGTACTTTGTATGTATGTATATATGTCTGTCTGTCTGTCTGTCTGTCTGTCTGTCTGTCTGTCTGTCTGTCTGTCTGTCTGTATGTATGTATGTATGTATGTATGTATGTATGTATGTATGTATGTATGTATGTATGTATGTATGTATGTATGTATGTATGTATGTATGTATGTATGTATGTATGTATGTATGTATGTATGTATGTATGTGGTTATGTATTGTCAGAGAGTTGATTGGTGCGCTACTTGGCATGGATTGATTAGTACAACTTGACACCACTAACAAAAAGGAAAAAAGTAAGAAGGTAGACAAACCTTTAATCATCATCATCATCACCACCAGCCTGACTGCGTTTACTGCAGGACAAAGGCCTCTCCCATGTTCCGCCAGTCAATCAGTCCTGTGCTTGCTGCTGCCAATTTATACCAGCAAACTTTTTAATCTCATCTGCCCAGCTAACCTTTTGTGTCCCCCTAACCCGCTTGCCTTCACTGGGAATCCAGTCAGTTACCCTTAATGACCAGCGGTTATCCTGTCTACGCGCTACATGCCCGGCCCATGTCCATTTCTTCTTCTTTATTTCAACTATGATATCCTTAACCCCCGTTTGTTCCCTAATCCACTCTGCTCTCTTCTTGTCTCTTAAGGTTACACCTACGATTTTCTTTCCATCACTCGCTGCGTCGTCCTCAATTTCAGCTGAACCCTCTTTGTAAGTCTCCAGGTTTCTGCTCCGTAGCTAAGTACCGTGCAAGATACAGCTGGTATATACCTTTCTCTTGAGCGATAGTGGTAATCTACCTGTCATAATTTGAGAGTGCTTGCCAAATGTGCTCCACCCCATTCTTATTCTTCTAGTTACTTCAATCTCGTGATTCAACTCCGCGGCTATGACCTGCCCTAAGAAGACATAGTCTTTTACAACTTGAAGTGCACTATTACCTATCTCGAAGCGCTGCTCTTTTCCGAGGTTGTTGTACATTACTTTCGTTTTTTGCAGATTCATTTTAAGACCCACCTTTCTGCTTTCCTTGTCTAACTCCGTAATCATGAGTTGCAATTCGTCCCCTGAGTTACTCAGCAATGCAATGTCATCGGCGAAGCGCAGGTTACTAAGGTACTCTCCACTAACTCTTACCTCTAACTGTTCCCATTCTAGGCTTCTGAAAACCTCCTGGAAGCACGCGGTAAATAACATTGGGGATATTGTGTTCCCCTGCCTTACACCCTCTTTGATTGATATTCTGTTGCTTTGTTTATGAAGCACTATGTTAGCAGTTGATCCCTGTATATTTCTTCCAGGATGTTTATATATGCTTCATCGAAGCCCTGATTCCGCAGTGTCTGCATGGCCGCTGATATTTCGACTGAATCAAACGCCTTCTCATAATAAATGAAGGCTATGTATAGTGGTTGGCTATTTTCTGAGCATATTTTATGACCTGATTGATAGTATGAATGTGGTCGATTGTTGAGTAGCCTGTTCAAAATCCTGCTTGTTCCTTTGGTTGATAAAATTCTAATGTTTTCTTTACTCTGTTTGCAATTACCTTTGTAAATAGCTTGTATACTACAGAGTGCAATCTGATCGGCCTGCAATGCTTCAAGTCCTTGTCATCTCCTTTCTTAAGTATTAAGTTGATGTTAGCATTCTTCCAAGACTCTGGTATTCTTCCCGTCAGGAAACACCTCCTAAATACAGGGTGGCTAGTTTTTCTAGCACGATATGTCATCCATTTTTCAGCAGACCTGATGTTACCTGATCCTCACCAGAAGCTTTGCCTCTTTGCTTGCTCTCCAAAGCTTTTTTGACTTATTCTATCATTACTGGTGTGGTGTCACGTGGGTTATAGTAATAAGGTCGTGGTTGTTTCGGCTACTGTACAAATATCTGTAAAACTCCTCCGCTATTTTAACTATCCTATCCATATTGGTAGTTATTTTGCCTTCTTTGTCCCTTAGTGCATACATCCTATTTTTGCCTATCCCAAATGTCCTATTCACTGCTTTGACACTTCCTCTGTTTTTGTGAGCGTGTTCAATTTTCTCCATGTTATACCTTCTTACGTAGGATACCTTACGCCTATTATTCAACTTCGAAAGCTCTGCCAGTTCTATTTTGTCTGTTAAACTTAAGACTTTCATAATTTGACGCTTTTCAATGAGATTCTTGGTTTCCTCGGAAAGCTTTCCAGTGTTCTGTCTAACTACCTTGCCTCCAACTTCCACTGCACACTCCGTAATGATACTCGTCAGATTATCATTCATTGTATCTACGCTGAAGTTGGTTCCCTCACTAAGAGCCGAGTAGCTGTTTTGAAGCGAGACTCTGAATTTCTGTACTTTCCCTCTCAGTTCTAGCTCATCGATTGGCTTCTTGCGTATCAGTTTCTGTCGTTCCTTCTTCAAGTCCAGGCACATTCAATACCGTACCATTCTATGACTGCTGCATCGTACCTTGCCAACCACTTCCACATCCTGCTCGATGCCTCGGTGTGCACTCAGGATAAAGTCTGTTTCGTTCTTCTTTTCGCCATCACGGCTCCTTTATATCCACCTACGGTTTCCTCGTTTTCGGTAGAAGGTATTCAAAATCCGTGAATTATTGCATTCTGTGAATTCTACTAGTACCTCTCCTCTGGCATTTCTAGTACATATGCCACATTCTCCTACTGCCTGGTTTCCAGCTTGCCTTTTCCCTACCTTTGCATTAAACTCTCCCATCAGTATAGTATACTGTGTTTTTACCTTACTTATTGCCGATTCCACGTCTTCATAGAAGCTTTCAACTGAAGCGCCACCATGGCTGGATGTAGGGATGTAAGCTTGTTCCACTTTCATCTTGTATCTCTTATTCGGTTTAATTACGATACCTACCACCATAGTATTCCTCTGTGTTGCCAGCTGTGTTTGTATGAATTAAGAACCCCCCTCTCAGTTCTATTCTGTCAGCCAAGCCCCGATAGCAAAGAACGTGCCCATTCTGTAGCATCGTATAGGCCTCATCTGTCCTCCTAACCTCACTGAGCCCTGTTATATCCCGTTTAACACCCTCTAGCTCCTCGAATAGTACAGCTAGACTTACCTCACTAGATAAGGTTCTAGCGTTAAACGTTGCCAAGTTCAGGTTCCAATGGTGGCCAGTCCGGATCCAGAGATTCTTAGCACCCTCTGGTGCGTTGCAGATCTGAGCGCCGCCGTGGTCAGAGTCTTCGCAACTGCTGGGGAGTGAGGGCTGTAAGTTATTAATATGTATCTTTAAAATGTTTCATACCTTGAGGGCTATGCAATATACGATATTTGCATGCCTTTTTCTTTACAGTACTGCAAACACTGAACGTGGCGCACCATGCAGCACTTGCATCAGCAAGCAAAATAAAATGTACTGTTACTTTTTACAGCGCAGTTGTCTATGGTGCCATCTGGCAGTAATGGGAAGAAACGAAAGTTATTTAGAACGCTGAGCTCCTGGTTAATGCTCCTGAATTTTTTATCGAAGCGTAAGAAACACCACACTCGCTTTTTGGTCATAGCGTTGCATTGTTAGCGCCTTGTAATAAACACTTTCGTCGCTAAATTACATCAATCTGCATTTTCTAAATAAAACAACACACTAACTCTTACGTATATGTTGCACCTCAAATATGCGTCATTTGCTTTTTGACTGACAATGTTCAGAAATATGAACGCAGCTACCAGATCAATAAAGCTACGCATGGAGCATAGGGCTAAGCTTTCGCCGGTTGGTCGAATAGTTGTGCAGAAACCAATGAAAAAAGAAACTTTTTGCGTTCAAATTTCAAAAAAGGCAATTGTCTTGCTATCGTCCTAAAACGCACCATTCTCGTGGTATGATCTCGCAATCTCTAAGAGGTGGTGCGGTACCCATGCCACCCATGATGCCCTCCTGCCACGCTGCGTGGAAGCGCCATTTCATGGAGACAGTGTCAGGGCCCCGCCGGGAAGGTGACCCAAACACCCTTTTGTTGAGGGTGAAGAATTTTCATGCCTTTAGCTGCAGTGGTATCGGACACCTGAGTTTGATTAACGCCACCAGTCTGAAACGGCTGATGAATGTCGGGCCTACGATTTTGAGATCAACGCACTGCCCATCAAGATCCACAGTATCACCATGGTCTCTCAATACTTTTACTGGTCATGAAACTCCCGCGTAACTCATTGAGAGAGCTTCATATACCGCCCACACTTTCCACGCCGCGGCGCTGGCGTAGCTACAAGGGGGACGAGGAAGCCGCCTGCTGCTGGCAGCCATTAGCCGAGTGTGAGCGAGGAGTGGTGTTATTTGTGGTGCTTGCACCTTTTTTTTCTCTTTTCGCGGTCATCTCGTCGTGACCACGATGCCCAACACCTGCTGTGTACCGGGTTGTCGCTCGGGATACAAGGGCAACGTCGAAAAAGTCTCTCTGTTCTGTTTACCAGCCGACGCAGAACAACGCGACAGGTGGAAACGTGCAATTGCGCGACAGGAGACTGTCGGATTTTCGTTTGACTCGAAGTATGTTCGCGTGTGCGAAAAAAGTTTTGATGTAAGTGACATCGTACGTGCGAACGTGTGTACAGTGAATGAGAACAACGTTTTACTGCCTCGGGATCGGCCAAGGCTGGTGGAAGCCGCCGCGCCAAGAATTTTCGAAGGTTTGCCTGCTTACCTCTTCAAACCAAAACAGCGTTCGCGTGGATTAACAAAGCGCCCACCTGTAAAAAGGCCACGAGAGCTTTCTCCAGAGTGTGATGCGACAGTTGTGAATGCGGACGTCTCCACTGCAGCCGACGAAGAAATCGACAATAAGTCTGGCACAAAGCTGGCTCAACAAAATTGGCTCCTTCCCTTATGAAATTTGCTCTTTGTCAGTCTTTGCAGATGTTGTAAGAACTGAGAATCGCCCAGGCTTCGCTGATGCAGAGTGTCAAACTGAGGTCCAAGTTTGTTCAGCATCGGAGCTGCAGGGAGTGAAGGTGCAACTTCGCAGCGTGAAGCAACAGCTTCAATCATGCCAGCGGAAACTCGCAAAAGCGGAGGCGCACGCGAATAAAAAAGGTGGAATGTACGGAGATATTCACAAGCTGTCATACCGCGAGAAGCTCATTATAGACCAGTGAATCATGAAGGCAAATATGAAGTCTACGAAAGCAGCACGGTAAGATCCCGTTTGTGAAGTGTGTTTGGAGTTTTATGTGAAGTGCGGTTTTCGGAGTGTGCGCGCTTTCTTTCTGGATAATGATAGAAACTGAAAAGTGAAGCCGTGGACCAAAATGCAATATTTTGTTTTACTTTGATAGTGCTGTTTGCTGGTGCTGTCGCTGAATTTTGAACACAAAAATCTGCATTTTATTTATTGCAGGTATAAAAAAGAATGGCTTTACGACTGTTTACTGCTGAAAATCAAATCGACAGCAGTTTACACATTTCTTCGCGAGAATAATTTTCTGCCTCTAGCACACCCTCGCACACTCTAGTCCTACCTAAAAAATCTGAAGGCCGGCTTTGGATTTGGTGAAAATTTATTTGCCATCCTCAAAAACAAAGTGGGAAATATTCCAGAGAGAGAATGCCGCGGTATCAATTTTTTATTTTTTTTTGCATTTGATTTTTCTGGAGTTTAGGTAAACAGCTGAAATAATATTTTTTTTTCTTTAGGGGTCCTGATGTTTGACGAGATGAGCGTGAGAAGGTGCCTTCATGTAAGAGAATCGGATATGACACTGCTTGGAATGGTCGACTTAGCAGAGCACACGAAGCCTACTGACCAAGTGAAAGATGGTGACCATGTTTTAGTGTTCCTTTTCCGACCATTCCTCGGTGGCTGGTCGCAGACTGTCGGAGCGTTTTGCACGTCAGGGGCTGCACCAGGCTCCGCTATTGCTAAACTGCTCCTGCATTGCATTGTACTCCTGTCGAATGCCGGTGTCGTTGTGGATGCAGTCACTTGCGATAACTCTACTTCGAACCGATCAGCATTGAACTCTTTGGGTAAATATTTATAGACATTTTTTATCCTCATGGTATCTAGTACGTGATCTTAATAATAGAAATGTCTTCCTTTTAGGTGTCAGTGGCGATATCGCCAGAGTATCAATGTCATTTGAGCATCCGCGTGACTCCTCCGAAATCATTCAGGTCATAATTGACCCACTTCACATCTTCAAGTGCATCAGGAATAACCTTCTGAAGGCTGGAAAATTTCTGGTGGGTAAAACACAGTTTAAGATAACTCATCACAGTGCTCTGGCTGTTTTGTCTCACAGGCTTTTTCTTTATGTAACAGTTGCCTGGTGACAAAGAAGTACAGCATTTTCACTTTACAGCTCTGCTAGACTACGAGGAGCAGCAAGCTGGAGTTCGGGCTGTGCCAAAGCTTACGAAAGCACACATCAGGCCCAACGCTTTCCAAAAATTGAGTGTGAAATTTGCTGTCTAGGCAAGTCTGCTCTAGCATGTGTCATTGATTATTAGTATGTATCAAAAAGTGCTTTTCTTTCATGAAAATACGGCACTCTACCATATACCTTCTCTGAAATCTTTCAGCTCTTCAGTGAAAGCACCGCTTCAGCAATGGACTGCTATCGCAGTAGAGAAGAATGTGTGAAACTTCGTGGCTCCAAAGCAACCTCGGATTTTGCGAGATGAACGAATATTCTATTCGACTGCTTAAATTCCAAGAGGCCACAAGATGTGCAGTATAATGAAGCAGAACACATTGCTGTAAGCCCTAATATTTCAAAGCTATGGTCGCTTCCTTTGAAGTTCCAATTAAATCAGACTGTTTTTCAGACATTGAAGGAGAACATCGAGTGGCTTGACAGGTGGCACACTTACAACCGGAGTTTACCAAAGCAAAAGCAACTCTTGTTTCTGAGCAAGCCAACATGCAATGCTCTGAGAATGACTTTGCACAGCACAGTGACGCTTGTCGAAAAGCTGCTGAAATGTGGCTTTTGCTATGTTTTAGTTGGAAACTTTGGACAAGACCACCTCGAGGTAAATTTAAACGTTTTCGCTAGTTGAAGACATTTTCTTTGCACTTTTCTCTCTTTCAGAGGTTTTTTGGCATAGCAAGGCATGTTGCTGGAGCAGGGGGACAGCCAACGGTTCAGCAATTTTTGTTCATTTACCGGTTGCTCTCGGTGAACAACTTGATCCGTCCACCACAGCGAGCCTCAGTTGAAGGGGATGGTCCAAGTCTCCTTTTAAAAATGCAGTATCTCTTTCAACATAAAGAACCTATTGTTAATCAGGTAAACATTTTGATAGCACACCAACGCTGCTCGTAGGGTGTCTCTACATCGTATGGAAATGTGCTGAATGTTGTCTAGCCCTTTGATGCTAATGACACGCACGTCTGGTCGTATGATATACAACGAGCTTCTATTCTGCTTTTTCACTTTTCAAATTTCTTGCTCTTGCCATTGTGGTATGAAAAAATATTGACGTTTCAGATTGATACCTTGCCGGTTCTTTTTGATGATATACTGCTGGAGCCTGCTGAATACATGCAAGATATGATTCATCCGGAGTCAACGAGGGACTGCGTTTTGGATTACCTTGGCGGCTATGTTGCAAAGAAGTTTGCTGAAATAAGCTGCAAGGACTGCCTCCAAACACTTAGACGCAACTCCCGAGAGCCAACTGCATTGACTGCAATTAAGACGAGAGGATTTGTGCAAGTGCCATCGGAGCAACTATTGCGCCTCTTGCAAATTGTGGAGGAACATGTTGAAATGCGCACCATAGACAATATAGCCTGTGCCAATATCTACATGAACATTGTTGAAAACATCTTGCGGGACGACCGCACTTCCTCGGCCAGTGTTGGCTGTGGAACACATTTTGTGAGCACCACGGCAGAAGTTGTGCACTTTTTTATAAGTGCCGTCCGCACTTTTTTACGCGCGAACAAAACAAACTGTTTCGTGCTGGTGGTCGCCCATCCCGCCCGGCCAGAGGAGGGAGAAAACAAGGGGCATAAATTTTTTTTCTGTGATATTTTTTGTGTCAATCACTCTATCTCCCAACTTTTCATCCACAGTTTCATTCACGCAGATTTAAATAAACTCTATGTACCTGTGCTCATGGCAGTTTGGAATTATTGACAATTGCCAGTAATTGCAGCAAAAAAATATGCCGAGAGTTTCGCCCACATTTCCTTGCAAGGCACAGCGTTGTTGCAAAGTTCAAAATGCTACCCACTGCTAGGAAAGTGGCACACAAATTTATCTCCGTTAGGCAGAAATATTTCGCACATAAAAAGCTGAAAAAAATTGAAAGAGATATCTAAGTGGACAAAGAAAAGAAAGTGTTCGGTTTAAGCCCGAAAGCGGCTATACAGAAATCAAGAAATGTAAAAAATGTCACGAACAGATCTGTCACTTGACAAATACTCTCAGTCAAAACATTGCCAGTAATCAATGACTTGGGCAATTTGACAACGCGCATAATGTACAATATTGACAATACTAATCACTGCTATGATTTGTTAGCGAGAACACGGAGAAGGAAAATATCTGAAGAAGTGTATTTGACAACAAGCGCTTCTGCGAACGCGCACCTGCCCTACCAAGCGCGGCAGGTCAATGCCCTCCTGTATAGGGTGGCGCCTCTGGTGGCCACTTTTGTCCCTATATGAAACTTTCGCGGGAGTTTTATTACCAGTAAAAAGTATTGAGGGACCATGGTATCACGAAGCCAGAGACATACGTCTGTGAATCCACCTTTTCCATTTTCCTCTGCATGCTGCTCTCAGCCGTTTCGGTAGGGTTTTTGTAGAGACTCGGAAAAGTGGCATGGCTAAAACAAGGGCCTCCGAGACAAGTAGGCTTTTCGCAACATTTTCGCTAGTGGAAGTGTGCATGCGCAATGGCATCTTGAAAAAGGCGGAACACAACCTTAACGGGTGCTTTCCTGCAGCCTCAAAGATTTCAGCATATTGGGAACCCAAGCTGCGTTGCATGTGTGATTGTAATGCACCGGACACCTATCCGCCATCACCCGCGTGCGCGATCGAATGCGCGCGCTAATCCGGTATATTTACTGTCAATCATCGGATTATCCAAGTCCAGTGCTGGTGTGCGGGATCTGTCGCGAGTCGGTGTCTGAGGGAGTTATGCTCCGATCACCACTACCAACGGCTTCGTGTAACTTAGTACTTTTTTCAGGACGTTCACGCCTCCATTAGGTATTGTCGAGAAAAGGCTCGTGTAGCCATGCCTACTGTTCATGCGCTTTTGTCGCTTGATCCCCTGCAATCATCAATATAGTACCAAGGAGCAATAACTGGTGATATTTCTAGCAAAATGGCTATTTCAAGAAATAAATTTTAAAATGTGATTACCAAAAGAAAAAAGAAAAAAAAGCTTTGTTGGTCTTTCATGCCGAGATAGCGGAAGAACTATAAATATTGTTTTTCTCTGGTAGGCCCGTGATTCGGTAACATGAACATTTGGTGCCAAAAAGGGCAACTTTTGGCAACTTCAAAAAGCAAGTTAGGCCGACTAAGACAGTGTTTTAGGCATTTATTTACATACCGAATTACAATGCACTGTATCGCCGCTCTTTATACCGAATTAGTATAACACTGTAAAAAGCTGCCAATAGTGCAATTTGTGAACCGACTAGTGTCATATCATAAGAACAACGGTGGTATTTTTAATTTAATGCTAGATAGCCTTGTGTTTCATCTTTTAATGATATGCGAGTTCGGCGCCCGGTGTATCTTAATTGAAATCCATGTATGCGGAGTGTTTTGTTTTATAGCTGAACTGATAACTGTGTGATGCAGAAATATGGCATGGAGTTTGAATGAACCCTATTTGCCCACTCATGCAGCTGTAGTAACAATTTTTAGATATGTAGCGATTGAACATTTGCTTAACCTATGAGTTGTTTACTTCTGATAGGGTACGTTCACATTACATTTGCAGTTACAAACATATGTTGAGGTCGGAGTGCATTTTATTTCGACATTCATAAATGATTCCCTACTCTAAATGTATGAGGGTCATTCAAGTCAATGGCAAATATTAAAAAAAAAAGATGAGAAGCCTTGTTATTACAACTGAACCATTGGAGGACACCATACTTCACTTAGTCAATGTTTTCCTTCAAGGAATTCGTTCAGAGGGCCCGAACAGGTGAAAATCCCTTGGTGCTGAAGTCTGGACTGTGGGAGGAGGGGGGAGAGTATCTCCCAGCCAAGTTACTCTATTTTTTTAAATGTTCGCTAAGTGGTACGTGGTCGTTAATGGTGGTTGAAAAAGCCCACACCCTTTGTGATCAAATATGAACATTTCTTCCGTAAACTCTCCTGCATATTCCGCAATAATAGAAAAAGGGTCCTCCTTGAAGCGCTTACAGCGTTTATATGTCTTACTAAGGCTGAGTGTGTCATCACCATTATACTGAGCTTGATGTCTTCGGTAAACTTCAGCAACTTTCATGTGTTGAACTCTATTCCCTCTTTCCTTTCGTTCATCTCCGCCATCCCCTTCCCATGCGCAGGGTAGCAAACCGGCTGCCTATAGAGTGGTTAACCTCACTGCCGTTCTTTTTCTCCTAATTTTCTTTCATGCTTTCGTTCACGATGTTTTACGTGGACGTCCACTCTGTTGTTCGCCATCTTGAATACCAGTCTATCCAGCAGCTCGGGAAATGAGCGCCGTTTACGAGTAACAGGACACTCGTACCAGTTTCCACTGCATGCGAAACCTTCAATCTAGGCGTTCATTTCAACCAAGAAAGAAAAGAAGCTCCGGATTCACTTGACTGGCCTTGTCATTACGATGTTCCAACTTGTTACTTAAGACATTGCGAGGAAAACACGGCATGTAAAGTCACATGTGTTATTGCAACCATTACGGGTGCCTAAATTACAAAATAATGTGTAGTTCGGTGAACTGAAGCTATTTGACACAAAATCCTGCAGAGTCATAAACATCTCTTGCGTAATTCCGTCAATGTGTCGAGGTTTTTAGTTTGCGTGCGTGTTTGCAGAGTTGTTTGGCCTTTGCGGTACGCTGCCACACTCCCCTAAAAGGGTGTGTCAAAAAAATCTCAGCATATCCACGGAGGGATTGATGATGAGTGGGGCGGAGCGTTCGTCAGCCCATCCGTGCTTCCGTCCGTTCATTCGTTCTCACTTCCATCCGTCTGCGCGACCATTCGTGCGTCCATTCATGCGTTCGTCCGTCTGTCCTTGTGTCCGTCCGTGAGTCCGTCCTTCCATCTGTCTGTATGTCTGTTCGTGCATCCATCCGTCCGTCTGTCTGCTATTCTGTCTGTCAGTCCACCCACGCGTCCATCTAGTGAACACTCCAAGTACCGCCATCTCCCATCTCGCATTCACTTTGGCACATACCCGCTCTATAGTGAGTATGTGCCACCGGTGACTACGTACTTTTACATACATACAAGGGATGAACAGACCCACGCCTTAAGAAGCTTCGCCCCTTAAAGGGTTACCAGCATATATTTCTGCAATAAAAGCAAGTCGTTACATACTTCACAGGTATATAGCGTCGAGTACAAGTTAGGTGAGAGGGTGGATGAGTACAACACGAATTTTCCCGCCCTGGGCACTTGTTGTTCATCCTCTCCCTTGTGCTTAGGTCCAGTTATCCTCGTCGCTATACTAAAGCTACTTGCGCTATAGTTACGAAATTGTCCTTGCTAAGCGACATGACATATAAGAAGTCCTCCCCGGAGATTAAAATTTTATGTAATTATACTGTATTTAATGCTATGCACTCTCGGAACTATGAAATACCAAACAGACTAAACTGGTCGACAACCTCTGCCATTATACTGATTTATTTTTCAGCTTAAATAATAATTCTTCAAAAATGTCTCGTGCTGAGTGCTGCCGAGAGAAACATTCAGTTACCGTATTTTTTCATAGGTATGTCACCTTCTTTGCAATGCAACTTTTGGTCCCGACCGTTTTGTGCAATACAACAGAAGACGTGTTTTCAAGCCTGTGAAGACAGTAAGCTTGTATATTGTTTATCTTTTTTTTATTGTTGTCCATTCATGTGTGCTTCCTACAAAGATGGTGTTGAATATAAAAAGCAATATTCCATGTTAGTTGTTAAAGTTGTCAGAAAGTCCTGTACCTTTATTCGTCCATACCAACCGAAATACTGCCAGCCTCTTTTTCTCTGATACAGAGTTGTGGATAATAATTTAAGACTATGATTATCAATTGAAGTATTTAGGGTATTACAATTCCTACTTATATCGCTTTTTGGTCGTATTGGGCAGACGCCATCGTGCATAAAGTACCTGCTTTGAACAACAGTTTTCTCCTCGCTGCATGAAGTTCGTGGCCGTGAACAGTGGGTGTGCATGCGCTTTCATCGCAGTGTGTGTCTTCCATTGTCGTCAACATCGAGACCGCCGCCTTATAAAACTGCTTGTAAATATTACTTTCACTTGCTGATCCATTTTGCTTCGGAAAGTAAAAATTGTAATAGAAGTTTTTCCAAACTTATAGCCTTCGTTGTCCTTGTAGAAATTATAGCATCTGCTACAATTGCAACATCTGCATTTGCTGCGATTACCACAGTCGTGAACTTTCACCTGCAGCCTCCCGCAGCCTTAAGCTGTCACAGCATTGTGGAAACCCATTGGTGGTGCTGGCTTGGCTAGGCTTTTACCATCTCACCTACCTCTTCCTCACCGCTTGCTATACTATGCTGTACAAGGCTATGCTTGTTCTCTTATATAAGGTGTATTTACTTCCAAAATTCGGCGAATCTCTATGCTCGGCACACTGGTCCAGGAAAATTAAAGGAAGACATGGGCGGAAAACACTGAGCAGGGGCCACACGTCTCATCTTTTTTTTGTGGACCACCTGTACTTGGGCGGTGAATAAACGCGCGTCGGTTCATGGTGATGGAGATTTTATGTCTGCGACACAAGGCGAATCTCGACCAAAACTTGTCTGCTGTGAAAAACGAAATATGGAAGAACAAAATACAAGCGTTGTATCAACCAACATTGTTCCGTAATGCCCTCTTGGACATTACGGAACAATGTTGGTTGACTGCGTTCACCAGGTTTCTTTTCGCATTGACCAACCTGCTTGAAAAGCTTATCAGCAGTCTTCCATCTCCGAGTAGAAAGGTATCACATTGCAAACGCACACTCACATACATACATACATACATACATACATACATACATACATACATACATACATACATACATACATACATACATACATACATACATACATACATACATACATACATACATACATACATACATACATACATACATACATACATACATACATACATACTAAAGTAACTTCAATTCAAGTGAGCTGCGTTACGCATTACAGCAGGGCCGTAGCCGCTTCAGGCGTCATGTGGGCCGAACTAATAGGAGTGCAAGCGGGCAGTGCTGGTGGGGTCAAATTCAGGCGCTGCGCACGACGACAGAATCGAATGACAACTAGCTCCCATTTTTAACAATGGGTTTATCGAACAGCAGGTGAAGAGGAAGCGTGATTGCGCTGCCCTGGTCATGACTTTTGTGTCACGACCATCCACACGGAGTGCATCATTTGATGTATACGCGTATCTTTTATTCTGCGCACAGTGAACGACTGCTTATTCGCTGATTTTCTCCTAACACTCTCCTGATGTTTTCTATACTGGTTACCATGATATGTCTGAAAATGAGTCCCACTTTGTTTCAAGACCTCAAAATTCAAATAAATTAGCCCTGAGCCAACTTAGTTAGCCCTCTGTCAAAATTCATCGCAACATTCTTTGCAAGCCTCCAAAGCTGGAACGTCAGTCAGCTTCTAGTTCAGTTACTCTATAGTTTGGGCGTTCACATTCCTTTAACGACATAACGTGCCTATCTACCAGTGGTTAATCGTATATAACAGCAAAATTGAGTCGCGCTGGCAGGTGCACCGATGCGCTGCAGGTTTGTTCCCTCCTTGTTCCTCTTCTTCTGCGAAGCAATTACAAGCACGTGCACAAAGCGTTATTTTATGTCTGCAGTCAACTTGTGGGTATTGAAATCCTACACAGCTGCACTCAGTCATGGGTATAGATTTAAAAGACCATTGAAGGCGTTCTTTTTGCCACTGTGAGCCACACAGAATGAACACGATGGTGACTTCGGTACTAAGGCAAAATATGCAGTCCCGACCTCTACGTACCTAAATTGTTTCCGAGTCGTGACTGTTGTCAGTTGCTTGTGCCACGTTCTATTTCTCAAGCTTTGTTATCGCCCCGAAAGCCTACTTGATTCTCAGCGCAAACCGCGTCTGCAGTTTTCGAGGAGCTTCCGGACTTTAGTAGATCATTTCGATAAGATCACGCCCACTCTGCGAACTGTACAGATTATTCTGGAACCTACGCCATCGCCAGCGATAACACTAGAACATTTGATGGCAAGAGTATCAATGCCGACGCACTTCGCCGCTTGTGAGTAGTTGATCGACGGCCGACGCTTCGTTCACCGCTATCAGTCCAAGACAGCTACTGTAATCGGATTTTCCGTTTACCGGGCACAGGTTCGCCCAAATAAACAGTTAAATTCTAAAACAAAGTCTCCTGTCTTCGGCCACGTCACGACCCCGTGACACTTGTTATATTTGCTACATTTGTTTATGTTTAAGTATATTGGTGCTGTAAAGATAGTGCACCATAACTGGTATTCTACAGCAGCCCACAACAACCAACCACAGCAGGCTGAAATCAGCAGCTCACTTACTTCACTCACACAGAGTACAACCAAGCCTGAGCTTTTGCACTGTCCATTTGAGTTGGATTGTGGAAGGACGTTTTCTTCGAAATTCCAAAATATAACGCTTGTAGACATCAAAGAAAATGGCAGGTAGAAGATAGAAGCTTTTGATTAAGAAATATATAACCAGGCCTATGAACTAGGTTCGAGTACACCTCTGTTTCCGGATTTTTACATGTGAGTATTGTGGTTTTATAAAGGAATGTATACTCTATTTGTGGAAATATTGACCGACAAATATTTTATTCAGTGCTTGGGCACATCCCCGGCAAGATCAGTCGGCACGACATGGCCTGTTCATGAATTTTTTTGTATCGGCATACCTATGTATGCAAAGCCAGCGCATGGCTACCAACATGAAATAATTCATAATCAGCTCTCTTTAATTAAGGTATACTTTCCCAGGCTGTTGTAGATTGATATATATGCTCTGCTTTCCTGAAATTGAAGTGGAGTTTTGCCCATTTCATTCTTCAGACTATCAGCTTGCGTGGCTTTAATTATAGCCCCATAGTTATAGTTTAATTATATATCCTATGAGGAGCGCGCTGGACCCTTACA
Organism: Rhipicephalus microplus; assembly: GCF_043290135.1. Lineage (NCBI taxonomy): Eukaryota > Metazoa > Arthropoda > Arachnida > Ixodida > Ixodidae > Rhipicephalus > Rhipicephalus microplus. The sequence continues at coordinate 442,274,355 of NC_134710.1, forward strand.
AACACAGGCTGTTCCACTGATCACATCTTCGTAGAGGGAATTAAACAAGAGCATCCTGCAGCGTGTTCATGCAGATAAAGATATCAGGACATCCAAGCAAGTGCTTGCTAAAGTTGAAGACTGGGCTGGTTGGTAAAGCATGATTGCAGATTGTATAGCGCACCAAATTGACGGAACACAAGAAAGATATCCACACAAGAAGCGGTTGTTGCAAGGATATCCTTTTTGTTTTCCGTCAATTTGGTTCCCTCAGAAGTTGGCTTATTTACGCTTGCCTTTATTTTAGTTACTTCTTTTTATTAACATTAATATAGTCATTAGCAAAATTAAAAGCCATGGTGAATCAAGACGTTTCAGCTTTACTTCAGGAAAAGCACTTCTGTTGATGCGGATGACAACAACAACAAAAAGTTCACAAGGAGGAACTCAAGTTTAGTCGTGCACTTTATCGCTTACTCAAAAAGCCTAAAGAGAAAGGGCAGGGCCACCTTCATTGATCTGTAATATATAAGGTGCTGAAAGCTACATCAATTTCACCATCTCATTGCCTTAGTGCTGGTGAAGTGCTGTTGAGTTTACCCCAAAATATGAGGCACTATATAGGTTAGATTTCCACTGCCGACGGAAGGGAGTTCCCCGAACAAGTTCTTCGTTGCATATGGGATGAGATTGTCGTCTTCAAGTGGCTTCAATGTCTGCGAAGATGTGACAAATATTTTAGGCGATAGCATCAGTGACGTCAAGCATCTGCGGCGGCCTCTGGTGGACCACGAACTATTTCTGTCGAGTGCCTCCCGGTGAAATAAGTAAGACCAACTTTATGCACGTGCACTAAAAGTAGTTGAAAGTTGAAAGTTGAAAGTTGAAATTTATTTCACCACAACGATACACCGTGATTTACACAAACAAGAAACAATTGTGGCATGGAAAGTAGGAAAAAAGCTGCGCTATAGCAGCTTGACTAGCCCCACCTCCCATTTGTACAAGGCAACAGAAACAATGGCACACCAAGCTTCATACGATGCTCACGTATGATTGAAAGAAAAAAGAAAAGAAAATAACATTCTAGTGGTTGTTTATGAAGTACAGAATAGATGCACACTTGGGTGTTTACAAACAAACAATTTTTGGGAAAAAAGGCAACCAATATAAGACGCTATAACAGAAAGGGGTACACTTAAACTTTCATGCATTTACAAGTACTGGGTGTAATTTTTCTGGGTTTATAGTTCCTTATACAAACAGGTTTAATATATCACTACTTGAAAGGAGACGCAATTGCTGTTCTGTGAGCTTGAACTTATTTAGTATATGGGGAACTGAGTGCTTTAGCATTTGGAGTCCGTAATTTGTTCACGGTCGGGGGATGTGCCAGTGTTCAGAACTCCGCATCGGACGCAACAAAATTTTCGGCTGTAAATGTGCTAAGCCTCTCAGGTTTGCGCAATTCTTTCGAATTTCAGACCTCAAAGACAACAACAAGTTATGTTCATATGCCACACAAAATTTTAAAACTTTAAACTTGACAAATAAATGGGATGTGTGTTCTCTGTAACCTATATTTGCAACAGCCCGCAAAGCGCTTTTTTGAAGTGTATACAACTTTTGTTTTGATGTTTCAGTTCCAGAAGCCCATACCAACTGACAATAGCGTAGATGAGAACAAAAAAGTGTATTAAAGATAAGAAGTTTCTGGGGGAGCGGTAGAAACGACTGACACCTTCTCAGCACGCCAAGGGCTTTTCTTAGCTTAATACACAATTGTTCAGTGTGAGAATTCCAGAACATATGTTGATGAAAGATGACGCCCAAAGTTTTGACAGTCTCGGAAAGTTCGATATTGAAATTATTTAGCATCAGTTTTTGTGTGTACGTACATGTTATTCCTTTCGCACGGAAAAGAACGGCCTTGGTTTTAGAGCTGTTGATCTGTAACGAATTTTGGCAGGACCATTTCGAAAAATTGACTAACGTTTTATTAGCTGCTTTTATCAAATCGTCTATATTTGTTCCCGTAAAGAATAAGCTTGTATCATCTGCATAAATAATGTACGTTTTTGAGTGATCCACATTTACAATATCATTGATATAAAGGTTAAATAGAAGAGGTCCTAATATGCTTCCCTGTGGTACACCGCGTTTGATTTTTTTGGGCATAGATGTTTGCCTATTTATAGACACACACTGGTACCGATCACTAAGATAGATTCCTATTAAATCAAGCGCGATGCCTCTAATCCCGTAATAAAACAATTTTTCTAACAAGGTTTGGTGATCAATTCTGTCGAACGCCTTCGTAAAGTCTATGAATACGCCTAATGTTAGCTTTCTTGCTTCAATGTTGCCCAGTATCAACTCTTTTTGATGCAACAGCGCTGTCTCCGTCGATACGCCAGACCTGAACCCATATTGTGCTGTTGTAATCACAGAATGCGAGTCCAAAAATTTATACAATCTAGTGAAAATGATTTTTTCTAGAGCCTTTGAAAATATAGGTAATACCGATATTGGCCGGTAATTACTCATTTCATTTTTGTCACCACCTTTAAAAAGCACTGCAACTTTGGCATTTTTCATCCGCTTAGGGAACATACCTGTGCTTAAAACAATATTATAAATATGCGTCAGGCAGGGTGATAATAAATCAATAACAAAGATAACCGGTTCCATTTTTATGCCGTCAATGTCCTCACTTTTGCTTTTTTTAAGTTTCATGAAAACGTTGTTTACCTCAGTTTGCTCCGTAGGGTCAATAAATATTGAGGGGGCTATAGGTGTTGGCATGTAACATAATGCATTTCCGTCGTAAGTACTTTCTGACAAAGAAGTAAAGTACCCATTGAATTTATTGGCTAATGCTGTTCCTTTAAATATATTATTATCAATTGTAATTTCGTCGACACCAGGCGTCCTATTACTTGAAGATATGATTGTGTTTAGTTTTTTCCCCATTTGCTTGACATCTACGATACCGTTAAAAACAGTATGGTAATAGTCGCGTTTGGCTTGTCTTAAAGTTTTTGAAAGACTGTTTCTGTAGGCCCTAAACGCTTTCAGTGCATTCAAATCGCGATTTTTCAAGAACACCTGGTACAGTCTGTTTTTCGTACGTATCATTTTCAATATACTTAACGTTACCCAAGGCTTACGTGCGCGTTTTGGCTTAGTTATTTCTTTGTACGGAAAGTGTTTTTTATATACCGAAGAAAAAATTTCTATGAAATGGTCATATGCGGTATCAGCCGTAGAGCACGCAAAAACTGCGTTCCAGCTTGTTCTGGCGAGTTCATCTCGGAACTGCGACAGTGTAACCGCGTTGATGTCTTGATATATTATATTTACAGTGAATTCTTTTGCCGTATTGTACGTATCAGTTACTAAATAGATAGGCAAGTGGTCACTAAGTGTCACATTAATGGTACTAGAGAATAGGTCATTAATTGCTAGGTTAGTAATAAAAAGGTCGATAAGAGTTTCACTAGTTGCAGTGATACGTGTGGGGGTGGTTATTACTATAAACAAAAAATGGGAATCGAGAATCGCAGATAATTCGCCCTGTTTAGGAGTTTTTGTCAGCATATCTATGTTTAGGTCACCTCCTAAAATTAAAGAGTATTGGTTTATGTTTACAAACGAAAAAAATTGCCCGCAGCTTCCCTCGGGGGAACACTGAGGAGGATGCGGAGCATATAATTGGTTAACGGGGTGTTAAAGTGCGACTTACTTGGGTCGATGGCTAAATTGGTTAACGTGGTTGTGAAATGGGGTGTTAAATTGCGACTTACTTGGGTCGATGGCTAAATTGGTTAACGTGGTTGTAGGAGGGGGTGTTAAATGAGTGAACACGTACACACGTATGCGAAAGGGCGGCGATGGTCGAAGGGACGTCGATCATTGTGTTTGTGGATTCGTTGGAATTCATTTCACCGCGACCTTGGACGTCGACGCGCCGTACAAACCAACCGACGAGCGGCAACTGAGCGAGCGAGCGCCGACCTTGAGTATATATACAGCGCGACGGCGCATGCACTGTCAGCTGTTGAATGTTCTCGAAGCGCGACGCCACATGCGCGTCCACTGGAGAATCAGGAGAATTGTAGATGTCGAACGCGGTGTGTAGAGGAGGAAGGGTGCACAGATGGTGGAGGAGTGAAGCGCGCGCGGTGTGTAGAGGAGGAAGGGATGCACAGATGGTGGAAGAGTGGGCGACGGCGCATGCGCGCGCGTCAGCTGTCGAATGTTCGAGAAGCGGTGCGGACGGCGCGGACGGCGCACTACAAGGCGCGAGTATAAGATGCTTCCGCATCTAAAAATAGCCTCTAGAAACGTGAAAAATTCGCTCAAGTTACCATCAGGTGGCCTATACACGACAGCAAATACAAAATTGTTGCATTTTATACAAATTATCTCAATGTCCGTTGTGGACCAAGAAAAGTCATCGAGGAGGTCATAGGTAAATCCCAGTTTTGTGAACATGCATACGCCGCCTCCCCTTTTCAATTTCCTATTCAAAGAAACGGCACTGTAGCCGTCTAAATGTATGGTATCAAGATCAGAGTACCACGTCTCAGTCAGCATAATAACCGAAAAGGAAAACCCGAACTCGTTTATTAAAATGCAAAAGTCATCATATCTTTGGCGTAACGACTGCATGTTCATATGTAAAAATGTTAATGGTGATTTACACTTTTCAACAATATCCGACTTGAGTGTGGTTGGACTAATACAAGATAAAGTCATTGCTGATTATTATGGGTCAACATAGAAGTGCTGTCAGTTTGCAGACAAGTAGTGACATACTTCCAAATGAGAAACAGACAACGAAAAATATCACTGTGCCTACAGATTTCATCAACAAGGGCAGAAAAACGCAGCCAAGTTGTTTCCCAGCTCATGTCGCGATACAGGCATCAACGCAAACAATCCAGAAAATAGCAAAAGCGGCAACTACAAACCAGTACTTCCAAAATTAAAGCACACAAGACAAAAAAAATAAAAAAGCAGGCAACAAATATCGGAAAGAGAACAAATGTGTGGCGAACAGCGCATGCGCATATGGCCTTTGCACCGGGTAGACTATCGCAACATATACAACTATGTGTCTCCTTAACACATATGAACGGCATGATAAGATGCGCTATAGCACCACAAAGGGCTCCTTCAAAGCTTGGAACATTGGTCTTATTTTCCAGCTTTCATAATGGGTTAACCATTTTAGCAACGTCCCCACTGCATGAAATCTTTATTTTTGGAGCGTTGTCCATGCGCCGTGCGAAAATTTTGCCATTTTGCACCCAAACGTATTTCCAACCAGTTTCGCGTTTGCGTGCAGTAGCCTGACCCAGTAGACGTTTCAGCTCTGGGCATAGGTGCTCGTTAACAAAGAACGGCTCCTCCGAGTCAAAGCCTACGTCAGAGCACTTGAGCCGGGCAGTACGCGCATTCTCGAGGAAACAGTCCCTCTTCTGCCTCCGTGCGAACTGAACTACTACGTTCTTTTTTGTTAGATTGGAGGTTGGTACTCTGTGCACCGACTCAAAATCGGCTTCCTCAAGTGGTACACCTACTTTCTCGCCAATTTTGATCACTGTATCTATAAGGTTTTCAGTGGCGTTGTACGGGATACCTTTGAGCTCCACATTTGCATTACGAGAATACTGCTCAAGGTGTAGCAGCCTACTCTCATGATCTTTCACCTTTTGGGCAAGATCAGCGCACGTGGCCTCTAGCATAGCGTTGGTCGCCTTGAGCTTTACATTTTCAGCCTTTACTTCTTCACAATCAGTGAAGATATAATGAAAATATAATTCAAATAACAGTGGTACGTGTGGTATATTGCGAAATTATATTGACTTGAAATGCCTATCTTAGCGTGGAATGACAGGCCCAGAGCAACATTCACTAACAAGAAAATTAGTTGATGCATACCACCGGGGACGAATAGGCGAAAGGAAAGAACGTCAACTCGCTACCTCTTTCTTTTTGCCTATTCTTACTTAGTGGTTTGCGTAGTCCAGTTACCTTGTAACGTGCACTAAGTATCCCAACAACAAGTTTTACTAACAGTCACTAAATCTTCATCGCGTGCAAACTGATGTTATGACAGCGCAATCCTATATACAGTGTTTTATTTAAATGTGCGTATTGTGGGAGCTATGGACAAAAAGATTTCGCATATATGCTGATGACAAATATTTAAGGTATATTTGTTTCATGTTATGTTCTTTCTTGCGTGTATTCACGAATACTCCGCTTCCTGAACAGATTACACGTGAGCTCCGGGACACATGTGTCGCCTACGCGACAGAGGTAGCCTGAGCAGAGAAAGGCGGCTCGTTATCGATGAATGCTGTGATGAGCTCAAACATAGCGTCGGGCTGGTCGTAAGGTAGAACGTGACCTCCATTGCGAACCACTACACAGTTCAGGTTCTCTATGGTCTTCTTATAGCCGTGCAGGCGCTTGCCGTCGGCGCTTCGCTAGATGTGGCGGGGTGCGTGAGACCACCAGTCCATGTGCGACCAGGCCACGTTGGCCAGAAATTTCTCAGTGTGCGTCGTGGGCACGCAGATGTCTAAGTGGTCACTGTACACCAGCACCTTGTAGCCGTTCTCCAGCATCGTGGTTAACTGCGGCACTGCCGGGGGCATTATGTCAGTGATAAAATGGGCTGCCACGAGTTGGCGACCCATGCTAAACCTTTGCTGACCCATGTGCAGGGCGCGCCTGACCTAGGGCTTTTGGACGAATGCTTTGTACGCCTTGCTGCCTTCAGGCTTCATGTCAGTCAGGTAGTTGTAGTAGTAGTCGAAGCCCGTGACGTTCTTAAAGAAAGTTTCGTGTGCCAGGATGCCGAAGAAGAGGCGGTCCATTTTGATGCCGCTCTCCACTGTGTTACCCACGCGGACCATGGCGACCACATCCCTGGTGACTCGTAACACGTAGCCGGCGGCGGCGCGTGCCGATGAGGCCGATGCCATAGATGAAGCTGCCAAAATTCGTCATGTTTATAGGGTCCGTCAGACCTTTGCCCTAGGTGATGCCGCGGAAGTTAATCTTGACCCGCATCGTGTCCGCGTTCTCGTGCATTGCGGCCCCCGCAATTGGCACGTGCTTTCCTGCATGCCACATGAACGGAAAGAAAGATGAGTGAGTAATACCCGTGCCACACGGGCATAGAAAATGACATTTGGTGGCGAAGGCCTTCAGTTCCCGAATGACATTCGTTTCGCCGGCGCTGCTACACGTCCAAAGCGAATGACATTTGACTTGATGATGTCGATCACAGCACCTTCCAAGTGAGGATTGAGTGAATAGCAATAAAAAAATTAAGAAGCATTTACAAGCTTCATACACATCAGATAATCATCAAATGTAGAAATAAGCGTATTACGCTGTCCTAAGTTTGAGTTTCTTGCTTTGTTTTACAACGTTGCAGCCGACCGTAGCAATCTAAGCCAACACTAGTCAGATCCACAGAGTAAATAGACACTAAAAGTGACAAGCGTTTCATTATCAATACTTTATTTTCTTCGTATAACGTTCAAAGCATCTTTTTAAGACTTTAGTGCAAATAAAAGACAGGAAATTTCATTTTTAGCTCAATATGATTTGTTTTATATACTTTCAGGTAAATCGCACTTCGCGAGCTGTGTCGTCGAGAGTAGGCATTTCTCAGTCAACTGAGTTCTGGCGAAGGCAGTTGGTGGCGAATGGCATTCGAATGCCATTCGGACGAATGCCATTTTGTTCGCCCGTGTGGCACCGCGCGAATGGCAATAAATCTGAAGGCATTCGGGGGTAAATCCCATTTTTTCTGCCCGTGTGGCACGGGTATAAGTGCTATCATTGATTATGGCAATACAGCAAAACGGCGAGAATGTTGTCTAAAGACAGAACAATAGAACATGCACCAGGAACAATCGTGCATAACCAGAGTCAAAGAGCCCACAGCTGTAGCAAGCCAGCTTTTTTTTTTATCCTTAAGAAACATTCAACGTAAACGGAGTGGCCTTGTGTGGTGCTGAAATGAGATACGCGGTTGTGGGCGCGTGCGTGTGGTAAAAAGAAAAATGGTAAACAAAACGAGCAACGGGAAAAGGGCACGGGTGTTCATGTGTATAATAAAATAACCCAGATATTTATTTAAAGGTAAATATTACACGTAATGAATACTTTATTTATTAAAAGGGGGTGAACTTCTGTTGAAGTCAGCCTAAAAGAAAGCAAAAGTCAAAAGTGAACTTCTAGAGAAATTAATAAAGAAAGGTAGTCATGGATACAATAAAGCAAGTATTAAAAGCTGCGAGACAACCAATAATAAATTGTGCTTAGATTGAACAAGGGCAATGTAGCAACTTTTTCATGTTTTATTTTTATTTACCATGTCTTTTGCCTACTAGTATAGCAACAGGAACTAGAACTGAACGCAGGAGCGAAAATCAGCTGTCTTAATAGCAGAAGCAGCAGCAGATATATTGCTACGTCTTATTTACTCACAGTTTTTGTTTGTTTTTGCTTGTAGTGCGATTGTTCATTTACGTGTTTTCGCTCATCTCGCTGTTTACTTGGCTAAACCATCTTCCTACTTTGTAGATAGATTGACATTAAACAGAATGAGAGTGAAAAAGTGGTCAAAAATGGTTATCGTTGAGTCGGAATTCAAAAATGTTTTTAAAGCGAGCATTGTGATATTGTAAAATGCGCTTACCGGCATACAATTCACCCGCGATGTAAAAGTCGTTCTCGGCCAGGTCACCGAACATCATGAAGAACAGTTGCAGGAACTCGAACATGTCGGGACCAACTTCGGTCTGGTTGTGGGTGTAGCCGGCGTCGTTTTCGGTGTAACTGTATCCCGTCCCCACGGGTTGGTCAACGTAGAGCATCCAGTAGCGTTTCGCCCAGGTAAGATCACGAAAGGCCGCCTCATTACCGTCCTCAGACAGATAGTAAGGAACATGCTCGTTGAAGAATCCCAGAAGTGAGGATGTACCATGTCCCCCTTGCATCCACAGTATCACTGGGTCATTCTCCGGGTCTTTCTCAAAAAGATAAAATACGAATTGAAAATACGAATATCTCTACAGATACTATTTTTTGAAACAGAGCAGCAACATCTTTTTTGATGCCTCTGCTCCCCTTCTATGTCGTTTGCGTTACGTCACTGTTGAAAAGTGGAATGGGAGTGTATTCTCTCCGGAATACGCAGTGGTGCATATTGATATATTTTGTCGGTTAATTGCTGCCAGTGCTGTAGAGCTAGAAAGTGCTGTCGATGAGCTCGAGCATGCATAGCTCGAGAAGCATGCGAAATTGACATTACACAGTGTCGTTCAAAAGGGCGACTCTGCACAGGGCATAAACATCTGGGGGCCATCATGGACCGTTTCAGGCACGGCTATACAGGTTTTAAGTATCTGTAGAAACCGTTCTCCATATTCAACACTGTCGATGTCTCGAAGCCAATATCGCTTTAAGGAGTGCACCGCTATCTTTTTCAGACAAAGTGAATTGTGACGACGGGCACAAAATGAATGTTTTTGGCTAATAGCCTATTAAAAGAGTAGAGGTGCCTTCCCGCCCTTCAAAAAATGTTCGAATATACTATCTCATAAACTCTTATGAGTGTTACGGACAATTTACCCATAACATTTGTAATTGACCCGTTGAGAAACCACCTTGCTTATTTTCAAAGTGTAAATGCACGCGCATATTGCAATTCCCCACCAAAGAAATGCGTCCAACTCGACCAACGCGACTAAGGAATCGTAGAGCGACAGCGTATAGCCATTGGAATAACATGGTGGCTTTGACTCTATCACTGAGGTGGTTCAATCTCTGCGGACACACTCACCTAAATTGTTATCAGGTTTGAAGCCTGAATTCCGCACTCTTTAAAAAATTTTGCTTCAGCACTCTTTAAAAAATTTTGCTTCAGCCTCTTCAGAGGCGTCAGGAACAGGTGCTCTTCTGCAAGTGAGTGAAATCAGCAGCAGCAGCAGCTCAGCTCAGAGGCCTCCAAGAAAATAGGGTCCTGCAAATTTCTAGTATTGCCTTGCGTTGATAGCTAGATTACGATATTATATTTTGTTTATTAGGTATACAGTTCATCGTTCCAATGAGTTTCGCAAAATGACAGTTTAAAAATATGTCTGAAGTCAATCGTCTAACTTGGCGAGAGATTTTTGTGTGTTTGTGTTAGGATGTGAAGAAATATTATTGATTTGTTTGGTGATTTAGTTGGCGTACATGTTAATATCTCCTGAAACGTTGCTAAAGTTGGTGATGTAGCGTCCGAGTTCTTGAAGCTGTTTTATCAAACGTTCCGAATATTAAAACTATCATTTTATGTTTTTGCGATCGCGTTTCAATTTTCTCTTTCTTATTTTCTGAAACATGATGAAATTTGGTGCTGTAGTTAAACGTTTTTGACAAGGTTAATGTTTCATAAAATGTTTTCTGGGGAATTGTGGAACTTGCTGGTGTGATCATTGCGTTTTCCGAATACGCTCGGGTTGTTTTACCCCTGAATATGTTTCAGTGCGTAGTCAGTAGTGCATCGCCAAATCACGACTACTTCACATTTCCGTGCATCTTGATCTAGATAACATCTAGCAAAATTTATTTGCCAAGTACACTGAGTTTTTCTTCGCATTCCGACATTTTCTCCTATTATCGAAATATATAAAAGCAAGAATATGCATGGACATACTACAATATTTACAAAAAATGTGCCTCATAAGGTTTGTCAACAAATTCAGCAATATTGATTGGAATGTACAAATACGTTTTCAGCTAAAGCATGTGCATGTTATGAATTCTATGATTGCGGAGTAGTCATGATGTTAGTATGATCTCAGACTCTATACAATGCCACTGTTGGCACAGAGTATTGTAGTCTTATAGTTACGATTACTGAAATTAAAACAACAAGGGCCCCGCCACGGTGGTCTAGTGGCTAAGGTACTCGGCTGCTGACCCGCAGGTCGCGGGATCAAATCCCGGCTGTGGCGGCTGCATTTCCGATTGAGGCGGAAATGTTGTAGGCCCGTGTACTCAGATTTGGGTGCACGTTAAAGAACCCCAGGTGTTAAATATTTCCGGAGCCCTTCATACGGCGTCTCTCATAATCAAATAGTGGTTTTGGGACGTTAAACCCCACAAATCATTCAATCAAAACAACAAGGCACATGAAGTCATTGTGACAAATGACAATTGGTATAATGACACTGTCAAGTTATTTTTCCGAATACCTGTAAACGATATAATTTTTAACAGTCGGCTAGCTTTCTTAATTCTTTATATTTTTTACGTTTATTATTCTAATCTTTTATTTTGCTCTAGAAGTTAACTTGGAGCATTACGTTATCATCGTATATCGATATAAAGAGTATTCACATCCGGCTTCCAATTCGATGCCGCGTTATGTTTTATGTTAACAGCATTTTTAGTTGCAAGTTTGAAAATCACGGCCATGCTCGATACTAAAGATGATTTCTTGTGTAGGCTACCAATAAATAATATCAGAAATAAAATAAATTCTGAATTCTCGGTGTCACATGCGCACTTCACCATAATGGCAAAATAAAAATTGTATCTCTTTGTACATTTATCTGCTAATACTTTCATTAAAACATGTGCCCCATGCCCTTCTAGAAAGGAAAAGTCAAAGGAGAGGTATTTCATTGAAGTACAATTTGTTCCGGCAGTGATAAATTACTCATGCCAGCTTGACACAGCATTGAGCAAAGGTGAAATTTTCTGATGTCACTGTTATCACTACTACAACAAAAAATGTAAACTTGTTTGTCTGTTTATTATTATATTTGTCGCATCTACGCTCGATCTTGAGTTTAGTAATAACTCTGCATTATATTTATTATTCCAATTTTCAACATGCCTGAATTGTTCATAACTATATCACTTTTATGAATAGAAGACGTCAATCAGCAAATATTACACACACAACACATATGGTTGTCTCTATGTGTATACTTGCCAAGTTTGTGTACAAAACAAATGTCATGCGCAACGTGGCATTACAGTGTAGGTAGGGGAAAACTTTTTAAATTCAATAGGTAAAATGCACATTGACATACCTGTCCACGTTTGGAGACTCTGCCCATAACGAGATTTTTCTCTCATTTTGTTTCGTTTTCTTTAGTTTAATTATATTGCGACTATGACTTCTCATTTTGCTGGAGAAGCCAATCTGGTTGGCGATCGCATGAATAAAATGGAAAATCATATTTCAGTGGAGGAATCTGTGATTTAACTGACTTTAGCCGGTACTGGCGAAAAATAGGCACATTAGCTCTCTCTCTCTCTCTCTCTCTATATATATATATATATATATATATATATATATAATAAGTTGTAATCAACCCCTGAACAACGGACGCTCTGCTGTTACTGAAGAAGACGATGACGATCGGTGACTATAGTAGTAGCTCGCAAACGCCGCTCGCCTGTAGCCAGGCCTGCCTCGATCATGAAGCACCTTTCGCCAAGCTGCGTCTGAACCGAACCTTTTTCGACGTACAACACCTCTAGTTTAAGTGGTAGAGGAGCCGGGGTTCTCATCAACCTGGAACTTCGCAATCGGACACTACCCTCATCGTTCACCATGACTGCCCCTGGTTCTTCTCGAGCTGCCCCACCAACAATAATCTTCTATACTGGCGGGCCTCGGCAACGCGACCCACCAGTTTTTCGCGGTGACGACGAACAAGACGTCGAGGACTGGCTCGTCGAGTACGAAATCGTAAGCGCTTCCAACAAGTGGAACGCCAGTGACCAGCTCACGAACGTGCGATTTTACCTCGATGACGTGGCCAGCCTGTGGTTCAAAAACGACGCAGGCAAAATCACCAACTGGTCCGCCTTCAATACCCCTATCCCCGCGGTCTTCGGTCGTCCCGCCGGCATCGGCTTCACGCAGAACAGCGTCTTCGTAGTCGAGTCCAGCGCAGGGACGAGATTTTTACAAGTTACATCAAATATGTCTTGTCTCTTTGCAAGCGCATCGATGCATCTCTAACTGAACACGACAAAATCAATCACATCATCAAAGGAGTAGATGACGATACCTTCCAGATGCTCGTCGCTAGGAACCAATAGACTGTCACCGACGTTGTCCAGCTCTGTCAGGAGTACGACGAGCTGCGTAAGCAGCGTGTCTCGGCGCGCAGGACCGCTGAAAATACAGCTGAAGTTTCCGCTCTCGTGTACGACGTCGCTGCTGATCACACCGTCTTGTTGCTCCACAACGAACAATTCATTCGTGAAAAAGCTGCGCGTAAACTTTTTCTTGTGGCCGAAGCATCCGAGCCAGTGACCTCGTTAGACCCACGTCTACGCCAGGTCATTGAGACACAGGTCACGCAGGCACTGCCTTCATCGCCATCTGTCTCTACACTGCTGACCTACGTGGCTGTCGCTGCTAGACCCCCAGCCCCACCTGTTTCTGGCGCATACCGGGGTTCTGGGTACTCCTACCCTACGACGCTGCCTACATACACGGCACCCCATCCTACTTCGCCTTCTGCACCTTGTGTCGTTAACCCATGGCGCACCTTCGATAATCGGCCCATCTGTTTGCATGCGGTTTTGTGGGACATATAGCCTTGATATCGACCACCACAGTCCCTCGAAAGTGTTCGCCGCAGCTGATGTCTGCATCGCACCTTTGTCTGCCGTCCTAGTGCCTGTGATTTCCCCTGCCCCCACTAACTCGACGCTTCTGTTCCAACCAACTATAGCTAGTGCGCACCACCGAACCATCGTCCTCTCGTTTGCCATCATCAACTTTTCCAATGATTCGGCGGTACTTTATGCGTGCAACGTCTCTACTTGTCCATATATCCTTCTACGCGGTGAGTGTCTGGGGAGCCTCAAGACCTTAGATTGTATTTTCGAAGACCCGGTGTATTCAGACAAGTCATTTTTACCGTCTTGTGTCATTACACGCGCAACTAACGCCGATTACCCTATGGCTGTATTCCGCAACTCCATTGATTGCCACCTCACGCCTGGGCATCAGGAACAGCTGATCAAGCTCCTCCAGCGTTTTCGAGCCTCGTTTGACCACAATCAGCCTTCCTGAGGTCGAGCGTGACCTGTTGTTCACCATATGATACCGGTCAAGAAACAGCATTATGACAGCTTCCATATCGTGTGTCAACTGCCGAACGCTGTGTTATCAATGAAAAGGTCGAAGATATGCTGAAACGTGGCATAATTGAACCGTCAAGCAGTCCCTGTGCCTCTGCAGTTGTGCTGGTGAAGAAGGACGGATTCATCAGGTTCTGCGAGTACTACCAACATCTCAACCGAATCACGCGCAAGGATGTGGAACTAACCCACCTCGGGGCTAACCCACCTCAAGGATGTCTATCCGCTGCCATGGATTGACGGTGCCTTGGACTGCCTACAGGGAGCCGAATTTTTCTCTTCTTTAGGTCTGCCCTCTGGATACTGCAAGGTACCCATGGCAGAGGGTGATCGCGAAAAAACAACTTTCATCACGCCCGATGGACTTTACTAATTTACAGTCATGCCCTTCAGCCTCTGCATCGCGCCAGCTACTTTCGAGCGAATGATGGACTCTGTCCTTCGAGGCCTCAAATGGAACGTTTGCTTTTGTTATTTAGATGACATCGTCGTGTTTTCAACTGATTTCGCAACCCATTTAACCCACCTAAATTGATCGGTATGTGAAGTTTAACGTCCGAAAACCACTATATGATTATGAAAGACGCCGTAGTGGAGGGCTCCGGAAATTTCGACCACCTGTGGTTCCTTAACGTGCACCCAAATCTGAGCACCCGGGCCTACAGCATTTCCGCTTCCATCGGAAATGCAGCCGCCGCAGCCGAGATTCGATCCCGCGACCTGCAAGTCAGCAGCCGAGTACCTTAGCCACTAGAACACCGCGGCGGGGCTAACCCACCTCAAGAATGTCCTCGCTTGTATCTACGCCGCGGGGCTGCATCTGAACCTGAATAAGTGCGATTTCGCCGCTCGAAAGCTTACGATCCTTGGCCACGTGGTTTCAAAGGACGGCATTCTTCCTGACCCTGCCAAAGTTACAGCCGTTTCAGTGTTTCCCAAACTGACCACCATGAAACAGCTCCAAAGCTTCATAGGCCCTACTTCCGGCGCTTCGTCCACAATATCGCGACGATCATCGCTCTTTTGACCAAGCTCCTCGCTGGCTCTAGAGACCTTTCGGCCTCGTCTGCCACCTGTGACGATTCTTTCAATGAACTGCACCGCCTCCTCCGTCGCTGCCTATTCTGCGACACTACGATCCATCGGCACCAACAGAGATCCACACCGACGCTAGTGGTGTCGGGCTAGGCGCTATTTTTGCGCAGCAGAAAGGTGGCTTCCACGAGTGCGTGGTCGCCTACACAATCCGAACTCTTACCAAAGCCGAAATCAACTATTCCGTCACTGAAAA
Organism: Rhipicephalus microplus; assembly: GCF_043290135.1. Lineage (NCBI taxonomy): Eukaryota > Metazoa > Arthropoda > Arachnida > Ixodida > Ixodidae > Rhipicephalus > Rhipicephalus microplus. The sequence goes on from NC_134710.1 coordinate 442,289,821, forward strand.
CGAATGCCTTGCCATTATTTGGGCGACAGAGAAATTTCGACCTTACGTGTACGGGTGCCCTTTTGACGTCGTGACTGACCACCACGCCCTCTTCTGGTTGTCGTCACTGAAGGATCCAAGTGGTCGCCTCGCCCGATGGGCGTTACGCCTTCAAGAATATAGTATTCGCGTGGTCTATCGCTCCGGTCGGAAACATTCGGACGCAGACGCCGTCTCCTATTCGGCCCAACCCCCTGACCCGGCCTGCTGCGAAAGTCTCATCTGTGATGCCACTGCCGTCACCATCGCCGACATGCCATCTGAGCAACGCAAGGACCCTTGGGTTGCTTCGATTCTAGACATCCTGGCTGGGCGGACGGCTTCTTCCCCTACTTGCACGTTCCGTCGGCAAGTCGAGCACTTCACCACTTGCGACAACGTGCTGTACCGACGTAACTAAGCACCCAATGGACGTCAGTGGCTACTCGTGATTCCGCGTCATCTGCGATCCGAAATTCGTTCCACGTTTCATAACGACCCCCAATGTGGCCACGCAGGTTTCACAAAGGCTTATTTTCGCATACGGCTTCAATATTACTGGCGTGACATGTACCGTTGTATACGACACTACGTTCGGGCTTGCTCAACGTGCTAGAGACGAAAGACTCCCCCTGACCACACCAGTGGTACCTTATTACCCTTACCATGCCCTTTCCGCCCATTTGACCGTGTCGGCATTGATATCGATGGTCCCCTTCCTAACACTGCAGACGGTAACCACTGGATCATAGTTGCGTCGACCGCCTCACGTGGTATGCCGAAACTACTTCTCTTCCCTCGTCTACAGCAAAAGACGTTGCGACTTTCGTTCTTCACAACATCGTATTACGTCATGAAGCACCTCGAGAGTTACTGAGTGATCGTGGTCGCGTGTACTTGTCACACGTCATCACAGCATTACTGCGTGAGTACCATGTCGTTCACCGCACAACAAGCGCCTGTCACCCGCAGATGAATGGAATGACAGAGTGTTTCAACCGCACCCTTGGTTACATACTGTCTATGTACATCTCGTCAGACCACTCCAATTGGGACCGAGTACTCCCATTTATCACGTTCGTCTATAATACCGCCATTCAAAATACTACTGGGTTCTCTCCTTTTTTCCTCCTTTACGGACGCAAACCATCTTGCACCATGGACACCACTCTTTAGTACAGACCAGACTCCTCAGAGTCCACGTCTCTGTCTCGAGCTGCTACATACGCTGAAGAAGACCGCCAACTGGCAAGATCATTCACAACCTATGACCAAGGACGCCAAAAGCACCACCATGATGCATCAATTAACACTGCTTCCTACGATCCAGGTTGACTCGTCTTGCTGCATGTCCCTTCTGCTACACCTGGTCTTTCTACCAAGTTGGTCCCCAAGTATCACGGCTCATATTGTATACTACAAAAAACATCACTGGTGAATTACCTCATCGAGCCACTGGAACCATCTTCTGACCAACGTCGTCGTGGCCAGGAAATTGTCTACGTGTCGAGACTTAAGCCCTGCTACGACCCTCCCGTGTTTACTTGTCCATAGGTTGCCAGGATGGCTCCTTATTTCGCGGGGAGTAATTATAAAGAATCTGAATAACGAACGCTCTGCTGTTACTGAAGAAGACGATGACGATCGGTGGCAGTAGTAGTAGATCACGCACGCCGCTTGCCAGTAGCCAGGCCTGCCTCATAAAGCACCTTTCGCCAAGCGGCGTGTGAACCTTTCTCGACGTACAACACCGCTATTATATTTGCTTCAAAACTGCTTCAGAACTGCTCAGAACTTTGCTTCAGAACTGCTCACCACTTGTTGAAACTGAACCCAACGCCTTTGCAGTAAGGGCGTGTTCTTATGTCAACTTAACTATCGCTGCCCGCGTTTATAACTTCTCGCTTATCTCAAAACGTTGAAGCCTACCTTCAGTCGGTGTATTTTGCAGGTGAGCGTTCTCATTGCTTATGCTGTTCTCATCGTCTGACACAAGTTCCTCCATGTTCTGGCCTCTGTAACACCACAAAACAAAAAAAAACATCTCTTCAAAGAAGTGTGTTTCAGCGTGTCATACTATTATTACGAATATTTCTTCCGTGTTTTGATGTATCCCAAATAGCAGTCAGTTTTTTTTTTCTTGTTCGCCATGATCATTGTAATTGGTGTGAATCAGAATATGAAGAAATAAGCTTGGTATATTTTTTCTCGCCTTTATATTTCGCCCCTATGCGATACAACCCCAGTTGAAACCAGTACAAGAACGCAAACCTACATCTTTACTTTTCCGTCGCGTTTTCTTTCCTGTTAATAAATGTTACATTGACTCGGGCTAATTTGTTACATATCAAACTGAATTTACAAAGTACTGAGCAGCGAAATGTGTATTTAGAGCTGATGAAAAGGGGTATAGGGGTGAATACATAACTACAGCTTCAAATGATTGTACGAACATGGTGATTGTGTAGGACAAACCCATCCGTGTCTTATGCGAATTTCTCCCTACAAATCGCGCCCTCATTCACAATTATTTCGCAAACGAGCTCTCAGTTGCTTGTAGAGTGGAATTTTTGGGGGTGTTCAAAAAACTATTTATTATAATCAGCATAGCTTTTCAGCGTGGCGGCGCGCCATTAGCTCTGTATGCGCGGACAACTTCCCGTGGCAATGCAGGGAAGGCTACGTAGCGGGCGTGTGCCACCACTCTCGAATATCCGCGTTTTCCGCGTGAAAATAACAAAAAAGAACAACGTTATTTTCTACTGGATGCCGTTTGCAAAGAGGCGCTGCACGCATCAAGAAGAAATTCGTATTTGTTGTTGCTTTCTAAACGGTCATTTCACGTTTTTGCGTGTCTGAAGATGTCGCACGTTTTATGCGCACCTCACAATCAAAATGGCACGTCTTCGTCCTCTGGTGAGCACGTCACCCTCCAGCTATCGCGACGACTCACTGAAGGAGCTTGTGTCGAATTTAACTTACAAATGGCTGTGTAAGCAGACGTGTCAAATTGTGTCCAGTGGGATTACTTGAACCCGGCCGTCATTCGAAACCCAATCCGTTCTTCATTTTCGTGCTTTCACCGCCCATTTTGCTCCCAAAACACTTGCACCGATTGTTCCAGAATGGGATAACTCTGATGGGCGAGAGAACGAGTACCAAGAAACAGAAAGAATTATAAAGAGAGAAACTCTAGAATAAAGAAATTTCTTGGTGAGGCGGTATTTCAATCATCTTTCTTGTGATCTGAAATCAAGCGTCGTTATCAGCTATCCAGACTCGCAAGCAGAGCTTAGCCTAGCCTTGCATAGTATAGTATAGTAGGGTATAGTATAGTATAGTATAGAAAGCAGGTTGGAAAAAGAATAGATGATGAGGACGAGATATGTCAGGATGAGGACGACGTAAAAGAAGAGGGGAAAGCACAGGATATCACACAAAGAAACAGAGGGAAATGCATAGAAAGGAAGATAATGGAGAAAACAAGAAAAATAAGTAAACAGAGATATGATAGAAAAAACATGACTGACCTTAGGAATCGGTATAAGGCGAAATAAAACGCGTGTTTAACGAGATAGTTGAATGTTTACAGTACATGGATAAATAGGTCAACAAAAAGTGTGGAGCTCACTCAGGCTTACTCATGAAATATATTTTGCACTTTGGGCTCGTTCGGACTCAGACTCACTGAAGGTTTGCTAAGCCGGACACACTCGAACACACGTTTTCTCCAACCGGACTCACTCAGACTCAAACACGCTAAAACATTGCTCACCAGGACTCACTCACATTCACGGCTCACGGCTCGATCCGAGTCTGAGCCGTGAGCCGTGAGTTCACTCACGAGTGAGTTCACCGACCTATTCACTCTTATAAGCGAGATTGCGCAATGTCTATTAGTATTTGGCACCTGTAGCACCGTTTGATGTGAAGGCACCCAGGTTGACGCTTGCTGGCACATCATCCTGACGACTGCCATTCTCGACCAATGACGAAACAGGCCTCTGTGGTAGTGATAGTAGTTGACCGGGAGAGCGTAATCAGAGAAAGTTATGTGATAGCCAAAAATCGTCGCTCAACAGACGCAGAACTTTAAAGTTCTTGAGTTGAGGGGCTTTAGCAGAACTTAAGAAGGGTTGCCATCTCACAGCATGTTGAATAGCTACTGCACACAGTGACCATACGTGTTCTTTAGCTCGACCGCGGTTTTTCTCGTCGTGAGTTTAAGCGGTGAATGCGGTATTACAGCCTGGTGAGGCAGGTTTGCCCCGCAAAGCTGTATTTATATGCATGAATGATACAAATAGAGCTAAAGTATACTGACGAAGCCGAGCCTTGGGCTAAGGTGTTAACGGCTTTCATAAAATTGAATTGAACAGCCAAACCCTAATCACTGATCAATGACGCGTTGCAGGGCAAATCGCAAAGGCTACGGTCATTAAGCATTATTTCCCTTTATTGATAAGAGACAGTGACACCACCCCTTAGATTGAGAGCACTGCGGAAGGAAAGTGTGATATATAAAAGGCGCGTTTACAAAGGCTCAAATGTTCGAGTTCAAGTCAATGGTTAGAGTATCCGGCATCTGTTGCCGCTGAATTAAAAGACGTGGGCTTGACTTGGGCTGTTTCATTGAAGAGATTTTTGCCATCTCATGGTGCGCATCTTTTCGACGTCATTTCCGCGGCGGAAGTACGCCACTAATTCGCGGGAGGTATAAAACGCTTTCGTGGTAAAAGAAAGAGAGTAAGTAAGAAAGAAAGAAAAAAGAGAAGCTCCGTAAACTGAAGAGAGAGAGAGAAATAAATAAAAGGAAGAGACAGGGAGGTTAGCCTAGAAGAACTGGTTCGCTACCCTGCACAGGGGTGGCGAAATAAGGGTCGGTGAGGTGATAGAGATAGAGAGATATAAGATGAATTTTAAAAACTTCACATGCACACACATGAAGGGCGCTTCGATCCCAGTCGTTCGGACAGGCTGGTTGAACGCAATAAGCTCAGGAGCGCCTTCACAGCCTTCTTCTGCGACAATTAGTCCTGCCGGTAGCGCAGGATTTTTTCTTACGAAAGTGTCTGGTTGTTCAGTTCGTCTAGTGCATTGCAGAGTGACTGTCTCTGGAGCAGTATTGTGGGCATTCACACAGAATGTGCCAAGTTGTTTTGTCACTGCCGCAATGGTCGCATGCAGCAGAGTCGGCCATTTCTATGCGGAATGCATGCGCATTGGTAAATGCGATACCCAACCGTAATCTGCACAGCATAGTAGCGTCTAGCCGGCGAAGTTCTGGAGGAATTCGAAGACTGACAGTTGGGTTAAGGCACATAACTGTGCATGGGTGAAATGTGAATCAGTCCATTGCGACGTGGTGCGCTTGCGAGCAAGCATGCGCAGTCTCCATGCAACGTCAGTTCTTGATAGCGCAATCAATATTTGATCGCTTTCACTATGGGCAGAACGGGCAGCTCGATCGGCCATTTCATTGCGAATTGTTCCACAATGACTTGGAAGCCATTGAAAGGCTATTTCATGTCTTTTTCAATGAAATGGTGAGTCTTTCTGCAATCTCGAATACCAGTTGTTCGTACAGACCGTGGCGTAAAGGTGATAGAAGAGATTGCAGTGCCGCTTTTAATCGCTGAAAATCGTCCATTTTTCGTGCCTGTTAATGGCTGATGAAATAGAATGCGGCACGAAGAGCTGTGAGCTCCACTCCCGTTGATGTCGTAAGGTTCGAGGTCTTCACTTTGCTTGTTGTGCCTTTTATTGGTAAAACAAGTGATGCTGTTGAACTCTTCTGTAAAACAGAGCCATCGGTGCATACGTGTATACAGCCTTGATACGTCTCGTATAGCAAGAGCAAAGCAAGCTGCCTAGAGCAGGTGACGACATATCTGCTTTTTTCTGTATGCCAGGTATAGTTAGCCTGATGTTGGCTCAAGTAGGGCACCAATGAGGAGTTGAAGGCCAGGCGGCAGGTGTAAAGCATGTTGGCATAGACTCGCGATACGTGGTTATCGTTTGGCAAAAGGACAAACGTGGTCTCTCTGCTGGTAAAAAGGCTAGGTAGTGGCAGGGCGCCCAAGCAATATTCCTTATATGATTCCTGAGTGTCTCAACGGTAATATTTGTAGTGATGAGGTCATCATCGGTGATTTCTATAGAAGCCAATGTCGACGCATTACGAGGCAAGCCGAGGCAAATTCGGAGTGCCTGGGACTGAACACTCTGTAACGTTTGTAGGCTTCTTTTGCTTGCTTTGGTCAATGCCAGTAAGCTGTGCCGCAGGAAACCGAGCAAAAGTTCCCTGTACAGCTGTAGCATTGCACTGGGTCACATTCTCTAAGTCTTCCCTGCAAAGAACTTCAGTATATGACATATGTCTATTAACCGTTTTTTATGTACGAAACGTCATCGCTCCGTAATAGATTCCTGTCAATTATGAGCCCAAACGAATGGCATATCCCACGTACAGTGGGAATCGATGATATGTGAAGCACGAATGAGAAATGTTGATATGTCACTCTAAATCAGCACAACGTTGCGCAGTGGTGGCAAATGATGCCGTATGTGACTTCCGGGTCATGATTTTCATGTTTAGTTGTGTCGTTTACATTCGTCCTCTATTCACTTACCGCGATACTAAATTTAGTACATGTTCAGCTAGCGAAACGGCCGCGAGCATGCTACCAGCCTCGTATTTTGTCATGTTCTTACGTGACACACGTGCCACGATTATCATGTTTGCACCAGCCATATAATTTGTCATCCATTGGTGTCACGTAACACCAAGTTTGGTATGCGTGGAGCTAGCAAAACAGCCGCGAGCGCATCATGAATGGCCCCATATACTCCAGTGTAGCGTTGACGTGCGCCACGCTGGGCACAGGGACGTACGTTAGCGGAAATCGAGGGACCCTTACGCTTCGCCCTTAAGAGTTGAGCGCGACAGCGAAATCCAACCCCTAGTGCACCTTTCAACTGGTAAGTGCATACTTATATGTTTTATTACATACACACGCACGAACACAAACACGAACACAGTAGATTGGACCATCGCGCACTATTATCACCGAATGGTCTCGTTTTGTCGTGACACTTGTCAAAAACAGTGCGTTAAAGAGGCCCCGAAACACTTTTTCAAGTAACCATAGGATGAATTCATTAGAAGAGCTTCTTGCCTCACGAATTCAATGCCGCAAAATTTTTAACAATCCGTCCAGTGCGAGTGGAGTTACAAAGGTTTGTCGCATGTGGCACTTGCTATATCTCTTCTCTCGTCCCGACAAAAGCGCTGGAAGCTAAGCAGACAGGGGTGGCAGGGCAAAGAAACTACCACCCCTCGTGATTTTGAGCACTTTTTTCTTCGAATGCACGGCTTTTTCAGTGTGATCGCGCGCGCGCGCGCGTGCACAAGTAGAGGCCTCCCCCGGCTATCTCGGTAACTTGATTTTTCGGTCACAGACATACAGACCCTTTTTCGCTCACAACCAATGGGGCCGACGCCGGCGGCAGGTTTTCTGCGACACAAGCCCTTTAACGCTATTGCGTTAAAACGCGAGCACTTTATAGTCTGACGCCAGGCGCAACCATGCGTCCGTCGGCAAAACCCGACGGCAACCGGCACTAAATGCGACATGCTGCCTTTCGCGCCGATTCGTTACCCAGACAACACTGCGTCTCCCTCTTTTCGTGACAGAAGGACGCCGGACGCGCTGAAACGCGCATGCTTCAAAGCAACGCAGCGCGGTACCGCCTGCCAGTATAAGGCAGGACCGGCGTCTGGCGTGGCAACGCAGGCGTGACGCGGCGAAATGAACGCAGGGAAGCACGCACACCGCGTCACTTCGAAATGTATTGGCGCCTTGGCTTTGGCGTGTAGTCATGTTCTCACATGACACGCATCTCATGATTATCATATCTGCACCAGTAACAATCATTGGTGTCACATTATACCAAATTTGGCATATGTGAAGCTAAAGAAACGGCCGTGAGCGCATCATCAGTGTGGCACGTAGTCCTGTTGTTACATGAAACGCATGTTGTGATTATCATGTTTGGATGTGTCATTCACTATATCGCCCGTTCGCGTCGTGTAATACCGAGTTTGATAGATGTGAAGCTACCGAAACAGCTGCGAGCGCATCATGAGCGTAACATGTAGTCATATTGTTACATGACACGCATCTCATGTTTATCATGTTTGCACCAGTATCATACCTTCGTTATCCATTCACGTCCCGTAATACCAAATTTGGTTTAAGTGAAGGTAGCGAAGCGGCCTTCAGAGCATCATGAGCATGGCATGTAGTCATGTCGTTACATGACACGCATCTCATGATTATAATGTTTGCACCACTAACACACGTTCGTTATCCATTCACGTACTGTAATACCAAACTAGGTATATGTGACGCTTGTGAAACGACCGCGAGCGCATCATGAGCGTAGCATGTAGTCATGTTGTTACATGACACGCATGTCAGGATTTTCATGTTAGGGCATGTCGCTTGTGTTCGCCATGCAGTAATGTCACACCATACCAATTTTGCAACATGCCCTATGAGCGAAACCACCGCAAGAGGAGCAAGACCATAACATTTAAATCAAGACAGTTATGGCACACACGATTTTTATGTTATGACTAGTCGTTTATGCTCGTAATGCAGTCATGGTATGCCATACCAATTTTGGTATACATTCCATTTTGAAAACAGCCAGGAGAGCTAAAAGTTGTAAGTGGCTAGTGACAGACAGACAGACAGACAGACAGACAGACAGACAGACAGACAGATAGACAGATAGACAGATAGATAGATAGATAGATAGATAGATAGATAGATAGATAGATAGATAGATAGATAGATAGATAGATAGATAGATAGATAGATAGATAGATAGATAGATAGATAGATAGATAGATAGATAGATAGATAGATAGATAGATAGATAGATAGATAGATAGATAGATAGATAGATAGATAGATAGATAGATAGATAGATAGATAGATAGATAGATAGATAGATAGATAGATAGATAGATAGATAGATAGATAGATAGATAGATAGATAGATAGATACCTGTACTATTCCCTCCCCATCCACAAATGCTAAAATGTGTTGGAAAAAGCATTGATGAATTTGGTGCTGTTAAGTTTTCTTCTGAGTCGGGTATATCCGCTGATAATTTTCTTACCTTGTTGGAATTTTATCTTACTTTGACGTTCATTAAATGGAACAATGATATTCTTTTGCAAAAGCAGGGTATATGTATCGGATCTTGCATCGCGCCTGTCTTAAGCAATCTGCTTCTGGCAGAACTTGATAGAATTGTGGCACATCGTCTCGCAGATACGACGGCTAAGAAAGTGTTCCGATATGTAGATGATTTTATCATTTTCATTGACAGCTCGGGGGAAAATTTGCAAAGTGAGAGTACTAGTGTGTTGAATGTGTTTCGTGATGGTCTTAAGGCCCTTGAAGTGACAGTAGAATGGCCTAGCGACGGAAGAATAAGGTTTTTTTAGTTTTAAGTGTTCAGTGTTCTTACAACCAGCCATGCTGGTGCTATGATCCGCGTGCTCAGAAAGCTTTACTCCCATTTCATTCCGGTCATTCTAAACTAACCAAGAGAGCCATCGCGACGACTTGCCTCAAAAACGCATTGAACAAGTCATGTGCGCACCTTATGAAGCAGAGTTTCCATTATCAGATCACACGTTTGCAAGGATCGGGCTATCCGGATTATGTTTTAGTTTCAGTTGCGGAAAAAGAGTTGAAAAGGATTCGTGCAAGGTCAAGCCAATCTAATGTTCATGTCGATTCACCGGCAAAATCAAGACGCACGGCCAGAATTCCGTATGTTCACCAGCTGTCACATAACCTTATGAAAGTGGCACTTCGGGACAATATCAGGGTGCTATTTTCAGTACGTGATAAACTTGGGAAATTGTGTGTTCTGACGAATCTGTCACGTGGGGAAAGGGTGTTGTGCACAAAAAGGCGTACACACAAATTTGGAGTGCATTTCGTTCGTCATTTATCTTATTCTGTTCACATGTGGGGAAGAAATATGTCGGTTAAACCAGTAGGTGTGTGAATGAATGATTGAGAAAACACAATTACAAGGCGGATAAACTACCGCCACAAGGTTTTCTCGCTCTTCACATTCACGCGTGTGGCTGCCGGCCTTTGTTCCAGAGTACAATCATTGCTGGTCGGCATAAGGATGAGACGACTCGGTTGATCATAGAAGTCGAGCTTATTGATGCTCTTGGAGATGTATATGTTAGCAAGCCTTCAATTGCCTTGTCACCCAAGGAACTGGTGTCCGTGCGTACGCAGTGATACGTGATTTTATCTGTGAGGTTTTTTTTTTGTTCTATTTATCGTTTTTTCTTGTAGGTAGATGGCATTGTCGTGCATGTATCTGAAATACACGTGCTTATCTGCTTGCTCGCCTGACGATTATGGCTTAAAAACGGCTTGGAGGTCGAAAATAAACATGTTGCTAGTAGCGCTCTGTCTTCTCAGTATATTCTTTCCTGTGTTCGTTTTTTCGCCTCGCGCTACATAAATTTCTTTCAAATATTTCACCAACAAGCCCACATCACCACTGTTGCGAACAAGTACAACCAATACACTTACAAACGCAGCTAATATTTTATGATCATTAGGTGGCGACTAAAACTCAATGTTGAGCTGATAATGTAGCTTCGAGCGACACCGTAAGGAAAGTCTATGAGAGCTTTCAAGACCTGAAAGTACGCTACTTTACCAAAATATAAAAGCATACGAATCATGCATTTCACTTATACTAGTGCTGCTGCTAAACAGGAAGTACTTTTACCATTATAGTGCCTTTATAGGGCTCTATGCAGGACATAAAATGACAGATAAACTTCAGTAAAAATCTTGAAAATTAACTTCATAATTCAGGTGCGTGGTTTGTTCACTGATATTTTTTTATGGTCTATGGTACTAAACAAACATGAGCAATTTATATGCTCGAATACAAACAATTAAAAATTGTACTGCAAACTCACTTCAATGACCAACCCACAAGTGTCGCGAAACTGCATATTGGTCAAGCATCTGAAAATCAGCTGCATAGAGTACTGTTTCACAATATTTTCTTGTGCGTTTTTCTGCCCAAATCGCAGAGGTTACAGAGCCGTCTGAAGGCGTGGAAGTGCTTGCCTCATCGGAGGACCATAGAAACCAGGAAAATGTGGTTACCGACGATGATGCTGCGACAACGAATAAAACCCCAGAGGAGACATTCTTGCCGTGCACAGACAGATCAAAAGACGCTAGCAAACCTAGCGCTCCTCGTGATGACAGTGTAGGCACAAGAAAAACACGCAAGTGGCCACTGGCGACTTCCCTACTGCTCCTTGAAAGCCACAAAGAGGAGGTAGCTCACGAAAAATCAGAAAAAAAAGGGCAGAAGCTGATGACAAAAGCTTGTGGAGCTGCAAGGAGAAGCTAATGATATAAGGGTATCCCTGCAGGTATGGTACGGACCCGCAGTGATACCCTTGTATCATTAGTTTGAGACATAGGAAATGGACCTATGTTTCAAACTATAGGTCCATCTCTCCTACATGTACAGCATGCAAGCTTCTAGAGCATATAGTATAAATCACATAACAGCATGCTTTAAATACCATTACATTTTATCGCCATGTCCGCATAGTTTTTGTAGAGGGGGCTCGACTGTAACACAACTTGTGGAAATACTGCTTGACATGTTGCTGGCCATTGAAAACCAGAAACAAATACACCTAGTACTGCTACATTTTACCAAGGCCTTTGACTGCTTGTCCCATAGAAAGCTAGTCTTGAAACTTTTTTGACACCCACGAAAGGGGGAAATGGCAAGCCCAGTTCAGCCCATGGCGAGGGAGGAAACACTGCACACCGCGCACGACACAGCCCTGCACGAATACGTTGACTCTTACATGGAAGTCAATATCGTAGTCTGTTGCAGTGACGGGTATTTGGCGCCAGGCAGACCACAAATTGTGGAAACAGCGCCATCAAGGCGCCACAGAGATCGTGGGAAATGCATCAGCAGACGGTTCTAAAATAACTGTCGAATCCAAGGATGTCGAGCGTGCCCACCGTCTTAGCCGCCACTCGCAAGGCCGGTGTCGGCCTATTATAGTGCAGTTTACATCCTTCAAAACCAAGGAAGCCGTCCTTGCTAAGGGCCCCCAGCTTAAACATACAGATTTTAGCATCGGGGATGATTTCTCGCATCGGGTCCGGAACGCACGGAAGCACCTACTGGCTTTTGCTAAAGTAAAATCAGATCCCTTCCTTTTACGGTATAAGACCCTTTTTATGGGCTCCAAACGATACGTATTTAACGAGGCAACTGAAAATGTAGAAGAAAGCTCGTAGCAGTTGCCTTCACGCCCCAGATCTTCTAATTGTCCCGTCTTTGGTCACAAAGCCTATCTTCCTTTTTCGGTCATTTTCACCAACATACGTAGCTATATCTTTCCAAACGCGGCCACGTGTCCGACCTTGTATCTTCATCTAACAGCCTACTTATACTAACTGAAACGTGGTTGACCTCTGACGTCACCGACAGCGAAATTTTGACCGGCTTGCCTCACTTTAATCTTTTTCGAAAAGATTGTCCCGGCACCCAGGGCGGCGGCGTCCTGATTGCTACTAACGAACAACTTTCATGCTTCCTTATAAACATTTATTCCGACCTAGAAATATTGTGGTTGCTTTTTCGTTCCGTACCACAGTCCGTACTATTAGGTGTTTGTTATAGGCCTCCCAAAAGTAGCCCGGATTTCGCGCGCCAGCTTAATGGTATTTTAGCCGAACTTACGACCAAATACCCAAATGCTCACGTCCTCCTCCTGGGGGACTTCAATTTTCCTAACATTGATCAGTGTAATCTAACTTCATCTGCACCCAATGCAAAGGAGGCCAACGATTTCCTTGATGTTTGCCTCAACTTTAATCTCACTCAGTTGATAACACAACCTACACGTATTACTCGAGATACTCCTAACATTCTTGACCTAATCTTAACAACTGATCCTGAGAGCCTTTCTTCTATAACATATCTTGATGAAATAAGTGACCATAAGGTCATTCACGCCAATTTTACCTTCGTTCCTCAAATGCGCCAAGCCTGCACTAAAACTATTAGGTTATATGACAAGGGTAACTACGCGGCCATCACTCGAGAACTTGAAGTTTTTCTTCCGACGTTCCGTGATGGTTTCTGGGAGCGACCCATTAACGATAACTGGTTAATCTTCAAAAACAAGTTAAACCAGCTAGCTGACCAATTTATGCCTAACATAAGCTTTCGTCCCACCCGCCAAAAACCTTGGTTTACTAAAACATTAAAAAGGCTTTAAAATAAGAAGAAACGCCTCTTTCTGGCTGCGAAGAATAAAAACACTGATTCTGCATGGGAAAAATACAAGGTTGCCGAGAAAGCATATTCAAGTGAAGTGCGCAACGCCAAGTACTCATTTTTTCATACGGAACTTCCGAAAATTCTTGCTGATTCACCGAAGCGTTTCTGGCAAATAATAAACCCTCCTAACACGCCCACCATCACCCTTACTAATGATACTGGTCAAGAATTAAGTTGTTCAGAATGTGCCAATATATTCAATGCCGCCTTTTCGTCTGTGTTTACGAATGAATCTGACCCCGTTGAAACAGAATTAGTCTCTGTTAATCTGCCTGAAATGCCAACCTTTAACATAGGCTTCAATGGTATCCTGTCTTTAATAGAAAAAATGAAACTGTCATCCTCGGCGGGTACCGACGAAATTACATCCAAGCTGTTAAAGAACACAAAGCGCATATCAGCCGAGTTTTTGTTTTTGCTGTTTTCCCAGTCACTTTCCTCAGGTATGCTGCCTCTCGACTGGAAGTGTGGGAAGGTCATTCCGGTTCACAAGACAGGTAAAAGAGACTGCCCGTTAAATTATCGTCCCATATCATTAACCAGCGTGTGTTGCAAACTCATGGAACATGTCATATACACTCATGTCATGCATTTTCTTGATTCTAACAATTTCTTTCATTCCTCTGAACACGGATTTCGAAAGGCCGCTCATGCGAAACCCAACTAGCCCTTTTCCTTCACGACCTGCATGCTAACCTCGATGGTAACCTCCAAACTGATGCTATTTTTCTTGACTTCACTAAAGCTTTCGACAAAGTTCCACACCAGCGCCTACTAAAAAACTTTCTCAAATAAATCTACCAGCTGAACTTCTTAATTGGATTGCTCAATTTCTGACTAACCACTCTCAGTTTGTTTTCGTTAACAACGTCAAATCTAACTCGCTTCCTGTTAGGTCTGGAGTGCCACAGGGATCTGTCCTTGGCCCGCTTTTGTTCCTAATCTACATTAACGACTTACCTAACAATTTATCCTGCAACCTTCGTATGTTTGCAGAGGATTGTGTCATCTACCGCAAAATAACCAACACTTTTGATCAAGCAGCACTACAGAATGACCTTAATGAAGTATTAAACTGGTGTGACCATTGGCTTATGACCCTTAATCCTAACAAATGCAAATTAGTTTCCTTCCACCGCCGCAAAAACCCACTCCAATTTTCCTATGAAATTGCTAACATGCCAGTCGAAACAGCGGTATCCTATAAGTATCTTGGTGTAACATTAACCCCTGATCTTTCCTGGCGAACGCATATCACTAACATGATTTCATCAGCCAACCGATCATTAGGATTTCTAAAACGTCACCTACGTCACTCACCGTATCACGTTCGTCTTGTGGCCTATCAGTCGCTAATCCGGTCCAAACTAGAATACGCATCACCCATCTGGAGCCCTCACCAAGCTTATCTGATCAACGCTATCGAATAAGTTCAAAATCGTGCCGCTCGCTTCATTCATTCTTCTTATTCTTACGATGTCAGTGTTTCATCCCTTAAAAATGAATCCGGTCTATTAAGTCTTTCCCTTCGCCGCAGAATTGCTACGTTGTCACTGTACCACAAGTTGTATCACAGCTCACTCCACCAACCACCTTACATCGCTCCCGCCGCACGCATTTCTCTCCGCACTGGCCATCCACTTCAAGTCTTCCGACCCCGATCTGGCACCTCAACATTTTCTGCATCATTTCTCTGCCGCGCCACCAAAGAATGGAATGACCTTCCCCACGATGTTGTTTCAATCACCTGTCCATCACGTTTCATTCAAAGTGTGTCAATGCATCTGCAATGTTAACCTGTGGCTTTTGTATCTTTGTTGTACAACCCACCCCTTATGTAACACCCCCCCTGTGGGGTCTTTAAGGAAATGAAGTGAAAGTGAAAGTCGCTGGGCCTTTTGCCCGGGACATCTTGATGACAAAGCGAGCAGCCTCGACGGCCAACAACTCTTCGTAATCCGTCAGTCAGTCAGGCGTGTCCAAAGGGTTTTACGAGGGTGCCGACGACCTGGGATAACTAAAAGAACGATTTCTCGGTTCTCGCTGCTCTTGGTGCATCTCTGGCAGCGCTGACTCTGAAGAAATCAGGGTAGGCTCAGCCACAATGTCTCATGCGCAAAGCGGCGTCAAGCCAGGCAGGCCGATCATAACATCGCCCAAAAGAACGAGCAGGGTGCGTTTCCACCCAGTGGTGTTCTTCGGCGGCTGGCGATGAAAACGCTACACCATGTCATTACTCATGGGGCGTACAAAGTTACAGGCATGCGATAGACCGATGAGCAGCTGAGTGATGCCGGCGTGTGGTGGCTGGCGCGTCCTATTGCACTGCTGCTCTTGGTTGTTCGCATGAATTTGGCTGAAATAGACGACCAAGTCGAACGCTCCACCATGTCATTACTCATGGGGCGTATAATGTTACAGGCATGCGATAGAGACCGATGAGCAGCTGAGTGATGCCGGCGTGTGGTGGCTGGCGCGTCCTATTGCACTGCTGCTCTTGGTTGTTCGCATGAATTTGGCTGAAATAGACGACCAAGTCGAACGCTCCACCATGTCATTACTCATGGGGCGTATAATGTTACAGGCATGCGATAGAGACCGATGAGCAGCTGAGTGATGCCGGCGTGTGGTGGCTGGCGCGTCCCATTGCACTGCTGCTCTTGGTTGTTCGCATGAATTTGGCTGAAATAGACGACCAAGTCGAACTCCATAGAACTCCGATCAGTCAATGCTGCTCAGTAACATTAATAACGGTCTAAATCTTCACCCGAAAGTTAGCCATTAGACAAAAATGCAGCGTATTTTTAACAATAAAAGTGTGATATCCGAGTACCTCCGACATACGAGCTGAACGGTTCTGCTCAAGTAATGGCGTTGGGTTTATGCAAATCAATGCTTTAGTCACTGGGCATTCATACCATCTTCATTTTATCTTCGGCGAAACATACAATAACAAAAGTCAGCACCCCCCAAAAAAAGCAAAAACAACGAAGCAATCGGAGCGTTAGCAACGTATCAGGCAGTTATGTTTTTATAATTTTCTTCTGTTTTTTTCGTGGAGTGCCATAATGGCTAAAGTATGAAATAAATAAAATAATTGCAGGGTTTTAAAGTCCTGTTACGACGATATAATTACGAGAGACTCCGTAGGGCAGGCTTCTGGATTTGAGGATCTGGGGTTGTTTCACGTGCATTCAATTCGAAGCTCACGGGCCTCAAGCATTTTGGCCCTGTAGAAATAAACATAAATAAATAAATAAATAATTATGTAAATAAATAAATAAGCACTAAATAGGTAAATAGCAACATACGCTAAAAGACGGTTAGCTATCAGCAAACAAAAGTTAAGGCACTGCGAGTTATCAAGCACTCGTACTGCAATCAAAAATAAATCCACCATCCTCTTCTTGAGTCAAACCAAAACCACTCCAGCGTCTTGCTTAGAAAAAAAGTTTAAAAAGTTTTTCTGTCTCACTTTTTTTTGTTTAAAACTTTTGTGCAAAACTATATATATACATAGCAAGAATTCTACTCTTGAGATGCATGGTTTCAAAAATCAACAAACCAAACGACGTTCTTTCGCCGGCACCGTAAAACTGTGCATTCTCATGCACGCATGTTCGCAGTCAATAAAGGCGGCCCACGTGCAGGCATCTTAGCGCAATGCGTAGCGCGTCCGGGCGCTCCTGGCGTCCGGCTCCTTGTTCTGGGGCCTTTCCCAGCGCCTCTTTTTCGTGAGCGCCTCGGCCTTACGTTTGGGCTGGAGAGCCACGTGCTCGACCACAAACGCCTCAGCAGACGGCAGCGCCAGCACTGCGTCCGTCCAGGAAGCCAGTCGGCCGCCACTAGTGAACCCCTTTGCCACTTGCTTCGTCCTGGGCAGCTTGTTGGTCAACTTCTGCAGCAGGTAGGAGAGCCACAGGGCATTGGTGCGCGGGTGATACGCTTCCCAGTCATCGCTGAAAGATAAAAATAAAGTGGTAGGTTATCTCGCAGCTCGTGAGATGCCGGTGATCTAAAATTGAGCTTTCGAAATTGTGTATTACCCAAATCTTTTGTGGGGAGCAAAAAGAGCAGATTTCACCTTCAGGAATGAGTATGGTCATTTTTCTTGCCTTTATTTTTTATATCATTTATGAAGCTGTTACAGCGCGAAGAATAATGCACGCGCGGCGGGTTACAATATCTGTGCTTATTGGTAATGAGCCACTCGCAGAAAGCAGAAGTAGACTTTGTTGATGGTGAGGTTAAGGTTAAACACATTCCAGGTTTTAGGAGCTTCCTCCTTTTGCAGGGGGGGGGGGGGGGTGTCTCTCGTCGTTAAGCCGGTGTGTACGCTACTGATCCTTGCTCCCACTACAGGTGCAGCTGTGCTCTTCATTTCCAGAGCACTCGCTAGTTGGCGCGCCGCCACTCAGGGGATGCTCGCTCACGTGAGCGTAGTGAGCAAGGCTCTATACTCGCTCCGCGCCGCGGGCCACGACCACGATGACTACGCATCGCTGATAACAGCAAGCAATAAAGATACGCACATCAGAAATGGTGGTGGGGTAAGTGGTGTGAACGCCGAGGTCGAAGAACCTCCAGGCGTCATGCCCTGCAGCTTCTTGATTGCCGGCAATGGCACGTCTACAGGCAGCCCACTGTGTGTGTTCTACACATATGACGAGTCATGGGCTGTGCATATAGCTGGTACAGGCCACCATCAAAAGACCACAAGATGACACATGCGCGTGGGAGTAATTGTCCAATACAGCAGGCGGTATCATGCTTGTCGGCTGGCATCGGGTCGTGTGGTGGCTCTTCAAAAAAACACAGTGTATATGATGTATATACCATCACACCACAACTGTAGTGTCAGATTTTTATATCATGATGAATAAGCATATGTACAGAAGATTCACCCTTTACCGTATTTAGCCTCTGAAGCTAGCTCCTTCATCATCAACATTGTGGATATGCGCGATTTTTTATTCTTAATAGGATTTGTAACCAAATTTTTGCAATGAATTTGAAACGCGCACCAACTAAATTGGCTTCTAATAAAAACTATAAACCATCTTACCGAAGGAAACCGTGATGGCATGCGAAGCAGCACCGGTGCGCACGGCGTTGACTCGGTTGAAACGGTCGTCGACGCGGGTGCTGGAAGAACACTTTGAAGCGAAACTTAGCGTAGCGTTTACTCAAGTAAACGTTTGTGTGAAACACAGACATGGGAGCCGCGACACATTGCAGACGCTTGCGCTCGACTTCCTTGGCTCGCGTCACATCGGTGTTACCCGCGCACCGTCTGGGTTCTCGAACGCGATCGGTGTTCTTGACTCACACCTCATTGGTGTCGCTGGTCTTCCACTTCTGACGGTTGTGTTTTGCTTACCCGTCTCGGACTTCGTCAATGTTGACGTCGCCATCCGTGAACGTGATCAGCTTAGCTGACCCTCGCAAGACCAGTGACAGCCGGGAAAGGTTCGTGCACAGTAGCGGGAAGCATGCCACGACGGCTTGATTGATGATTAATATGCGGGGTTTAACGTCCCAAAACCGCAATATGATTATGAGAGACGTCGTAGTAGAGGGCCCCGGAAATTTCGACCACCTGGGGTTCTTCAACGTGCACCCAAATCTGAGCACACGGGCCAGCAGCATTTAGGCTTCCATCGAAAATGCAGCCACCACAGCCGGGATTCAATCCCGTGCCCTGCGGGTCAGCATATGAGTGCCTTTTTCACTAGACCACCACTGTGAAGCCGCGCCGTGACGGCATCACACCCGTCGGCGTGATCGCGCGGCAAACAGCGGTGCGCTGTCCGCATTATCCACGCCACGAGCGCGTCGAGGTGTGCGCCGCGCGCGCACCCACCAATTCGCGACTTCTCCTTGAAAGATGGAGAGAGGTGGTGCGGGTGAGATGATGCCGATGTGAAGAGTGTGCTCGAGCGTTGCAAGTGGTGGAGAGGGTGGAGCGAGTGAGAGGTGACACGTGGCAAGCGCGTGGAAGACGAGGGAGAGGCGTCAACACTCACTGCTACGAGGCTGTGAGCTACTTTGCACCACTCCAACACCTACGGTGAGGGGGAGTGGTGCGGATGGAGGGACAGTGTTATTATAGTGTACTAGTCGTATTCTAGTACACTATAGCGTTAAGCAGGCTAGTCAAGGAGCTGCTTTGGATCTAAAATTAACAACACGATCTCCTGCTGAAGTAAACCATCTGTAGATGCGAAACAGCACACGCTAATGCTTGCGCTGGCGCCGGCATTGACACTGGCAGTCATTGCGGCGTTGCGCAGGATAGGAACCTAGGGAGGAAGAAAGCTCGCAGTGATGAACCGGTGTTTCATACTGGAATACGCTAATCGCTGCTAATAGGCAATGAGAGACAGATGACTGCGATTGGACACAGAGACTAGAATTACATTCTTAGTTACCACAGACTCTGCGAATTTTTATTGTTCAACAACGCTAAGGTGAAATCTCCATCCGCCACTGTCTTGGAAGTCAAGGACGAGTGCTTATATATACAGGGTGGTTAGGGAAAGTTGTGAAGCGCGAGAAATCGGTTTTTTCAATGAAGAAACTCCATAGGAGACGCTACCTACGTCCCGAGACAGCACTCGATGTCCTGAGGTCGTCCTCATATGATACAATTGTCCTCGCATCGTTCTCATTGACCTTAGTACTTACTGAGGATGACATAAGCTGGTTTGCCCCGGAAGAGTCTTTCCGAGTGCTTTCCGAGGACAACAATTGGTCCGGAAAATGTCCTCTTAAGGATCATTCGGGGATGAGAAAAGCATTGCACTGAGCACTTAGATAAAATTTTTCAAAACCATTGCGCACCAAGTAGATGCATTTGATATGTGAAAACTTTCTCCTCATGTTAGTTTCATACAACCATAAAGTTATTGTATATTTTCGCCTCGTTTGTTTCTTTTTTGGCAGAAGATTGACAAATTACACGCTCTGCTTAATGAGACATGCGTAGTTAATTGGCTTGGGTATCGAGCCTGGTATTGCGAAATGTCCATTTGAAACAGTGTGCTCTTAAATGTCACAGCCTTAAATTAGTCATTATGCACCCTGTAGCACGTAATAACAAACTAGCAGCTGGCAACTATTGAACATGCGGCACCATTCTAGAAGCCGAGAATGGTCGAGAAACATCAAACGAGACGACAAGGTACTTGACAATACATGTGTGGTGTGTTCCCGTCATTTTGATGAACGCTACATACAGAGAACATTCAAACATGTCATCAATGGAGAGGTTGTAGAGCTTGAACGCGAACGGCCAGCGCTGACCGATGACGCTGTGCCGACCATATTCCCAGATGCACCTTTGTACTTCACAAAGCATGTTCCAAAAAGAAGGAAACAGAGAGACCTCGCTAACCACTATGCCCCACCACCGAAGCGCATGGCTTTAGATGAAGCCAAGCCCAACAGTGAACTCACCGAGAGTGTTGATGTACAATCAGCGTCGGAGACTTCTGCTCACCTGTTCAGCAATATTTCACCGCCGTCATCTTTTTGCACCAAAATTGTGCTGACTAATGAGCCTGGGGAACTTTGCTTCGGATGGCACATTCGTGGAGAAAAATCCAGATATGTGCTCGTTCACAAGCACGTCACATTCGCAGGGTGCTCGGAAACGACGCAGGAACAGGCTGAAACATCGTTGTGCCGAATATACTGCCGCAACGTCAAGGTTGATGAATTTTTCGTGGCCACTCAAAGTGATGCGCTAGTGGCGTTATAGAAAGCTGACGCGCTGTTTCTGTGCCCTGGGTGTGGTATTGAGCCCATCAAAACCGGTCAGTGCACGAAGTTTGGTGAATCGTACTACTCGCACGCATGCTCGATTACAACAGCAGAAGGAAAACAGTGTTTGCGTTGCAAGTACACTAGGAAGCTTATATCAAATCATATGCCCAGACAGAAGCAGAATCTCAAACCGAAATTCCGGCAGTGAGCTGCCAGGCAATCTGTTCAGATGTTGCGAACTAGGAGAAAGCTCGCAAAAGCCCAAGAAACGATAAAAAAACTGCGGCTTGTGAATTAGTTTGTGGCCGATACGGCTTTCGAGCAAAAAATTTGCGGACTGCCGCCAAAACAGCAGTTGGCTGTACGAACTTGTTTTAAAGCCGCGTCACGAAAGTCGAGCCGTGGCATGGCTTACGACAAGCTGTGGGTTCTGGAATGCATCCTGATTCGGATGAAGAGCCCGCAGCTATATGAACATATAAGGAAGCATGAAATCATGGCACTACCAAGCAAGACTTGTTTGGACAAGCACTTGCAGGGATTTAAAAGCACATTCGGTTTCAACCCCAAGGTGTTTTCAGCCCTGGAGCAAAAAACAAAGGATATGGATGAGTTCAGTCTCCATGGGGGCCTTGTTTTTGATGAACTGAAATTATCCGAGAATATTGCAGTGAAAGCGTGTGGAGAATCGAGTGGCTTTGTAGACCTTGGTAACTTCACTGAACCAGAAGACAAGACTCCTCTGAGCGACCTCGGACTCATCATAATGTTTCAGTCTTTCCAAGGTGGCTGGTTTTTGTTAATTATATTCTATTAATGCCACGTGTGGCTTACAAAGAACAAGAATTTGGTTTCTGTCCACTTTTTAATTTCGCATATGTAAAACAAAGAGCCTTGCTTTGTCCAAAACACTTCAATAATTTCTTCGTCTTCTTTACAGGCAGATGGACCCAAATACTTGGCGTGTTTTCTTCTAAAGGCAATGTGAAGGCCCCTCTACTTTCAATATTACTTCTTGAAGCGACTATACTTACCGAAAAATCAGGTCTTCGTGTTGATTATTGGACAAGTGACGGTGCGCCATGGAACAGAAGTCTTTGGAAGCTGCTTGGAAAAAAGGGTAAGTTGCCTCATTCTGTACATTTTTGTGAAACAATGTTTTTCTTGCCTGCATTAGCTTAAATGATTTTCTTACTGGTTGCAGCGTCATCAGTGGAAATCATGTGCAAGGCTCCCCATCCTGCTGATTCTGCAAGACACCTACGCATGATTTCAGACTTTCCACACCTTCTTAAGTGCGTGCGGAATGCCTTTGTTTCCAAAAGATTACAGATTTCACAAGGCCACGTCCATGTCAGTCCTATCAAGGAGGCTTGGAAAAATGACAGAGTAGCCATCACACTGAACGTGATGCCACATATAACACAAGCACATGTCGAGCCAAATGCTTTTGAAAAAATGCGCGTAAACCTGGCATACCAGCTGTTCAGCGAGGAGGTCCTGAAAGGACTCTTCTTCTACAAGAGTGATCTGCAGGAAATGTTTCGTATAGTCGAGCCTACAGAGCACTTTGTAAGGCTTATGGAGAAGTTGATTTTCATCATGTTGTCGCGAACACCACTCGGAGGTCTTCGATCAGACTCAAAAAGTGCAGAGTTCTTGGAAAAGTTCAATATTTTTTAAAGTGAAATGAAGGAGCATGCAGCAAAGCATGGTGGTGGTTTTCCGAGTGCAGGGACTGCCCTGGGACTTCGTATAACACTGAAAATTACGCTGTATCTTTTGGATTATGCCACTTCCAAGCTTCAATATAAGTACTTGCTTACTGTGAACCTCAGTCAGGACAAAGTGGAGAACGTCTTTGGGATTGTTCGTCAGTCATTCGGATGTAATGATCATCCGACTCCAGGACAGTTCTTGATCATTATTAATAACCTCAGCTTCTATAGCTTAGCAAGACCCCTGAGCTGATCAGTGCACTCTTGGAGCCGTCTGACGCATCTACGCAAGAAGCTGGTAAAATGACAACTCTCGTGGACAGGCTTTTAGATGAAGGAAATTTAGCTGATGCCGCAGATATGATGGAGAAGCACTGCTCCTTGCTTCATCACAAGGACTTTGTAGAAAAGAAGAGTGACAGCGGATTAATTTATTATGGAGCTGGTTACGTTGTACGCAAGACCATGAAGAAAATATCGTGTGTCGAGTGTGCATCATCACTATGCATTCTTCCTGTTCAGGCCACGTTGAATAGTAACGCTTCACTAACTTAAGCATTTAATCATGGTGGTGTGCTTCACCCGTTGAAACTACTTGAACGCCTTGTGACAGAACTTGAGAACGCATTTACTGTTTTTTTCAGCCGCAACCAGCTGCATGCTGAAAGCATGACCTGTTTTTTTAGCTTTATCTAAGGCAATGAACTCAAGATGGTTGGCTGCCAAGTTCACGGCCGGGAAGTGACAGCAAACATCAAATTCTATGCTCACACGAGGCTGCATTTTCTCGCCAAAGCCTCCGACAAATCTAGAAGTTTGCAGAGGCAAAAGCAAAAGCTTCAGAAGATAAGGCGGTACCTGTGAGTGCCGAGTCAAGTTCAGTGTTTCAGTTTCGTGTTGTGAAAATTATACAATAAACCGTAAAGATGTTGCATGTGCTGATTTCTGACCTACTGTGTTCTTTCAATATTACTTTGACGCTGTTAATGTGCTGTCTTAAGCAAAAATGTGGGGGACTAATGGTACGCAGTTTGCAGACCAGGCGCCATAACGTTTTGCCCAGTTTCACTTTAAGCTGTTTACTTAGGTTGTCGACAATGTGGGCGCTTGTGGAACCAGTGCTGCGACAACGCCGAGGGCACTTTCATTTTGAGACACTATAAAAAAGCGTAGGTGCAAGGCAGGATACCTATTTCGCGCAGCAAGATCGAGACCTTCAATCGCGGCCAACAGAGCTACAACGTATGCGGATTCAGCAAGCAACATTCGCGTACTTTTCAGCCGAAGCCAACAATCTTTTGAGCTAAATTTGCGTTAATGAAAAGGCCAAGGAGCCTGCCAAAAGTGAAATGAAGGAAACAACGCTCATTTACCAAGGTGTAGAACGGCAGGATAGCGCACGCAAGCGCCCGCGCTGAATGCGTGCCAGCGAGCGGCAGCGCCACCTACCCACAGGATCGAGAATAGTTACACCAATACTTCGCCGCTCCGGACACTAGAAAAGCCTTCTAGCCTCTGTAGCTGTGTCCTAGTGAAGGTTCGTCTCCTTTGTTGTTTGTGTGCGTGGTTAAAAGTGAGATATGTGTGAAAGTCGTAAGTTGCGACGGGAGGTAAATTGCCGTGTTGGTGGGTGCACTGGGCTGCTCAACGTTCAGACTGATCATGAATGTATTGTCACCAGTCGACCACGGCAAGGTATAGTTCGAAGGAGCCTAGAACACTAGCTAGCCAATCGCGATCAATTGTGCTTCGAAGCAGCCTGGTCCCAACGTGAAAGGATCGACTTCTGCATTTGACACATGGCTCGTCCTCGGGCAAGTCAAGTCAAAGCCTATGACGAGTGTACTGGTAGGATGTCATAGCGGAGCCTCTAACACTAGTGAGTGCATTGGGCACGATACACGTGGTGATGATGACACTGTGTCACTTTTAATATAAACGTGGTTGATTGAGCTGCGTTGACTGCCTCGATACTGCTTTTCTTTTTTTTAGACTATACATAGACTGGGTGCACGTTAAAGAACCGCAGGTGGTCGAAATTTCCAGAACCCTCCACTACGGCATCTCTCATAATCATATAGTGGTTTTGGGGCATTAAACACCACATATCAGTCAATCAAGACTATACATAGACTCAAATGCCTCACAAAGCTAGCAGTTGTGGTTAATTCCCACGAAACACAAGAAGAACCGAAAAACTTCTAGTACATGTCCTAAAAGAATAATTCAAAAGTATATAAGAAGTCTGGTTGAGATATTTAAACCTAAGCAGCTTGAAAACCTCCTGTAGCTGTGTTAACGCCACGTTATTATATGGCTAAAAAACTTCTAGCAAGAAGTCTAAAAAACGTCTTTCTAGATTTTTTAAAGAACCTTTGTAAACGTTCACTATACTTTTATTATCAGAAGCGTAGTAAACTTCTTGCCAAGATTCTAAAGACTTTTGCTAGATCTTTTAACACCTTTTTTAGACATTTATTTTTCATAGAAACCAGCTTGTTGAGCGTTTCCTGTGGGTAATTTGCTGCACCATGTGAGCATTTTGCAACTGATGCATTTAGCTGTTCACTGTTGAGAGTGACAAGTAGGAATAGTGACATAATTTGGCAGAAAATTATTGCTGGTACTTTTCTAATCGGCAAAATTGGTGCCATAATTGCTGAAAGAATTAATCACTCACTGCCATCTATCATTACGATAATCTGTTTTGCTTAGAAACAAGACGGGCTTTTAAATGTCAACTTAATATTGTTTCTGGTATTGCCTGGAATGCAATATACTGCACATCCAAAAGTAAATGCAAAATTTTAACAAACCTTGTTGCATACTTGTAACTTTTAATAAACCAATGACTCCACACTTTGTCCCAAAACTTGCACGCTTTATAATAACTATAATTAAGCAAAGCAATTGAGGGGCTGGCCAGATGCTTGTTCCAGGAATCTGCACACATACAAAAGGCACAAACTGTTCTCTTCGAGCAGACTTCTATCAGTGCAACGAAATTTAGAAGGCTAGCTTAGCAAACACATTGGCCCAGTAGCAAATATATAAAGGTAGAAAATTTGTTACAGCCAAAAAGCAGCAGTCGAACAAGTGATTTTTTTCTCACCCCTAAATTTAGGTATGCTATAACCATGAGTAGTTGAAATTAATGGGTTTCACCACAAATCTGTGTAACAATCAAATTGTTATTTTAGCAACACCCCGAATTCCAATTCCAACCCAAAATACTCGCACAAAAGACACAGTGAAGTTAAAAATGCTGCAGTATTCCAGAATGCCTTCTGTCAGTCATCATTAACAATGTTAAACATGGTTATGTATCACTAATATATCACAAATGGTTAGGTATTGGCAAAGTTAGGTATGATTAGGTATGACAATAGAGAATAATTTGATTGTAGTTATGGCATTTAGGTTTAGAAGACAATGAAATAAGCTTGCAATAATAATAAAACAAAATATTCAGTCATTATTACAGTGAAAATAAAACCATTGATCTGCTACACTCTTGTTGCAATGCAATAAGTTCAATTTCAAGTTAACTGCAGATTACACATAAATTAAACATGACATAAAACCTTGGAAAGCAGCACTGACACATTGAGAGATGTGCTTTGTGCATGTAATAAAATTCAGCCTTAAAAACAGAAAACTACTTTTGCATTTAAGTTATGTGTCCAGGGGAACACAAAGTAAGACAATAATGCTGTCAGCTGGCCAATCAACTAAGAATACCGAAACTTGAGTGCCTACAATAAGTGGGTATTTTTGGATAGAACAGTTTATGGCATTTGTGTTTCTAGACTCTCCCACTTGAAAAAATTCTTCGAGCATGAAGTTCATTATTGAATCTTATTCAAGGGCACGGCTGACAGTGATAACTATTGTTGCCCATTGTGCTCCCCCGAAAACTTAGCTATCTTCAAAGGTGGCTTTTACACACACAGCTTAGAGCACTGACTTTTTTAAAGAAAAACAAAAGGCTTAATATTGAACATCCTTAACATGCTAGCTACTTGAATACAGCAACCAGGTGGCTCAGGAAAGTTCCCTTTTCATAGAAAACAGAAGTCATGCACAGCTGCTGTACATTTAGTAACCAACTTTTCCACGAGCCACCATTGATGACAGGCTTGTGCGGAATTCTTTCACACTCAGTTCGTACGAGGTGCATGCATAGGCTGTGATGGAAACACAGAAAAAACAATTGAGTGACATGTGTCTCTTGAAAAAAAAAAACTGAATTTGTCAGTATATTTAAAATGATTTGGAACAATGTGTCTTAAAAAAAGGAGAATGTACACAAACTAGAGACATTACAAGCAAAACTTTCTTGATGTTTTTGGCAAACACAGCTGCAACCTTATGAAAGAAAATGCAATTTCCACATTGCAGATGTGCCGAAACCATGCTTGAATTGTGCTCGTACATAGTGAGTTGAAAGCAAATTCAATGACACCTTAACACATACACGATGGTATGCACTTCCATCATGTATCTATTGCAGGTAACCTATATTATTGAAAATGAATTTGATTTCAAATACAACTAATGTAGCTTTTTTTCAGGCTGCTCACACTGGGACAATTACACCTATAATGTCATAAATTGGTGTCAATAATTTACTATTGTGTGCTGCCAAATTATGGTGATCAGTTTCAATGATTCTGGTTGGCTAAAATGGCAGTACCCCTCACTCAAGCACCACAGACTGTCAATGCAAAAAAAACAAAAAAACCATATGAGGCACCTATCTTGAACCACACACCATCGCAATAAAGCACGCAAGCTTCTGCAACGATCTCCGGAACCAGAATCTTGGATGCTATTGACCGCGATTCAGCAATAAGGTCTGATGAAACTGATTTCCGAATTTGTCTAATTCCTTCAGTGCCAATACCTTGAAAACTTGCAGTCTATATTTATTATTCTCAAATAAATATGGAATCCAATTTTACGTTTTAACAGCAATACGTGCATGACTTATGCATGCTTATCATTATTTATAACAATATCGCGAGTTTTGAGTGATAAATGAAATATTGATTCTGCGCATATGACAGATTCCGTCAACATCTGTAGTGCATGACTAGAAAGTTTACTTTATCCAATATACTGGTAAGCTTGTCATTAATCAGAAAATTTCATTGTAGGTGGTGCTATAAACTATTCCTAATGTTCATACACGTAAAAGTGTTTAGCAAAGTTTCGACACCAAGGTTGGGCGAGGTGCATAAAAAATTTAATAAACCAAATCAAAATACAAGCATAGTGGAAACAAGCAGAGTGAAATCAATGGTGCTCGAACGCGTGGAATTATGACTGAATTAGTGCTCGCACAGTAGGGTAAAGCAATTTGACCACATTTAGCCATAAAATATGCGTTCTAAAGTACAGTTCAAGATAAACGAATGGCTTAAAATGCACGGATTCAAGCCTCATGCGGCAACCTATATTGCTGGTGTATACCTAAAGTTAGAATTTTACTAAATGAGCTGCAGAACACTTAGGAGTAGGTGAAACCTTTGCGAGCCCCTACCTAAGACGATGCAACAGGCTGCACACGAAGCACGCATGAACTCGAGTATCACGGTAGTTTATAAAAACGCGTGCCGGCCCGGTTGCACACACTGGCATACATTCGGCCACTCGCAAGAAAAAAATTGAAACGCCAAACAGAACCTTGCCAAAACTTTTCTTATAGTAGTCATAAAGTACAAATACTATAGCTATATAAAATGGAAGGTATAGCAGATAAAACTGCCTTAGGCACGTTCACTTTAATAGCGCACATTATGAACAGGCATCAACGCCTACAGCTAACAAACGCCCCAAAATTAATAAACAAAAGTAGTGGTCGCTCGCGCGCAGGGCCCCTCTCTAACACCACTGCCAAAAAAGTCGGACAGCCGCGACAACTCTGCTCGAATCTGCCGCCGAATTCCCACTACGTGTGCATGCTTCACACTCCACACAAAAGAAAAAAAACTTGTCTGCACTTAACTTCGCACTACTTTGCCTTTACACTACTGAAGTACTACAGAAAAGTTGGGTCCCCATGTAGTCAAAAGCTCACTTATCGTGCACATGGTAGGGAAAACGTGGTGAGTGATAACAAAGAAATCTACTCAAATCGGCTTCTTCAAGAGGCGACTGAGAGGCCGGTAAACACGTCCAGACAAGTAAAATTGTTCTAGCCGCGCAGGTGCACACCGCGTTTGCGCATCCTAATTTCTTAATGCTGACTAGAAAGCTCATTTATTTCATTTAAATAAGTAAAAAATATGTAAATATATATACTACATAACTATGTAAAGAGAATAGTATTTAGTTAAAAAAAAGAAAGAAACATAAAAAACACCCCCGAGACCTCCTCCACGAATTCTACCAAAGTTCTAGAAAATAATCTTTAGTAAACGTTTTGAAACGGAATTCTTGTAAAGAACGCTTTCTCAACATCTTCTAAAAAACTTCCTTCGAAAACGTTTATTCAACGCCACACATTATACTTAGATGTCCGCATATCTTTCTAGCCATTTCGAGAAGTTTGTACAACGTTTCGTGTTTCTTGAGTTACTGTTAAATAAATTTCAGTCAACAAGCTTTGTTTGTTTTGTCACCTCTCTGTTGGTTGATACAATATATATATACACGAAACATCGCAGGTGTTTTTCTTTTGATGTATGGAAATATCATGAAAACAAGTAAATCAGTAGTGTCACAGCCCACAGTACCAAACCCGCCATACAATGGTTGTCCTGAAAAGATACTGAAAAAGTCCTGAAGTGTTGTTTTGAGGATGTGCTGTGGTTGTTATGGACAAGGGGACGGGATTAGTGCCATTCTAGTACAATAAGAGGAAATTCTGGGGGCATCATATTGTCCTCACGGAGTTATACTGAGAACGTCCTGAGGTTGTGTTTTTGCTGTCCGAGCCGGCGTTGCGAAGCTAGAGATGGGAGGGAGAGCGTGAGAGAAGAGCGAAGGCGACAAGGGGAACGAGTGGAGAAAAAGGGGGACCGAGCGTAGGCTAAGCTGCCAGCGTTAGCGTCAAACTTGTAGGAAAGAAGGGGCTCAAGCCCCCACCCCTTTGGAAATCGTCCAGTCACCCAATAACGCCAGATTATAAATGTACAAGTGGCGGCCTGCGCATTTCAACATATGAACCACAAACGCTATTTATAGAGCTAACCAAGAACAGCTGCCGAAAAGCCTTTATTGTGAAAGCCCGGCAACGCTTACCGACAAATTCAGCGTCCAGCCCGTGAATGAACACTACAACAGAAACACAGCTTGCTCATATGTTCAAGGCGTGAGCGAAACCATTGCGTGTACAGAAAACATGTCATCCGAGGGACTCCAAAGCCCACAACCACATATTCTCTACATATGGCCAGAAACAGTGCACCAAAAGAAACAGCCAATATGCAATGTATACATGGAGAGCTTGGAAAAGGGAACTTCAGTATGGAATGTGACGGCTTTGATGACGCATGAACCCGTCTTACCACACTCGCACCTACACTAAAAAAAGTAGCATTTGCTAACTTTGGAGTAGTAACAGTTTGTCAATTATATTAAAATTGTGCTAGTAAGTGCAGTTAGTAATGCCTAAGGTTGAAACAATTGCAAATTCTCTGTTCCTAACAGCATTTACTAACTGTTACTACCTTGCCGTCATAAGCCATAGGTAGTGATTTTACAGGCTTTACGAACAACATTGTAGCTGGTGCCAACGTGTCGAACTTGCCACATTATATGTCCATTGTTAACTCTGGTCAATGAATGTCTCATTACTATAAAACTTTGGGTAATATTGCAGGTTGTGTCATGATTCATGAACACAAAGTGTCATCATTATCAGCCTGACTACGCCAACTGGAGGGCAGAGGCCTCTCCCGTGATGCGCCAATCAACCCGGTCTTGTGCTTTCTGCGGTCTGTTATACCTGTGAACTTCTCAATGTTATCGGAATGCCCGAATATCGGTCTCCCCCTCACGCGTTTGCCTTTTCTGAGAATACAGTCACTAACCCTTAGGGACCTGCGGTTATCTGGCCTACGTACTACATGCCTGGCCCATGTTTATTTCTTCTCCTTGATTTCAAATGACATCCTTAACACTAGTTTGTTCCCTGACCCACTCTGCTCCTTTCTTGTCTCTTAAAGGGACCCTGAAACAGTTTTGGCAATTTTTTACTAACACATTGGGCCGGTAGGCCAAGTCCCAAGGGTAATTTAGAGACCAATTTGAGCTCTCTACATAAACTGTGTAATTTATTACAAAGCTTCAAAGCTGCAAATCGCCCGAGATCGCTGCAACTCGGACAAACGCATTTTCAACCACCCACGCACCAAGCAACGCGATCTGCCCTATTGACGTCATCGTTTTCAGCTGATCTGCTCGACAGCAGAACACGCAGCACAGAATAAAATGTTTTGAAAATTTGAAATTTTAAAATTTATTTTATATAAATAAAGCATGAGCAGCTTGCAGTTTCATTTCAAATTAATATATAAAAGCTTTCACGTGCGCATAGAAGTATATTGGAAGCCCACGTAGTCAGTCGGCTGACGGTAACTGCTTCCGGGTGGCGTTGACCAGTACGTAGGTAATACAACTGTGTTACGTTGCCTAAGCCTCTGCCAAATTCATCACGTGAAGAAGCGGTTCACTAGAAAGTGATATTTCCTGGAAGAAGGCATAACATGATGTTGCTGAAACTGCAACTTCAAAATGATTTTTTTTGTTTGATACACTATTACCTGTGCATTTTTCTTTCAACCGCGACGCCGTTCCCCAGCACACAGCACGACGGACTGCAGGCACACGCTTCAGAAGTTTTTGTGCCAAGTTATCCAGCAGTCCAGATTTTTCAGAACAACTTGCAGCTTGTCGCGACAGCAGAGTTGTTCAAGAGCCGTTGAAACTGCTCCACAAAGCCAGCTGTCGCACCTGCACTCCCGAAAATTGGCCTAAGTTATCCTTATCGTGGACACCACACTAACACCGTGAAATGAATGACAATGACGAAATTGTTTCTACGCTCGTAATTATGCAGCACAACCAAAAAGTCACAGGCGCGACACAGGAAACGCGGACATGAGGACGAACTAGTATCAAACAAAAAGTGCTACCTAAATTATTTACACTTACCCCTGATCGTTGACATCGTCACGGAAATCCAGTGAGTCAAGTGGCGGCGGATCACTGCTGTCATCCTCGGCACAAAGCGCACAATCGCGAAACGGTGTGTCGCTCTACGGTTTGACAACCATATCACTCATTCGGCGCAAATGCTCTTCAAGTCCGCAGTCCATGGTCAGCAGTGGCCCAAAGCGCCGTGAAACAAAGCATACGCTGCTCGCGTTGCGCGCACAAACAGACGATCACCCAGCTGGCCCAGCCGCGGTCAAGCACCTGAGTGCCAGTGGCTCTGCTCTGGCTTTGACTTACCGGAAGCAGACGACACAACGTCACGCACGCATCCTGCTACGTCACATCGTGTCGCAGGCTCCGTGAAGGCGAAGCTTAGCTTTGAGCGCTCGAAGGAAAAGTTGAGGGTAAAAGGCAGAGCAGAGGAAGAGGGTACCTTTTCAGTACTCGTAGCTCCGTTAATAATGGGTGTTTGGATTGAAATATGGTAGCAATGATTTGTTCCAGTAGTGGTCTAATAAAAACGAAATGTTCAAAAACTGTTTCAGTGTCCGTTTAAGGTTACATCTATTATTTTTTTCACTATCGCTCGCTGCGTTGCCCTGAATTGAAAGTGAACCCTCTTTGTAAGCCTCAAGGTTTCAGCTCCGTAGGTAAACATCCGCGAGATGCATCTGTTATATACCTTCCTCGTGAGAGTTAGGGACAAATTACAATTCATTATTTGAGAAATCCTGCAGTATATTATCCACCCTATTCTTATTCGTCAAGGTATGTCAGTCTCGTGGTTCGGTTCCGTGGTTACTACCTGTCCTAAGTAGACATATTCTTTTACAAGTTCAAGCGTCTTTCCATTTATCTCAAAGTGCTCTTTTCTGCCAGGGCAGATGCATATTAGTTTTATGTATAACAACTTTCACACCCACTCTTGCACTTTTCTTGTCCAGTTCAGTAATCATGAGCTATAACTCATTCCCCTATTCACCCCACAATCAAATGTTATCAGGTAACCACAAATACTCTCCCTGAGCCCTTATTCCATCCAGCTCTTCCTATTCAATGGCCCTAAAGACCATGTAAACACGTGGCGAATGGCATTGAAGAGATTTTTATTTATTATTTAATTATTAGTTCAACCTACGTTGCCCAAGTGGGCATATTTGTAGGGTGCTGAGGAAAAAAAGCAGTATGACAGTCAAACAAAGCGCACTATGGCGCCGTGGAAAATGGCATACATTTGTGCAGCAGCTCCTGCACATTCGTAAAAAGCACACATCTTGTAGTGACGAACAAAAAGCATCGGATGGCAGACCAACAACACACACATTCAAATTATTTCATTCGCGAATGGCAAAAGGGAAAAAAGAATTTGCTAAGGCATCAGCACGACAGCTGACCTCGTGGATTTTTTTAGTCATGTCTTTGTGGCACGTTGTGTGGGCTCATCATGTATAAACCCTTGTGAATGCGAATTTCATCACAGAATATAGAATGAAAAAACTTTAATCGCAAGAATTTTCCACGCTGATCAAGAGGCTTCAATCTTAAGTTATTCCTAATGCATGCAACAGTGAAGGTAAAATTGTAAATATTACTGACAAGCCGCGCTGTGTGGTTTTGTATGGGTCCAAGTTTATAGATTACAGTTTGACCACGAAGATCCTACACTGTACAGGCATATTCAAAGATAGGTCGGCCATTTGTAACATATAAAGCCTTTTTCAGACTTTTTGAAGCAGACTTAAAATTTCATTTAAGAAGGCTTAATACACCGTTGGCCTTGCCAGTTACATAACCTATATGTTTATGCCAAGATAAATCAGCAGACAAATATACACCAAGGTATTTAAAATGTTCAACACGGTCAAGTTGTGCTTCTGACAAGCTGTAGGACGAGTGAGAAAGGCTAGCCTTTTCTGGTAAAACTAAGGAAGCAACGTTTTTTTTTCACATTCAAACACATGTTCCATTTTTCACACCATCTATCCAGTGTCAAGATTCTGTTGTAAAGCACAAATGTCGTCTATACTGTGTATTGATCTATAAATAGCAATGATCAGCGTATAGCTTCATGTTTGATGTTAGCGTCTCTGACAAGTCTTTAATATAGACCAAAAAGAGTAAAGAACCCAATACCGAACCCTGTGGCACCCCGAAAGTTATCATTTCGTATGAAGAAGAGGAACCATTTACTCGAACGGACTGCTTTCTGGAAGTTAAATAATCCCTCATCCAACCAGGAACAGATGCAGAGAGACTTAAAAAGGAAAATTTATGTAATAAAAGAGCATGTCCGTGGAACGGTGTCAAACGCTTTCTGAAAGTGTAGAAATACTTATCGTGTCTCCCTTACACCCATCTTTAGTCAGTTTCTGATACTTTATTTTAGAGAACTATAGTGGCTGTAGATGCACAGTAAACTTGCTCCAGTATTTTTATGTAGGGTTTGTTGATGCCCTCATTCCGTAGTGCCTGCATCACTGCTGATACCTCGACTGAATAAAGCTTTTCATAATTTATGAAGGTGATGTATGGGAGTTTGTTATATTCAGTGCATTTTGTTATCATTCGATTGGTAGTATGAATATGGCCTATTTTGGAACAGCTATTACAAAATCCTGCTTGTCTTTTCGATGATTGAACCCTAATGTCACCTAGATTGTAGAGACACGGCCGCTGGATGAAAAAGCGCACGGGTATGGCCCCCTGTGTGCTCCAAAACCGGCATGACAGAGCTAGTACCCGAACTGCCGCTGCGGCACCAGCGGGGGGGGGGGGGGGGGGGGCAGTTCTTGCGAGCGCTCATAGAATTGCATGTGCGTGGTGCTTGTGGTAGTTATGATTGAGTGCAAACATCTTTGTGTGACCCGCGAAATCTTTTAATATCTCGCTGGTGTGTGCGGACCAAGTAATTACGGACCTTGCTTTTAGATACCTGCAGCCCTTGCAAATTTTCTGTATTGTTTTAACAGAGATGGAACCTTGCACACCGACCATTTTTCGCGGAAGTAAATAATTTTGAGCACATTTTACTTGGATCCTACAAGATCACAGCTAACTGATCTGAAAGAGCTACAACTTTGTAATTCACCTAAATAATTACAGTAACTGAGTATGTTGCTTCAGAAAACATTGCTTCAGATTTAATAATTTCATTTAGAATATATAACCTCAGCAGCTGCAGTTGCCACTGTTCCTTTAACACAAAATAAGATAGACTTTTTACTTCCTCTAAACACATCTATGGTATTCATACAGCACAGTATCAAATGAAACAGAGATGAAAAATGCTAAGCATCTGTGCGATCTCATA
This sequence comes from Rhipicephalus microplus, assembly GCF_043290135.1. Taxonomy (NCBI): domain Eukaryota; kingdom Metazoa; phylum Arthropoda; class Arachnida; order Ixodida; family Ixodidae; genus Rhipicephalus; species Rhipicephalus microplus. The sequence continues at coordinate 442,325,252 of NC_134710.1, forward strand.
ACAGTGGACTCGAACCTTTTCGAAATTTCAGTGACTGTAATATCAACGCTGGCGATTAAGCCAGCAGTTCTCAAGTCAATAATATGAAAACTGACACGCAAAGAGCGATGAAATGCTGTAAAATAGGAACACAAATGCTTGTGTTCCTGCGCTTTTGAATGTTTTCTTCTCTTTCAGTCTCGACGGTCTTAGGATAATACAACTAATTCAACAGTGAACACATAATCGAAACAAGACAAGTGAAAATATTTTATTTATTCTCAACTTAGGGCTCATCCTGGCATTCTTAATACTTTTTTTACTTCTTTACAGCTTTGTTAAAAAAACAACTTGACAATTGCTCTAGCTTGTGCACCTAACTTTTGGCTTCTGTGTCTATCGACAATAAAACCATCCGTTTGGTTTTTTCATGTTAGCCTCTTTGCGGGCACTGGTAAATGCTGATAGCACTCCAATGCACTTGTCTTCTGGCAGTCTCGGTCATGCGGTTCTGTCATTCATTCATTGCTGTTTATTCGTTCTACTATGTATCACCGACAAATAGGCACCTGTGCTCGCTCAAACGAAGGCACGTCTCGTGCACTCGACTGCCCTACAGCAGCTGTGGTTTTGCAATGTGTAATCATAATAAAAACTTGGTTGTCACTTGACCCGGCCGTAGTGCGTGTGTATGTATGCTGTGCGTGGGTGTGTGTGTGTATTGTGCATACATAAATATAGCTCGAGTTTATTCCTGCATTCTCATGGTTTTGTTTCAGGAGTTGTGGCCTATTATTGTCAGTGCCATTGCTCTAGATAAGCCACTCCTCGCCAGTATTTTATACCACTTTTATCTAGCGTTTGAAGCTTAATTACTGTCAGCATACTACTGCGTTACCGAATATATTGAAATCATGTTTTTTCGATACGCTTTGAAAATATAAAAACAATGAACGCCTATTTTAAAGAGTCCAAATAATAATTGTCAAGCATTTGGGCTGAGAAAAAGTGAAAGTGCTGAATAAACGTCACAATAATCAAAATATCTTAGTTTAAGACATCTTCATAAATAGAACAATGACTTTGCCAAGCATTCAGTGCCATATCAGTCAGCTACATGCATTGTTGATTTTTCTGCCAGTCTCAGAGCATGAAGCTGATTCTGAAAAAAAGTCAGGTGCTTAGCACGCACAAGAAAAATCAATGGGCTTTTTACTAGATAGCGCCTCACAGTCTACTAAATATGCAAAATGTCATCACTGATAAATGATAATAAAAAACACTGATTAGAAGAACTCAGTGGGTCACTGTTGTCACAAACACCAGCTAATTTGCTGTTGGTGCATGCACCGAGGGAGCTGCCACCACTCATTCTCCCATCCCTCCCGTACCCGCCCCGTCGCGCTGCAGCAGCCGCATCTGACCCTACTGCTGACAAGCGCTCTCCCATAGAAAGCCGCTCGACATGGCAGGCCGTACCGTGCGCTTTTTCATCCAGCGGCTTTGGTAGAGAAAGGACATTAAGCTGATCATCCTGTAAATTCTAAAGATTAACGTCTCCTTTCTTATGTGGTGAAATGATGTTAGCGTTCTTTCAAGACTCTGGTACCCTTCCATCAAGGGACACTTTGTATATAAGGTGGTCAGTTTTTCTAACGTAATTTCTCCATCATAATTGAGTAGGTCTGTTGTTACCTTATCTTCACAAGCGACTTTTCCTCGTTGCTTTCATTTTATGGCTTTCCTTACTTCTCCTGTCATTACTTATAGATTGTAAAATTCCTCTGGACTATCATTGCTTCCTTACGATATCATCCTGGTTAATTCGCTTACTGTACAGCTCTCTGTAGAAATCCTCCAGCACAACTACCTTATCCATATTGGTTATGACATTGTCTTTCTTGTCTTTTAATGCATACATTCTATTTTGGCCTATCAACAAGTTTGCTTTCGGTGCTTTTAGACTTCTGCCACATTTTACAGCCTGCTAAATTCTCTCCGTAGTAAACCTTTTGATGGTGGCTATCTTACACCTCCTGATCAATTCTGAAAGCTCCACTAGCTCATTTTTATTGGTTGCATTTGAGGATATGTTTTGTGTGACAGATTTTTTTTTCTTTACTCAGTGTGCCAGTGCTTTCCATTAACTGTGCTGATACTAGTAAAATTAATAATCACTGCGAAACACTATCATTAGTTATCTCATTTAGAGCCGTGAATCTATTTTGAAGGGAACCTCTGAATTTCTCTATTTTCTTTCTAACCGCTAGCTCGTTAATTGGTTTCTGGCGTATCTGTTTATGCCTTTGCTTGTTCAAGTCTGGGGAACACGAGCTCTTACTATTCTATGGTCTCTACATCAGATCTTGCCAACAAATTCTACATCCTGTACAATGCCTGGGTGTGCACACAGAATAAAGTATATTTCATTTTTAGTTTCGCCATTAGGACCTCATCACGTGTACTTATGGCTAGCTCGTTTTCTGAAGAAAGTGTTCAATATTGGTGAGGTAATACATTCTGTGAACCCGACTAATAACTCCCCTCTGGCATTTCTGCAGCCGATGCCATGTCCTCCACTGCATAGTCTCCAGCCTATTTCTTGCGTAGTCTGGCATTAATGTCGCCCACAAGTATAATGTACTTTGTTTTTCTTTAATAATTGCTGACTCTGCGTATTTGTAGAAGCATTCGACGGAAGGGTCATCATGGCTCGATGTATGCACATAAGCCTGTGCCACTTTCTTGTTCATTTTGTTAACCTAATTATGATACTTGTCCCTCTCTCACTGATGCTATATGCCCCGAGAAGTTGAAGTGGTGCTGCCTGGTGCGAGGCTTGCATAACATCACGGCACAGACTCTTCGAATCTTTTTGCAGTGCGAGTATACATAACACGCGCTCACTTCAAATGCCGTTGTGCTGCCTGGGCTCACTTTTTCTTTTCTCATGTTTAAAATAAATGACGGAAGAGGCATCGATGATTCTCGAGATAAACAATAAAAAAACTCGACTTTTTTTTTTTTTTTTCAGTAGAATCCCCAATGATGCCAGTGCTCCAACGTACACGCTTTGATGAGGTTTGTCATATGGTGTCGCACTGCTTAATTTGAATATGGAATCGATTCTTGGCCACGGTAGCCACACTCCGACAAGGGTGAGCAGCAAGACAATGCATGTGCAGCAGGTTAAGAAATGCAGGTGACCACAATCACTCTGCAGCATTCTTCGCAATCTTGTCGCACTTCTGAAATGTATACGACAGCATACTCTCATTTCAGAGTGATTGTTCAAGGTGATTTCTTTTAAAAGATCTGATTGTTTGACCTCCACTATTGGTATGCATATCGAACGAATTGGAGTAACTGCAGCTGGCAGCATTTTTTTTCCCCTGGCATCTCGAATGTGCTCACCTGAAAATATTGCTCCAGCTGTTGCGTTACATTTTCTTGGGTGTAGTTACTTATAATTCATGACGTTATTTAGCTTCATGTTTTTAGGTAGAATAATTTTGGCACTCCATTTCACTAGAAAAACAAGTTGAAGTTAGTTACAGAAACCACTACTGATTTCAGATGGTGTCTATGTCCAACATCCTAGCAACTGTGCGGTGAGCTTGTAAGTATTACCCGTTGAGATATCCACTTGATGAATAACCTTTTCCCACAGTATTACCCCAGAACAGCATCAATGTGCATGGGAACATGATGTGGGAGACCGATCGCTGCTTCACGGAGGCAAAGGGCGTTTCATTATCCCGTGGGCCACGAAGCGGCGTGAGCCGTCGAAACAGTTTATTTCGACCTTCTCGCGTTTGTTTTGCGAACAATTGCTATCAGCAGTGTTCCTGCGTGAACATTACCGCTTATGACGTGATGGTAGATCGAGTCATCTGTTCGTGAAAATCATGGTATGCAACCATACGTAATCCTGATCACTCCTGAGAAGAAATCTGCAGGTGATATCCGTGGTATACCTACTTCTCAGAATTCCGGGAACCATAATGTGGTTTGCAGCGCAATTTTCTTTTCTCACAATTATAGATGATTGTGTATGAAATACAGATTCATCTAAAGTCTTCTGCATCCCACAGCGGAATTCTGTCGAATGAGCTACATCATTTGCACAGGCAGACATAACTTGTACGGTAAATCGCAATGCTGCAAGTAAACTGAAAAGGACCTAATTTTATTTGTAATAATTGGACACATGTTTAATCAGGTAGTCTATGACAAGTTGTAATGAAGTCATAGCCATTTGGCATTATTATTTTCTTAGCACTGATTTTCTCGAGTACGTGCATGGCGGAAACAACTAACGCCTCGCAATCTGGCGCCTTTATTTTCAAAGTGGATCCATACTTTCTGCAGCTTAGTGAACTTTTAATAGCATTGAATGCCTTTACTTTGTACCTTTAGTAATCTACTACTCGAAATATAGAATAAACTACCATCGTATCACTAAAGAGCGGGTACACGGCAGGCTGGGAAAGAAGCGTCCGTCGGCATGTGTCGGTGGCGGAGCAGGTGAATCCGTGCCGTGACGTCACTTCTGCATAACTGCAGCGACGCCAGTGTTCGTTCTCGGGACTAATAGTAGCCCTCGATGTTGCCAGGGATATTCTTGTGTATAAGAAACCCCACTTCTATAGATCTCTTTTGTAAAGTAGTCCACGGTAGCATAGGACATGTTCGTTCACCAGCACTGCATTAATCTCATGTGTTATTCAAACTTTGCTGAGCCCTATTACATACCATTTAGGACTCTGTATTCCACCGACCAACAAAGTTAGACAATCCTCACTAGATAGTGTTCTAGCAGTAATTGTGGGGAATTTCAGGTTCCAATGCTGGCCTATTCGGTCCCAGAGATACTTAGCACCTCCGCTGCATTGCAGGTCTGATCGTCACCTTGGACACTTGCTTCCCAGCCACTGGGGACTGAGGGACAAGGGTTAATTGCTGTATTTATAGGAGCTGGTAGCCAAGTACAGAACCAGGTTGGCCAATCCTGCTCTGGTGAGGAGTGCATTACAAGCAGTTGGTCGCCAGTGAGACCGTACCCAATACTTTTTTTTTTTCTTTTTGAACGATTCCTTCATCACGCGTTTTAAGTAAATATAGAATTGGTATTGATCCGCAATTGTCATTCGAACTAAAATTAGTCATTGTATACTAGGCTGCTGCGCTATCTATAAGTAGGGGGTTCTGTTGCACTTTCTTAGGATTTCCGAATTTAACCTGGTCGCCTATCAGTATTCAACTTCACATGACTTGTAGATCACCCGACTCCATATTCTCGTTTAATAAAAACGGCGTGGCTCCAAACTTCTGACTTTGCGAGCTTAAGCCAGCTTAGGGGGGCCCCCTTCTAACACCACTGATGTCAGAGTCCAGTGCCATTGCAGCTCAAATGAACTTCCTCGCGAAATTCAAGCTGCGCATGCCCCAGTATGCTTCACACTCCAGACAAAAGAGAAGCTCTCCCGTGCTTAACGTCGCACAACTTTGGCTTTATCCTGATTGAAATGATAAACACAACCCACATAGCCAAGCTTAGTGCTCTGGATGACCCCCTCCTTCTCGCTCGTTTATTCTCTCCTAACTTCTTTCTGTCTCGCTCAATTTTGACTTTATTGGTTTCAAAGTGTCCACAATGACACAATTTCGCCGATTTTGGTTGGTAGCTATTTGTCGTTTCCTATCCACTGACGAGTTGCACGCTGCTCTTTTGAAAACTAATCGGCTATTTGTGTATCATTGTTACTTTCAGTGTATACTTCGTGGGCAGTTTGAGTGCATCGAAAGTAAATGCAAAAGGTTTGTATCTGCTATTGACACTGGCTTTACGGCTGTATCACAATTTCTGGCGTTTTGGTGTAGTAATGAAACTCTGGAGAATAGGTATAATTGTAGACAGTGGGCTTAAGTTGGCAGTCAGATATATGTACTAGTATTGCATCTACAACAAGCCTACTCTCGTAGAAGTTGGAACACTGAATGAAAAGGTAAAGAAAATATTTTTCCAGTTCAATAGAGCAGCGAAATGTAACGAACTTTGTCTGAAACTAATGAACAGCATACCGTCAGCTTGAATTAATAGACCCCGACGACTCTCACCACAACACAAACACACAACGAAAGGTTCACGAGACATGTTGAGCTCATAAGTGCTTCCAGGAGCACTCATAGTTCTACTTTTGAGAAATGCAACCAATGCCAGTGCATGGCTATGCTTTAAGATAAGTAATTTAGGTTTATCTCTCTTTTTAGACAGAGCACAACTATATTGGTTGTTAGAGATAACATAATGGAGAACTTTCAATAAAACAGTAATACAAAGAATGTGTCATATCTATGTTGCATAATATTACCACCTCAGCATGGCCTAATACATAGGAGCCAAGATTGGCATATACTAAGCTTACACAGAGGGACTCAATGAACTTCAACGTATCCTTGGTTGTTAGGCACTCGTAATAAGGACCTCTAAGATATGTTTGACAAGTTCATTAAACAGGTGCATAGCAAAGAGTTGGTAACAGTTCCCTAAGAACCATTGCAGCCTTTAACATCTGCAAAGCTACTTAGTAAAAATGTTACAAAAGTTACCAGTAGAAGTTGGTAACGGAAGAATACATAGAAGCTACACGTACAGTATACGCTAGAGTACAATGTAAACTGCTCCCGCGGTATATATCTCGGCAGTATAAATCTAAGTAGGCAGTATGAATCTAGCTTAATGAGAAAAACTAACCACCCTAATAAAAAATAATATATGCAAACCTGAAGAATGGCAAATTAAGAAATGTCGCACTAGCTACGGTCAACAAATGGTTCGGTTCACACTCCCAGCTTTGTTAAATAGAATCAGTAAAGGGCAGCTTTTAACATTTGGGAAACGTCTTTTTAAGAACTGCGGAGAATTTTCATCACAGAGTCTTTATGAACATGCCTCTTAAACAACACCGCCTTTTCGTTTTTCGCAGTTTCTTGAAGGAAAATAATTATTTATTTGGTTTAGTTTTGTTTCTTTGTAATGTTTATAAAAGCACGTTACTTTCTTTGCATGAAGGATGTTCATGTACATTTTATTATGTGTGCTCTTCATTTTCCAGTTGTTTTTTTGTGTAGCGACATTCTTCCTATGTGAGGTGGCTGAAATTTCTAGGGATGTTTAATAATAGCTCTAGGGTCAGGGGCTCAACACCTACAAAAAGTCACCCGCAACACAGGTTTACTCATTTAGCACAAGGCCTTAAAGGGACCCTGATACACGTTTTCAAGTAACCACGGAATGAATTCACTGAAAGAGCTCATTGCCTCACAAATTCAACGCCACAAGATTTTTAAGAATCCGACCAATATGAGAAGTTAGTAGAACTATTTGTCATATGCTGCAATTGCATTCTCTTCTCTCGTCCTTACGAAAGCGCTAGAAGCAGGGAGGAATGGCAAGGGCAAAAAAAAAAACGCTACGCGAGCATTGTGATCATGAAAGTTTTTTGTTTTGTTTTATTTTGTTTTACTTTTAATGCGTGGTTTCCTTCGTGGGATCACGCGCCCACGCGTGAACAAGTCATGCCCTCATGCGGTAATCTAACTACCGATGGCGTCGTGTTCAAATCAGCCAATGGCTGATAAATGGGCTTTCTACGAGTGACTTTTGAGCGTCTTCCATCATTTGCCGAGAGACGAGAAATCAATTTTTGGCTTACTTGATACTTTATTTTGAATTCCTGGCTGCGTACTGCACCATAATATTCGACTGGCGTGTTGTCGGGAGCCTCTACTACCAATCGACTGCGTTTTCTGATCATGCTGAAAAAGTGATGCGGGGCCCCTTTAGAAGAAAGAGAGAGGGAAGCAATAGCTTGTCACCGTGCGTTTGGACAGATGAGCTGGCCTAACATTGTGCGAGTTAATGTGTCGTTTCTTGTTCTCAAGTGCTTGTTCCACCATATTGGTGCTTGTTGGATGCACTCAACCATGTTGACACTGGTAAACAAAGAAAGTTGTCGTAGCCAAAGCATGTATTGATTAGGTTCGACTGCCGTGCCCGGGCACTTGGCTCCAATGTTCTGTATTATTTACAGAAACAGCCATGCAGCAATTGTTGACTTCAAAAAAAACAAGCAGGAATTTAGAAGTTGCATTTGTATTAAAAACAAAATGGCTGTTCATCATGAGCTCCACCTCATATCAAGGCCTCGTTACGCTGGTCTGCACGAAGCTTCTGTCATATTCACCGGCTTGATGAGCAGAATGTGATCACTTGTCTTCTCGGTTAACCTCTTCAGAACTTCCCACTTCTCCCGCGGCATCATCTGTTGACAACTTTCAACAGTTCGACTGACTGCACTACATCATCAGACACGTCTTCTCTGGTCGAGCGAATTGCGCTATTTCTTGAGCAACAGTCTTCACTAAGCAACGCCTCACCACCTGACCCTCCGTGCTTCCATTGTTGAACGCTTGGGCTCGAGCCCGGAAGCCAGGAAATCTTCTGCATGATTCGTGTATGCGTAGCACCGTGAAATCTGTGTGGAAAGGTTCACATCCTCTTCACAGATTTATCTGGGGAATCAGATGGTGCCAGTTCGATTTATCGAGTTCTCCCGATCTTGCAAGATGTTGAGGCTTAGGGGAAGCTGTTGGGCTCGGGAGAAACACGCACAGCTGCCAGGTGAACACTCCTGTGCCGCACCGACAAATGACACCGATCAGCTCAGTGGGCATCTGCGACATAGCTGGACGCAGTGACAGACTTTCAAGCCGAGTATATGAATCGGGCAATCGTCATCGTCCGAGCTACTATCTTTAGAGACAAATCACTTGGCTGTATTAGTGCTGCAGTAATGCCAGCATTGGTGTTTCTTTCATCTTTGCTGGTTACCGCCTCTTTAACATGGTGCATTTATGGCTTCGTAAATGTGAGCTCACCACAAACATGCTCAGAAATGCCACTAACAATTTACGTGCAAGAAGTATTATGCTCCCGGTGATGTCCCCCCCACAGTGCCCGCTCGCGCTGTTGGTTCTGTCCACCCGAGTCACCTACCGGGAGCCACACAATTTTTTGGATTGTGTCACGTGATCCGTACTTCCGGTCAGATTGTGCCATGCTCTAACTTCAAACTCAAAGCGGTCGGAAGCACTCCGAGTCAGAACCTGAGTGCCCTAAAATAACCAACGGAGTACAGACTGAGCACTCATATTCTCCCAACATAATGCTCAGACACATTTCAGAGCGCTCCAGAGCACTTGTGAACGCCCAACAGGATACGCCATGAGCTGGAAGAGATGAACTAACGCGGACGCAGTACTCGACAAAATACTCTTTGTCAAGATGAAGCAGTGGCATTCGAAGTAAAGTGCCAGATTATAGGGGTGATAAGAATGCAGGCAAACAACGATTGTAGTTCGGCGGAAGAATACTACAGGTGAGTTTTGTTCGCACAAGTCGGCACTTTGAGAGACTACTCAGTCATACTCTCTTATTACAACTTTTCAGCCTTCGCACTCATGTTCATACTCCCGTATACTCACACTCGTAGACCCTCACTCAAGCTCCTCCTCACACCTACTCACACTCATAGGCACTCACTTTCATACTTACATGTACTCATACTCATGAGTATTACCTAACGTTACTACTCACACCTACTATAACTAATGTGTGCTTACTCACATTTACACTCACGATTACCCAATCTCATAACCACTCACTCACATTCACTCACGCATACTCGTACTCGTAGGCACTCCCACTCAGGGCTACTCACTAATAGGCACCCATTCACATCTTACGCCCCTTGCTACTTGCGTGCATACACACGCCCAATGACAATCGTGAGTAGAAACTCAGGTTCATCCTCGTGTACTCATGCCCATGGGTACTCGTTCCAGTACATACCAACTCCCATGCATGGGTGTTCTCTCCCGTATTGTAACACCTACTCGCAATCGTCAATAGGCACCCGCGTTCGTACACTTGTGCACTCGCGTATACCTACTATATCTCTAGTTCACAATCCCACATCCACACGCTTGCACCACCTATGCTCTTACTCATATATATTCAGAGTAATTTCTACTTTATCACGTCCACACTCAAGCCACTTGTCCCTTATAGGCGTTCATTCACATTCATAATCACACCTGCTTATGCCAATAAACAGGCACTCGCATTGGTACTCACACCTGCTCACACCAATTAGTACTCACTCGCTTTCAGTTGCAGAGTTCCAACTGGTGAGTTTGACTAAGTAGTTGGTAGGGTAGAGAAACCTCTTCAATTTTGAAACAAGAATGTTCTACTAAAAATGCTAAATAGTGTGAATGGGAAAGCAACATCTCGTAGTTTTGCACGAGATAAGGCTACACTCTAAGGCAAAATTACCTGAAAAGGGAGTAATGGCGCCCAACAGGAGCACGCGATGAACAAATAGACAGCTGAGGGGCAACCACAGAGGAAAGTGACACGCTACAAAGGGTTGAACCGCCCGGTAAATGCGGATAGTGCGTAAAACATTGCCAAGGTCCCTAGCTGTCTTACTCCTCTCCTGGCTCAGTCTTTCCCTCTATTTTGCTGGCGACTGTTCACGTTGCGTCATGCTCAAAGTGCTTGACTATGGCCGCCTGAATTGAAGATCTAGGAATTACGACGTGGTGCTTGTGTGTACGCTTGGACGAGCGTGCGCTGATGCTTTTACGTTTGCCTGCACACATGAAGTCTGGAGCAGGTCTCGACACGTTACCACACTGTGCTATATATTTCTGGCTTCAAGATAGTCGTGACCAACACACCACAGTAACAGTTGGGAAGGCCAACGTGGCAGCCAAGGAAGACAGTAGGCTTATCAGATACGTTACTTAAGTCCGACTAAGGGCAGAAATCAGCGCTGTATTCTTTTGCAAGTAGGTAATCATTCTTTGTTCTACTCTACTTGTCGCGTGTGCAATACGGATCGCGCTTGCCGGTAGTGGGCTCGGTCGTGTTGTATATCGCACACTCAAAACGTACCGTGAAGGTCAGCTTGTGCCACCTTAGAGTGGCCGGGAGGAGGGGAGCTCCCAGTCTGCTCCTTACATTGCTCCAATAAAGAGGAGGCACTGCAATGAATCTTCCCCCACTCTTGAAGGAATGTCTGCGCCCGCTTATACTCACGCACACCAACGCTCACCACAGCGCCCTAAATGTTCATAGTCTGTGACAGCCACACAGCCCTCCCTTCCCAATCTCCAGGCGTTCCTTCATGCTATTTCATCTGGGGAAATACGGGGGGGGGGTGGGGGTTACCTTTCTTCTTAAAGAGCAAGTAATGGCAGATCTGGCCTATGGAATGATGTGCGACAGAGATCACCTGCTTCTTTGATCTCTGCTTCCGGCATGTTCCTTGCCAACACTTGCAAGCTTTCATTCGCGGGTATAACATACAATGCATGGAGTGATGGTGTCAATTTCGATTTAGCAACGTGATGGCAAGTGACACAGACGTGCAACAGTCAATAGTTTAATAAGAGGGCAAGAGTACTGCTCAGGAAGAGTGCAAGAAGTCGAAGCAGAGCGGTGACCACGGCGTCCAGCCAGCCAAACACACCCAAACATTCTAAGCGCCTTTCACCAACAGCCATCGGCACTTGTAGTCTAATCATCCTGCCAGATGCCGTCACTAGCGCTGCGCTACATGGACATAATGGGCCTGTAGCGTACTTTTCTTCTTCTGGCACGACAAACTTGGGACATGAACTGGCAGTGGGTAGTCTTCAGGAAAGAAGGAAGAGGGAGATTCCACGATGGCAGAATAAACCACGTTCTCGAGCACTCGTGCTAATCAAAAAAGAAGTTGTTCTTGGTCGCTGTCTCGATTCGGTCACGTCCTGGCGAGCTGCCTTCTGCAAAAGCTGAGTGAGCGCTTGGAGGTTTCGTTTAAGGGTAGGGCTGATCTAAATAATAGAAGTTGTTAGATCAATTACAGCTTGTACTGCTAGCTGAGCCGATGTCGAGAATTTCTCCAGGAGGTGATCAGGGGCGGCCTCCGCCTTGGTCGGCCTCTCTTCCACCTGATCAAATGCCACTTGAAGCGTTTTTTCGCGGTGGTGTAAACAGTATTCCTGTAGCTTGAGTGCCCCTGCATGGAGGATTCATTTGGCTTACCTACCCCAACGCGGTACAAGCTGAGCTCCAGACGGCCACGTGCCACTACCTTCACATTACTCATGTTCGGCAGTTTGGCAAAGGTGGGATAACTTGTAGATCGCCTGACCAAGCTTGTTTTTATGATCTTCTGAAATGCTCGACATTTGGATCGATGAAAGTCAATGCTTTCATCCCGCCACACCTTGCATGCATCAAGGAGATTGTTCGTGGCATAGATAATAGCTTAAGCCCAGAAGAGACGCTCTAAAAGCTTTTCGCCGCTAGTGCGATAGCTATATACCGGTGCAACAGAACACTCGATAAACAATCGTCCCCACTGAGTTGGTGATAGCCACATTTGCTGTTATGTCATGCTCTTTGGAAATCAAAGTGTGGCCTTTGATTTTTAGAGTAGACGCGCTTGCCTCATGTTTATTACAATGTCACAAATGCTGGCGGTATGACCATAGTAAGGGAGATTGCAAATCTGTTTTGCTTTGTTTTTGTGGTAAAGGTCACTCCCCGGACGACTGCTCTGCTCAAGTCCTCAAGTGCTGCCTGTGTAGTGGTACACACAAAGCTGATAACCCTACATGCCAAGCTAGAAACCAAGAGACTGCACGTTACTAGGCAATGATTGAGGCGAATATTTCACAAGTGATCACAGAATGGGTCGAGAAAGCTATGGCGAAACTGATGGAACATGTCGAGAGTTGGTTACTAGCGTCACAAAGGGGGCTATTGCCACAAGTGGGTAGAGTTCCGACAGTGAATCACAGCCAAGGGACTTTTGACGATGCCCTCGAATGAGGGTCCTAGTTCCAGCTTGGCTGCAAAGAGTGGTAGCGCTTCAGACTCACAAATCTACCATGCAGATTTATAGAAATGTGCAAGCATGGATGTTGACCCACGTGTGAAGAAACTAAGGGGGCCTCCGCTAAAGGTTTCCAATACCTGCACTAACTATAAATGAAAGAAAGTTCTACCTTAGGTCAAGGGTGCGGCTAACATTTTAGATGAGGCTCTAGCCTCTACGGTGCTTTTGTCACCGGAAGATAGATGAGAGTGCTGCTTCTACTGACCTCAGCATTTTAATTGTTCAGATTCATCCAGATGTTATCATTTTACAAGAAACTTGGTTATCTCCAGATAAATTCTTTAGTCTTCATAATTGCTGACCATTTCATTTAGATCGTCCATCGAGGGGAAGTGGTTTACTCACTCTTCTGTGTAATAAATGCTGCCATAAAGCAAGGCTATGCTTTAAACTAATGTCTACAGAAAGTGAAATATCAGCAGTAGAAGTTACTCTTCCAGGAGGTCTCAAATTGTCTCTGGTTAATGCCTATTTTCCATTGGGTGTGCTGAATATTCAGTCACTAGATTTAGTTCTTCTAAACTGCGGTAAAAAGGTTGTGCTAGCTGAAGATTTGAACTCTCATCGTATATTATGGAGATTTAGAATGGATCAGAGTAGAAAGCGTCTACGTGACTGGACGGCATTGAACAGTTTCACCTGTCACAACACTGGATCATTACCTTTTTTACTGGGCCAGTCTTGTTCAGTGCTAGATCTTACGTTTTCGGGTCCAGAACTTTCTGCGTGGTCCTGGGATACTGTTGACACTGCTTCTATTAGCGAGCACATTCCCATGATTTGATATCAGGGGTCACAGTATAATGCACTGTGTCTTCTTCGTTCATTTATTGACCACAAAAGGTTTAAAATGAATTTGCGGGCAATTTTTACATCCTTGACTGGAAAACCAATTAGCGCACGTAATGTTTGCAATATTCTTGATTCTGCTTGTAAGAGGTCGGAATTCAAGATACAAGGATGGAAAGAAGCTAAGCCTAATATTTGGGGGAATGACGACTGCTCGAGAGACTACAAATGCTGAAAAACAGTGTAGAAGCAACCGATACATAATCAGTCTTCTATTACTGGAACAACTACAAGTTTATTGGAGCGAGTTTCAAGTGTACTGTCACGAAAGTAAAAGATGAATATAAATTTTGCCATTTTGAGTTCTCTTCAAAATCAAACAATAAAAACAGATTGTTCCGGTATCTCAGATCTATGCAATAATTCGACGTCCCTTAAATTCAGAATCAATGGTGCACACTACCCAAGAAATAGATGCACTAGGTGCAATTGCCAGGGGTTTGAAGGCTAGATTTTCTACCTGCACTCATTCACCTCTCCCGAGGCAAGACACTCGCCAAAATGCTGAAGATATATCATTGTTGATTTTCTCATCAGTTGTAACACCTTTACCAGCGGCAGCACCAGGCCCTGATGATATCACTACGAAGATGCTGAAAATTTTCTCAGATGTTGCTCCGAATGGTTTATTTGACACCGTAAATTTTCTATGAAACACCCTCAGATTCCTTTTGTATAGGTTACTCTAAACAACATTCGACCGATTTCGTTAACATCCAATTTGTAAAATTGATTGAGAGACTATTACATGCTCAGATAACTAAATTTATTACTGTTTATAAATTATTAAGTTCCTATCAAATTGATTTTAGAACAGAAATGCCTATCTGGTGTGCTCATGCACATTGATTTGGAGAGCATAATCTAGCTGACGCAGCGAAAGAAACAGTATGCAGCATTAGTTACACTAGATATCTCCAAAGCCTACGATAGTGTCGAATACCCTATTTTACAAAGAAGGATGAGAGAGATTGGTTTGACTGACTTTTTTATTGCTTGGACGACTACGTTCTTGATGGACGGGGAGTTTTACTGTGTACAATGCGAGACATCAACAGAGAAATTCAGACAGACACGAGGTGTTCCCTAAGGAGCAGTTTTGTCCCCACTACTATTTAATATCTGGCTTAGCACCATTCCTTGTCATCAAAGAGTGAACACGTATGCTTACGCAAATGACATAGCATTCTTTGCATTTATACATGGCATACAATCACTTCATACTCCTTTACAAGGATACTTATCTACCCTGGAAGCTTGGCTAGACACCATTTGTTTAACTCTTAATTTACTGAAATATTCACTTCTAGCATTGTCTTCTTAAGACAATATAAATATATCACGCATTCCACAAAGCTGATATTCCCAATGTGCAAACACTCAAGTACCTCGGAATCGTACATGATGAAAAGCTCCACTGAAGGATACATATTGAACATACAGTGACCAAAGCATCATGTGCGTTGGGCCTACTCAGAAGGATTAGTAACAGTTGATTGGGCATGCGGACAGACGCCTTAATAATGATTTACCAGATGTACATACGCCCTATACTGGAGTTTGGGTGTGCCCTATTTTTGGTGCACCAGCATGAAAGATATGTCCGTTAGTTCTAATTGAGTGCCAAGCACTTCGTTCGTGTCTGGGGTTACTGAATTTTGTAGCGAACTCTGTTTTACATAAGAAATCACGAATTCCTTCTTTGCCTGTAAGATTCAAATTATTAACGATTCAAACATTCTTAAGAGTCTATGACTCGCTGAAAAGGCGAGGAGAATATATATTTATCAGTGATTCAGCTCTCTTTTTTATTATAACACGGCCTCGCTATCATACCCCTCAGGTAATCGTTACCCTGAAGCTGTTGGGCCCATTGCAGATAAGGCTCAACAATATAGTGCCTATGAGTGGCAGGTTCAGTGAATTAGCCATATCTTATGCTGATATATTTCCTAATAATGCGAAATTACTACCAAGTAATCTTCTGAATGGCACCTTTCAAGAGCACCTAAATCAAAGT
Source organism: Rhipicephalus microplus (assembly GCF_043290135.1). Taxonomy (NCBI): domain Eukaryota; kingdom Metazoa; phylum Arthropoda; class Arachnida; order Ixodida; family Ixodidae; genus Rhipicephalus; species Rhipicephalus microplus. The sequence goes on from NC_134710.1 coordinate 442,341,119, forward strand.
GATTCTACGGTTTTGATGACCACTGATGCTTCGCAGTATTAAAAAAAGGTGGGGGTGGGAATTTTTTCTACACAACTAGACTGGTCATTTTCTGTTAGGTTTTCTGATTACAACCGAATATTTTTGGCCGAGTTCTTAGCTGTTATACTAGCCCTACGTAAATAGTCTTTAACTATTACTTTTGTGACTATAGTTACAGATTCATTGTGTTCGGCACTAACTGCTTCAACAGATTCAGATATTCTAAGATAATTGCGATTACTTGTTCCTCATCATTTGCAAAACCTGCCATTAATTTGGGTGCCGGGACACAACAAAATTCTACTCAGTTAAGTTGCAGACTCTCTGGCGAAAGCTTCTCCGATAGGTCGTATTCTCTCTCTTCTTCCAGTAATGGCATTTGTTGCTGTGGCAAAGATCAGAAATTATGCGTTATCTGTGTTCACTCAAAGTCTCGATTCGTCACTGGAAATTTCGCACCTACAGTTCCCTTGGAGCAGGAAATGTGCAGCAAGCCGAGCTGAAGTTGCAATAACCAGAATGCATTGTAGAATTCCAAATCTAAATTTTTACATGCAGAGAGCAGGTTTGCAGTCTCCCCTTATTACTCCTATCGCAACGAACTCGAAACTATCCAACAGTTCTTGTTGAGCTGCTGACGTTTTCTTTACACAGAAAACATATCGAAACCTTATTGTGGCAATGTAGTCTACCAGTTACATCGGTCGTTCTGCTATCATTTGGGGCCTTTGCACTGGGGAACTCAGACAGGAGTAATTTCAAAGCTGTGGAGAAGTTTATATGCGACTCGAATAGATTTGGTAGGTGTATCAACTACTAACAATTTTTTATTCAGCTTTCCTGGTCAAAAGATCTTCAGTCTCTGGGAGATTACAGAAGATAGTACGACTTAGAATTATTCATAGTTACTGTTACATTTAAAAAATCATTTCAAAATCATTTTTTCTCTTACTAAATAATAAATATAAATTCAGTATGTATAATCCGCCCGGCTCATACCGATCGCCCAGAGTGGGTAGGTGCCAATGATCCAAAGAGAATCATCATCATGCTTTCGGAACTGCGTCTCAGTTACATTTACTGGTGACTCCGTACTATGAACGCAATTTTTTATGAAGTGGCATGAGAATCTCGACTGCCTCAAACCTGGTACCACTGCCACTGCACCCGACCAGGTACCCATTTCCAGTGTTGCTAGAGGTACTACTACTTTAACGCTATCGCAGATGTGGGTTGCAGATCTCTCCTTATGGTTTATTCAATTGGAGAACAAGTTCCACATTCATCAGATGATCGGAAATTCACAAGCATGAGCTACTCTTTAAAGCGTTGCCGCCACAGGCACTAGCCAAAATATGCGACATTCTCGTGGGCCCGCCTGGTGAAACTCATACGACAGTCAAGCAGACTCATTCCGCCTAAGCATCTGCACATTGAGCAACTTTTGTGCAACAATGAGCTCGGGGGCTGCCATCCCACACAGTTTCTACGTCACCTGCAACACCTGCTTGGGGACCAGCCGGCCTGCTCGGAAACATTCATATAATGGGAGTTGTTTCTACAGCGTCTTTCACCTATCATGCAAATGGCTCTTGTCCCAGCTCAGGCTAAGACTCTGTCAGAGCTGGCAGAAATGGCCAATGACATCATGGACATTGCCCCGACAGTCATAAATGCTGCCCGCACCTTTCAGATTTTCAAAGTAGATTCCCTTCGAGAAACGCTAAAATATCTCGCAGCTGAAGTCGCAACTTTGCGACTGCAATTGCTGAGCATTTGCAACCTAAATAATCAGCCTTCTCCACACTGACTATCTATCACCTCACCTGCTCAGCAATGGCCACTCGACCAGACCGAGCACCGCTCTTCATTGTGAACGACATGCTACTACAACCGGCATTATCAGGCCGCGGCTCGCAAATGTGTGCCACCTTGCACATGGCCCTTGGGGAACGCTCATGCCGATCGTCAATATCAGTGGCAGGTGATCAAGGCCTATCATCAAGCCGCCTCTTCCACATCACTGACAGAACCACAGGTCTTCGCTTGCTGGTGGACACTGGAGCAGAAGTCAGCATAATAGATCTTTTTCAAGCATCGCAGCAGCACCCGTGGGTGCGCAAGTGATTCTGGAAAATGTGTGTACACAACCAGGGACCTCGCCACCTCTCTTAGTGCATTTCTCGCTGATCAGCAGCTATCGAATAGCAAAGATTTTCTTCATCGCTATTTTTCGAGAAGACATCAAGCAAGCCTATGTCCAAGTGTCGTCTGGAACACTCGGAGGTAAGAGGTGGGCATCAATCTGTGAGTTTTCTCTCAGCGTTTTAGGTGTTGTAGGGAATCGCGTAACTCGATCGCGCACAAACAAGGAGACGCGCATTTGGGCGCGACGCGTTGACAGCATCTCTCGACTCGACAACAGGTGCGTTTGGTTAACTATGGAAGGGTGTCCTTGCGTGCATACACTCAGTTATTTAGGAGGATTGTGTTTCGTGCGACGAGAGCACTGTCGTACAAACAATTCGTAGCGGCTGGTTGCCGATGTCATGCAAGTACAGAAAATTTCCAAGGATGCACAATCTAGTATATGCAGCCTTTCCATGAAGGGTGTGTTGAACATGGCGAAATGAGTTCTGGACACTAGCTAAAATACAACTACGCTAATCTAATTGAAACATCCAGATACATAGCCCACTCCCTTTATTAATAAAAGAAGTGGGCTATGCGCTAGCTTACCCGCATCCGTGTGTTGTAGCGATTCATTTTCTAGTTTCAATGTGCATTGCAAAACTGGCTCTAGACACGGCAGCTACACTACAACTACGCTGATCAGCGTGAAATGTCAACTAGAGTGACGGGTGTAGGCGCTAGCTTACCTACGCCCGTCTTTCACAGCGATTCGTTTTCTAGTTGTTTTTTAATCTGATCACGACGGCACGAGCCGATGCTAAAGGGCCAAAAACAGTGACGTGTGATACGAGAGTAATACTAACTGCCCCACGATGAAGAGAGGTTTGCAGGTTGATAGGTTATTCTGAAAATGCGACCCTGAAAATGTTAGAGAGCAAAGCAGAGTAGATAACATTAAGCGCAAATTGCTGTATACGTACATCTGTTTTGGGCATTCAAATGTATATTGTACATACGTTTTACGATGCGGATGAACAGACTACGCCGGCAGACTGTATTCAGTATTCACCGAACTCGGGTGAGATTCTTATTGCGTCGTAGCTTCCATCACAGCTGCCGCTATGTAGATCACTAGCTTCGCCGAGCTTGCCTCTGCCGCGGTGTACACAGAATTTTCAAACTGCACTACACCCTCACAGTGGCTTCCGAGATAGCTTGAAAAATGCCTATTCCAGCTTCCAAAACTGACCGGTGTCTCTGCGAGAAGTCAACTCCTTTAAAAGCGATCAATTGTTCTGTCATTGCAACTCACGAACAGAAGTCTCTGACCTTTGATCTAGGTCTCAAGAAGAAACTACAGTGGTTGTTTTGGATAGCAGACGTATGCTACGCAATATTTGGCACCAATTTCTTAAGGCATTTTCATCATTCTCCTGGATATGAACTGCTGTCGCCTGGTGGAGAGCTATACCGGTTTATTGGTCAATGATTTTCTGTCACGCCCTACGGCGCTTAATGCCAATTTCATAAAATGGCTTACATCACCATATACAGCTCTGCTCAATGAGTTTATGGAGATTACTGCGCAGTCTCCAATGAATAAGCCCCCCAAGCGCACTGTGGCCCACTGCATTGTTACCACAGGCCCACCTGTCCACCGCCACCCTTAGAGACTTGGCCCTGATAAACTTCAAATTGCTCGCAACAAATTCGAGCGTATGTTACAGCTACAGATCTTCCGTCGGTCATCAAGCTCATGGTCGTTGGCGCTATACATGGTTGCCAAGAAGAACAATGACTGGTGGTCGTGTGGTGAATATCGGACCCTCAATGCAGTCACTGTTGCAGATCAATACCTGTTACACAATATTCAGGACTGCACTGCCTTTTTAACCGGCACAACCGTAAACTCAAAAATTGATCTCATGAAAGCTTATCAGATTCCCGTTGAGCCTTCCGGAATTCCAAAAACTGCAATATTTACCCCATTCTGGCTTAATAAGTATTTACAAATGCCTTTCGGTTTGACAAACGTAGCTCAGACATTTCAGTGTTTTATAGATGAAGTCAGAAGAGGCCGTTTTGTTTCGCCTGTATGGATTATGTTTTTGCCAGCAAGGACACTGAAATGCACAAGGCACATCTCCGTGAGATTTCCACTCGACTGCGTGCACATGATTACAACCTGATCATGACAATGTCGAAAAGTGTCAGGTTGGAGTCTTGGAGATAGCGTTCCTCGGACATCAGATCACTAAAGACGACATCACTCCTCTACCTGACAAGGTTCAAGCCATCATCGACTACCCGCCTCCAATGTCCACATGTAGTCTGCTAAGTTTTCTCGGAGTTGTCAATTTTTATCACGGCTTCATCCCTACATGCTCTACACTGCTGCAGCCTGTGAAAGTGCTACTCTAAACTTCGAAAACCGAGTCAGCCGTACTTTCCAGGGACAGAGTCACAGATCAAGCTTTTGCCGCTGTAAAGACCTAACTCGCCCAGGCCGCCCTCTTGCACCACTCTTCATCCACTACTCCCACTAGCCTCATGGTGGACGCTTCTTCAGAAGCAGTTGGAGCTGGTCTTCATCAATGGATCAACAGCGCATGGGCTCCAATATGCTTCTTTTCCCACAAGTTACGCAATACTGAGTGTCGATACAATACTTTCGGATGGGAGCTCCTCTCGGCCTACCTTGCGGTTTAGCATTTCAGGTACTTTTTTGAAGGACGACAATATGCCATTCTTACTGACCACAGGCCATTTGTTTCGGCTTTACGTTCCTGCAGTGCAACGCACACTCCTCGAGAGCTTTGACACTTAGCTTTCATTGCCCAATTCGCAACAGAAATCTGTTATACAAAAGGCAGCTTTAACAGTGCAGCCGACGCCCTCAGTCGTATTACCATCAATGCCATGAGGCACAGAAATTAGACGATGATCTTCCATGACTCCGATCCTCTACCTCTCTCCGACTGGAACAAGTCAACTTTCGCGACGACAACGTCGCTCTCTGGTGCAATGTTTCACACAACTGCACTCGTATCTATGTTCCTTCACAACTGCGTCGTTCTGTTTTGGACAACCTCCACGCAATCTGCCATCCAGGCATAAGAGCTACGCAAAGCCTGGTCACTGAACGCTATGTCTGGCCGTGCATCCAGGCTAAAATTTGTGACTGGGTTCGCTCTTGCACAGTGTGTCAGTGTATGAAAGTACAACAGCACACCAAGCCTCCTTGAAGAACATTTTTTTTCCCTAATGCACATTTTGACACCATTCATTTGGACATTGTCAGGCCTTTACCTCAATGCCGGTGATATAGGTACTTGCTTACTTGTATTGACAGGTAGACCAGGGGGCCTGAAGCAGCTCCATTGCCTGACATCACGGCAGAAACATATACGCATACCTTTCTTGCTACCTGGATTTGCCGCTTCAGGGTACCATAAATGGTGACTACTAATCGAGGCAGACAGTTTGAGTCAGCGCTTTTCACCTCTGTCACATCTCTACTGGGTTGTGCGCGCATTCGCACAACTGCGCATCATCCAGCATCAAATGGCATTCTAGACAGACTCGATCGTCATCTAAAAGCTCCACTTGCTTCACAGCTTCACGCTGAAGATTAAGTATCGCACCTCCCTATCGTGCTTCTCGGCTTTCGTTCAATGCTTCAGCCAGAACTTGCCTGCTCTGTAGCAGAGATGGTTTATGGCTGCACACAACGTTTGCCTGGTGACCTCGTCAGCCCCGTTACAACGCAGAGTGTTCCGCATCCATCTTCTTTCATCCAGCATCTGCGGATCTTCATGCAATGCCTGTGCCCATCACCCACCTCAGCGCACATTAAGAACGATGTTTTTCTGCCGGCAAACCTACAGACATCTTCACACGTTTTTGTTCGTGTTGATGCATCTCGCTGTGCTCTTCAGCCTCACTATGGCGGTCCTTTTGCAGTCATCCAACATTCTGAACATCATTTTAAAATCCTGCGCAATGAGCATGAAGACACAGTCAGCATTGAAAGGATCAAGCCAGCACCCATTCTGACAAACTCCATCTGATCTTTTTTTTCTTTAATTTCCCACGGCCACTTGTCTGCAGGGAGGCCCTTCTGTGGCGTACTTTTCTTCTTCTAGCACGGCAAACTTGCGACATGAACTGACAGTGGGTAGTCTCCAGAAAAGAAAGAAGAGGGAGTTGAAACAATGGCAGAAAAACTGCGCTGTGTTTTAAGAATCGTGTCTCAGAGTGTTACCGCCCTTTCTAGAAATTGCTGCACTGTGCCTTCCCTTGGTGAGTCGCCACTGGGGCATTATGGCAGAACGGAGTGCCAGAGAGCAGAACAGACGACGCTTTTCCGCTTTTGCCTACTTACATCAGGAGCCGCGAGTGGTTTTGTTTGGTGTAAGGTGCTGCTGTTAGAAAGAAACGGCTACATCTGACCGCTCTGACTTTTATGCACGCTAATTACTCTTTTTGTCCCAAATACCCGTAATCGTCATTGAACATGCCGGATAAGAAAGGAATGCGGCAGACACACTTGCTCAGTTCTTGGACGAGATAATACGCGAAAGTCACCGGAAGTTTTGTTGATTGCTCAGTGCTACTTCAGGACTTGGATTATTTTGTTGGTGCAGCTATTTTCCCCTTGTTAATGTCTGTTTTTTGACTCACTGATAACGGGGCTGGTATTTTACATCTGAAGCATATCATGTAATTACTATGTGAATTTATTAAGACGAGTGCCTTAGATACCTCAATAAAAACTCTAGTTCCCCTACCTAAGACGACTCGAAGGCGACGGTCGTGTCCTTTTTCTTCTCAGTCGATGTACTCATCTTACTCTGTCAGTCTACGAGTGTCAGCAGGGCTTTGCCGTGGGTGCAAACCCGTCTTGCATCACAGCTGGGAGAGGGGGAGAGCACTGGTGTAGCTTGGGTGCGAGAAAGCGCTGGTGTAGTTTGCGGGGGACAGTACCCCTTTTTCATTCCCCTGCCATTGCCCATGCCCGCCACCTTTCACACCACCCTTCAAAAATAGGCTGCACCTAATGTGGTTTGCACTGCCTCCAAAATTAGATAAAGTGCAAAACTTGCTTGGAATCGCCTCCATGATCTTAACACCTTTGACCAAGCTCGGATATCATGCGATGGCGTTAGTGCGTTAAGTCACGCGACGTTTTCATTTCGTCAATTCTTGGCAATGTCTGACGTTATTACGTTGTCATCACGTGATGGCTTTTCGAATCACTCGACGCCGCCTGAGCGAGATGCAAACGTTCAAGTTTGCACCCAGCCCAGAGCTGTTGTACAAGTCCGGAGCTTGCAATATCACCCTCCTATTGATGGCGTGATGACTTCCCCACAGCATAACGCGGGACATCGCCAGTGCGTATGTTCTAAGGTAGCTATATTGCGGCAGTAAGATTATGTATTAGTTGGCTGTTCAATAGAGTGGGATTAGGGTATGCCCCAATCCTAAAACGCCTGAGTGTCAGAGCCTGAGGTCTGCTTAGTTTTCTGTATGGTGGAGGGTATTGTCTACGTGCAATGTAAAAATGTTTTGTCAATTCATAATACAAGGTGGGAGGGTATGGGTTCTCCAAGACATCAGTGCCGCACTTCCTGATAGCTGCACGGTTCATTAGTCCTCGTGCAGATTGAACAGGGCTCCCTTAATGCGTCCCGTATGAGCTGGACACCAAGCGAGTGTTTGGCGCTATGCATTTGTCCTGAAGAATTCGCAAAGCTACTTCCAATATTGCTCCCTAGGCAAATGCTCGGACCGCCGATCTGGAGTCGCTGTAAATTGTGGACCTCCTGTTATCCAGCAAGGCCAACGCAATCGCCCCTGATATGTCAGCCCCCGTCGTCCGGATCGTTGTAGAGTCGGTAGTAACACCCTCGAGGCTGATGCTCACTGCCTTATACGCCTTCCCTTCAAGATATCGGGCTGCATCGATGAAGGAGCAGTCCCCAGCTTGTTCTTGAGCCCTACGTAGTAGAGCCTTTGCCCTGGCCCGTCTTCTACCCTTGTTTTCCTCAGGGTGGACATTTTGCGGGATGGGGACAATGGTGATTTGTTCTCGTTGTTGACAAGGAATGCTGCATAAGTGAGACTTGATTTTCATCGGTGAAATTCCCAGCTCACGCAGGATGTTTCTATTGGAACCCGTGGTAGAGAGCCCGAGGAATCGCGCCCTCTCCTGTGTGAAATTTCTTCAAGTTCAAGCGTGTTGTGCATGCCGAGACGAAACAGTCTATCTGTGCTTGTGTACATGGGAAGCCCGAGAGCTCTCTTTATGGCCTCTCTTATTAACATGTTAAGCTTACCACTCTTCCACCTCTGCCAGTTGTGCATGGCTACAATGTACGTGAAATGGTGCATCACAAAAGCGTGCACCAAGCTTACGAGGTTATCTCCTCAAAGTCCATGTTTCCTGTTGGAAATCCTTATTAGTCTGATGGCATTGTCAGTTTTTCTGGCGAGACTCATGACCGTCAGGTTAATGGAGCTGTTCGACTGGATGGTCGTATACCTAATACCCAGAGGGAGTCTACCCTGGGGATCAAGCTGCCCTCACCTGTTTTAAGAGTGATGTCAGTATGCTGTAATGGCTTCCAGCGTCTTGGTTTGGGGCCCCTGCGCTTGGGCCTGTACAGAAGCAGTTACGATTTCTGCGGCAAGAATTGAAGATCAGTCGTTTTAAGGTAGTTTTTCGTGACCTCAATAGCTTCCAGTAGCACAACCTCTATTCGTCCATCGCTGCCAGCGGCACACGATACGGTGATGATGTCATCAGCATAAATGGTATGAATAATGCCATCGACTTTGGAGAGTCTGAGACAGACTGATCACGACGAGGTTAAAGAGGGTCGGGGATAGTAGTGAGCCTTGTGGTGTCCCTCATAAGCCAAGCTTTACTGGATTCGAAACAAGATCGTTCATCGTGAGTATGGCCTCTCTGTCAGTCCGGAATGATTACATAAAGACAATTTTAGCTTAAAGAAGTACTGACTGCATTTGATCGCCAAGAAGTTCAGACTAACAGAGAGCCCCACCTACCCAAACCTTCCCTGCCCCACCCGAGAGGACTGGGAAGCTGTCCTGCTCAGCTGCTTCGACCTTCAAGCCCAACAGGCATTGGTGTTTAGGGCCCGAGCCACCGCGGCAGCTGCAGGGATACCGGACTAGAAATTTCCCCTAGTGTTATTGAAAGGTGGCCATAATAATGTTTTCTAACACAACCATCGTGGTGGTCTAGTGGCTAAGATACTCGGCTTCTGAAGAGCAGGTTGTGGGATCAAATGCTGTCTGCAGCGGCTGCCTTTTCAATGGAGATCAAAATGCTGTAGGGCTGTAGGCTGAGATTTGGGTGCACGGTATATAAACCCAAATGGTTGGAATTTCCGGACCCCTCCTCTATGGTGTCTCTCAATCATATGGTGGTTTGATATGTTAAACTCCATGTATCAATCAATCAATCAATCAATCAGCAATAGAGTGAATAGAGAGCCAGGTCCTGTCTGGATTTACTGCGTGGAGTGTAAAAACTGGGCTTATGAGGACTGCGTGAGGGCCCACATAGTCACTTTCAAGTGCTTCTACTGGATCACCTGATGAGATGAATTTTTTTCACACTGTCTCATTTTCCCCACCAGTTGGGGAGATATGAGACATGGGGTGTCGTTTACATTTCTGTTCATAATAAACTTTTGAAGCGTGGCATCATAGTCACATTTATGTAACACTTCCTTACACAAGAAGAAAAGATTTTGCATTACAGCTTAATGGTAACATGTGGAATAAAACTATGTATTTACCATTTTCTAATTTTGGATGTCACTTTATTTGACCCTATCATATATATAGTGCCGTCCCGTGTTTCAAATGTCAACAAGGAGCATCACATTTCTTGTACGTAACCTCAAATGGGCCAATGTATAGACAAAAGTATGATGCCATGTACTCTACACCCACCATTGAAATACATGGCATCATTGCTTGAGAAGTAGGGAAACTATGTTCGTAGCTGGCTATGTCGCTATGAAAAACCCAGAAGCATTCAGACAGCAGGAGATTCTGCAGTGGCCATGGCTTTCCCAGCAAGACCAGTGGCCCCTTGTGCTCACCCGTTTTCGTCCTTCATGATGCGATAGACGTCATACTGGGAACTCCCGATGCCCTTGAAAAGTGCCGTGTCATCCGACACGTCTGTGTACACCACATTCCTGCCTGGGTGAGTAAAAAAGACATACGATACAAAACTTGCGAGTTATGAAGAAATTATTGGGACAGAAAAAACTATTGTTTTTCTTTTTACTTGCACTCAAACCATACCCGCAAGTGGCCGTTGGAGCGCATGAAAGGTCTGAGGCTGGGACTGCGGGTGGCATTCTATAGCTGCAATAAACTTACCAACGACAACGACGCGGAATGTGTGCTTTTTTACCCATCTGATAGTAAGGTTTAAAACACACCCAAGGACAACTAACAGATAAATCACCATATAAACATTTATTTGGGTAACTCTAAAGAAATTCTAGCTGACGCAATAAATTCTGTACACATCGTGTTCAGGATGAGCTCAAAGTATGACAAAATTGTTTTGGAGTCTACTATGTAGCGCAGAAAATTACATTCCTAATTTTAGGGGCCTGGTCTATTGTACACTGTCGTCATTGCTTGGATTTGCACTGTCAAAACATTGTATATGAATTGAAAAAAAAAACAGGAAACAAGCTAGAAACAGAATGGCAGACAAAAAAATGAAGACATAGCAATAAAAACAAAATATATTAAAGATAAAGGTAAAACACAGAGAAACTTCAAAAGAAAAAAAAAACTTCAAAATTGCTGAAACAGAAGTGGCTTCAAGCTTCCACCTTCCTTCATGCTTGGCAATAATGCAAAGCTGTCCTAATAATTTTTTACACAACACTTGTTTGAATAATCAATTCACATGAAAAATAGAGCAGTGTTTACAGGCCTCTTACTGCTCCCTTTAAACTGGGTTTACACAGGGTAAGTTTCACGCTGTTCTACAAGTTCACCGTAGCTTTTTTTTTTATATGGGCAACATTAGTTAGATCTCATTTATACCGGCCCAATCACAGGGTCACTCACCCAAATAACTTTATAGCACAGCCCATTAGTCGTCGTATTGGTAGAAAAGTAACTGCAGTCCACCAACATGCTATGCGGCCGACGATAGTCGCCCCGCACTCTTTATATTACTGGAGTAGCGATTATATGGACACACTCAGCTGAATTTTGCTGCCGCCATCGGCATCGACCTTATACACCGTATATGTATGCGTATCTACATATGTGAAAACGCAAGAAATATAAATAAACCAGAAAAACACTCCGACCTCTGAATAGGGAGGGCGAAGAGTTAGCCACAGAGCCACGAAGGAGCACCTGCTTCAATGTTCAGACGGCAATCTATTTATATCTACCACTTACCACTGGCGAGAGAACTATCGTGTTCTCAGCAGTAGGAGCGAGATGGAGCAATAAGCGTGTTGCGAGATCGTAATGATGTGGCTGGGCATGCTCTCATCTCCAATGTGCACTTTTCCCCACAAAAAAGGGGCAAAGTACGCTCACTCATCTCACGCGCACGCTCACTTATCTCAAAGTGGGGACAATGACACACCTTAGGTTTTCACCGCAACGATTCTATAGTAGTTACCAGGCGTAAAGAGGTCACCGCACTTGTTGCCCAGTCTCTCTTTGCAAAAAGTGTGTGCTTTTCAGACACGGTGAAGTTACAACCGAGACGCTTATTCGCGTTCATTTGTGCTAGTAAGTAGATTCAGTGCGTCATTTGTGCATGAGAAACGTGAGGCACGTTTCAATCTGCTTGCCATTCTTCGTGTGACCTTCCAATTTATTGCTATCGTGTTCAATGCTGCTCCTTTGCGGCAAAGTTGCGACTCTTTGTAATAGTTCAACACAATGTGCACAGCCTGTTTTAGCACACAACAAGACCAAAAACTTTCCCGAACATCTCCAGTTTATTCTATCCTGAATGACTTTATTTCATTTCATCCCTGTACACTTCTTAATTTCTTCACTCCACCAAACTTTCCATCTTTTTCGACTGCATTTCCTACCCCTGAGGTAACCAATATTGCTATTACCGAGTCCCAGTTTTCAGTTATTCCCACAGCATGGTCAGCCCAGGTCAATTTTTTTTGCTTGATGCCAACTGAAATAGCTGCAACCACCGCTAGTTCTAACTCCTGTCATTGAGCTGACGTTAATTGACGTTAATGAGCAAGAAACAGTTTAAAGTTGGTGTGCTTACCTTTGCGCATGCGTGACAATGTGTAGTCAATGATGGAAGCCTTGACGCCGGCAGTGCGCACCAGCATTTTTCGACCATTCAGCATGAATTCGACGCAGTCCTGCTCTGTGCGTTTCACCAGAACATTGTCACAGTGAAGATCGCGGTGCTCGAACTCGAGCTCCAGCTCGGCCACAGCCAGTGAGCAGGCCACCTGCAAGAATATGCTTTCCAGCTGCTCTATGGTGCCCTGCAAACAGGATATAGTGTGAGTGGGGTACTTGCAGTTGCAAAGGCGAAAACATTGGAGCCGCGTTTCTGTGCACACAGTGGTAAATCTTCTGGAGCACAATTAGACACATTCTTACAACATACATACTGACATAGGCCCTCATTCGTAATACTCCTAGGTGCTCATTCAAAATACTTCGAGGGGCACACTGTCAGCTGTTCAATGAAACGGTATCATGTATGGATGATTGGTTGCGTGGTTGTGTGCGAGGGTGCCGAATCGCACATCGAAGGAAACTAGTTGCGAACAGCAAGTTTTTGAAGATTGATGCTATGTAGGTTTTAACGTCCCAAAACAACCATATGATGAGAGATGCCGTGGTGGGGGGCTCCAGAAATTGACCATTTTGGATTCTTTAATGTGCACTCGAATTGAGCACAAGGGCCTACAGAATTTTCGTCTCAATCAAAAATGCAGCCACCGCCACCAGGATTGAACTCCGTGACCTGTGGGTCGGCAGCCGAGTGCATTGGCCATTAAACCACCGTGGGGAGGCCAAGTTTCTGAAGGTACCTAGCGCCATGCTGCTGTTTAAAAAAATTACGAAACAAAGACAAATTTTTGATAAATCTGCAAATGTTTCTTGAAGGCTGACCCGAACATGAAACAACTCGTTGCATTCTGAATAGAAAAATGTCATATTCATCCATTTCTAGCACTGAGAGGAAGCCATCGCATTTATTTTTTAATGTCTTTAAACGCACTCGTATATGCTGGGTCGGGGGGTACATTATAGGTAAAAGATGGAACCTATAAAAGATATGAAATGAAATGTCTATTTTTACAAAATTACCTTTTGGTGCTTAAGCACCACATACCCGATTCATTATTGTGCAACATGGGGTTCGTTACTGCGCATTTTTTTGACAGCATGTTCGCCACTGTGGTGCACCGATTATGGTACTTTCGGTTGTAGACCTTAAAGTCGCATGTTCGATCACAGCTACGGTGGTCACATTTGGGTGGAGGTGAAATGCGAGATGCCTATGTGCTCTATGGTGTTAGTGCAAGTTAATGAAAGCAGATGATCAAAATATTCGGAGTCATTCACTACAGTGTTTTTTCTAATCATACCATGGTTTTTTAAGGTGTGGCCAAGTTTGAGCACAATCTTAACATGATTTGGGGACGTTGTACTCGATATATTTGTTATAATTGATCGATTGATATGTGGGGTTTAACGTCCCAAAACCACTATATGATTATGAAAGCGCCGTAGTGGAGGTCTCCGGAAATTTAGACCACCTGGGGTTCTTTAACGTGCACCCAAATCTGAGCACACGGGCCTACAACATTTCCGCCTCCATCGGAATTGCAGCCGCCACAGCCGGAATTTGAACCCCGATATATTTGTTATAGTACATATGCATTTGTGCACATCGTGTTTTTCCAAATGTGGTCATCGTGGTATACAAAATTATGAAGGTGCCCTCATGTTATGTGGTTGCGCAATAAAATCTTGGTAAAAGAAAACCATGGCTTTGATGGAAAATCATCTGGTCTAAAGAATAAAGTCTACTACCGTTCGCACATAATGAAGAAAAAAAATGTTTGGATCAATTTACGAAACGCATCACAGTTCACAGAAATATCCATTCAATTTACTGTTAAACAAAATAACGGAGTCGCTCTTTCTCGATGTACTGGTGAAACATAAGTGTATTGTACTTTCCTTTGCCGCATTTAGTAAAGAGCGCATTTGTTGGCCGACATTCGCACCTAAATTCGATACACCCTCTAGCATACAAGAGTTTAATGATGTCCTAATTGCAGCGTGCCAACATTACATGTACCAAGTCTGCTGACCTCTGCTCTGACGCTCAATGTGTGTACCGGGACCTGTCGGGAAGTGGTTAAGCAGATTAATATGTGCAATTCGTACAATGCAAGATGCGTCACCCTTCCACAGTCCCACCCCATCAAAACGTTCGAATCGGTCCAGTACACCGAACGATCCTTATGTGAGATTTTGGCCAATGTTATGCGCCAGTACGACGAATACACGTAGCTTATACACGTGCTTACAACCTGGAACACGCACTCTTGTCATTGTGAAAGGGAAGTTAGAAAACGAGTAGTTCTCTGGTGTGGTTTATGAAGTCGAGTTTGCGAACTGTGAATGTGTGTATAATTCTAAAATTGGAAACTTTGTGCTGAGGCGTAAACAGCCTTGCAATGCTGTGAAAAACAAAAAAATCATTCCCAACCACCTTGCTATAAATGAACATGGTATACATGGTTGGCCTACACGACGCCAAGGGCCGACATGAGATGACTGCATACGACAACAAAATACTTCATTTTCCTTCAGGTCACCCTTTCTTCTCTTTCGCACCATCATATAAGCATCATAATTATCATCAGCCTGACTACGTCCACTGCAGGACAAAGGCTTCTCCCATGATCTGCCAGTAAACTTGTTCCTGTGCTGGCTGCTGCCACTTATACCTACACCTTTCTTAATCTCATCTGCTCACCTAACTTTCTGTCTCTCCCTAACCCGCTTGCCTTCTCTGGGAGTCCAGTCAGTTATCCTTAGTGACCAGCGGTTATCCTGCCTACGTGCTACATGCGCGGCGCATGTCCATTTCTTTTTCTTCATTTCAACTATGATACCCTCAACTGCGGTTTGTTCCTTGATCCACTGTGTTCTCTTCTTGTCTCTTAAGGTTACACCTATCAATTTTCTTTCCATCGCTCACTGCGTTGTCCTCAATTCAAGCTGAACCCGCTTTGTAAGCCTCCAGGTTTCTGCTTCGTAGGCAAGTACAGGCAAGATGCAGCTGTTATATACCCTCTTGAGAGACAGTTGCAATATACCAGTCATGATTTCAGAGTACTTGTCGAATGTTCTCCACCCGATTACCCTTATATACTACCTCACTAATTATGGCACCTATGCAACGCCTTACGTGGCTATCCAATGATGTACCCCCACACCATCTCATCTCGTTGCCACATCCATCTCCTCCACTCCTACGCGGTTATACAACACGTGGCTTTACTCACTCTCCTCTTCCATCTGCTCCAAACCATCACTCTACCATACCACTCCTGACTATGTTATACAGTTTTGCTTGCGTGGCGTGATACACGGCTACAAGCTTTGCAGTACATAGTTTTCAGTGCGTTGCGCCAGGTATCGCTATAAATTGTGCATCGATAAGAAGCGCGAAAAAAAAAAACAGAGGAGAGTTGCCAACCGAAAGGAATTATCCTCCTTGCAGGGTATGTTTTAAGACATTTTTCACAGCATGGCATAGTAGGGTGTTAATACTATGTTCTTACAGACGTACAATAATTTCTACTTTTCTGTGAGCATCAATTACTGAAAAATGTCGACGATCGACACAACATTATTTTTTGTTACTTTGCCAACACTTTGCCAGCCCCTGGTTCATTCACCTGTGCTTCAGCTAAGACGAACTAAGCGGACACAGTGAAAGCCCTAGCGGTGACACTCGCCATCAAAACCAAAGACGTTATAGGACAGCAACCTTATATTTTCACGAACTCTCAAATAGCCTGTCGATATTTCGCTAACACCCGTGTACCTGCTATAACATTCGCCCAGCTTGCCATGCTCTTTCGTTTGACTTTCTTTTTGTTTTTGTTTTTTCCGCCCTCTGATTAGTTCGACAGCACATAAAAAGCGCGTCGCTGAGTGAATAAAGCGTGTTTGTCTCCTGGCACTGCTTGCGTCGCCTGTTCCTCGGCTCTCGTTGGTCATTTCAGACGCTGAATATGTAACAGCTGGTGGCAGCGGTGGCAGCGGTTTGGAGCGTGCGTCGGTGGTGGCCCTTGGCAAACGTTTGGTGAGAGCATGGCTTGTTTGACTTCATTGGGAGCATAAACGACATTTTCTTGGTAGGAGAGGATTTTTTTACTTTGCTAGATTTAAGTATTACGTGTAAGAGTTAGGTTTGTTATCAGCAGTCATGAATCTCGAGTCGTTAACGAAGCCCAACCTTGTGTTGCTAGCTGAAGAATTAGGCATCAAAGTCCAGAAGTCAATGCGTAAGCCTAAAATAATTCATGCAATATTCACCTGCGGAGCGGAAGATGACAAAGTAGAGGAATGTTAGAAGGCAGTCTTCCTGCTATTGAAACAGCAAGAGGTAGAACTAAAGTTGAAAGAGATGCAACTGCAGAGCCTTGAACGCAATGATAGCGTCGACATGCGCGGGTACATGCAACCTTTCAAGGTTGGCAGTGACATTACTTTGTATCTCGTCAACTTCGAGAGAACGTGTATTAGGGCAGCACTTCATAAAAGAAACCTGGTCGCAACGCCTGTTGACATTGCTTCCCAACGAAGCAGCCGACATAGTTGCGAGAATGTCAGATAAAGATGCAAGTGACTACGAAAAAGTAAAGCATCAGCTTAGGAAAAGGTACAGCTTGTCAACAGAAGTCCTGAGGATGAAGTTTCATAACACAAAGTGTAGTCAAGGGGAGTCATACTCCGATTTTGGCTACAAATCCATGAGCTTGTTAGAATAATGGCTTAAAAGCACCAAGGCATACGAGGACAAGCAATGCGTGATTGAACTGACTGTGCTATAGCAATTTTATGCATCGATTCCGGAGCAAATGTGCCTGTGGATTCAGGACAAGCCAAACGTCGAAAGGTTGCAAATGGCAACAAGTTTGGCTGACGAGTACTGTTCCCGTAGGAAGGAAAGTTTGGAAGACCTGCGAAAGAAATCGTCGGAAGCTTTTAAGAAATTTCAGAAAGGAGCGAGAGAACAACCAAGTGAAACCCGACAATGTTCCTCCCCAAGGACACACGGTCAACCCGAGTGAACTCAAGAGTTCCAAGTTTGAAGAAAAACGGCCGTTGACCTGTTATAAATGCCATCAACCAGACCACATCATCGCAGGCTGCAGGCAGCCTAATGTGTCTGCTAATTTGCCAACGGAGGACAGCAACTTCCTCTCACCCTACACGTATGACATGGCGGTGAACGGCATCATTTGCAAGGTTCTGCCTGATACAGGAGCGACATCTGATATCGTCCACCCGTCATTTTTTCAGCCCGAGCACTTCACAGGATCATGTGTGTGGGTGGGACAGGCACTAGAGCCCGATACAAAGTGCTTGCCGGTCGCAAGAATTGAAATGCAAGGTCCTTTCGGGAAATTCTAGACTGAAGCAGCTGTTCCGGACAAGCTCCCTCAAAAAATCCTGTACATTTTTTCTAACAGATCGATGAGGGACTTGCGAAATGCAGGAATGGAACTTAATGCGAATTTTGTAATGGTGGTCACTAGGTTCCTCACCAGAGCGCACACAGTCAGCACTACTCGTGCCGCTGAAATTGCAGCTGACAGTGCCAACAGTGCTCCGGCACAAACTGCTGCAACGAGCACAGGCGCCACAGCCACACCAGCCACTGAAAGCACTGATAACATCACTCCCGTCGCTTCCGCATCCGGAGGCGAATCGATAAGCCCTGTCAGTGAAAATTTTTAGCTTCTGGCCAAGGTTGACAAAAGCACTCTCAAGGTGGAGCAGGCAAAGGACGAGTCACTGCAGACGTGCTGGAAAAGATCGAGACTGAAACAAAAAGGACCAGTGTTGTTCATTGTCAATGACGGCCTCTTGTATAGAAAATTCAAGAACAAAAACGGTCGATGTTTCGAGCAGCTTATAGTTCCCCGAAAGTATCGCGTTGCGCTGCTGGGTTTGGTTCACAGCAACAGCTGGGCTGGTCATTTAGGAATGAACAAGACCAAGAGCAGGCTGCTGAATGATTACTACTAGCCAATGTGCTTCAAAGAGTGAGAACTGGGTGCATTCCTGCAGCGTTTGCCAAAGGACGAGACAGCCAAACGAACGACTCAAGGTGCCTTTGGTCGAAGTACCTTTGATTGGAGAACCTTTTTGTAGATTGGTAATCGACATTGTAGGGCCCTTACCAGTAACAGCGGCAGGCAATAGGTACTTGCTTACGCTCATTTGCCCCGCGACGAAGTTTGCCAAAGCAGTGGTGTTGCCGGAATTAAGCTCCAGAGCAGTTGTTAATGCGCTACTCACTGTATTTGCCAGAATTAGATTCCCCAGTGAAATCCAATGTGACCAAGGATCTGTTTTCACAAGCGCGCTTAACACGAGATTCCTCAAGAAGTGCAGCATATCCATTCACCACAGCTCTCTCTACCATCCGCAGAGTAATTTGGTTGAAAAACTTCATTCAGTAATGAAGCGAATTCTGCGTGCACTCTGCTTCGAGAAGGGCACTGAATGGGACGCGGCTATTCCCGTGATGCTCTTTGCTCTATGCACCGCTACTCACGAAGCGACTGGATTCACGCCGTACATGTGACGTGAATGACGTACATGTGCGATTAAAAGTGTGCAGACTATGAGATTGCATGGCAGAATGCATCGACGCGCCAGCTAGCGACGAGACATGCCAAGACAACTGCTGCAGGGCGCATGCGCGTCCCGTCTTATCACTTGGCTTCTCATGTCGCCCTGTCGGACGTGGTTAAGGGTGCTCGTAGCCAAAACGACAACTGGGTGTCACTTTCTATGTTCCATTGAATCTGCGCCGTTATTTTACTTAGCGGCTGTGACTGGGCCAATTCAAGCACCGGCTCGTGTTGTTATTGACACCAGTTGATTAGGATAAGGAAGCATAGCGAGAATCTATCGCGCAACCTGACGACGCCAACTGCTCAAAATTCAATTTTCTCAGGCCAGCTTGCCTTTGTCGGGCTAATCCAAGTTGTACCTAAATTAGCTTAGTTAAGTCAAAGTTAATGTAGCCAAAATGAATTAAATGTAGTCCAGCACTATATGACCTCCCTAAATAAGGCAGGCTTAAGTAGGTTTAGTTAAGCTCTGTTCACCTTGGTTTTTTCATGTTAAGCAAAGTTACCCTTAAATGAGCCCAGATGAGTTGAAATAAATATAGCCAAGTTTAATTAGGCACAGTTGATCATGCTCATCTTTTCCTAGCCATGCAAAATTAGCCCGTATAAGGCAAACTGTATCGTGGCCAATTAATCTATGTTGACTCCCCATCAGCCCACAGAAGCCAAAGCCAGGAAGATACTAATTACTATTTACCTACCATACTAATTAAGATATTTTAAGTTATTGTAGTGTTACCTATTAGAACTATTATGATGGAATATTAGTCTTAAATCAAACTGAAACACCCTATATACTGCAAATTCACGAAGCATATTTAGGCTGAATATGCATAACTAAGCTAACTAGGCAAACACCAAGGTAACTATAAGAAATTTGATTAAGCTTGGTTGGTTCTAGCATTATCAAACCAATTGGAATATAATAAGTATTAAATAAGTAACTTCTTATTAAAACAAAAATAATTACCTTAATTGAAGTTGAACTCTTAGAGCTCAGAGAATCCAAACTTGGCAAGATGCTGATTAGTTCTGCCCGAGCCAAGTCTCATTTTTCTAAATATAAATCAAATCAGCCTTAACATTTTTTTATAAATACTGAATAATGTGTGTGACATCGAAGCACACCCAAAGTACTCGAGTTTGATGTCACATAATTATGCAAAACACGCCTCGATCTGCCTAATATAGACATCTGTTGCTGCATAGTATGTTTTTGAGAGTAAAGGTATTTAATTTCGTGTATATATTCACATTTGACTATTTCAGCTATATTAACTTTGACTTAACTAAGCCAATTTAAGTGCAACTTGGATTAGCCCGACAAAGGCAAACTGGCCTGAGAAAATTAAATTTTGTGCATATGGCTTCATCAGGTTGTGCAATTCTCGCTATGCTTCTTATCCAAATCAACCGGTGTCAATCAACCCCATCACAGCCGCTATGTAAAAGAACAGCACAGATTCAATGGAGCATAGAACGCGACACCCAGTTGTCGTTTTGACTACGAGCACCGCAACCGCGTCTGACAGAGTGACATTAGAAGCCAAGTGATAATAAAGGACGCGCATGCGCCCTCCAGTAGTTGTCTCGTCGTGTCCTGTCGCTAGCTGACGTGTCTATGCATTCTGCAACACGATCCCGATGTCTGCACACTTTTGACCGCACCTGTACAGTGAAGTACAGTGTGCACAATGTCATTGATAAATTGCGCTATTTTTAGGCACAGGGTAAAATGTGTGATAATTAGATATACTTTTACAAGGTACTGTAGGGTAATTTGCCATTCATGTAGGGTATTTTAAACAAGGCAGTTGGCAACACTGACAAAGAGACAGAAGAGATAAAGGAGAGGTGCTTTCTAAGGAAAAGTTTTATTAACTGAAACCTCAGAGCTATATTGTTCGAACTGAAGGGCACAAATTAATTGAAGACATGAGCACACCATAGTTAACACAGATAAGTGTGAATAAAAGAAGGGAACACATGACTCGGATTAAAGGATGGCCCAGCACAGCCACCTCGTCTTTCACTACAAGGAGTGTGAATGCAACGCCCTGCTCGTTCATTACACTGACACTGTCTTCAGACATTATAACCAAACAACTTGTATAATCGTCGAAGCATGTTTCATTTTACTGCACCAAGACGACTGCATAATTCATGTTTTCATTTGCATATCAGACGAAGAAACCTCGCTACTGCCCACTTTGCTGCCACAGTTTAGCAAGGTTACGTGTTTCAAGATGTGCGCTAATGTGTACCATGCGTAGTTCTCTTCAGATAAGAAGTCTAAATTTTCGGTAAGAAATTTAATTGTTTGAAAGTGTCTGCCCTGCGTGTATTTCTTCCTAGTCACTGTGTTGTTGTTTTTTCACTCTTCTAAAAGGTAGGCCGTTTCCAACTAGACCAAATAGATGTGCTGCTACCATCAAATGTGCGGTACCTTGTGGCCCGCATAGAAAATTGTGCACCTGTGCACGTCCGCGCAAAGTGTCTAGTTTACATACTTGTTTCAAGCCACCTGCAATGCATGCAATATAATGCGAATGACAGATGATGTGTGGTTATGAAGTGAAATAGGTTTAAGCGAACCAGGCCCAATACCTTGAAACGCTCCAGTGTTTTGCCGCCGTTCTCGAACTCGAGAAGCACGTAAAACTGCGTTTCCTCAAAGTTTGCTGAAACAAAAACAAGAAACCGGTAATAAATATAGTAGCTAAAAACATGGCTAATGTTCAATGTGTACACTCATGAGAGTTATGTCACCAATATCTTTGCAATAAAAAAAAATAAAAATCCACACATGACAGTATTAAAAGCTACAGTGTGGAAATTTTCTGAAAAATATGAAATATTCATGGCAAACTTTGTGGGTATTTTAGAAGTCCTAGAATTGATACTTTTTGCATATCGTTTTTTTTTCATATGTCGGCAATCTGCAGTTCAATTGTTTACAGAGCAATTGATCATGCCTAATTAACGCTACCGTTCACTGCGTCAACTTGCGTCAACTTGTGACAAGTTTTTTCGCTGCTTCTCTCAAGGTCATAAGTTCTATTTCAGCTATGGAGGGATTGACTGATGATTGATATGTGGCATCCCAAAACCACCATATGTATATGAGAGACTTTGTAATTGAGGGCTGTGGAAATTTTGACACCCTGGGATTCGCTATAGAGGGAGCATTTCAATGAAGGTAACATCAGGGGAAAAAGTGACTGTCACATTAAAACCCTCCTCACTCCCCCCTGACTAAACAAAACTTTACAGTGAATTCCATTGTGTACTAGGCTATTCAATATCTATAGACACTTTCTAGGCACAAAAGACCCCGTAGTATAATATTGGAAACGTATTTGCACAATGGGTTGGCCGATATGATGTCGAGAAAAAATTCACATTCTCCATTTCTCTGAGGCGGCATTTGTATTGCAATGCACTATCATGCTTCAAACGTGCTTAAAATTCCGATGGCCGCCTTAATCACTTCACCATCCCCAGGGTCTATACAAGGGGCTACATAGAGGGACGGCCTGTCCCCTACTCAAAACCGCATCCGTGTATTGAAGGCAGTTTTTTGCTTCCTTTGCACAATGAGCCGGCCAGACATCTGTAGGGGCCACCGACAAAGCCCTCGCCTGTGGCTGCCTCTCTTACTTCATCTCCTGTCCAATTGCCATCCTTCCTGCCTAAACCACATTTCTTGGAGACGCTGAGCCATGCTTTCTACAAGTCCTACAGAAACAGTCCTTACCTTTCATCAATCTGTCCTCAAACTTGTTCACGAGACTGATTGCGCCTGCTTTCTCGGTTTATCAAATGCGATGCATTTATTAGCAAACTTCAACGACTTGGAGTTGGAACCCATCCATCGATCCATCCACCCACTCACCTATCCAGCTACCCATGTAGCCGTCATTGACTTTTATTTCTTCTGGCAGTCTTGAATGTGGCATCGATACCAAAATTGGTATGACATAACATAATTGTATGATGAACATAATTGACTAGTCATAACATAAAAATCATGATATGTCATGATTTACATTTCATAGCCTTGCTGCTCTTACGGTGGTTTAATTCACCTGATATATTACAAAACTGGTATGGTATCACATGACTACATGACAAACATAAATTAAAGATCCTAACAGACCATAAATTTGGTATAACGGGGCGTGATTGGATGACAAAGGTATATAACTGGTGCAAACATGATACTTATGAGGTGTGTCATGTAAGAACATGACTACAAGCCATGCTCGTAATGCACTCGCAGTCCTTTCGCTAGCTTCACATATACCAAATTCGGTGTTACGTGATGTCAATGGATGACGAAGGTAAATGGCTGGTGCACACATGATAATGAAGATATGCACGTTATGTAAAACGTGACTACATGCTACGCTCACAGGGCATTCATGGCCATTTCTCTGGCGTCACTTGTACCAAATTTGGCATTACGTGATGTTGACATAAGACGATGGTAAATGACACGTCGATACATTATCATGACATGCATGTCATGTAAAATATGACTACATGCTATGATCATAGTGTGCTGGCAACTGTTACACTTGCTTCAAAAATATCAAAATCTGTGTTATGTAATGTCAATGAAGGACGAAGGTATATGACTTGTATCGTGTCATGTAAAACATGACTACATGCTGCGCCCATAGCACACTCTGAGCAGTTTTGCTAGCTCAACATTTACCAAATTTGATATGACGTGACGTGAATAGACTACGAAAGTAAATAACGTGTTCAAACATGATAATGATGATATGAAAGTGATATACAGCAAAATAGCCTCCGGCTCATAACGTTGTGCAGACTTTAAAGCGAGATATCAACCTTCCTGATTCAGGCTTCGCATATCGTTAATTCCCACTGTACGTGAGATCGGCGCAATATTTTATTTATGTGTGTAGTGTTATGAAACTTCAATGAGTTTCACATGTAAGTGTCTTGCTTTGGAAGAAGTAGGAAGGCATGTTCATGCAGTACTCGCACTATTGCACTTCCATGGAGTTTGCGATACTTTCCTCAAGCTCACTGCTGACTCAGTACTTGTGTGTCTAATCATTAGTGACTGCACACACATTATTGTGTGAATGTTTTTGCACCTGAGAATGCTTGTGCATGCAGAAAAAGTGCCTGCAAACTTGTGTCTTCCGTGATACGCATTTCGAATATTTTTTTATTGGTCGTATCTCTACAATGTCAGCAATATTAATTGGTCTAGAACCGGTATTATTTACCGCAAAGGCACTCATTTCCCACACAATGAACATAATTGAAGAGAAATGTTAGCCACTTACAGGGGTCAGAGTTTTCTGAGAACCACTGCAAATTATACTCTGTCCAGCTTTGAGCCAAGACGGGATGGTAAGTCCCTTGAACAAAGTATATCCTGCAAGAAATGACAACCTCGAAATGGTGCTGATATACCTAGAAGTAGTGTGCGGGTAAAAGATGACGTACTAGATAATGAGACAACTATACAGTATAATGTAAGAACTCTGTTCCTGTTGCCTCCTTTTTGGCGATTCAGAAGGCCAGAGCTCTTTTTTGTAGTTTGTTTGCACAATTGGTTGGCCGAGTTTTGTAGCATTTTCATAAGTAATATAATGATGCAAAGATACACAGTTAATCAATAAGATATTCTTAAAATAAACGTAATTCAGTGATTTCACCAATGTACGCTCTTATCAGTCAATAATCATGCATATGAATTACACGTAATATATATTGTGTACTTGTGTCCTAGCTTTTTTAAGTTCTTTAACGGTAAAATATGTTGCAAAGCTCACTCAGACTCATCTGCAATATATGGCACATATATCACATAGAAAGAAAGCTGGAATTTTAAATTATTCAGCTTAATAAGAGCGAGTCACGCAAATTAAAAGTAAAACCACGACTTCTCACCTATAACATGCTTGACAGCATCGCCGTAAACCGCAGAGATCTTCACTCTGTCAGTTCAAGCAATATATATGGCCAGAACTGACATATTTCCAAACAATGATATTGTTACAAAAAGAAAAGCAGGTCATTCTGAAAATTTGCTCTAAAAATGATCATGAATGTGGGATGGTATTTTTTGTAAATATTCTCTCTCATTTGATTTCTGTACTTTTTTTACCACTCAATGATCAATGTGACCAATTACGCCGCAAGCGCGGCTTAATTGTACATGTCCTATTCAATAATAATAAAAATAAAAATAAACCTCAATGTAGACTCCAGTTGCGTTTGAAAGCATGGTGACTGTCTGAAAGTGATTTTGGCAGCTTCAAGATTCTCAAAGAATAAACTTAAGCAGCCTTATAAACCTGTTTCTGAATGATGTATTACACAGATTACTTTAGTTGCTTTTTGCCATTTAAGTACGGCCTTCAACGTACTCAGAATGGTCAGAAAGAACCAGATGAGTGTGCCAATAATTATAACAAAGTACATTTCGTGAGCTCACGAACATTTCCTGGCCTTTCCATATGGTACTCACCCCTTAAGCTTGATGAAAGTTGACGTCTGGTTCATCTGACCAAGGCGCAGGTTGCTTAGCTCTCTGGGAACAAATAGAAGAAAAAATCTACCAGCGGATTCCCCGCATTGTGAGAGTCGATGTCATGCAAGCCATCAGATTTATGTACTACACTGTTTGGCTTTTCGCCAAGCGTTTGGAGGCAGATGGACGAATAACTATGTACATCGAGTAATGTGGGCTATTTGCGGGATTATCGGGCATGTACAGTACTGCACCTAAGTGCAGCATCTGCCCCGAGGTAATGTCGGCCCTTACGTTAGGGAATAGACATTCGTTTTATCGATGCCAAATACGTGCCATGCTGTGCACTAATGTGTGTATCACTAAAAACGTTAGTTCATGTATGATTGCATTGACGAGCATTCTAACATCATAGCTAACCAAGACATATACATACAGTTGTAGTGTGTATTACAATTTTTCATTTGAAATAGGCAATACTAGAACCGAAGTCAGCCTTCGATGAACACCACCACAACTGCTGATATAATTGATCTGGCTTCAATCCATGTAGCATGGTTCGCGCTGTGTAGCGTTAGCAATAATTGATCATGATTACCTCTACTTTTTTGTATTCGCTACAGCACTTGCATTGTTCGCACAGTCAACCACAAGCGAGCAAAGAACAGACTCTAGAATTGTTGCAGCAAGTTTGTGCTTGAATAATTTATACCTTTTATTTGTCAGCCATAACAAACTGATTGCCTGTCTTTTTTAAGCTGCACAAAGCCTGTTCCTTAGGACTTCTCCTGTATATTTTGTACATTTCTCGGTTTAAATGATCGAAAACATTTATTTACAAAGAATCGTATTATATCTAGGTGGGCGGTAAAGTGCAGTAGCCAACCGAGTATCGCAGCTACGTTTAACCACTTCAGGAGTCAGCGCTAGGTAGTAGAAAAGGCGAAGTTTAGTTTTGAACTGAAATGATGGCACCATAAAGACATTCTCATAAACAAATCAAATTAAATTGCATAATTATATTCCAACCAATAATTAGGAGAAATGATCCCGTTCTGCTTAAAGGAAATATGTAAATCATAATTACTAATAATATTACAAATATAGAGTGCCACAACAAATATGTACTGATATGTTGGACACAGCCCATTACAATCTTCGAGGTTTAACGTCCCAAAACCACAATTTGATTATGAGAGATGTCATAGTAAAGGACTACAAAAATTTTGACTGCCTGGCATTCTTTAACATGCACCCTAATCTAGATACATAGCCTCAAACAGTTTTGCCTCCACCAAAAATGCAGTAGAGATTCAATCCTGCCACCTGGGCGTTAGAGGTTGAGCACCATAATCACTAGATCACAGTTGCAGGTTGTGGTACCCGAACACACGTCTGCGCACCTGTCCTTTTCCCATCCCCTCTAATTAGTAATTCTGTGTACGTAACGACGGCCACATTACTAAGCTAGCTTGTAATGCAGGTCATGCCATG
The DNA here is from genome assembly GCF_043290135.1 of Rhipicephalus microplus. Taxonomy (NCBI): domain Eukaryota; kingdom Metazoa; phylum Arthropoda; class Arachnida; order Ixodida; family Ixodidae; genus Rhipicephalus; species Rhipicephalus microplus. The sequence continues at coordinate 442,368,263 of NC_134710.1, forward strand.
CATTTCTTTACTGTACCGCAGTGGTACACAGCATATAGCTGTCTTATGACAGTTATGTCGATCTAACTGCCTGGTGCATAAACGCAAGGTTGAGGGCGCACTGAGGGGCCTTGCAGGTTCTGGCTGTGGGGTGGCACACTGCATAAAATTGCAGAATGTTCATTTCGTCCGTATACAAAAACATGTCAGTGCTGCAAAACTTCATGACAGAGGACAAAATGAAAATTAAGTAAGCTCACATGAGAAGAGAAGCTGATGTGTGTGTTAGTATAGTTCCCCATTGGCACTTCATCACAAGGAGCTTAATTTCTGCGAGTAATTTAATACCATATGCGTTATTGATTTCGGATAAGCCTCCTGTCCGCAAGTGGTCACAGATATTTATGCATGTTTACTTGCATAAAGAATGCAATAAAGTTTGGTTGAAACCATCCGCAGCTCATGTTTTTTCACTAACCCGTATTTCCTACACTATCAATTGTATAATCAACCATTATGTATCTCCTTTCACTGCAGGGTCGTGACCACGCACTGACAGTGTCTCTCTAGCCTACCACTCAATGATATGTAATAAATATCCCTTAAGTTCATAAAAACCAGCGATGCATCAGTGCGCCAACCTTGTTATGACACCTTCGGCAATGATGCTGGCCAGCGGCATGGGTAGCTCGCCGTACATGTTTCGTTCCCTGCCCACAGGGATCACCTTGACGGCACTCTCCTCACCACTCGGTCTCTGGAGGAGGTACACATCGGCTGTGCACCCTTCGCCAAGCTTGCGGCACTTCAGACAATCGTCCCTGGAAAGGGACAATGTGTTATGAGAATGACCTTTCTACGAGAAGGAGGTGAATTATTAGGGTGAATGTCAGGTTAGCAAATGAATATATGTCGCAGAAATGAATTCATAATGTGTCGCCATGTTGCTAAAAAAAACCGGGCACTTTGCACCGCACAGATCCAGCACAATCATCCTCTGTTCTTTACTACTACTGGGAAGCAACTAAGTACTTGTCTGGCTTTATTGCTTGGGGAATATATTGCCACGTGCCATGCCGTTCTGCGCAGCTGCCACTATAGAGCGACAGCCGTCGCGTCATTTAGATAGGCTAGAGCGGACTGCGATTAACTTCCGATGGGCCCATCGTATCAGACAGTGCAGTATCTGATGATAGATGTGCGCATGTTCTGTGTTGTCTTTTCAGCGCTTAAATAACTGGCAGCGCTTAAGCTGTGGGTTGTTCTTTTGGTGGAACGGAAACTGTGCATAGGCACGCTGCTCCGATCCTGTTAGTTTTCCTTTTGTGTCCTAAGCGTGAGGCACAAGTACGCCTCCTTACTAATAAACCTTGTCTGCCGCACCCTCGTCTTCTGTGGCTTCTAGTGACGACGACGCACGTGACATCTGGTGGAGGTGCTGGGTATGTTCAGTAACCCCTCGCGCAGCCGTGACACCAGTCCTAACCAAGCAAAGGAAAACGACCAGAGAAGAAGCCGCCGACAGCTAGGACTTCCCCCGGAGCACGACCTCCTTCCAGAAAAACTATCCGCCACGAAAGAAGCCAGGCCTGTCAAGATGAGTGAAGCCCAGTTGCCAACAGCCGTCGTATTGCAGCAACCCCGTGAACCCCCTAAATTTCGCGGAACGCAGTGCGACGACCCCGAGGACTGGCTGGAACAGTTCGAGCGCGTGGCGGCCATCAACAAGTGGAATGACGAAGCGAAGTTGCAGTGGGTCTACTTCACATTGGAAGAGTCTGCGCATACCTGGTTTATCAACCACGAATCCGTGCTTAGGATGTGGGAGGACTTCAAAGGCAGCCTTCTTCGGACGTTTTCAAGCGTCGCTCGCAAGGAACGGGCGGAGAGGCAGCTGCATTCATGCTTCCAGCTGCCTAACGAAAGCGTCGCTGTCTTCGTCGAAGAAATGAAGCATCTGTTTGGTCGAGCAGATCCGGAAATTCCAGAGGAAAAAAAACTTGGATTCCTTATCAGAGGAGTGAAGCAAGAACTTTTTGCTGGATTAATGCGCAATCCACCGCAAACTGTCTCCCAATTTGCAACGGAAGCAGCCGCCATGGAAAAGATTCTCGATGTGCGGCGGAGACAGTATGGACGCCCTGCTCCGGTAGACGGTACGTCGCCAGTTGAGCTTAATGCTGTAACCGTCAGCGACCTTCGGGACACCATAAAGGCTGTTGTGCAAGAGGAACTATGGAAGATGTTCCCGAGTTCTTGTCCTCAAGTGGCGACCTTGAGCGATGTCGTCAGACAAGAAGTTCAACAGACGCTGGGAACCGGACCATTAGTTCCACCAAGCCAGGAGCCTTAGTGGGCTCCACGAGGACCACAAATCATGTCGTACGCCGCTGCCGCGTGCAACCCAGTGCGCCCCGCCCAACCGACGGACTCTCCACCGCCACGCCCACAACCAAATGTCTACCGACCTCCTGCCGAGAGAGCCGTCCCTAGAAAGTCCGACGTGTGGAGGACTGACGACCATCGCCCGCTGTGCTTCCACTGCGGTGAACCTGGCCACTTGTATCGTAACTGTTTCTATAGGAACCTCGGATTACGTGGATTTCACGTCGGCGCTTCACGTCCGCAACCTGGTCAAAGGCCAGCTGAGATTGAAGACTATTTGCAGCAACAAAGTTTGCCAGCGGGCCGCCGCAGGTCGCCGTCGCCTTCGTCTCGCCGTTACCCATCGCCACACCCTGCCAACACAGGAGCATCACGGGGAAGATCCCCTAGCCCTCATTTGGGAAACTAAAGACGGCAACCAATGGAGGTGTGGTTGCTGCCCGGCGCACCCCTGAAGAACCTCCCCCGCCCGAAAGTCCCAGTGGAGCAACACTACCTGCAGCATGTGAGAAACACGAGCGACATATCAGCACTAAGTTCCGTTCAAGCCGCAACAGTACACCACGACAGACCTGCAACGCCAAGATAAAATCGACCGATCTGGCAGTGAAAATCGACAACCGGGACGTAATTGCGTTGGTTGATACCGGTGCTGACTTCTCCGTCATGAGTGCGGTGTTCGCCGACCAGTTGAAGAAGGTGCTGACTTCGTGGGAAGGCCCGCAGGTACGAATAGCAGGCGGTCACGTCATAACACCAAAGGGAAGATGCACAGCTCGTGTGGATGTGGAAGGGCATACGTACCCTTCCGTTTTCGTCATCCTGGACCAGTGCTCTCGGAACGTCATTCTCGGTGCGGACTTCCTTTCGGCAAACAAAGCAATCATAGATCTTCAAGCGCAAACAATCACCCTGTCACCAGATACGGGCGTCTGCGAAATCCAAGTCCTGCATTATCAGCGGCGCTAATGATTCTCGACGAGCACGTCACTATGCCACCACGCTCGAGTGCTGTCATCCCCGTGGGCGCTGACTGCTGCATCTGCGCGGAAGGTTTGGTCGAGGCCAACCAGAGTTTGCTCTTTGAAAAAGGTTTGGCTATCGCCAGAAGAATCGTTCACATCGTTGAAGGAACCGTCAGTGTACTAATCACTAATTTCTGCTCGGAATATCGTCACCTTGCAAAGGGCACCACTGTGGCACTATTCGAGGCTATCCCGGACATAAGCGATGTACTCACGATCGACGACACGCTCCATCCTCGTACACACGACAAGTTCTTTAACGTGAATCCGGCGTTGCCCCTGGAAAGACATGAAAGGCTGCGGAAACTGCTCTATAGCTACCAGGATTGTTTCGCCACGTCACCCAAGATCCGCCAGACAACGCTTGTAAAACATCGCATCATAACTGATGAAAATGTGCAACCAAGTCATCAATCGCCGTACCGTGTGTCCATGAAAGAGCGCGAGGCAATCCGGAAACAGGTACAAGAAATGCTTCATGACAACATCATTGAGCCCTCCCAAAGCCCGTGGGCTTCCCCTGTAGTGATCGTGAAAAAACGAGACGGCACTCCAAGATTCTGCGTTGACTATCGCCGACTCAATAAGGTAACGAGAAAGGATGTTTATCCGCTCCCTCGAATCGATGACGCCCTCGATCGTCTCTGCAATGCCAGATACTTTTCATCTATGGATCTAAGGACTGGCTACTGGCAGGTGGAAGTTGATGAAAGGGATCGCGAAAAGACGGCGTTTATTACACCAGATGGACTATACCAGTTTAAAGTCATGCCATTTGGACTTTGCACTGCCCTAGCAACTTTCCAAAGGGTAATGGACACCGTATTGGCTGGCCTGAAATGGCAAACGTGTTTGGTGTATTTGGACGACGTCATAGTTTTCGCTCCATCTTTCGAGGAATACATCAGCAGGTTAAAAGTGGTACTTGAACTGGTATAGCGCATTACAGGGAAGAAGAAACGGCCGAGCAGACCGACACAAGAGGACAGAGCGCTAGTCCTCTTGTGTCGTACTTGATGCACTTAGGCTTCAGGACTTACGTTAAAGCCCGAAAAATGCCGTTTTGCCTACGAGCAGCTGAAGTTTCTTGGTCACGTCGTCAGTTCTGCCGGCGTTCTACCAGACCCAGAGAAGACAGCTGCAGTTCGAGACTTCCCGCAGCCCCGCGAAAAGAGCCTTCGAAGCTTTCTCGGACTTTGCACGTACTATAGGCACTTTGTCAAGGACTTCTCGCAGGTCTCCGAGCCCCTGACACGTCTAACGAAAGAAGACAGCTCGTTTGTGTGGGAGGCACCCCAAGAAGAAGCGTTTCGGGAGCTCAAAAGACGTCTTCAAGCGCCCCCCATTTTGGCCCACTTTGACGAGAACGCGGCAACAGAAATCCACACCGACGCCAGCAGTGTCGGCCTCGGTGCCGTTCTTGTTCAAAGGCGGGATGGACAAGAACACGTCATCGCCTACGCCAGTCGATCTTTGTCTAAGGCAGAGTACAATTATTCCACGACCGAAAAGGAATGCTTGGCAATTGTGTGGGCAACTTCCAAATTCCGCCCATATTTGTACGGCAGGCCTTTTACCGTCATTACCGACCACCATGCTTTATGCTGGCTTGCGAACCTAAAGGATCCATCCGGACGTCTCGCAAGGTGGAGCTTGCGGCTCCAGGAGTTCGACATATTGGTAGTGCACAAGAATGGAAGAAAGCATTCCGACGCAGATTGTCTGTCTCGAGCCCCGGTTGAGCAACCACCACCGTGTGCAGACGACGATGCCAGTTTTCTGGGCATGATCACCGCTTCCGACTTAGTCGCCCAACAACGGGCCGACCCTGAACTGAACTGTCTCATTGAACATCTTGAAAGAAAACGTATGGAGATACCCAAAACTTTCAGGCGTGCTCTTCACACATTCTGCTTAAAAGACGGTGTCCTCGTGAAAAAGAACTTCGACTCTAGGAAGAGCACCTACCTTCTCGTCGTGCCGTCGTCATTGCGTGAGGAAATCTTGCAGGCGTCACATGACGAACCAACCTCCGGGCATCTTGGGTGTACACGAACGCTTTCGCGGATACATGAGCATTACTACTGGCCGCGCATTCTAGAAGACGTCAAGCATTACGTACGGACGTGCCGAGAGTGTCAACGCCGCAAGAGACCGCCAACAAAACCCGCTGGACTACTCCAGCCACTTCAACCCTCAACAAGGCCCTTCGAACAAATCGGAATGGACTTTCTGGGACCCTTCCCGACGTCTACCGCAGGAAATAAGTGGATCATTGTGGCGACAGATTACCTGACTCGCTACGCAAAAACCCGCGCCCTTGCTCGAGCCACTGCTGAAGAAGCCGCCAGATTCTTCGTTCACCAAATTGTCCTGCGCCACGGTGCACCTCAGGTCCTTATCACTGACAGAGGGACAGCCTTCTGTTGCGAACTGATGCAAGCCATTTTGCGGTACAGCCACACCACTCATCGCCGAACTACCGCATACCACCCGCAAACTAACGGTCTCACAGAACGGCTCAACAAGACCCTGGCGGACATGATGTCGATGTACGTCGATGTCGAACATAAAACAAGGGATGAAGTGCTCTCATATGTCACCTTCGCATATAATACGGCCGCCCAGGAGACAACCGGGCAGACACCATTCGCTCTTGTTTACGGACGGGAAGTGACAACGACTCTGGACGCAATGTTGCCGCACCTAAACGAAGGCGACCCGAACCCGGACGTAGCGATATTTCAACAACGCGCTGAAGAGGCCAGGCAGCTGGCTCGACTGCGAACGGCAACCAAGCAAGCGACGGATGCCCGACACTACAGCCTGCGACACCGCCATCAGGAATACACACCCGGCGAACAAGTTTGGCTATGGGCACCAGTTCGCCGACGAGGCCTCAGCGAAAAGCTTCTGCGGCGTTATTTTGGCCCTTACAAAATTGTTCATCGCGTAGGGCCACTGATCTATGAAATCGTCCCGGATGGTGTGACAGACTCCCAGCGTCGACGTGTGCGGTCCGAAATTGTTCACGTTGTGCTTTTGAAACCCTATTATGCGCGCTAGCAGACATGTGCGCTTGTTCCTCTATTTTTTTGTGAAAACTTCAGTGCCTCATGACTTCAGTGCTTGCTTTCAACATCGAGGCAATGTTTTTTGAAGGGGGGAGCAATGCCACGTGCCATGCCGTTCTGCGCAGCTGCCACTATAGAGCGACAGCCGTCGCGTCATTTAGATAGGCTAGAGCGGACTGCGATTAACTTCCGATGGGCCCATCGTATCAGACAGTGCAGTATCTGATGATAGATGTGCGCATGTTTTGTGTTGTCTTTTCAGCGCTTAAATAACTGGCAGCGCTTAAGCTGTGGGTTGTTCTTTTGGTGGAACGGCAACTGTGCATAGGCACGCCGCTCCGATCCTGTTAGTTTTCCTTTTGTGTCCTAAGCGTGAGGCACAAGTACACCTCCTTACTAATAAACCTTGTCTGCCGCACCCTCGTCTTCGGTGGCTTCTAGTGACGACGACGCACGTGACAATATCTGAGTCATAGTAAGAATTAGCTTTTATTTTGTCAATTAGCCTCAAGCACTTTCAATATACATACAAAGAATGAACGAGGCACGCCCTACACATTTCCAAGAAACGAACTCTGAGTAACGAATTAAAATGGAGAACAGAAAACATTCTTTAACAAGGGTAACCCAAACAATGATTGACCTGTGCAGGTTCCTTCAAAATAATAGGGGGGCAGACACAATTTTTGTGTACGAGAGTGTGGCAGCACATTATGCGTTTGTTCATATTTTTTGTATACCTCCCTGTATACACATTGTCACTGGATGATGCAGTCCGTAATAAACAGTCCTCGGCTGGACGATGCACTCTCATAGCAGAGTGGAGTGCTATGCAGCATCGGCCGAGTTTAGCCCGCGTCTCTCGAACTCAGGATCTTCCCGAGCCCTTATGAACAAGCCAACAGTACGAAATAGTCAAATTTACCCCTCAGCACGCTGTGCTTGATTGGTTACGATAGAACCAGTCATCGCGTCAAGGATGGCCGACTAAGTTGGGCTGTGTTTTCAAACCAGAGGCATCTTCTTTCATTTGATTTTCATTTCACTGAGTGCAGAAGTGCACGCATGCAATAAAAGCGTCAGAATCTTTTTGCGATTATAGTTTTTAGAGGCACAGGGTGTCTGAACTTATTATGAAGCTTTTAATGCCTGCACTAGGTTTGTTTTGGAATAATGAGCCCGATGGCCTCTCAGATCAGCACCAGTCGAGCGTCTTACAATATCGCGACCACAGCTGAGCCTGAGACACGTTTTGATAGATAGATATGTGGTGTTTAACGTCCTAAAAGCACCCTCCACTACAGCATGAGAGATGCTGTAGTGGAGGATTCCGGGAATTTCGACCACCTGGAGTTCCTTAACGTGCACACAAATCTGAGCACATGACCCTACAGCTTTTTCACCTCCATCGAAAATGCAGCCACCACAGCTGGGATTTCACCCATAGACAGGTGTTGATCATCATGATTAGTCTGTACATTCTAGTGCACTGCTTGGCTGGTGCGCGTCGTCTTCGTTTCCATCGCCTGCTAGCACTCGAGAAAGTACGGCCGGCTAATTTGCTCTAATAGGCGAACCTCCTGAAGCCGTGGGTCTGTCTCTCCTGTCTCGTGCTACGTGACCGCCTAGATCGATGACTGACTCAGCAGGGATGCGGATGGATGGGCAGACAGACAGACATGGCTGATGATTCATCGTTTACTAATGAAGCCCTCTAAAGCTTCGCCCCTATCTTAATAATTCTCTCTGTGGATATTCTGCGATTTTTTGACTGGACAATATGCTTGGCAAGTTAGGCCAGGGCATTTTATGACCAAGCTAATTATGCCAAGTCGTGGTAATGCCAAGGTAATTACGACATATCTTAAAAATACCGTGCTAATGAAGCCATGTAAAGCTAGAACCAGTCCAAATTAAATGCCCTAATTGAGGAGCTAACTAAACTATGCTAATATGTGACATTAGTCATGAGCATGCTTACTGAAATCATGCTGATTAGCCCCTACAAATATGATGACAAATAGTATCCTGCTATTCAGGATAACGTTCATTAACTCCATACTTATCAAAGCCTTGCTCACTGCATTGATATATAGTGTTTCTTGGTGGAAGGGCCACGTTATTGCCAAAGAGCGCCAATACATGTGACAAAAAATTTGGGCTATGCGTATGACGAGTGGCTGTAAAAGGGCCTAATATTACTCACTCTGAAGGCGGGTAAACATATAGGGAATAAAATTATGAGAGTGACATGAAATGTGTAGAGTGAAAACTAGCGGTCAATGATTCTGATGATAAGCTATGAAGAGAATATAGGGTACGAATGTCTCTCCGGCGTCCTTGTCTCCAAGGGCCGCGAAACATGTGCTTTGTAATGTATGTACGGCAGCAACAACCTCTTGTGAGAGGTTGTTCTAGAGATTACCAGGGTAGATCACGTGGAAGTTGCGAACATCTTTTAAAAATACAAATAATAAATGATGTTTGAAAAGTGGATCTCTACCGAGGAACATCGCCGGGTGAAGAGGCATTTGTTCTCGGTAGGATGTTAGAAAATGCTTTTTTCGAATAGGAGCTAATTCACTGCACTGTATCAAAATATGTAGGACACTGAGGCATTCGCCGCATTTCTCACACATTGATGGATCACCACCGGTCAGCAGGTGTGAGTGTGTACTATATGTGTGTCAGATACGTAACCAACAGAGTGCTACTTCTGTACGGCGTGTTTGTGATGTTGGTGGCCAGTCACCAAGGTAAGGCTTGATTAAATGTTATTTATTATGTACTTGTCCGTCCCATGTATGCTGCCAATAATCCCTCAGCTTTTCTCTCAAAACGGGTTTTAAGTTCATTACGGGGACAGCAACAGATGATTGTGGAGTGTCCGCATGGACTGATGTTGCGAGCTTATCCGCTAGTACGTTTCCCTCAATTTCACGGTGTCCTGGTGCCAAACATACTACTACATGCTGTTTCGATGCGTAAATGGCACAAAGGAGAAAGTATAGCGAAGCAATGACAGGATTTTTGTACGTTCTGATGGCTTTTAAGGTTTTTACAATGCTTAATGAATCCATGTATATGACTGCATTATTTATTTTCGTTTCTTTAATGGGTTTTGCTGCCGCCAGTATTGCATAAGCTTCAGCTGTAAAAATGCTTGTGTGAGGGTGGAGAATACCGACATCCAAAAAAGATGGGCCCACCGCTGCATAGGATACGCCCGCGCAAGTCTTTGATGCATCAGTGAAAAATTCAGGATAGGTATATTTGTGTGCCAATTCCCAGAAGTACATCTGAATGTCTAGGGGTGGGGCATGCTTTGTCAGAATCATGAAAGATGTGTCACAATTTATAACCTGCCATTGCCATGGCAGGGTCCATGTAGTAGAAGCCATTACGCGGTGTTCGAGCAATGCGACGCCTGTGTCCAAAGCTAGTGCTCGAACACGCAGCGAGAAGGGCTGTTTCAATGTGGGTCGGTTTTGAAAGAGCTGGGAGCTGGATGTGTTGTTTACAGCAGGGTGTGTAAGGTGGTCCATCTTTGCGGTTATCTTCAAAAAATATGTAAAAGACAGGCACAGTCTTTGTATATATAGCGACCATTCATCTGAGTCTGCGTAGAGGCTTTCCACGGGGCTTGTACGAAAAGCTCCCGTAGAAAGAAGAATGCCTAGATGGTGGACAGAGTCCAGCATTTTCAATGTCGTTGGTGGTACGGACTGGTACACTATCGCCCTATAGTCTAGACATGTGCGGATAAGGCTTTTGTAGAAGCTCATCATGACATTTTTTGTCGCTGCCCCAACTTGTGTGGGACAGCACTTTTAGGATGTTCATTGTTTTCATGCATTTCTCCTTAATGTACTTAATGTGTGGTATAAACGTGAGCTTCATGTCTAGAATTATGCCTAAAAATTTTTATTCGCTCTTGACAGCTACGCACTCACCCTGCAACTGTATATGAGGATCAGGGTAGAGTCCTCTCTTCCTAGAAAACAGAACACAGGAGCTCTTTAGTGGATTCAGACTGAAACCGTTCGCATCTGCCCATTTACAGACCTTGTTAACACAGTGCTGAACCTGCCGCTCGCATGCCGAAAGATTACAGGATTTAAAACCTATCTGTAGATCATCAACGTATGCTGATTAAAAGATGTTACGTGGGATGCACGATCGCAGGGAGTTCATTTTGACTATAAAGAGAGTACAACTGAGGGGACACCACCCTGCGGTACTCCCGTTTCTTGCACGAACGGCTGTGACAACGCATTGCCCACTCGAACACGAAATGTACGATTGGACAGATAATTTTCGGTTACACTTAGCATATTACCTCGTATACCTAAATGTGTGTGGTCTGTCAATATTCCAAAACGCCACGTTGTATCGTATGCTTTGTCCATGTCAAGGAAGAGAGATTGAAAGAACTGCTTATGAATGAAAGCTTCGCGTATTTGCATCTCTATGCGGATGAGATGGTCTGTGGTGGAACGACCCTCACGGAATCCGCACTGATATTGGGCGAGGAGTTCGTTTGATTCGAAAAAAATATAATAATCGGCAGTTTATCATCTTTTCAAATAATTTGCAGAGGCAGCTAGTCAGAGCAATAGGCCTGTAACTCGATACGGAAGATGGATCTTTGCCCTGTTTAAGAATAGGTATTACTATGGCCTCTTTCTACGCAGAGGGAATCTCGCCAGAAGCCCATATGGAGTTATACAGACAGAGGAGAGTTTTTGTGTTTCTTGGGGTAAGTATTTAAGCATCTGAAAAACACGGTCAGAACCTGGGGATGATTTGTTGCAGCAGTTTAGCGCTGCCTGCGACTCAGCCAAGCTGAGAAGTCTGTTGTATGGCTCACTTTTTTCACATTTATGTTCAAGTTTTTGCCTTTTTACTCCCTCTTTGTATCATTTGAGTGTATCATAATAATGCGATTAGCTGGACACGTGTTCAAAGTACGCTCCCAGGGAGTCTGCTTGATCATCAAGGCTGTTACCCTGTGTCTACTAGAGGGAGTGAGTGTATCTGTCGGCCTCTTATCCTATTCATTCTGTTCCAGACCTTGACTTCATCAGTATAGGAATTAATGCCCGACAAAAACTTCTGCCAGCTTTCTCTTCTAGCCTGCCGGCACATCCTTTGCTCTTGAGACTTTACTTGTTTCAAACTGATCAGATTTTCTGCAGTTCAGTAGTCACGCAATAGACACCACGCTTTATACTGCTTTTTGCGAGCATTCCGGCAGTCATCGTTCCACCACGGGACATGACATCTGCAGGGACCACAACTTGTCTGGTGGATACATTTTGAAGCAGCGTCAACAATAAAAGCAGTGAAATATATAGCGGCAGAGTCGATTCCTAGAGAGGAAATCTTGGCCCACGATAGAGTACTAAGACTCTACTTCTCCCAATCTGCTCTGTCTACCTTCCAAGTTGGAGCCTGAGGTAGAGATTCATTTTATTATGGAGTCTTCAGTAATATGGGAAAGTGATCACTCCCATAGGGGTTTTTAATAACATCCCGATTGAAATCAGGTAAAAGTGTAGGAGAAACAATGCTAAGATCAATACACGAATACGTTTTGTTTGCCAGGCTAAAAAATGTTGGTTCTTATTTAAAATGCATGCATCTGTAGAAAGAATAAAGTTCTCAATCAAGCGGCCTCGTGCATCACTCCTCAAGTCACCCCACAAAGGGCTGTGGGCATTAAAATCACCAAAGACGATATATGGTTCAGGTAGTTGATCCATAAAAGACTGAAATTCTTGTTTCTGCAGCTGATATTTAGGAGAAATGTACACTGAGCAAATGGTAACAAGTTTCCCTAAGACAACAGCACAAATTGCCACTGCTTTACGGGCCGTTTGTACTTGCAAATCTTCACACGCTATGCATTTGTCTAATATAATAGCAACGCCACCTGATGGGGCGATTTCATCATCTCGATCTTTGCGGAAGATGATGTGGTCTCTAAGGAAATTCGTATGTTTTGGTTTCAAGTGCGTTTCTTGTACACACAGCACTTTTGGCGAGTGTTTGTGTAAAAGTTCTTGAACATCACCAAGGTTTTTAAGCAGTCCTCTGACGTTTCATTGCATAATTTGTGTTTTCATATCGGGTGTGAAGTAGTGCTGTGTGTACAGATTGGGGGTGACTTACCTTACTGATCTTTTAGGGGGCCCTGTAGTTGGTGTTTTTTCTTTCTTGGAGCAGTCAAGGGGCTCTTGCCGTTCCTTCGGCGCAGTCGGCATCGGTGGGTCAGTGGTGTCCATCGCCTCTGGAGAGGCGCCAGACAGTCCTGTACGTGGGGTAGGCTTTGTCTTGGCAGACAGAGCCTTCGCCCTCACCGGGCCAGAGGTCAAGGGGACCTCTATAGTTTGTGTGTTGCCCTGGCTGTTGCCAGGGTTCACAGGGGCTTTTGGTAAGGTCATGTTCAAAGATGGCAGAGCAGCCAGGGCTGCTTCTCCAGTGGGGTCTGCTGGCGGTTGCCTCGACACACCAAGCGTCGTCCAGGGCTTCGCCAAAAATCGTAGTGATGCTGACCCCCCTTGCACCACTTCGGCGAATGACTTCTGTAGAGAAGTGTGCGATGCGCGCTGTCGGGCTTCCCTGAAACTGACATTTTCTTGAAATTTAATTGTGAGAATTTCTTTTTCTCTTTTCCAGGCTGGGCATGAGCGAGAATAAGCGGGATGGTCACCATCACAGTTCGCGCAATGGGCCTCCGCCTCAGACTTACAGTCATCAGCAGAGTGCCCTGTGGTTGTGCACCTTGCGCACATGAGCTGCCCTCAACAGCTTTGGGAAGCATGGCCGAATTGTTGGCACTTGAAACAACGTCTCGGGTTTGGTCAAACACGGAGCATGAGATAGCCTGTAGCAACTGTTTCTGGGAGTTTGTTTGTTCCAAACGTCAGTACAATGTGCGTTGTGGGGAGTTCTGCATTATTTTGCCTAAATTTAATGTGCTGCACGTGTATGACGTTCTCGTCTTTCCAGCCATTCAAAAGTTCCTTGTCAGTAAGGTCTACAAGAGCTTCACCTGATACGACACCTTTCAGTGTGTTCAATGTCCGGTGAGCAGTAACGGTGAGAGGTTTGTCCCCAAATTCAACAAGGTTGCTTAGTTTCTGCTACTGGATTTTGTCTTCGACTTCTATTAGCAGGTCCCCACTGGCCATCTTGGTGGCTTTGTAGCCAGTGCCGATGGTATCAGTGAGGCATCTGGAAACTAGAAACGGTGATATGTTTGTTGCTTTGTTTCCTGTGGTTTCACAATGTATGACATGGTACTTTGGGAACAAGTCTTGATTCTTCATTACACACTGTGATGATGATGAGCGGTGTTTTGTAGCACAAGGACCAAATGAAAACTGTGAGGCTGCTTCGGTGCGCCCCCATTTCTGGGGGCGATCACTCAGGAAGGGGTTTGGTGATCCCATGAAAGAAAGCGTTTGTTCGGCAACGGCGCCTACCACCCACCACTAAGCCCAACTAGGGGACGTGGCAGAGCGTGTGAACACGTCTGCGCAACGCCAGTAGTACGCCATCACTATAACCTAATATGGTTTATCCTAGGTTGGATAAGCACACAAGGTTAACCCTTGCCGCCAGAAAATTTGGAAGCAGATGGAAAAGAGAAGATGACAGGACAGATAAAAAGTGGGAGATGAAGATGAAGATGTAGGGAGAGAGATAGCAAAAGGCAACTGCCAATTTCTCCTGGGTGGGTCAGCCCAGGGGTGCCGTCTTCGTGAAGCCGGGGCCAAAGGGGCGTGTTGCCTCTGCCGGGGGGCCTTAAAGGTCCAATCACCCAACGTCGGCTCAACCCCCAGGATTCCCTTTTCTCCGTACATGGCAAAGCCATGCATTGCTAGGCGTGGAAGGGAGTCAAAACTCCCCCGTTAGCTCAGGTCCGTGGTGTCGCTACACACCAAACGCCTACTTGCGCAGGCACCCCTGCGGGGCCTTGCTCACTGCACACGAGATAAGTCCCTTTTGAATAAAGCCTAATCAATAAAGACACGACAGCTCAGTGTAAAGGTCATTAAGTCTCAGCTAATTAGTATCAGCTAAGTAATACAGCAAAATTCAGACAGAGGTGATTTCGTCTTCCCTTCGAAGCTGACCATGCACATGGGTACCCAAGCAAAAATTCTGATAGAGGTCTGTATCAGTCTGATACAGTCTCCTATAAGTTATACCAGTCTTGTACCAGACTGATACGAAGTCTTACCAGTTCTTATAGACATTCATATCAGTCTGATACAATTTCTTACCAGTGCTACCAGTCTCATATCAGACTGATACAGTCTTACCAGTGCTACCAGCTTTTGAATAAGTTTGATTGGTCATTTCTATAGCATATATTAGTCTTTAGGTTTTTAGTCTTTTGTTCATTTATCGGATCTTCAAGATGCATTACTGTCATTTTAACGGTACTTTTTTTTTGAACACACTGCCCACATATGTCATTGGTTATTTCTGCATGTATATTAGTGTATCAATGTTTTCTATTGAACACTTGACGACTATTGTGTGAAATATTATGACGACTCAAAGAGTGTAACTGGCAGCTTTTGGATGCGTAGAATAAAATGTACAATGTTTCATGGCGGTGCATAATTGACAAACTGAGCTTTAAATATGCAAAGCAGCTTTCAGCCTAGATGAACGCTTTATTCTGTGTACAAATGGGATTGCAGGTGCCAGATAGCAACACAGTTAATGCTGACAATGATAGATGACCCCTAGAAATTTCAAGATACTAGTATCCAAAGCTTATCAGATGACAGTATAAACATAACTTGAAACAATACAAACAAAACTTCTCATCACAGAGCAATATTAACATAATTTCTAAATTTTAATTTATAGGGCCAGTAAACATTCCAAGGGAGATAACTTAATAATCAGTCCACTACTGTGAAATGAGTTTGCTGATACAATAATTTTTCCAAGCGGCGTTGATTCGAAAGCCTCGGGTGGTGCTGCAGTTTCTCCCTTTCACAACACAAGCCAACCCCAGCTGTCTCGCCCACATAGTGCTTTGCCTTTAATGATGAGCCACTGCATTAGTGTCATAATCCATACTGGATGAGATAATTTAAATAAACAATGAAATGCTTCTTTGAGTAATCATTAATTGACCTCATCATCAAAACTTAATGCCTTGCATATCCACTGCCAGAAATATTTCAAAGCAAGTTGAGGGTTTTATTGCGCACTTCAACCGCTTTCTTTTTTTTTCTTGTCGGTCCCAACAAGCTGCGCCGAAAACTACAGGGAGGAATGGCAGTAAAGAAGTGCGATATGTAAGCACACATTATGAGCTAGAGCATGCTTGAAGAAACACCGTAGCTTTTTCGTGTTGCCAATCCCATGTGCGAGTGTGACTATGCAATGTTAGATTTTGGACAGCAGTGCCAGCATGTGGCAGCACACGGTGGCAAGAAGCACATTCGATTAAAACGCTGCTCTTGATTTATTTTGGCTATAGGCCAATAACATGCTTTCAGTTGTTTTACACCACATACAGGCATCCGAAAATTCGAAGTGAGCGCAGTCATCTATATGAAAAAAAGTCACTTGCAGCTGCAAGATTTGGCTGATATGTTGATAGCAGCATATGTTATTCACAGGTGTGTCTTTACACAAAGCCCAAGCGGTGGCACAGACCTGCTATATTACTTGCCTGTAATCCTCACAAAATTGATAAATCAAAAACCATGTACTAATTAAGGTTAAAGCATTTGACTGCAAAACACACACGTGCACGCACACACAAGAAACTGCCTACTATGAGAAAAGTTCAGTTGTGAAGATAACAACAATAGAAAGGATCAAGCCTACATTTAGTTGTCCTACCTTGCTAAACTCATATTAGACTGGCTATATATGTCACAAGTTTTAAACAAGTTTGGTACATCAGCAACGTAGCAAACACATCCAACTTTCATGTGCAAACACACTGGCCAAATCCTTCAAGCACAACTTTTTTTCTGTTTCTGAGCAAATACCAATGTGAGATGGGTTCTTGAATAATTTTGATGCAAGCCTCACACACATGAGCACACACACAGAGCCTGGCAGTTTATTGACATGCACCAGTGTAAAATACATGCCATTGTTGCATTTAAAGTGTCGCTCATGCCAACATTGTCGCGAGCCGCATCTGCAGTCCGGTCGGAATCGCTGAGCGAGTTTTCCTCGAAGCCGTAAGTGTCGTCGGGATCAGGATTTTCATTGCTGTCACCATGCGCATCACTCAAACTTCACGTGTCGAAGGCCGCTACTCTAGAACATCAATTACGAGCTAAAGACTGAGGAATGCTCTTGCTGAGTGTAGCTGGTTGGCCCAATGCGCCTCCACCGCTCCTTGTCCGAGGTACTATACATATTGCAATCCAGGCTCCAAATAGCGTTTTTTTTTTTCTTCTTTTTGATCAAGGCTGGGGTTGAGTTGAATCCATCTCTCGTCGAACTTGACAAAACTTCAAATAGCGCGCTTGATGGTGCCCACGCAAAGTGAGGCTGCGGGACTGATAATAAGTGAACGGGTAAAGATCGATTACATCGACCAAGGCTTCACATTCACAACCTGCTCGCTGTGCCTTGAATGTTAAGCACGCGGTGCGGATTTCACCGAAAACTATAACATGTGCCGCGAGATCACGGCGCGAGGTAGTGACTTTTCAGAACCCCTCGCGTGGTGAAGGTGTATTGTACTGTGGTCGCCACGGAGTAAGGTGTTCGTCACCATGGTGGTCGCTGACTGCCATTATGGCTAGATGATTGTAGCCATATTAATGTGATAGATAAATGGATAAATGAATTGATATGGCTGTACCCTTTAAGTGGAGCAGCGGCTAACGCCACCTAGCCTAACCAACGCGAATATGGCGACACAGCGCATGACCTCTGAAATTGCCGCTGCGCGCCCATCATTGCGCATTTGCCATCTTGGAGGCTATGCATAGCGTCACCATTTTACAGTATTGGCATTCATTGTTTATATTGTTACGAGGTTGGTTGCTTCTGAGCGAGATGTATTTGCAGAGTAAAAACTACAGGCAAGAGACACAATGGCTGATTGGCCCAGTCGCGCGCCTGTCAGTCGCACCTCTTCCTTTTCTTCCTCTCCGTAGCAGGACCCCCGGGCGTTGGAGCGCCGTCTCGGCGAGAGTCCGGAGAAGTGCGACAGAAGTAGGGTTTCAAGCGCGAAACATGGACAATGTCAACTAGTGACGAACTTGGTGACGTATTGGAGTACAATGGCGCTATCTCGTAGGTTACGTCGCTAACTTGACGTAAGACTAGGTAGGGTCCGGCGTATCGGGACAAAAGTTTTTCGGAGAGACCTACACGGCGACACGGTGACCAGAGGAGCACGTGGTCACCTGGGGCAAACGTTATATTTCGATGCCGGTGGTCGTAGCGGGCTTTTTGCATATCCTGTGACCTGGTGAGGCGAGACTGGGCAACTTGACGAGCCATGTGAGCCCGATCAATGGCTTCGCGCGCGTACTCGGAAGGAGATGGCACGAGAGGCAAGGTGGTTTCAAATGGCAATATGGGGTCGCGACCATATAAAAGATAAAAAGGCGAGAATCCCGCAGTGTCATGTCGAGAGGAGTTATATGCGAAGGTCACATAGGCCAACGTTGTATCCCAGTCTCGATGATCATCGGAGACGTACATCGAAAGCATCTCTGTGAGCGTGCGGTTGAGACGTTCAGTTAGGCCATTAGTTTGTGGGTGGTAGGCGGTAGATAGCTTATGGGCTGTAGCACACGATCGAAGGAGGTCATCGACAACTTTGGACAGGAAAGAGCGGCCGCGGTCCGTAAGCAGCTGTCGGGGTGCACCATGGTGTAAGATGACGTCATGAAGAAGAAAATCCGCGACGTCAGTGGCGCAACTGGTTGGCATGGCCTTTGTTATCGCGTAACGGGTCGCATAATCTGTGGCGACGGCAATCCATTTATTTCCTAGTGTCGTCGTCGGTACCAAGTGTTCCGAGAATGGTCAATGGCATTGGGCTCTTCGGCAGGTGGAAAGGTGCGGGCGGTATCGTCGAAACGGGTCATATTGGTCGTTGCGCGATGTGCCGAGGACCATGTGTTGCGGCAGTAACGGGCAATATGTCCAACGCGGTGGCAGTTGAAACATATAGGGCGGTCATCTGCAGTTCGCCACTCAGCCGGGTTGCGAGTACGTGGAGAAGACCGTCGGTCGGAGAAGGGCATCACGAAAGGGCGTTCGCTGACTCTAGGCGCGGTGACATGGCACACGGAATGCACTCCGATGTTTTCAAGCTCCCGGCGCACGATGGCTTGAACAAGAGGAACAGTAACAGGAGTGGCATCGGTACTGCGCGAATAGAACGCCGAGGGCGCCATAGCTTCCAGTTCACGACGAACAATGCGTGTAAGGTCTCCCGGCGGCGATGCACGTTGTGGTGTTGACTGGTCCTCGCAAGTAGATGTTGCAGCGGTGTTTGGGAGTCGAGCGAATGTTTGTAGAATGCGGCGACTTTTCACTTGCTCGAACTGACGACACTCTTTGATGATCGCGTCTACGGTGGAACAGCCCTTGCACATCAGGAGATTGAACGCGTCGTCGGCAATCCCTTTCAGAACATGTCCCACCTTGTCACCTTCTGTCATGTCGCTTTCGGCCTTTCGGCAGAGGGCCAGCACGTCTTGAATGTAAGCGAGGTATGACTCCGTAGGGGATTGGGCACGGCAGGCCAATTCCTTTTTGGCGGCGATCTTCCGACTGGCGGTTTTGCCAAACACCTCCCGCATCTTTGCTTTGCATTGGTCCCAGCTTGTGAGTTCTTCTTCATTGTTCTCATACCACACCTTGGCCGTGCCTCTCAAATAGAACAGCACATTAGCCAACTGAAGTGTGGGATCCCATCTGTTCGGCACACTCACTCGTTCAAACATGGCCAGCCAATCGTCAACGTCGACGCCATCGGTTCCGCAGAATGTACCGGGATCCTTGAGAGGCGTGAAAACGTACGGTTGCGACGCCATGTTCGTCGGAGACGCTGACGTTGACGCGGAGGGCTGAGCATTGGCCATGGCTGGAAGGGCGATGCGACGTCCGCTGCGGAGCTCCGTTGCCTGATGGTTACCCAGCACCTCCACCAATATGTTACGAGGTTGGTTGCTTCTGAGCGAGATGTATTTGCAGAGTAAAAACTACAGGCAAGAGACACAATGGCTGATTGGCCCAGTCGCGCGCCTGTCAGTCGCACCTCTTCCTTTTCTTCCTCTCCGTAGCAATATATTTTTTGTTGTGAGCTCTAAAAAAACTACCTTCTAAGGTTGTAAAAACATGAAGTAAATGTTTTGCAATGAATAATTTTTGTTTTCAGAAACTAATTTGCGTTGTGTTGAGGAAGAAGTCGTGGACTCGTGGTTGCATAAACTACTTGGGAGATCCAGAAATGGCACTACCATCGTCATCAATAGCGAATTCGTGGCGGCCTTGGTGCGTGTGTAGTGCATGGGAACATTGTTGCGTCTCTTAATTGCTCAGTATCGCGCCTGTACACTCGCAATTCTCCAAGATGTTTGGTTTCGCGATGATAATTAAAAATTAATAGTCCCGGTAAGTGCATGTAAGTACATCAATCTGAAGTATACAGGCAATTTTGATCCTCACAAGTGGTACCGGGTGTTCGAGAAGGATAACACACACTGCGGCCGCTATCACGCTCAAGTGATTAAGCTTTACGGTAAGTACGAGCCTCTTGTATTCCCAATACGAAAACAAAGAGGAAGAAGCAGTCGTTCTGAAGTTATTTACTGGTCATATTTTTTTAGGCACCGAGGATGACGCAAGGAATGCAACAGAAAAACGACCATCCATTCCGCAGACCCGATTGCGACTCCTCCGATAGCTGCAGTTCAAATGAAGGGGACAATGAGTCGGTTAAAAAAGTAAGTTGCAATTGGTCACACTGCAGCTGATATGCTACTTGCAGCGTAATTATTACCGACAGCCAAGTTTGGCTATCGTTGACATTGCGGCTGATGTGCTACTGCGGCGCAATTACAATCGACAGCCAATTTTGCTCTGCACGTGGTGCCGTGTCACACATGAAGCACCAATGCTCTGATATACTCCCCGCCCCCTTAGCGAATATATCGGAGCATCGCTGCTCCACTACTGCGCGGGTGCCGGAACGTCGTATTGAAGGTGTTAGTAAAGTTGCAGTATGATGAAGGGCTATTTTATTTTATTCTATCGTGGTATGAGCGCAGCTTAGTCACATTTTTTTGTACAATTGACTGGTTTAAAATTATTTTTGCTTGTGCGGATATACGCCCTGTTTGTGCTTGCGAACTAGCAGTGAAATTTGTGTGTTGCGTTGTCTGCAGTTGTAAGAAACACGACGTCAAGCTGCTGTTAAGCAGAAGACAAAGCACGTCAGCAACTGTTTTAAGAAGCAGCAGGGAGGCCTGCTGTTTGCTGATACTGAAAAAAAGAACAGAGAAAGAGCTTCTGAAAGAAGTGAATATATGTATGCTGAGGGCTCAAAATACAAAAGTATTAGAAAGAATAAGCCTACTGTAAAATGCCCTTTGCAGCAAAAATTTCCAAACAGGTTTATCATTTCTTCATAAGCTGTTGTAACGCACTGCTGCTAGGGTTGTATGCAGCAGAAAGTTGCCCTATTCTTATAGCGTGCAATTTTGCTGAAAAGCAGAATGCAATGTAAGCTCATGGGTGGCATAGATGCATGCATGTTTTTCTAATCACTTGAAAATGTGCTTTTACAACTTTCAGTGTGGTGGATATTAAAAAGAACACCACTTGGTCAAAATTTATTGAGCCCTCCACTACGGCATCCCCTATAATCACACCATGGTTTTGAGACGTGACATGCAACGTATCATTACACTTTAATTGCATATCTCAACTGCATGCTATGTTTATCGTATATATTATTTGACCATGCACACCTAGGATAGTACCATGACAATTAAGGGTGCAATATACTTTATTTCTTAACACTCTACTTTTTCATTGCAGCAAAGAACCTTGTCCTTTGCGGATGTTGCAGCCGCAAGCCTCAAAAACAGAAACGACTTGCACCTTTGCCACCACTATGTGCTGCCACGCTGGAACCGCCACAGCGACCACGGACAGCCCTGAAGTAGCCCAGTCAAGTGTGAGGGAGGCTGCACTGCTTATCAATTATGTGCCCACTGACAGAGAGGTACTGTAAAACTCTAGTATGCTTTGTCTTGAAGATATATTGCTTTGCTTTAATGAGAAAATGTGCATTGACAAACTAATGTGTGCACATCATCTTTGACTTGTTTTATAGGTGCATCGGAGCAAAGGAATTGCCGTTCCCAAGAGGTTGTCCAATCACCCCATGGGCTTGAAAAGACAGACCCGTTTTGTTCGTGAGGCGGCCGTTACCATTTTTTATACAGCAGGCCAAGTCGGTAGAAGTGTTACTGGCGCAGCCTCCAATCTGTCTAAAGGAGAGGCGAAATCTCCCAAGGAGAAAAAAACATATGCTGTGTTTTCAGGTAGGTGAAATTTTGCAATCTGACCAAAATTCATGGAAGTTAGTGGCTCCATTTTTGCACGTAATCAGCCGAGGTTTCACTGCCAACTTGTGTTATAATTACTTGCTAAAGCTTCAAGTGTAGCTTTTGCCTACTGGAGCTGGGTACTTTTATGCAAGAATCCACAAACTAACTTTAAACAATATTAGAGAGGCAGACTGGTAGAACTACTTATTTTCTTGTCATATTGACTCCTCTATTTAGAGTGCACATAATTGTCACTTAATAAGTGCCTGTAACTTGCTTTGTTTTTGATCATGCAGATTTCTTCAACCTTTTTTTTGAAGCACACCGTTCTGATTGGAGAGGTTGAGCAAATGAAGAAACTCCTCAATAAAGCTTTGGCAAAGAAGATTAATGACTTTATGAAATCAAAACATTAACCAAGGAATGGCACATCAAATAAAATATTTTGTTTGATTTCTGTGTTCATATTTGTGTCCTGCTTGCTCTGATGTAGTGGTGCACCTGCCAGTTGGCTAAGCACCGATTCGCTTGTGGGCCTATCGGAGTCGAATGCTACACTTATAGGCTGGCACACGAGTACTGGTACACTGATTGACTGGTACACTGATTGACTGGTACACTGATTGACCGGTACACTGATTGACCGGTACACTGATTGACCGGTACACTGATTGACCGGTACACTGATACACTCATAGACTGATACACTCATAGACTGATACACTCATAGACTGATACACTCATAGACTGATACACTCATAGACTGATACACTCATAGACTGATACACTCATAGACTGATACACTCATAGACTGATACACTCATAGACTGATACACTCATAGACTGATACACTCATAGACTGATACCCTTATAGACCGATACAACTGTCAATAACCTGATAGCCTGTCAGTTTTTCTATCAGAATTTTTGCTAGGGTAGACGACCAACTTGAGAAGCTACAAGATGCTAGGTGATCAATATCTCCTCTATGGCTCCAACCTTGCACAATTAGTATAACCTCACCAAATTACTTTATATGCAAAGAAGCTGCCACGTAGCATTCACCGTATAAAATGCTTGACAGTCACACCAGCACCGTCAGTCACGATTTAAACTTGGGCCTTCTCAAAATCAACGAGTTTGTATCCGACTTCACACGTCAATCAGTTCGACAGACGCCCGTGTGGAAGATCCGGTATGCCCCCATGTTCGCTTTTGTCGAGAAGCAGTACTCGCGTCAAATGACATGATTTATTTATAAGCTTTATCGAGTACACTATGAACACACGAAAGAAGAAGTAAATGTGACATCAAGATGCAGCCATTATATCTCGCAATTAATTACACCGCGCTCATGACGTATCCAATCACAGCTACATTGCCGACAAGTTGCAAGCACTCCCGTTGACCACCTGTCCTCTTTACCTGCAATATTTCCTAGAAGTGGAACGAGCAGCACAAGAGTGCTGCCTGTGGACCCTTGCTGCCATCGAGAGTGGAAATTACTATGCTGCAGGTGAAATCAAAGAATCTGTCCGAAAGAGGACATACACCCACAAACACACCTGTGGGAGACACGTGTTGAGTTGGCAACAACACGCCGACGCCACTGCACTGTTCTAATGTTGACTGAGTGGCGGTGTGGACGTGTTCGTACACGTTGTTTCTTTGATAACTGCAAGAAATGACCTACATGCGTTCCAAATGCCACGCATGTTCCTGTAGCCATTTTTATCAATGCTGCTATCAGACGCTCCACACTGTCTTCATGTCATAACCGTCACAGAGTGAGCTCACAGCAAACTCATCTGCCTGACAGGCTCGGGACATCCTGCATAGCACCTTGGGTCTTGTCAGCGATGATTAGTCATCCTCGACCATCTTGCGGCCATTCTGAACTGGTGTCTAAATGGGTTCGTCGTATTGCAGCATGGTTGCTTAGACCGAAAGGTAGCCTAGACCAATCCTGTCATTGGGGGCGCGTGTGATGTGGGCGAATCGGTGTACGCCACTTCTCTGGGCAACATGGCCTCCAGCTGCTCCTCGATGCCCTAGCAGATGAGCTGTGTCGACGGCTCTACTTGGCAGAATGCAAGTGCCAGTCGCAGGAACGCAGGTGGTCAGTCTTCCAGACAGGGTCGGTGCCGCACCAGCCGGTCGAGCACTCAACCATTCGAGGAAGCACGTCAGGATCAGCCTCCAGTCGCACTGTCAGCTCTCACAGGATGATGCCATAGAAAAGACGTCTGCACGTTGCTAATACCAGCACCATGCAAGCACTCGGGTGCCATCCAGTGGGTGGAACCATAGATTTTTTTTAATTACTGTAGGAGGCTCTGGCACTGCGATCGTTCAGCAACTATGGAATAATACGTATGCTAAGGTTGTGCCTAGTCTTCGTTCCTGCAGAGGGCAAACGCACTCGTGGCTTCGTTTATTGCTGCGTTTTGGTTTTGTTTAGAATGAAAGAGCAAACTGTTTTTACCTTCGTGACCAGATTTGAATTGGTAAGCCTAAAAGATTAAGCTGGTGAAGCAACACTGCCGAATATATGCTTATTGCTGTTTTGTGACAAAGCAGCTTGAAGCCATGAACCTAAGTATGAAGATAAGTCTTAATCATGTCATACTCATTATTCCCATGCTCCGTGAAGCACCATGCATTGCAGGTCCTATAGACAAGAACGCCAGAGATTCTTCTCATCAATATTTAGAAAACTATGGGGGGAACCAACGATGGGCAGAAGTACCCTCAGCCAGACACTGGGCTGCGCTCGCCCAGCCAGAGATCACACACCACAGCATTCAGGGTGAGTAGAGTACCATAATCTTCCTGGTGGCGCTTGATGAGCTTGTTCTTGGACATCAGGACCATTTGAGAGATGCCCCACGAGTGCAGATATGCTATTCCTCGCGCTATGTCTAGTGCCAGCCATATTCTCAACTACCACGACCGCGGCTGTGACGTGCTATGTATTAGCTGCTCGAGGGTTCCGCCGTTGATGTACTCGGTCATATAGATACCTCAAGTCGAAAATTTCCAAAAGTATTACTGATAATTGGCAGAAAAGATGGCCAAGAATAGCACTTTTGTCATTCATGCAGTCATGGGGTAAATGATAGTGTGTATGCCACTCACACATGTTTCGATGTCCACTGCACAGTGCGGAATAAGTCACTAGTGCTAGCGTGTATTGAATAATACGTGCAGGAATGTCGAATGAGACGGGTGCGCTCTTGACATTATGAACGACAGGAAAGTTAGGAAAGTTGCTAATTCAGTTTCTTGCGTCCAGCGGTGAAAGGTAACTTGATTAGTAAGATCTTCAAGTGCGACAAGCAACATGCCAACGAGGCGTTACCTCGCTCTTCATAGTAGAAGTATTAAGCATTTAAATGCATTATTTCGGTTTCTTATTGTGGGTGTTTTCGGCCATATTTAGCCATGGCACGCCACTTGTATCTTCAGACAAATATGCTGACCACTCATTCACTAAAAAAAGTTTTTGACACAGCGTGCCAAGCTGTCTGTTGAACTCTCGGCCTTTGTCTGTTGATGTACTCTGCCTTTAATGTTGCTGTGTGGCAGCCGGTTAAGCAGCTGCACCTCGCGTAGCATGTTGGGCTGATCGCCTTGACGTGTTTATCTTGAGTACGCAAACCTGGGCTGTGGTGCGGTGAGTGACCTTGTACACTTCAGAAAAGAAGCCTGAGCCAATCTTCTCCAAAGTGAAATTACCCAGACAAGTGAGTGTGGTCTCAGCACGATGCAGTGCCTGGCACGAGGTCTGTGTCTGGGGATCCAGTGTACAGCAACCTGGTCAGCAGGGCATCACTGGCCACTCTTCGTTGTAGTATGTGTGCATATATCAGAGGGTGGATTGCAGCATGATGCGGCTCTCTCCATGATCTAGAATGGTGACAAACTGACTTCTCAATGCGAGCGAGAGCTGCGATTCTGTAATAAGATAAAATTCACAGGGTCCCTTACGCATTCACCTAAGACGACTTGGATGCAACAGCCGCCTTTTGTATTGTTTGTCTATCCACCCTGTCTCTCCTCTGAAAGCTCTCTGCACATCTCCACATTCTGCTCAGCCTCCATGATTGGTCCACTTTTGATGAAGTGGTGCTGTAACAGGGCGACGTCATCATGTGATGTCTCGTTATGCAAAGTCATGCCAAAGTGCGCACGTAATTTTTTGCATCATTTTTGTTCACACTGATGCTACGTGACGTCAATGGCCAATTTTCGCATTTGATGAGGGGCTTAAAGTTTCAGGCTCAGTAACATCCACACTTCCCTTTGCTGATTCCCATGGCCGTAGAAGTACACAGACGATGTCGTGTAGATCAGGAACAGAGTACAACAGACAGCTTGGCACACTGTGTCAAGAACTTTTTTTAGTGAATGAGTGGTCAGCATATTGGTCTGAAGATACAAGTGGCGTGCCATGGCTAAATATGGCCGAAAACACCCACAATATGAAACCGAAATAATGCATTTAAATGCTTACTACTTCTACTATGAAGAGCGAAGTAACGCCTCGTTGGCATGTTGCTCGTCGCAGTTGAAGATAATACTAATCAAGTTACCTTTCGCTGCCGGACACAAGAAACTGAATTAGCAATTTTCCCAACTTTCCTATCGTTCATAATGTTAAAAACGCAACCGTCTCATTCGACAATCCCGCACGCATTATTCAATACATGCTAGCCCCAGTGACTAATTCCACACTGTGCAGTGGACATCGAAACATGTGTAAGTGGCATACACACTATCATTTACCCCGTGACTGCATAAATGACAAAAGCGCTCTATTTGGCCATCTTTACTGCCAATTGTCAGTAATTTTTTCAGGAAATTTTCGACTTGAGTTATTTATATTTACATACAGCTCTACTATGCACCGTTTCTTTTACTGAACACATGCGCACACGTGCGTACATTCATGGATATCTCGACATACACAAAAAGCAAGCAAATAAGCAATGTACCTAATCCGCAGTGCTACTTCGAACGTCACCGCAGTCTCCTGCTCGCAGATCTCGAGTAGCTGCTGGGTCAGGTCCACTGGCTGTGAATCAGAATAAGTGACCGCAGTTTCTTCAACCTGCGTGACGAAAAGGAAAAGGTCGGCATCTACAAAAGAAATATCCGATTTAAATGACAACATTTTAAAGCACCTTGACACAGTTTTCCTATAAATCATTAAAAGACCTCGCAATCAGAGTTTATAGCCTCATTAATTCAATGTCACCAAGGCTTCACGAATCTGTTCCCCAGCAAAATTTCTGATAGAAGTTTGCATCAGTCTGATACAGTTTCCTATAAGTTGTACCAATCTTGTATTAGACTGATACAAAGTGTTATCAGTTCTTATAGACCTCCATATCAGCCTGATACAGCTTCTTAACAGTGCTACCAGTCTCATATCTGACTGATATACAGTCTAACCAGTGTTACCAGCTTTTGAATAAATTTGATTTGTCATTTATATGTTATATGTTAGTCTATAGGTTGTAGTCTTTTGTTCATTTATCAGATCTTCATAAAATGCATTACTGTAATTTTAACAGTAGTTCGTTTTTTTAAACACACTGCCCACATATATATGATTGCTCATTTTTGCTTGTATATTAGTGTATCGGTGTTTTCTATTGAACACTTGGCGACCATTGTGTTAAATATTGCGATCACTCAAAGAGTGCGACTG